>NW_028275161.1:9050381-9720381 GCF_013281855.1 Momordica charantia | reverse complement strand
GAAATCAAACCGCTCAATTGTAATACGTTGTACAGACGCAACAAAGCCTGCTTGAATCAGCAATGGCTCAATTGAGTCAGTTGCAAGAAATTGTAAACAGGCTAAGCAATGCTGGAGAAGGATCGTCACAACGAGCCAATTCTCAACCGTCGAATAATGCCTAAAAAGGTACTCATACATATTGTCCATATTAGATGAGTATTTAAGTAGATGATACTTATAATGGATATTGGACTTGATGTGCTTTGAAGTGTTGTGATTATCCTACAGTTATGGTAGTTAAGACTTATGTTATATCGATATGAATTTGTTAGTATATTCACATGTTAGAAGCATTTGAGTTGTTCATGATGTTAATAAAAGTGTAGCTACATATTTGATGCACGTACTTATGAAATACTGGTTTTGACGTAGCTAAGTGTTGTGGCTATCCTACAGTTATGGTAATCATAACTTATATTATGTCTAATATAGGTTTATGGTAGTCATAGCATATATTATGTCTAATATAAGTTTGTTAGTAAATTCAAGTGTTAGGAGCATTTGAGTTGTTCATGATATTAATAGAAGTGTAGCTAGTTATTTGATGCATGTAATTATGAAATACTGGTTTTGACGTAGTTAAGTGTTGTGGCTATCCTGCAGTTATGGTAGTCATAGCTTATATTATGTCTAATATAGGTTTGTTAGTAAATTCAAGTGTTAGGAGCATTTGAGTTGTTTATGATGTTAATAGAAGCATAACAACGATCGTTTGATGCATATACTTATAAATATTAGTTTTGATGTAATTGAAATGTAGTGATCTTGTAGTTATGGTAGTCATCACTTGTGTCATGTATATATACAAATGAGTTTATTACTATTTTGGGTTGTTTATAGTGTTAATATAACATGGCTAGATCTATATTGGTTTTGATGTCGTGACTATTTCTCTTGTAGTGTTGTAATTTTGTTTGTTTTAAAATGTTTTAATAGTTGTTTGGATTATAAGCTATGATTTTGGAGTTCTAATAGATTACTTTTTGTTAATAAGGTTTAGTGTTGTTCACTATGTTTTTCATTATTTAGTAAGTTGATGTGGATATATATATATATGTTGGTTTAGTAGGTCAAAAAACTCGTTTGATTGTATTTTCATGTTAAATAAGTTGTGCTGTTCATTTTTTACAGGATATACTATGTCATCAAAAGCGGTTGTGCTGGATAATTTAGAAGAAGAACTTCGTACAAAAAACATGTTTTATTTTGTTTTATGTAATTGAATCAAAGATACTTATAAGACAAATTCTTATTTGTAGTTAGAAAATGCTTTTTTGTTATAACAGGATGTTACACATTTGGAGAATCGTACCTTACGTATTTTTTTTAATATTAAAAATACTTTTCAGCGACGTTTTATGTATGTGTCGTTTTAAATCACAGAAATTGAGCAAAATTGAAGGTGAAATTGGAACGAAAATAGGATATTGCCTATTCTGGAACCGGCTTTTAGCGACATAAAAAGATGTCGCTAAATATAATTTCAATGACAAGGCGATTTTGTTGCTGAAAATCTTATATAGCGACATTTGAGATTGTTACTGAAACATGTTTTCTGCGACAAAGGCAGATGTCGCTGAAAATCTATATCAGCGACATCCTACTTTGTCACTATATAATATTTTCAGCGACACCGCTCATTGTCGCTGTATATTAGTTTTAGCGACATTTGAGCAGTGTCGCTGAAACTTTAAACGACGAGTAATCTGCGACGTTCTTAGCAACGAACAGTGTCTCGTCGCTGAAACTTTTAGCGACCAATTTGAGTGTTCGGCGACATTTTTTACGTGTCTCTGAAACTCATTTTCTTGTAGTGGATAGAAAAGCTTAACACCACAGAATTATACTGGTTCGCCCCTATCTTGGGACTACGTCCAGTCTTCTGCGAAAAAGCAGGTTCAACTATAGTTGAGAATATGAGATCTCACTCAAGATATTAATATCTTGCTTCTAAGCACCCTTACAATGGCTACCTAGGATTACACAATTGAAAATACCCTCTGTAACGCCCCGCCTGGCTCGTTTATTTTAAGATATAAATAGTGCCCTTGGATTTTTCCCCAAAGCAGATAATTTTAATTCTTGGATTTTCTGATGTTGAAGTTCTAATTTTGGGTAAATTAGAATCAAGTTCGTCGGATTTAGAGAATTTGAGTTTTTCAAATTTTGGAAAGAGATTTTTTCGTTCTTAATACAATGTATTGGAAAATTTTAAATTTTAATTTTTGGACTTTATTCTTGGGTCTTAGAGTTGAAGTTAATTATTTTATCTCGAGTTATTGTGAGTTTTATTTTAACTACTACCGTGTAATTTCGAGTTTCTTGTTTTGGGCCGTTAGAATTATTTGAAAATAGAATTCTAGTTTCCTCTAACCCATGGGCTTTCCATTAGAGTTGGGAGTTGGATTTTTCAATTTTAAAACTAATTAAGAGGATTCTTTAAAATTGGGGATGTGGGCTTTTTGGTTTAAAGCAAAATTAATAAAACAAACATAAAAAAACAAAGAAAACCCTAATTGGCCGTCTCTTTCTCCTCTTCTTCCCCTCTAGCCATCAACCCCCTCCTCCTACTTGTTTTCCGGCGAAGCAGTGAACGGCGGCAGCGAGGTTCTCCGGCGAAGATCCACGGCAGCGCGGCATCACAACAGCGACACAACCTTCGCGATTCCATCACCGGTGTCCCCTCGGCGTCCAAGAACCACGAACGGCGGCCTTCGAGTTGTGGCAGCAGGCAGTAGGGACTCGTGTTTCTCTGGCAACTCAGTGATGGCGTTCTGCAGTAGCGAGGAAACCACGACCCACTTTCTCTACAGGCAGTAGTGTTCTATGGCGTGGTTTGCAACGAAAACCAGCGAGCCACCGGTGTTTTCTGCACGATTTCACGACGACTCCGGCAGCTCTATAGCAGCAGCGGCGATTTCACGGTGGCTCCAGCGTGCTGCATCAATTTTCACGGTGGCTCAGCTGTTCGGCAACATCCCACGACCCGCTACGCCCGGAATCGCATCGGTCTCTTCATTCTAGTGACGTTCGACACTTAGCCATAGATTTGGAGCTTGTTTCATGATACCCACTCTATTCGGCTTTGGTTCGGCGTTGACCCACCTCTAATTGGACCCAAATTGGCATTACCCATTGCTTTTAAACATCGGGACAGCAAGCTTAAGGCCTTTTTGAACTCACTTATATTGGATTTTGATTTAATTAAAGTGGTTTTAGTTAGTTTCTAACTTAAGTTTGGTTGCCTATGGTTTAGGAAATCCTTCGACGAGCTTAGTAACGTGTCAGGGCACTTGGGTAAGTAGTTCTTACTTGGGGGATGTTTATTGTTTGAATATGTATGAATTGTTTGGTGCTTTCAGTGTGTTTATTATTTATTAATATGTAAGTTGATTATGTCTTTGTGAATATTGGCTAATGATAATAAGTAGTTTGAGTGAAATCATGTTGGTTCTGGTTGTTTATAACTGATTTGCCTTGCGTTTTGGATTTGATGCTTAGTGGTATTTATGAAAGCATTATGGATTTATGAATGGTTTTATCGTTGTATGGTTTTGTTCATAAAAGCATATTGAAATAATGTGGGAGAAATCTGTTGTGTTGTGCATGCACATGTTGGACATGTCATTTCATTTTTAGCTTACTGTTTTTGGTTCTGGAAGCCTACTGGTTTTATTGTGAGATAATTTATGCATGGGTCATGGCTGAAAAGCATGTAGGTCTCTGGTGAGAGTTCCAGGATGTAATAAAGTAAATGGAGAACAAACAAGGCCAAAAAGGCTGGCACGTCACTAGTTGGGTATCAAGGCTCTAAGTGCAAAGGTCGGGGATCGATACCCCAAGTTGGTAGAGATGAGTGTCGAGGCTCTGGGTTCAAAGGGTCGGGGGTCGGCACGGTGATTCTATTTTTGTTGAATTAGTATTGGGTCTTGATGTGGTGGCGGTCAAGGACCAATACGTTGAGTAGTCGTCGATACCTTGGGGATAAATGTCAAGGGTCGATGCACAGTTCAAGGATTTGGGGATAAATGGTAAGGTCGAATGCCAAGCTTCTGTAGATGTGTGTCGGGCCTTGGGGATAAATGGTAAGGGCCAATACGATTCAAGGAGTTAGACTTGGAGAAGTAACATAATGTGATGCACAATTCAAAGCCTTGAGGATAAATGGCAAGGTCGAAGGCCAAGTCTCTATCAATGAAGGTCGGGCCTTGGGGATAAATGGCAAGGGCCGAAACGATTCGAGGAGTGAGACTTGGAGGACTAACATAGTGTGATGGGTTAGGAGTTGCTTGGAGGCCAAAGGCCAATATGTTGAGTAGTAGTTGAGGCCTTAGGGATAAATGTCAAGGTCCAACACCGAGCACCGTAGAGAAGTGTCGATGCTTTAGCTACGCGAGGTCAGGGGTCGATACAACTCGAAGGGTAAGTCTTGGAGGAATCAAGAAATGGCACTAATGAGTTAAGATGTGAGGCTGAGTTTGACCTGTATGGTACATTTTTAGTTAAACTTATACATAAACTGCTTCTTGAAATATGTTTCTTTTATTTAAGCCTCGAGATTAATGATAAACATGACGTGTTGATCCTTTGATAAGCATGACACGTTGTACCCTTGATAAGTATGCTGTTTGTGCGTGACCCTCAGATAAGGGCTGCTTACTGAGTACTGTGGTTGTACTCATCCCTCTTTTTCCCCTCCAGTTTTGCAGGTATTGAGCTAGCTCTTGGGATGGTGATGGCGAGGAGAAGACTTGACTAGAGAGACCATTTAACGCTCCATTGTTAAACTTCCATTTGGATAGAATAGTTATAGTTGTTTATTTATAACTGAGTATGTTTTGAGATTATTAAATTGGGTTGTTAAGTTCCAATTTTTTTTTTTAAAGGATGTGATAGGGTTGACAGTGCACTATTCTTTTGAGAACATACATTTTATTTAGCTAGAACTTTGACGATGTGATCTATTGAGGATATTTATTAGGATAATATATTTGTTTAAGCTGAACTTGAATTAGCCTTCTCTTTGCTGCTATTCGAGAAGGTTAGTTTTGTGTAGTGGATGGTTTTTGATTAGTGAAGACTGCGGTGAAAAGTTTCTATAAGGTTGCATTGTTACTAAATTATTAACTGAGAAGGATTTGAGTTCGTTAGAGCTTTGGCATTGTATGTTTTGTTTAGTGCCAGCTTATGTAAGTGTTATTAATTAGAGTAGCGCAGCAGAAGCGTGGTGAGAATTGTCAAAATTTGTATTTCTAGTGGTTTAGTTCTCTAGTACGAGTGATATTTTTTAAGTGGCTTTTAGTAACGTTTCCTGTTTGAATGCTAAAAATCCTTGGGCGTTACACCCTCACTAAACCCACGAGATATAAACTCCTTTTTTTTACACAATGCCCACAACCATTCAAGTCTCTCTTATTTGGATTCTGTACAAATGAAACCTTAACAAAAATGTGCTATTTATACGAGGTCAAATATCAGAATCCTTATAGGAAAACAATATTGTAATCTTTATAAGACAATAATATCCTACTCCTTGAAGGAATTGGTGGTAGTGTTGAAAAATCATTTTCCTCGTAGGACACGGGTCATCTTTTTTGGCTCCATTATCCCAACAATCTCCCACTTGGAGACAAAACATCGATCTTGAAAACTCTAAGGCTTCTACTGCAACAACTTCTGATCTTGAAAAAATCTTCAAGGCTTCTCCTACAATTCTAAAAACTTGTAAAACAAAATATCAGAAATCACTGGTCTCATCTGTCTTTATCCTGAGGTCGGGCAATCTACGTGGTCTTGTCTCCCAGATGCAAGAGACACAACCACGTCCTCCCACTCAAACTAAGTGGCGATATCTGAAGCTTCATTATTCATTCTCAAACATTGATTCTTGAAGAAAGAACTTCCCACTGTTGACTTGACAACTCTATTCAATCCTGCTGCCAGAATTGAAACTCCATTCATTACGTTAGTTCCTAATGGGTTCATCTTCTATGATGCAACTGTTTGCTGACGCGACTTCATCAATTCACCAATTCGTCTGACAATTGGGGATAATCCCTGACAACCTAAAGAACATGTTCTCGTTCTTCGACTTCCCAATTGTTGTTCCTGAATTGATGGCAGATCCTCCTGATCTGTTCTGGTTGTCTTTCTTGCTGGCTCAGTCCTACCTCTTTGGACACCATCTGCAACTTGCATCCACTGTTTCAACTGCGACATGTAAACTGTAGATCTTTTATGGCTAATTGCCACCAACTTGGATCCTTTGGTGAGCTTCTACTGGTTGCCACCGAACTCACTCTGGTAACCATCATCGTCCAACTTACCTGTAGAGATCAGGTTCATTCTGATACTGGGTACATACCTAACATCTCGTAGTAATAACTCAGTCCCACTATTGGTCTTCAATCATATATTTCCAATCCCTTTAGTCTTGGAAAGTCTTCCATTCCCCATCCTCACGTGACCGTGATTGCCTCTTCTGAAAGATGTGAATAATCTTCTATTTGAAGATATGTGTACTGAAGCTGTGCTATCTATTACCCACTCCGATGACTGGTTTCCTATTTCTGTGTTGCTTTCAACATAGATGAGGGCATCGTCTAAAACTGCATTTGACTCTGTCACATACCTTTTCAGATCCTCTTTTAATATTCTACACTTTTTCCTGATGTGGCATTTTCTGTGGCAATGAAAATATTCAGCATCTCTCTTCCAATCCCTCATATTATGCTTCTGTTGTCTGTCATCGAACGCAACCTTTTCTTTACCTTTTTCGACAGCCAATGTTGAGCCTTGTACGGAAATAGATTCTTTTCCACTTCCTTTTCTGCGAATTTCTTCAGCGATTGCCGCATCACAAAGTTATGAAAATTATAAAGATTTGTCTCATAACGAATTAGACACTGCTGTCTTCATCGTTTCCCAACTTTCAGGTAAATATGTTAGGAACTGAATAGTATTCACTTCGTCACTAAAATTAATGTTAACTTATGTCAATTGATTGACTATTTTTGTGACCTCATTTATGCGGGAATTGACAGAAGTATTCTCTTCCATTTTAATGTCAAAGAACCTCCTTACGAGATATATCTTATTATTAGCTGAGGGTTTCTCGTACCTATTCTCCAGTGCTTTCATCAGATCTATTGTTGTCGTTTTGTTTGCTACGAGACTTGCAACATTCATCGATAAATACAATATGATAAAGGCAACTGCCTGTTCATTCGTCTCTACCCAATCTTCATCTTTCATCCCTACTGGTCGTTCCCTTAAAGCTTTATTCAACTTATTGCAGGTCCAGTAATCCTTAATCTGCATCTTCCAATATTCGAAATTGGCCCCATCGAACTTCATGATTCCTTCAAAACCCGACTTCACTGCTGATCCCATGAGCTCTGAACCAAACGCTCTGATAACAATTCTTGGAAACAAATATAGATAAATCGATCCTCCTGTAAGTTTTTCAAACAGGAACTATTCGATTTTCCCCTTCCACAGGCTAAAAGCAGATAAGTAAGTAATAATAACAAAGGAATAAGAGATAGGGATAGAAAACGTTAACACCACAGGGATTATACTGGTTCGTCCTATCTTGGGACTACGTCCAGTCTTCTGCGAAAAAGCAGGTTCAACTATAGTTGGGAATATTACAATGGAGATCTCACTCTAGATATTACTATTGAAAATACCCTCTCTAAACCCACGAGATACAAGCTCCTTTTTTTACACACTACCAGACCTCCAACGGTACCCCGAAGTACCTCAAGTATCTCCACAATGGTATGATATTGTCCGCTTTGGGCATAGCCCTCACGGCTTTGCTTTTGGTTTCACCCAAAAGGCCTCATACCAATGGAGATAATTGTCCTCTCTTATATACCATGGATCACCAATTTCCCTAACCGATGTGAGACTTTGTTTGCACTCTTTATAAACCCAACAGGTCGGGGACCTTATTCCTAAATATACACAAATATATTAAAGAAAAGTAGCTAATCCACAAATAGAGCTAATCGCACTACCTATACACCCTTCCAAGTCATACAATAACAAGCAAACTGATAAATGTGGCCAGCAAAAATCAGTAATATGAAAAATATAATAACACCTCTATTTCTCAGCAATTTAAATCAAGCAAGTCTCTGTTCGTGAACTACAGTACAGAATATCCCCCGAAAATTGGATTTAGTTCATGGGGGAGTCAAGAAATACAATGGGTAAAAGAGAGAAATAACTCATTGGTAAAAACGCTTGGGGAATCCCGTTAAAGCTCAAGCTTAGGGCCAAAACCAGCAACTCCAGCCTACTCCGTTGACTTATTCTCGAAATAGGGGCAGTTTTCCTTATCTTCGAAATCTTTTTTTAGAATAATTTATCTTCTTGGGATCTTTTCCCCAGTGGGGATTGATGATGATGAAGGGATCAGATCCTGCAAGAGAAGTGCGTGAATGTTTATGCTTTGATTTTATTTTATAAATACAACAAAGAAAAGACAATCATTATAAAAATGGAAAATAGTGAAATATACATTTGAAGACACCTCTTAAAAAACGACGATGTCGAACCCGTACACCACCAAAAAGCCTTCCCTGCTATTTTCTTGAAAATGATCTATTTGTGGGAACCAACTTTTCAGTGAGTGAATTTTGGATTTGAGAGAGAGAGCTAACTTGAGAGAGTATTTCTCTCTTGGAATTTCTCATAGATCCCAAAATGTAATGAAATTCATTCATAGAAATGGGGAGTGGAGAGGAACTAACCTCCCCACTCACCTAGTTCCCACTTCCTTGCAATTCAAGTAAATGGGTTGTTTAATTAATTTAATTAAATAATAATGAATTAATTAATCAAATTAACTAATTAACTTTAATTAAATATCACAGGTTTAATTAATACTTCATTTGAATCACATTCAAATGCATATTTCTCTCATAACATATAGTTTTAATGTAAATCTCATACATATTAATTTTAACCTGTAGTTTTAATATGAGTCTAATTATATGAATCATGGTTTGAATCTTATTCAAATATAACTCTCATATTATAAAGTTTAATTTTGAATCTCATTCAAAATTAACTTTATATCATAATGTATCCATTATACATTATGTTAATTGTATCTTATACAATTAACTTACAATCCTCATTTAAATTGAACAAATCAAATTCTTTCAAAAAACCGTGATCCCTGTTTTACCCATTGTGAGCTAACGAGGGGACCTAATGGACCTATGGATTAAAAGCTCCAACAATACGAGATTAAATAATTAAACTCATTAACTAAAGTAACAAACATTCGTTAACTGTCGGTCACTCCACTAAAGACCTACAGCTACACTCTTCACACTGTATAATATTTTATGTCCATGGATATTGATCATTAATAGCAAGTCAATCATTCACGAGTGTTCATAACCATAGCTGGGTCAAATTATCGTTTTATTCCTGTGTTACATCTTGTATATTAAGTACCACTGATCCTCTAATGAACAACCGGGTTCTAGTTCGACCAATAACCGGAAGTCCCTCTCAGGCCAGTAAAAGAGTGGGGCCCCTTGTTAAAGTCTTGGAGTTAGCACTAAAGGGAAAACTCGTCTACTCCCCTAAAGTCGAGGAGGAGTGCATTCCATGTTGTGAAGTTATGTTTCCAACTCCCCACTCGGTCTCGTTCTAAAAATAGTAGGAATGTTGAGTATGCAACTTAGACCACTCTCACCCATACAAATCAAAGGAAGAGCCCTAATAGGATTGAGATCGAGTTACCTAGTCATCCTATTAAAATACTAATCAATTAGTGTTGGTATGATTTAGAACCCTTTATGCAAGTATACACAACTATTGTAACAAGTGATAAAAAGATCCTATCCACAGGGATTAATAACTAAGAGCTTCAACAATTACTTAAGAAAATAAACAAATTAACAAAATATGTTTTGAACAAGAAAAATCAAAGGAACTCAAACAAAATAGTGCATAGATGACTTGCTGAGTAAAAACAAGTAAGAACCAAGCAGAACCAAACCGAATAAAGGAAAGTATGCAAATAAGAGATTAAATATTGATGTTTAAAAGGGTACAGGGAAAGAGTTTATGTGATTTTTTTTGGGCATACACAAACAATGCTACAACATCGACGATGTAATATACTGGCCAAACATACATGGAATCTTCCTAGATTTCCCAGATTTTCTGCTATTCATGTTTTCAGACAAATTTGACAGCATATATACTCATTTTATAACATTGCTAGGTGAGCTTTATTCCTAAGTACCAACACTCTAACTAAAGTAGAATCTAGCACGAGTTGAAGTCAAACACTTCCTATTACAATTTTCCAAGAGTTAATAAGAAGATAATCCAATATGTTGGCCAAGCACATTGAAAATAAAACATTAAGAGCAACTTCAACTTAGTATATATATATCATCATCAAGTCAAAGCAAAGTTTACAGCCCAAGAACAAGTTCACAACATCCTCCCATTTACAAATAAACTTAGCTACGCAATATCATACAAGAAAAAGGAATAAGAAAATACAAAATATGTATACTATAGAGTACGAAAGAATAAGAAAAGGAGGAAAAACAGAAGTCTTTCACTCCCTTTGTTGTCTTCTTCGGGTTCCTCTCCAAGTGTCTTCCTTCTTCTGTTGTCTTGTTCTCTCTAGGGTTTTATGAAAAATTAGAATGAACGGAAGCAGCCTTGAAATGAAAGCATTTATACCCCTTCTCAATTTTAGGGCAATCAAAATGGATAAAATGGGGCCCGGCCCAATTAATGGTGAATCTGCGTTTTACTGCAGTAAATTTTCGGGTAAAAATCTGTTACTGTCAGCTCTATTTTTTTCTGCATTTTTTTTTGATGCTGCAGCATCAACAATGCTGCATCAAAAACATTCAAAATTAGTTTATTCTTCATAACTCTCAGCATTGTCTAATAAGGTAAAGATGTTAATGAATGTAAAGCCTTATTTGCACAAAATCAGTGTAGAATGGGTGTTAGTGTGGTTACCCTTAGCTAATTTATATGAAATTCTTGAACAAATAACTCTCTTTTGGAGAGTTATCAATTAGCTAATAGTGTTACATCTAAAGATTAATTATTTCGCGATCCGATCTCATAGAAACTCATTTTATAGGATACCCCCACTTGCATGTCTGCACACGAACCACCTAGATCAAGTCATTTGTAACTACTACAAAGTGGGTCGTATCCATAGTGTTACCAGGATAAGGTACCCAACCTTACCCATATACTTTAGACCTTTTAGGTTATTATTGAACATTATCCACATGTATATCGAATATATACTATATATATACATTGTATATCAAATATATACGTTGTATATTAAATATATACCGTATATCTGTTATATACTGATCCAGTTACATGACATTACCTCGAATGTTAGTTTATTGGATTCGGGTTAATGCAATTCTAAAAGAAACATCAATAACAACATTATTAAATAATTTTTTGTTTTATATCTAAAAACCACTAGTTTAGGGCATAAAACCCAACAGATGAGACAACCCACATCTTGTTGCTTTTATAGCTCCCCCGAAAATTAGGGTAAAACTCGATAACATGTTCGTCTTACAAACTTCAGTAAAAATCTCACGTAAAACTTGTTACTGCACTGCCAGGAATTTATGCAGCAAGCGATGCTCCAGCATTGGGGGCTCTGGCATCTGAAAGCCCTAGTAATTTCTTCTGCCTCTACAATTCAGCTTCAAATACTTCCAAATTCTCCAAAATTAAACCAAACTAGGGGAATTAAGCAGACACTTGCGAAAATTCAGCAACATGAGGATTTAGAACATGATAATAAGATTTTCTCAATTCCTCATGCAAGCATGTGATTTAAGCAAATACCCTTACATTAAAGCACAAACTAGCCCAATTTAATAATAAAATAAATCTCTTTTGGAGTGTTGTAACTTGCTAATGAACTCAATACTAGATCGCGAGGTGTTTTACCAGGGCATACGGAGAACCCTAGACATGACGGGAAAGAATAGTGCAAGCGATGACAACGCGGAGTGGATTGTCATATAAAGAGCCAGTATCAACAAACGTGGGAATTGATGCTTCTACATCCATACCTACATCAGAGCCAGAAAAGGTAGCAGAACCTGACATTTCGAGACAAAAGGTTAGGGCGATCCTAAAGGTAAGTAAATAGTGCCTAAGCTACTTCTAGGTAGGTTCCCTCAAATTTTAGCTAAAACGAATGAGGATAGTCATTTTAAAAAATTCTTTAAGACATTAAAAAAGTTGCATATTAACATTCCATTCATAGATGCTCTGAACAAATGTCGAACTGCACTAAGTTCTTAAAAGATATCATTTCTAGGCGAATGAAACTTGGTGAGCATGAGACGGTGGCCTTAACTAAATGCAATGGTGATACTTTAGGAAATCATTTACCTGTCAAATGTAAGGATTCATGTAGGTCTACTATCTCTTGCGATAGGAGGAAAGAACCTAGGAAGAGCTTTGTGTGATCTTGGAGCGAGCATAAAACTAATACCGCTATATGTTGTTAAAGAATTAAATATAGGTAAAGCTTGTCCCACTTTTGTAACTCTTCAATTAGCGGATCGATCTATTAAAACACTCGAGGGGAAAATATAGGATGTTTTAGTTAAGGTTGATAAATTTATTTTAACTTTGAATTTTTTTTCATTATTGATTGTGAAGCAAATTTAGAGGTATCAATCATACTTGGTCGACCATTTCTTGCAACTGAGAATACAATCTTTAATGTAAGGAAAGGGGAGATTACAATGCGTGTCAATGATCAAGAGGTGACTTTCAATGTTCTAGACACGATGGAATATCAGGATGATGTGGAGGAATGTGCAATAATTGGCATTGAAAACGGTATAAGTTGTTATGAGCTAGATGACTTGTTCATAGCAGGAAGAGAAGCAAAATGAGAAGAAGCAAAAAATAAGGCATCAAAAGGACAACCGCTTTGAGGGATAGCTGAGGTGAAGCAGTTGAATCTTGGAGATTATAACCACCTTGATGTGGAGGAGATTTCAACCAATCAGCGACCCTCACCTTTTTAGAACTAAGAGAGTGAGTTATTTGTTTTGTTAATTTTTATTTAGTTTTGCATTATTTGCTCGTATTAATTTATTCTCTTATTTTAGTTTTGGCTTCTTTAGGGTTAACTTTTAGTTTTGTATAAATTTCAAGAATGAAATTGAACCAAATATTAGAATGTCTGAAAATAGCACTAGGCACTTTTTTTGCAGCTTCTTGTTGACCTGTTAAAATAATCAACGGAGTTTTCTGACCCTTGTTTCCACTTTGAAAACATGTTGTTTCATTCCTGATTTGCTTAGTTATGTCTTTCTGTTAGGTAGAAGTCTTTTATTAGTTTAATGGTGTCACTTTTTCCTCTCTTTGTTAGGACAGTTGTTTTCTTAGGAATTCATGCTGAATTTTATTTGGTTGATTAGTTAGGCTTTTTTTTTTAATTAGTTTAAGAGGCATGATTTATTATGTGAAAGAAATTGCTGGAACATCAATATGTATAGTTGCCATGTGAAATGGGTGCATCATATTCTTTGAGCTTTGTTATTTGCTTTGTCCCTTGTTTCTGTAATAGCGATATTCCAATGAATAGCATGTCAATTAAGATAAATAAGGACATGTATTAATTAGCTAGGTTTTCTATTTTTATGATCAAGCCATGCGTCATTCTCTATTTTTTTTTTTTTTTTGTTATTAAAATGTTTTCTTGTCGTTCGATCTCTAAAGATAAACTTTTTTCAATATTACATAGGAAGTCATTGTCCTGCTTGTTGAAAAATTATTGGGATCTCTTGAAAATATTTTTCTAGTGAGGACACCATTTGCCTTATGTTGTTGAATGTTAGAACATGCATTTTTATTTTGTGAAAAAAAATTTATGAGAAAAACAAAACAAAATAATTATTTGCAAAAGGAGTCAAGTATGAAAAAGAAGTCCAGAAGGAGCCCTTTTTTTAAGAGACAAATAGAGTGGATAAAAGATAAAATAAGTGAGAGAAAAGACAATAGTGGCATAGAGCATCAAGAAAATTAACTTAATTTTTTAGTGTCCTACTATAGACACTCATTTAGTTTAGGATGATGGTGTTAGCAATTTTGAGGTTGTGACCTTCGGTCTAAGGTGACTTCGTGAAATCCATTGTTCACATTTTATGACTAGTTACAACTTGAAGAGTTTATATGAGTGGCTATGGTTAAAAGCCGATGTTAGAGAGCTGGAAAAATCAGGGGCTAGTAGCCGGTCTATGTGTCTTCTTGATGTAAAATTTTGAAACAAAATGGAAGTGTGCAAATTCCTTAATTTTGCAAGTTGTTTATCATGGCATGGATTGAGATTAAGTTTAGGAAGTTTAGCTTATGAAGTCCTTTTATGGGTCCTTCACTTAGACCATTTGGATTATGATTCATTCATCCATTTAACATGTTGTTTATTAGAGTTAAGTTGTTTTTTGTTGGGACAAGCAAATAGCTAAGTTTGGGGTGTGATGAGTTTGCTTTTTTATGGTAAAAAGATAATTTTTTGAGCATGTCTGGATATGAAAATGACCCGTTTCTTCTCATATTTTGCTGAATGTGATTACAATATTATTAAAGAGTGAGAAAAGCTAATTATTTATGGATAAAATACAAAGTGTAATGTTTTGTGGTAAAATTAGATATTTTTGTGGATAAACATATTAGAAACTCACGATTTTCCATTCTACGCGAAAGAAATGGTTGTTGCTTTTTACGAGTTTTTTAGTGAAACGTGCTTATGACATAAAATAAATCTCCCAAATTAGTTTCCTCGGTCAAAATTGACCTCGTATGAGTCAAAGAATCAGTTTGTTCAACAAATCCCAAGGGTTAAGGCTCCAAGTTCTTCATATTTTGGTGGGAAGTTTCAACCATCTCTACCTATAAATTGAAGAGTATGCTTATGAAAATTCATCATCAATTTACTACATTCTAGTCGTAGTTAATAGCTACAATTCATTTGTTCTTATTTCTTTATATTTTGTTGCTTTTCGAACATAGTCCTTTATTGCTTTCCTTTATTAAGCTTTGTTTTAATTCAATTATAGTTGTAATTGTTTTATACTTCGGCTATTTCCATTTTTCTAAGCTTTCAAGCGAGCTTTATCTTACTTCAAGCTGGAAAGAAAAGAATGTTAAGCTAGGGCTTGTTGTACCTTTGCTATTCTTTAATTTCAATCAGGAAATTATTTCTCTTAATTCCATGAGCATTTTCCGTTCTTTAATTATGCACTAATTTAGTTTTCAACCTCTCTGTGAAATGACTTACGAATTTTTTTTTAAAATTTTAACACAAGCCAAAAAACCTAGGTAGTGCTTGGCGCATTTCTTAGTTAATTTCTCAACATCTTTCCTCAAGCATTTCATAAGTTGGCCGCTAGGAAATTTAGATAAACACTGAAGCCTAATATGAGAAATATTAGGTTAAGAAGAATAAGAGAGAGTTAATATGGAATGTCACTTTGACATAAGTGCATAAACCACGGTTTTAGACATAAGCCCTCTAATCCATAAAAGTAGATGAGTTGGTAGTTAATCTTTAGGATTGTAACGATGCATGGACATATGACAGTAGGTTGCCCTAGGCTCTGAAACAACTATAAGTCGTTGGTTATAAGATCAAAACTCAGTTCGCACTAAGTTGTATAATAGTGTGGCGCATTTATCTATTGTTTTTCATCTAAAATTAAGGCAGGAAGACGAGGGGTTGTCTTTATTACATATCAACTATTTCTACCAATAAACCCAATTGAAATTTGAAACATTCCAGTAAATTCAATTTAATCAAAAGTCTTTGAGGTTACATACTTGGAATTACCTTTTCCCTATATTGTTGTGGTCATGTGTACTTGCACACCTTCTCTTATCCATCGAGGGAGAGAATTCCTAATAGGCGGCCATTAGAAAGTTTGCTAAACTGAAACCAAATACTAAAAATGTTAGGTTAAGCGGATAATCGAGAGTTAATATGGGTTGTAGCTTAGCCACACATAAAACAAAATCCTACAAATAGGTCCTCTTACCTATAAAAAAAAAGAGTTGGTTAGTAATTGACGCGATTTCTCGGTAGGCTACTTCCTCTACAAAATGCATTGAGGAATTTGCGGGAGCAACTATGGAGGAAGAGTTATCCCCAACAAATTGTTACGACAAGGATACTACTGACCAACTGTTGCGTTCCCACAACCTAGGTGAAAGCCAGTGCAAGTGTACACTATTCTAGCTGATTGTAGTATAAACAAGGTCGACATCCACAGGGACTAAGGATATTACTTCAAGCAATTAAAAGACCATCAATGCTTGTATATAGCTAAACTAAGTAAATGATATAGAAATGCAAAAAAAAAAAAAAAAAAACCAAGAGAGAAATACAATAATAGCAAATGTTGGGACAAATAAATGCTTTAGCAAAATGGATAGAACACGGAAACAGATAATGAGATGGAGATAGGGGAGATGGATACATGCCTGCACTTGCTCACAGAGGACGCTCTAGCATAAAATTACGTGTTGGTGCACACAAATCTACTAGAAAAAGTAATCTAACCACAAATAGAGCCAAACACGCTACTTATACACCATTCCGAGTCATACAAGAGCAAACAAACTTAAAAATGGGGCCGACAAAGATCAGTAAGATGAAAATATTATAAAAACTCTATTTAACAGCAGAAAAAATAGGCTAGAAGCTCTCTGTTCACAAGCTACAACAAAGGATCTCCCCTGAAAATGGGGTTTAGTTCATAGGGAATTGGGAAAATAGAATAGGTAAAGAGAGAAACAACCCATTTTGTGAAAAAGCTTTGGGAAATCATCTGAAACCTCCAGCTCGGTGAGAAACCAACAGTTCCAACTTCCTCCCGTCAGCTTCTTCTTGAAATAGGTTTAGCTTTTCTTATCTTCAGCACATTTTTAAGAATAATTTACTCTCTTGGGATCTTTTCCCCCTTAGGGATTGATGATGAGAGAATCCTCATCTTGTTGCTTTTATAGCTGTCTTGAAAATTAGGGAAAAGCTTAGTAAAATGCGGTTGTAGGGACATAAGTAAGAATTCCGCGTGTTACTATGCTGCCCAGAAATTTTTGCAGCAAGCGATGCTCTAGCATGACATTCTCTAGCCTGGCAACGCTCCAGCATTTCTCCTCTACTTCTGCTGCTCCTCAGCAACCTCTTCAGATTCAGCACAATTATGCCAAAATAGAGGAAGTAGGAAGGAACTTGCATCAATTCAACAACATAAGGATTTAGAATGTGGTAATAAGCCTTTTCACTCAATTCTTCACATAAGCATGTAAATTAGACAAAGATCCTCACATTAACGCAATTTATTAATAAAATAACTCTATTTTGTAGAGTTATCACAAACCATAGAGAGAGGCTCCAAGGAATTCTCCAGAAGGTGTGATCGCTACCAACAAGTTGCCAAAGTCCCGAGACTTTCGGCGAAGCCGCTCAGCTAAGACATTGGGCTATGGTCGCTCGTCTAATGGAGGGGGATTGGCATCATTGGCCCTTTGTTGATGGAAAGGAATAGACGAAGGTTGTAGTGGTGGTAGTCGATTACATACCAAATGAATGGAACCCAAACCACTACCCACGATAACAAAGCATAAGGTGACTAACTTCGTGTGGCAAAAATTGTGTGCCACCATGGCGTGCCCCATACGATCATCTCAGATAAGGTAAGCAATGGGATAGTTCTAACTTCCAAAAGTTCTTCTTGGGGTTAGTGATCAAGCAACTGTGTTCATCAACTTCTGATTCACAAGCCAACAGTTAGGTGGGGCCGTAAGAAAATATTTAAGTAAACTCTGAATGCGAGGCTGGAAGGGCTGAAGGGCATTTGGGCAAAGGAGCTTCCAAGCATCTTATGGGCATACTGTACCACCATGCAAACCTTCACTAGTGAAATGCCTCACTCTCTATCGTTTGGAACATATAATGTCATGCCAATGAAAATGGGGCTACCAACCATGTGAGTAGAGCAATTTGAGGAAGGTGCTAAATACAAGGCTCTGCGAACGAGACAAATACTACAACCCATAGGTGAACCCATGGATATTCGAATTCAACGACCTATTACTAAGAAAGGTCATGTTAAACACGAATCACTCATCCGATGACGCACTCAGACTCAACTAGGAGGAACCGTACAAGGTGATTGAGTCGTTCGACTTGGAACCTATGCACTAGAAAACCTCCAAAGAAATATGTTGCACCGTGCTTGGAATGTATAACATTTTCACCTCTAACGTCCATGATTGAAAAGAAAATAAAATGATTGAAAAGAAAATAAAAAAACGTATAGACTTGGTTGTTGTATGAATCCTCTCTTTAACAAAGAAACGGTAATGAAATTTCTCCTTTCCTTATATCTATGTTTTGAACCTAGGATGTTCATGGGCGGAGCGGGGATGAGGAAGCCTACCCCATCCCCATCCCTGCCCCCAATTTAATTCCCCATCCCTGAAAAATTCCCCACGAAATTATGGATCGGTGCGGGGATTCCTTACGCGGAATTCCCTGCGCGGAATTCATAAGGATCGGGTTCCTTGCGGGGAATTTTTTCCTATTTCTTTTTCCATTTTTAAATTATTTTTCAATAAATATGTTTTACATTAAAGAAAATTTTATTTAATTGCTTAATTTGTAAGGTCACTTGTAAATATGGCAAACACATTTAGTAAAATTAGCAAAATAGCAACCACATTTAGTTTTTTCAAATATAGCACTTAAAGAAAACGGAGGTCCAATTTTAAATGACAACCTTATCCAAATGATATACATCTGTAATATATCTCTAATTCATCTATAATATATCTGTAATATATCTGTAATATATATGACTACTGATATATGAATGTGATATACATTTGATATACTACTGATATGAGTATATTGATATACTTACAATATGTATGTGATATGCATATGATATACTACTGATATGAGTGTCTGTGCAATATGTATGTGATATACATCTCAGATACTACGAATATGAGTATCTGATATACTACTGATTTGATTATCTGATATACTATTGATGTAAGTGAAAATTTGTGCTATATTTGAAAATTTTAAAAAACAGGTGACACATTTTGAAATACATAAAAGATTTTTGCTACCCACTGCAATTTCTCGAATTTCTAAAATTTAATTCTCTCAAATATACATATATATATTAGGTTGGTTGGTAGAGAATAATACATGATGTTTTTTTAGTACATGTAATATAAAGAGGATAATATGATTAGTTTAGTTTGTATATATACATATAATGATGTGGGGTGGGGAACAGGGAATATATTTAGGCACATCCTCGCCCCGAGGAAAATTTAAATGGGGGATTTCCCACCCAATTTAGGCTGGTCCCCGCACGAACGGGACTCATGGGAGAAATGAACATCCCTATTTGTACCGCGACTGTAAGACTTTAGGAAACGAGTCCTATCTCAACAATCGCTCATGCATGGGGGAACTACGTTTGGTAACAAACGATCGAAAACTGCCAAGAAACCACCCCAGTTATAGTAAACAAATAAATGACAGGGAATAACTCTAAGACAATCTAATAGTAAATTCAAGAGGCCAGGTGATAAATTTAGGACGAGCCAATAGTAAATTTCATAGAACCAAGCCACAAAAAAATGAGACAACAAAAAACAAAAGAAAATTATCAAAAGCTATCCAAGAATTATAAAAGTAAGGATGATCAGAGGGGGTTGTCCTTCTTCGGCAGCAGAGCAACACTGTTACTAAAAAAGACGCTATTTCAAGTCATCCATTGTAACGCCCCAGAATTTCCCACACACTTCTAGGTCACGTTAACTACTCAACTGTTTAAACTTAACCCCAAACTCGAGATGTCGACTCCCTGTGCAATAATTATATATAAAATCAAGTTTCACCCCTCATCAATTTAACAATGAAACACTTCTACAGAATATCAATCAACATCATCCGTGGACAACCTCACGAGGCAAATTTATTATTTCAACTAGGCAAAACTCAATGAATGGAAGAAAACTAAAATAAACACCTATCCCGAAATAAATTAAACAACAAGTGGGAACCTCCCAATTATTCAAATAAGAACAAATAGTTTATCGACCAAAACATACGGTCTTAACCATCCAAAAACTTAAGCTAAACAAAAGTAACTACGCAGCCTATGGTCCTCGTTCGACATGTCTCCTCCGTCTCATCACTATGGACGCCAACAAGTCCTTCACCTGAAATAATAATTGTAGAGAAGGGGGGTGAGTATATAAAATATACTCGGTAAGTAGCCCTCACCAACAACATACACACATCATGCTCAACCAAATCATAAAACATTCATAGTCATGCTCTCATCACATTATGAAATCAACATAGACACATTCTATAAGAATCGGCAACAACCACAACCATGAACCAATTAGTTACCAACCTCGAGTCTCCCTAACATCGCAACTACCTCTACACTATCACAGTTATCCTAGCCCTCCACAGTTAACTTCTTCGAGTAGAGTCGGCCCCTGACCATTTTTACCCAGAGCCCCGACACTACTGCATCGGCCCTCGACCATTTTTACCCAAGGCCCTGATGACTTTATCATCTATCGGCTCTTGACCATTTTTACCCAAGGCCCCGATGACTTTACCATCTATCGGCTCTTGACCATTTTTACCCAAGGCCCCAATAGCTTTCCTTCCCAAAAGACTCCTCGCATCGACCCTCGACCATTTTTACTCGAGGCCTTGATACTCAATTAGTGACGTATCAGCCCCCGACCATTTATACCCGAGGCCCTGATACTCACCCATTCACTTTCTCCAAGAATCCAACTCTCACCAGAGTCTCACTAAGTACTTTCTTAAGCCATGACCCATGCATCTTTCAGCTCACAAACCCAATTCAGCATGCTTCCACAACATAAACAACATTCTAATAATGAAATGATAAACCACTCATGCTTTCACAATATAACATTTCTTAACAACAGCTCCACAATGAGTTTGCCGCAACGACACCATAACCAAAAAATTTTTAAACAATTAGAGCCCAACACATTTCACCCAAAACACTTAATATCCAACATCAATATACAATGAGCATTGCTAGATATAATAAACACACGAAGCACACCGAACAATTCCTGCATATTCAGACAACAAACATCCCCACAGCAAATCTCAGCAGTTTAGCAAGGCAGAAATTACACCATTGTCACCGACAAATATTCAATACTACTCCAAGTATACAGATTACCACAACCGAGAGCTACCTAACACATCAGCATATCAAAAATAATATTGAACATCACAAAAACAGCACATTAGAGACCATCTGACACACATTAATGCACGCACACGCCCCTTGTCTACTTACTCACAATCGCGCCCTTAAGTTTTGCGTCGATCTCACACCTAAGCACTAAAACAGAAAAATATAGCAAGTTACATACATTATTCAACCTTCGAAATCAATTCTAAAAGGGTTCAAATGACTCATTACCACCAAAATCGACTTCGTATAGGTGTGGGTCACCTAGATCTAGCTCGCCAAGGTGTGGGTAGCCTAAATCGGGCTTCAACAACGATGGGTAAGCGTCAAACGTTGCTGGAACGAAGGAATCGCCGTGATTCTGGGCTATCGGAATCACCGAACTGCCTTGACGTGTGCTGGCCGTGGGTTGCTACAGCACGCTGGAAAAATAAAAGAACGCCGCTGGGGAGTAGGTCGCGCCGCCGCTGCTGTGGATCGTCGGGACGTTGGGTAGAAGTCGCGCCGCTGCTGAATGGGTCGCCGTCCGCCGCTGCTGCTGTTACGGATGTGGTCGCCGGCCGCCGTTGTTGCTGTTTCGAGGAGGCGCCGCCGTTTCCGTCGCCGTTGTGAGGTGTGGTCGCCGGAGAAGAAATTTAACAAGGGGGGGTGTGACGGTGGCTAGGGCAAAAGGAAGAAGAAGATGGAGCCTAATGTGTTTTATTTTGTTTTTCTCCCTTATTCCTTTTCTTTTCTTTCTCCTTTGTTTTAAAACCAACCTAACCCAATAAAGGCCCACATGACCAAGCCCAAGAGAACAAGAAAGCCATCCCATCGCAAGATAAAACCAACCACACGAAGCCCGATAAATATAAATTTAATTAGAGTTTAGAGCTCGATAAATATAAATTTAATTAGAGTTTAGAGCCCGATACATATAAATTTAATTAGAGTTTAACTTTAAAAAAAATGAAAATCTCCTGATTCGAGACTAACTAACCTGAGGGACTCGGGGCGTTACAGACTTTCCTCCTTCAAAAACTTTCGTCCCCGAAAGTTGACTGTTCCAGCAGTTCAGGGTACCTCGCCTTGATATTGTCCTCCCGTTCCCAAGTAGCCTCTTCCACTTAATGGTTTCTCCACAAAACCTTAACCAAGCGAATCGTCCGGTTCCTTAACAACTTGGTTTCTCTTGCCAAAATTTTGACAGGTACCTCTTCGTAGCACAAGGACTCATCTAGTTGTAATGGTTCAGGATCCAAAACGTGCGAAGGGTCATGAATGTACCTCCTCAGCATGGACACGTGAAACACATTGTGAACCGCAGCCAACGATGGTGGCAAAGCCAGCCTATACGCGACTTGGCCGATACGTTCCAAGATCTCAAAAGGCCCAATGAATCTTGCACTGAG
The DNA here is from genome assembly GCF_013281855.1 of Momordica charantia. NCBI lineage: Eukaryota > Viridiplantae > Streptophyta > Magnoliopsida > Cucurbitales > Cucurbitaceae > Momordica > Momordica charantia. Next base: position 9,697,607 of record NW_028275161.1, on the reverse strand, counting down.
CTTCCCCTTCTTCCCAAAGCGTAAAATTCCTTTCACGGGTGCCACACGAAGAAACACCCGCTCACCTACCACGAACTCGAGTTCCTTATGCCTGATGTCTGCATAACTCTTCTGACAGCTCTGAGCAATTTGCATCCTTCCCCTGATCTTTTGAATGGCACTGTTAGTCACATGTACTAAATCCGGTCCCAAGAGGACTCTTTCTCCGACTTCGTCCCAATTAACCGGAGACCGACATTTCTTCCCATAAAGTGCCTCATATGGAGCCATTCCTATCATGGCCTGAAAACTATTATTATAAGCGAACTCTATTAGGTAGAGAAACTTGTCCCAACTACCACCAAAGTCTAACATGCAAGCTCTGAGCATGTCCTCTAAAACCTGGTTCACGCGCTCCGTCTGACCATCGGTTTGGGGTGAAACGATGTGCTAAAGTCCAACTTAGTGCCAAGGGACTTGTGTAAACTCGACCAAAAAGCCGAGGTGAAACGCGGGTCGCGATCGGACACTATGGATACCGGTATACCATGTAGCCTGACAATTTCCAGCAAATACAGTTCCGCCCACTTTTCTACTGTATACGTGGCCTTGCCGGGAATAAAGTGAGTAGACTTGGTCAAACGATCTACAACTACCCATATCACAGTAAATCCCTCAACCATCCTTGGTAGTCCTGTAATAAAGTCCATAGCCACATCGTCCCACTTCCAAACTGGTATGCTCAAAGGTTGCAGCAATCCAGCAGGTCGCTGTCTTGAAGCCTTTACCTGCTGGCATGTCAAACACTTGCTAACAAACTAAGCTATTTCCTTCTTCATGTTATGTCACCAATAATGTTTCTTGAGGTCTTGATACATTTTGGTGCTTCCTGGATGAACCAAGAATGGAGCATTGTGTGCCTCTCCCAGTAAGTCCTTCCTCAACGAATGATCTTATGGCACACACAACCTTCCGCGAAAAAGCAAGGCTGCCTCACCCGAAAGAGTGAAATCTCCATGGCCCACCATACTAAAGCCTTTGGCCAAGCTGGGATCTCCCTTTTGGGCAACAATGATCCTCTGTCTCAGGCTAGGTTCCACTGAGAGTCGAGCCAACAACGCTGAGACATCATCCACTGTCTGCTCCACCTCCAAGCGTTCCAACTCGTTGTGCATTGGACTGCAGGCTGCTGCTAAAGATGCCACACTTGCCGCCTTTCTACTAAGAGCATCGGCCACAACGTTCGCTTTACCCGGATGGTAACTAATCTCACAATCATAGTCCTTCACCAACTCTAGCCACCGTCTCTGTCTTAAGTTAAGCTCCTTCTGAGTGAAAAGGTACTTCAAACTCTGATGATCAGTGAAGACCTGAATTCTTTCTCCGTAAAGGTAGTGCCTCCATAACTTTAAGGCGAACACCACCGCTGCTAGCTCTAGGTCATGAGTGGGGTAGTTAAGCTCATGCACCTTCAGCTGTCGAGAAGCATAAGTATAACCTTCCCGTGTTGCATCAGAACACATCCCAAGCCCTTTCGCGAGGCGTCACTGTAAACCACCAAACCTCCCGTTCCATCGGGGCCGGTTAACACCGGTGCAGACACCAAACGCTTCTTTAATTCTTGAAAATTCTCCTCACACTCGCTGGTCCAAGTGAAGGTAGCGTTCTTACGAGTCAACTGCGTCAACGGTGCCGCTATACGAGAGAAATTCTGAATGAACTTCCTGTAGTACCCAGCCAAGCCGAGGAAACTACGAATCTCTGTAACTGAACTAGGTCTTGGCCAATTGCTAACAGCCTCTACCTTGGCGAGGTCTACTGCAATACCATCCCTGGTGACTATGTGACCTAGGAAAGCCACTTTGTCCAGCCAGAACTCACACTTTGAAAACTTTGCATACAACTTATTTTCTCGTAGTGTAGTCAAAACCTGTCTAAGATGCTCCTCGTGACACTTCTCAGTCTTGGAGTAAATCAGGATGTCATCGATAAACACAATAACAAATGAATCCAAATAATCCCTAAAGACCTGATTCATTAGATCCATAAAGGCTGCCGGAGCATTTGTGAGTCCAAAAGACATCACGATAAACTCATAGTGGGCATACCTTGTTCTGAACGTTGTCTTTGGAATATCGGCCTCATTTAACCTTAACTGGTGGTACCCCGAACGCAAGTCTATCTTCGAGAACACTTTCGCTCCCTGAAGCTAATCAAAAAGGTCATCAATGCGTGGCAGGGGATACTTATTCTTAACCGTAACTTTGTTTAGTTCCCTGTAGTCTATACAAAGTCGCATAGAACCGTCTTTCTTCTTAACAAAGAGCACGGGCGCACCCCAAAGGGACACGTTTGGGCGGATGAAACCTTTGTTGAGTAATTCCTCTAACTGTAACTTCAGCTCTTTCAACTCTGCCGGAGCCATTCGATATGGTGCTTTCGAGATGGGGGCCGTCCCTGGCAGCAACTCTATACAAAAGTCCACTTCGCGAAACGGAGGCAAGCTGGGGAGGTCCTCAGGGAACACGTCAGTGAACTCATTAACCACATGAACCGCCTCCATGCTTGGCACAACCTTCCTTGCATCCACAACGCTAGCCAAATAGGCCCAAGCACCACGCTGGAGAAGATGTCTGGCCTTCAATGCCGACACCACCCTTGGGACCCCGGCCTTAACTCCTTTAAAGGTAAAGTTTTGTCCGGAGGGCAAGCGAAAACTAACTTCCTTCTTCGAGCAATTAATATTAGCCCGGTTAGCAGCTAACCAATCCATGCCTAGTATCACATCGAAATCCTACATATCCAATTGAATTAACTTTACCTCCAAGGTCTGACCATCGAAAGAGAGCTGGCCTCCTTTCACCACTTGACTAGTGACCAACACAGATCCTGATGGTGTGGATACCGACAACAAAAAGCCTAACGATTCTAGCTCTAGGTCCGCATGTCGAACAAAGGTAGAAGCAATGAAAGAATGACTAGATCCAGAATCAAATAATGTGTAAGCAGGCATACTAAGCACTAAAACAGTCCCTGCAAAAGTAATACGCATGCAATAAAGCACAAGCATAAACACACAACTCAAAACTCGCAAAGAGAAGATACCTGTGACCACCGTCTCGGCATGCTCAACATCCCCCCTGGTGAGAGCGAAGACGCGCGCCCTATAGGTTCCACCTTGAGCTGCCGCTGTCGCAGGGGTCTTCTGGCCTAATTCTTGGGTATTCGAACCGGTCATCAGACACTCCCTTGCGAAATGTCCTTCTTTCTGGCACCTGAAACATATTCTTTTTCCCAACCAACATGGCCCAGCATGGCTCTTCTTACAAGAGGGGCACACCGGAGGAGCAGTCTGCCTTGGCACATGATGCTGGTGTCTTCTTGAGGGTTGACTGGAGGAGAACGATGCAAATTTCCTCTTGACCCCCGAGCTGGATCCTATCACCTGCTGAGACTAAGGCTCCTCGAAATATTTGTCCATAACCAACACACACCTGACTGCCGCTGTATATGTAGTTGGTTCCTTGAGAACAAGTAGCCCCTTGATCTCCCTACGCAAACCGTCAATGAACTTGTCAATCTTTAATTGCTCAGTAGGAATATATTGCATTCCAAAACGGGACAGCTCAGTGAACTTCCTCTCGTATTGGGCCACAGTTAGGCTCCCTTGAGTGAGACGGAGAAACTCTGCCCGTTTTTCATTCCTGACAGTCACGGGGAAATAGTACTCATAAAGTAGGTCCTTAAACCTTGCCCACGTGACGGGTACGTTGGCGTGATCCTCCGCTGCCGCCACCGACTCCCACCAATTTACTGCTTCTCCCCGAAGCGTAAACACTGCTCCCCGGACCTTGAAATCGTCGGAGCATCCCAAATACACATAAAGGGCTTCCAACTCCCTGACCCATTCCTCGGCCGTAGTAGGCCTCTCACTCACCCCGTTGAAAACGGGTGGCCCAAAGCGTTTGAAATCCCTGATAAACTGAACCTCATCTTGCGGAATTTGTGCCCGGCGAGGCTGCTGCACTTGAGCTCCACCGGCTCCATTCGCATTATCCAGCAGTACTTGCAAAGCCTCAGCTAGTAATGCCACCTGGGGATTCACCTGGGGAACTCCCTGAGGGGTTGCCTGAGGGGCCAAGGGTGCTACCCGTCCAGGAACTGCCGGGGGAACGTTTGGATCCGCTGCTTCCTCGCCCTTAGGATTCGGACCCTCATAGTTGTGAGCTCTCGTGTTCCTCCGAAAAGCCATTGTCTAAAAGAACAGAGCACCAAGGTCACTATCGCACTAACTGGGGCACAACACGAGTGCAAAGTTCAAGCAAGTCTATATAATGAACCAAGGAACATGCTAACTTATCTAATATCAGACAACAATGATATCTCAACCATAAGCAATGTAAAGCATTCACGACCAAACAACAGAACTAGGAAACGTACCTGGTGATGACGAGGAGACTAACAAGGACCATACACTATCGACCTAAATTTTAGGACAGGCTACAGGAACAACTCCGCTCTGATACCAATTGTAACGCCCCAGAACTTCCCACACACTTCTAGGTCACGTTAACTACCCAACTGTTTAAACTTAACCCCAAACTCGAGATGTCGACTCCCTGTGCAATAATTATATATAAAATCAAGCTTCACCCTCATCAATTTAACAATGAAACACTTCTACAGAATATCAATCAACATCATCCGTGGACAACCTCACGAGGCAAATTTATTATTTCAACTAGGCAAAACTCAATGAATTGAAGAAAACTAAAATAAACACCTATCCCGAAATAAATTAAACAACAAGTGGGAACCTCCCAATTATTCAAATAAGAACAAATAGTTTATCGACCAAAACATACGGTCTTAACCATCCAAAAACTTAAACTAAGCAAAAGTAACTACGCAGCCTATGGTTCTCGTTCGTCATGTCTCCTCTGTCTCATCACCATGGACGCCAACGAGTTCTTCACCTGAAACAATAATTGTAGAGGGGGGGTGAGTATATAAAATATACTCCGTAAGTAGCCCTCACCAACAACACACACAAACATCATGCTCAACCAAATCATAAAACATTCAAAGTCATGCTCTTCATCACATTATGAAATCAACATAGACACAATCTATAAGAATCGGCAACAACCACAACCATGAACCAATTAGTTACCAACCTCGAGTCTCCCTAACATCCCAAGTACCTCTACGCTTATCACAGCTATCCTAGCCCTCCACAGTTAACTTCTTCGAGTAGAGTCGGCCCCTGACCATTTTTACCCAGAGCCCCGACACTTGCATCGGCCCTCGACCATTTTTACCCAAGGCCCCGATGACTTCACCATTTATCGGCCCTTGACCATTTTTACCCAAGGCCCCAATAGCTTTCCTTCCCAAAAGACTTCTCGCATCGACCCTCGACCATTTTTACCCGAGGCCTCGATACTCAATTAGTGACGTATCAGCCCCCGACCATTTATACCCAAGGCCCTGACACTCACCCATTCACTTTCTCCAAGAATCCAACTCTCACTAGAGTCTCACTAAGTACTTTCTTAAGCCATGACCCATGCATCTTTCAGCTCACAAACCCAATTCAACATGCTTCCACAACATAAACAACATTCTAATAATGAAATGATAAACCACTTATGCTTTCACAATATAACATTTCTTAACAACAGCTCCACAATGAGTTTTACCGCAACGACGCATAACCAAACAAATTTTAAACAATTAGAGCCCAACACAGTTCACCCAAAACACTTAATATCCAACATCAATATTCAATGAGCATTACTAGATATAATAAACACATGAAGCACGCCGAACAATTCCTGCATATTCAGACAACAAACATCCCCACAGCAAATCTCAGCAGTTTAGCAAGGCAGAAATTACACCATTGTCACCGACAAATATTCAATACTACTCCAAGTATACAGATTACCACAACCGAGAGCTACCTAACACATCAGCGTATCAAAAATAATACCGAACATCACAAAAACAGCACATTAGAGGCCATCTGACACACATTAACGCACGCACACGCCCCTTGTCTACTTACTCACAACCGCGCCCTTAAGTTTTGCGTCGATCTCACACCTAAGCACTAAAACAGAAAAATACAGCAAGTTACATACATTATTCAGCCTTCGAAATCAATTCTAAAAGGGTTCAAATGACTCATTACCACCAAAATCGACTTCGTATAGGTGTGGGTCACCCTGATCTAGCTCGCCAAGGTGTGGGTAGCCTAAATCGAGCTTCAACAACGATGGGTAAGCGTCAAACGTTGCTGGAACGAAGGAATCGCCGTGATTCTGGGCTATGGGAATCACCGAACTGCCTTGACGTGTGCTGGCCGTGGGTTGCTACAGCACGCCAGAAAAAATAAAAGAATGCCGCCGGGGAGTAGGTCGCGCCGCTGCTGCTGTGGATCGTCGGGACGTCGGATCGAAGTCGCGCCGCCTCTGAATGGGTCGCCGTCCGCCGCTGCTGCTGTTACGGATGTGGTCGCCGGCCGCCGCTGCTGCTATTTCGAGGAGGCGCCGTCGTGAGGTGTGGTCGCCGGAGAAGAAACTTAACAAGGGGGGGGTGTGACGGTGGCTAGGGCAAAAGGAAGAAGAAGATGAGAGCCTAATGTGTTTTATTTTGTTTTTCTCCCTTATTCTTTTTTTTTCTTTCTCCTTTGTTTTAAAACAAACCCAACCCAATAAAGGCCCACATGACCAAGCCCAAGAGAACAAGAAACCCATCCCAACGCAAGATAAAACCAACAACACGGAGCCCGATAAATATAAATTTCATTAGAGTTTAAAGCCTGATTAATATAAATTTAATTAGAGTTTAGAGCCTGATAAATATAAATTTAATTAGAGTTTAGAGCCTGATACATATAAATTTAATTAGAGTTTAACTTAAAAAACAGAATGAAAATCTCCTGATTCGAGACTAACTATTCTGAGGGACTCGGGGCGTTACATCCATCTAGCATCACTCCTAATCAGCTACACGTTCTTCCAACTCGACCATAGTTGTCAAAGCTAGACATTTCTCCATCTCCATCTCCTCTAGTTTCTGACAGTAGAACTCACTGTTGTTCTATTAATGAAGGGCATTGTTGTCATCTCATAAAGTTCACATTGTTCTCTTATTTCTCCACTTTGCAAGCAAGTGCATCCTCATAAAGGGGAAAGCCAGCCCGTAGTCAAGAACTCATTCTCTAGACATGGGGAAGTTGTGTGAAGAAGGGAGCACACTTTCCCCCTCAATTTACAAGGAGCTATCCCCCTAATTAATGAAGAAGTATCCAATAGGTGCAATAAATGTAAAGATACACATCTCTTCACTAAAAAATCCTTGAAGCACCACACGGCCCAAGAGGAGGGCATGCGAAATTCAAAACGACATTTGTGAAACCAAAGGTCATGTTCCTAAGGGACGTGCACCCTCAGATGAAGGGATGCATCTGAGACCTAAACTTATAAACAAAAGTAAAGGTTAGACGCGCTCCCAAATGGCATATGAAGGGAGAACGTGGAGCAACGAGGAAAATGCCACGTGAAAGCTGAACACATCGTGCCATGAATACAAAAAACATCCTCCCTTCAGTGAACGACAATCGTGAAGAGAGGCATAGCCCCAGGGTGCTTCTCTCAATGAGCGAGCATGTGAGGTAAAGACATAATGTAATGACATAATGTAATGAAAAGTGCCATTTTATAATGATATTTAGAGGAGGAAAGCCTAAACAGCCATAACCACTATTACAATGAGAGGTGTTACACGCCGAATACCTGAGAGGAAAAAAAAGAAAGCTCCTAATTGTCCACCCTACCTGCTCCTGCAAACTACTGTAGAGGGCCTCCAAATCTAGAAATTTTGACCTGTAGCTTTTAGACCTCTTTGGCAGCCGATTAATGTGCCTAGGAGACTTGTAGCTCCTTGAAAGCCACTAAAGCCCCCTCCAGTTTACTTTCAACGGAGGATAGCAAGAACAGCAACCACATCTAGGCTAGTCAAGTCCACATCAGAAGAGCCATTCATGACATGGCTGTAGGAGAAGGGGGGTTGGAGGGGATCCCGTCAGAATAAAGGCTTTGAATAATAATAATGGGATCAAAATCCTAAGAAGCAAACGTGGGAAGCACAGTGATCCGAATGAGACACTCCTTCCCCTTTAATAGGTACGGGGCTCCCTTAGCTGTCAATGGAGGAATGACCCGACGGTTTGAAAAAGTATCCCACTAAAAATATAAACAAAGGGATGGTACAATGAAAGGACATGGCTCGCGTGACAGATGTTCAATTGAAAGGAAGTTAATCCCGCAGCGGAAGCGGGTCTTCGTTGCTGATTTTCGGGATACAAAATCGATTTTCAAAGAAGAAAAATACAGAGGAAACTTTACCTTTATTAATATTAATATATATATATATATATATATATATATAATATAATAATTAAAATATATATATAATAATATATATATAGTTAATTAATCAAATTAATTAATATAATTAATTATTAATCAAATTAATAATTAATAAATATATATATACATAAATAATTAACACTTAATTATTTATTATAAAATTAGAATCATATTCTAAAACATTTCTCTCGTATAACCTATAGTTTTAATGTATATCTTATGCACATTACTTTTAACCTATAGTTTTAATGTACATCTTATGCACATTATTTTTAACCTATAGTTTTAATATGAATCTTATTCATATTAATTTTATTTGAATCTCATTCAAATAATATCTCTCATAATATGTAGTTTTAATTTACAATTAACTATATATTATAATGTATCAATATACATATAATCCCTTAAGTAATTTGAACAATTCAAATTCTTCCAAAAACTTGATCCTCGTTTGATCCGAAGCTCCAACGATGCAAGATTAATCGGTCAAACTCATTGACCGAGTTAATCTAGATTCGTTAAATATGGGTCATTCCACTAAAGACTCGCAGTTGCACTCTTCTCACTACATAATATTTTCGTGTCCATGGATATACGACCATTAATGACGAGTCAATCCTTCACGAGTGTTCGTAACTCAAGTTGGGTCAAATTACCGTTTTACCCCTAACTTACATCTTACTCCTTAAACACCACTGCTCCTCTAATGAACAACCCGGTTATGGTCCAACCAATAACCGGAAGTCCCTTTCTACCAATGAGAGGGTGGGGCCCCTTGTTCAAGTCCCGGAGTCAGCATTTAAGGGAACACTCATCTACTCCCCTAAAGTCGGGGAGGAGTGAATTCCATCTTGTGAAGTTATGTTCTCAGCTCCCCACTCGGTCTCGTCCCCAAAATGGTAGGAATGTTGAGTCGGCGACCTGGGCCGCTCTCACCCATATAGATCAAAGGACGAACCCTCACGGGCAGGAGTCCATAACTCACTCAGGATTGAGAATAAGTTGCCTAGTCATCCTAAGAAATAGCAATCTATTAGTTAACGGTGTTACATCTAAAGATTGCCTATTTCGCGGTTCGGTCTTATACAAACTCATTGTATAGGATACCCCCACTCGCATGTCTCCACATGAACGACCTGGATCGAGTCGTCTGTAACCCTTACAAAGTGGGCCGTATCCATAGTGTTGCCAGGATAAAGTACCCAGCCTTATCCATATACTATAGACCCTTTAGGTTATTCACGGGACATTATCCATTCATATATCAGGGGTATATCAAATATATACCCCGTATATCAACTATATACCCAGTATATATACTGTCCCGATTACATCATAAATAACCTTGGATGTTTAGTTTATTGGATTTTGGACAATGCAAAGATATGATTCAACAACAAAATTTATTGAATAAAACTTTATTAAATAGACATTTGTTTTTACAAAATACAAACTACGAGTTTAGGGCAACACACCCAACAGCACGCAATGAGACGAAATAGATAGGTTAAAGGGGAAGCCACATCAGAAAAGAATCTTAGTGTGTTATTCTCCAAAAGTGGCAACTTATCCTAATTTACTACAATAAACTGCGTAGAGGAAACGACAAGTAGCCTTTGGGAATGAAAATTCCAAAGGCCTAATTCCAAATGATGAACCCAATCAGGGTTGCTCGCTACAAAATTCTATCGCTTGGTAATGAAAAATTCCATGACCTAATTTTACTCCGCGCGTTGAGAGAATTATTTTGCTGTGTATATTGAGATTACTCTATGCCAGTAGACCAGAAATATAATTATTCTACTGTGCATATTGAGATTGCTCTACGCTAGTAGACCAAAATAGAATGTGGATACATGTGTGGTGTTGAGTTTTCTGAACCTATTTATTGGTTGAAAGAAAATGTTTTATATGTTATTAGAAAGTGTTTTCCTAGTTCTGTTTAATGTTTTAGGAGAACAATTTACAAATTTATTTAGAGAATGCGTGTTGTTACACGTTTATTATGAGAAATTCTGTATGAATTTTAGTGTTTCAAGTTTTATGAGATTTAATGAGAATATTTATTAGAACGGTTTTATAAGGTTTGTTTTGCAAAACTTCGAAACTTCAGTTGTTTATGAAAGAAGTTTTACAATATTATTTTTTGTATTAACTTACCACTCACTGAGCTTTTTAGCTCACTCTTTAACCTTTATTTTCCCCCAAGTTGTATCTGAGTTTCAAATAGAGAATGGACCAGCTTCTGGCACCAAGAGTCATTAAGAAATTGCAGATCATTTGTAGTTACATCCTGAGTAGTGTATTTAGAAAGAATTTAAGAATAGAAGTTATGTTAAAAGTTAGTTTAAAAGTTTAGAAGATTTCCGACTATAGACTCTGCACCTAGTGGGGTCCATGGTCGGCGCGGTCTGTTCTTGAACTAGTAGGTGTTCTTGGACGAGTCGTGTCAGTTTGGTATCAGGGCATAAAGGTCCTGTATTAGATGAGAACTGCATGCATTACAGTTCATTTAAAGAATGTTTGATATGCAGTATATTATAGAAAGTCATGCATCGAGGTGGCATAATGCATATGTTTAAAGAATTTGAAACTCAAGATACTACCGGAAGGCAGAGCATAAGGGGAAAAGAAGAAGTTAGTAAGATCAGATGTTCTAAGAGATCATCGGGTGAAATAGAAATTGAGTAAGAACAGTTTTACCGTCTATCTCAGATTTAAGAGAATTGAGGATGAAATTGTAAGAATTAGTTGGTCAAGGTTACATCAGACCTAGTGTGACGTTGTGGGGCACACCGAAGTCTTTGAGAAAAAGAAAGGTGGTACTATGAGGTTGTGTATTCATTGCATACAGTGAATAATGTAAAGATACATAACATATATTAATTGTCTTGTATGGGTGATTTGTTGAAACAACTTAAAGGTACCTCAGTATTCCCAAAATTTATATCACAAGCTTAAGGTAAGAGAAGTAGGTGTGTCGGAAACTGTGTTAGAACACGTCATGGGCATTATGAGTTTTTGGTTATGTTGGATGGGTCGAATGAGCACACCAACGGTATTTATGGATCGCTTATGAACAGAATATTTCATCCATACTGGGATCAGTTTGTAATTGTTTGTTTATTAAATAATAGCATTGTATGGCAACCAGAGCGAGCGAGTATGTAAAACCTCTTAGATTTATGTTATGGGCGTTACGCGAAAGGAAGTTGTATGTCAAATTTAGCAAGAGCGTATTTTGGCTTGGTCATGTGATGTGTTGGGTCATGTGGCATCTGTGAAAGGTATATAGATATGTCGATTTATGAGAACTTAAGATGGTAGTAAGATTAAAACATCCTACTATAGTTACACAAGGTCGTAGTTTCCTTGGTTAGCAGGATATTATCGTCGATTTGTGGAAGAATTTTCGAGCATAGTATTTCCTCTAGAGAATGTGATCAAGAAGAATTCAAAGTTTGTACAGACAGAAACGTGTAGACCGAGTTCCAAGGGTTAAGGAAAAAGATTACTTTATGTCCCTATACTATCATTTTAGACACCTGTAGTAGAGTTTGATGTTTAAAAGGGACGCGGATAATTATACTCTCCAGTCAACAAAAACGTATTGACGACAATTTATAATTGTCACGAACAGTATTTTTACAATAATTAATAAATGTCATGAAAAGTTTTATAACGGCAGATTAAAAATGTCATGGAACATTAAATCACATTCTATACAAGTCACGAAAAATTGTATAACGACAATTTAAAACTATCATGGTATATTTAATAATGACATAATTTGAAAAACACGAAAAATTATATTGGTTCGATTTGTGAGAGATGAAATCGCATAGAGAAAGTGAGGCGGACAACGGCTCCAAAAAACTCTTAGTAAAAATAAATGAATAAGTAATAGAATAAAATTGGTCGGGTTCTATTGAACCAGTTATTATGTTTAGAACGCCAACAAATCTGATGGAATCAATTGGTTCTTGATATTCTTAACACAATCCAAACCAACTCTAACATTTTGTGGCACATGTTGATTGGAACAGAAGGGTTACACGTGGCAATCGTTGACAAGTTTCAAGTTCATAATCTCATTCATACGTTCCTCGATCGAACCGACGTCTTGCGTGGCCGAGCCGATCTAATTTCATGGAAAATCACTCCTTGTTGTTTCCTGATCTAATTAGCATCATCCCAGCTCAGCCCCAGTCTCTGACAGACTCCACGACAACATGTCGTGATTAACGGCCACCTTAAAGAGCCGTTGAGGCACTACCAAGAATATTGTCAGGGAAGTGGCCTATAAATAGACCCGACTCACTCTGTTTTCAGGTACGCGAATACTAGATTTTCTCTCGAGTTTAGTTCAGCCAGCTACTGACTTTAGCATCGAAGTGTGTTCTATTTTGCGGGTCACCCGTCCAACTCATTCTTCGAGTAGATCTCAGTCCAGGCCGAGGTTCACAGTGTTTGTCATTTTTTTGATCAAACAAGGGTCTTGCGAGAGATGAAATCGTATAGAGAAAGTGAGGCGGACGACTGCTCCAAGAAACTCTAAGTAAAATAAAAAAAAAATAAGTAATAGAAAAAATTGGAGATGAAGCATGCATCCCGTGGCACTTCCACCTATGGTATGTAACCATGTGTTTTCGTGGCTCTTCAAAGGTGGACATGTGTCCTGCTCGATTTTACCCAAACATACATAATTTTAAGCTCAATCAAAATGGAAAATAAAAAAAGAAGAATAAAGTTAATGAAAATTAAAATATTGAGTATTTTTTTCATATAATTAAAATGTTGTTATCGAAATAGTTAAAAGAGACCTAATTCAAAAAATTATATTATTTTATGTTTATTATCATATTTTAATTTCATGATGAATTAAATTTATGAGAGAAAATATGGACAGGAAATAAATATATATTATTTATTTTAAGTAGAAAATATAATTAAATTAATTTTTATTATAAAAAGTAATTTTTTGTAAAAATATAATAATAGAGGGTAAAAAAATAATAGAAATTCATTAGGCGCAAACTCGGGACCATAGAGGAAGGGTACAATTACGCAAGGTAAGAAGCAGACCACCAGACCAAATACCATTTTCTACTTATTTCATGGACTATTTTGGGAAACTATTAATCATAAATCTATATTCGATAGGATTTGAAAATCCGAAATAATTAATATCATCCATAAAGCTCCAATTTTTCTGACATAGATGAAACGCGCTCAAAATCACTTGCTTTTTGCATGTCACAAATTCTCAAGATGGTCTAGGTAACCATCATGGATTGAATCTTTTCTATATTTCTTGACAGTTATAAGATGCCATAAACATGGAAATCTTCGTAAATCACCGTTTTTCCCGCCAAAATCGTGCCTCCACTAATTCGTGACTGTTTTTCACTGTCACTGAAAATTTAATTTTAGTTTTTATGACAGTTAAAGACTGTCATAAAATTAAAAATATCTGAAAAGTTGCATTCTTTCCTGCAAATTTTTAATATTCAAAACGGTCATGGAAGACCATTTTTCTACTAGTGATATGAAATTTCCTTTGCTCAAAACACAGTGTTTTGCTCATTCCACGAGAGTAGCTCACATATCTTGACATTTATGGGTTCTTCTCTGTCTTAATTTTTTTTCTTCTTTTTCTTTTTTAAGTCTTAAATCCAAAGTTGGAATAATCTAAAGTTGGAAAAAGAAATCTGGACTTGACTCAAATATATTAATTTGGATTAATTTGTTATGAAAGAAGTTTTCAATTTGATTTAAATTGAAATTAATTAGGTTGAATTAAAATTAAGTCAAGTTGTTTAGTTTTGATAAATTCAAATTTTGAATCTTTGAAAAATATTTTTTATTAAATCTTAAATCAATGTTTTGAAAATTTAACTTTTTCATTAAATTTATCTCTAACTTTAGAAATTCAGATTGTTTAACATCATTTTTCAAATTTTAAAAAATTTAATTAAGAAATTTGGAAAAATTTGAGAATGAAGCCCTAATTTCCCTTTCATTTATGTCCTTAACCCACCCCTTGCATCATCTTATTGGTTCCCCACACTTAAAAACGCAGACATCCCCTCCCTTCCAATTTTTCAGCCACCAGCCTCCAATCTCGCCCCTCAAAGTCAGGCGATTCTTTGTTCGAATCTCCCTTCACAGTAAGCGGCAACCCAAGGCAGTGAGCGGTAGCCACAGGTTGTGCGATACTTCTTTGCGCGAAGCTTCGGTGCTGAGCGAACTCTCAGCGACGGTGACTGGTAAGGGTTGTCGAGGCTGTCTAAAATAATTACTGATTTTACTAAATCTAACAAGAGTAGTGAGACCAGGTCGAATCGAACCAATGGAATCAATTTCTCAAAGTTAAAAAATGGGGCGTTTTGTCACTACAAGAGAAAGGTATATGATAGCTCACGGAAAACGTTATAAATGACTTTTTATAGCGTTTTTGGTGAGTTGTGACAGTCGATACTATTAAAAGTCCATGACTTTTGATAGCGTTTTTCAAGAACTATAACTGACGCTATAAAAAATGATGATATTATTGCATATTTACGTTGCAATGGTAACATTTTATAGCGTTTTTTGTTTAATGCTATTATATGTTTAGATAGCTCTTTTTTTTGCTATCTTAAACCTATAATAGCTATTTTTTCGTGTTGTCATATGGTATATACAACTAATGGGTTATGCTACATAAACCTTTAATAGCTTTTTCTCACGCTATAAAACAGTTATTATAGCTCAAATTTCGTGCTACATTAAACTAATAATAATTTTTTAATTAAACTATTACATATTACATTATTATAAATATGAACACTATTTTACAATTGCAATATTATGGTCAATTATTTTTATAGCGTTAAGCATTTGCTATATAAACTTTGTATAATTTGATCAAATTTATTTAAGAACTTGTTTGTAATTGAATAAACATATAAAAACACTATATGACATTAAATATATCATCACATCTCTTTTGTAAATGAAATTTTTATAATCGATTACATCACAAAATAAAGTATTCAATAATCTACAATAGAAACGCAAGTTACATAAATTCATCCAATGTAAAAGAAGAAAAAAATCATTAACTAAGTTCAAGCATAAACGGACTAAGGTTATTTCAACGACAATGCCTTGATAGTGGGATTCGCCAATAAATCTGTGTACTCTTGGAATGGGGATTTTGTGGGGCATGTCTCCCTCCAGAACTTAGGTGTTAAGAAACCATAAGTTTTTAGCATCAAAGGTTGCCTAAATAAGACCAATATGAAATAAAATACGACTATATAAATGATAAAAAAAAAAAAAAAACTTATCAAGGGAAAAAAATATATAGCTCCATGTCAATCTGAATCAACAACGAGACCCCTAGAGCAATCTCTTATTTCGTATAGCATTTAATTGTTAGGAATGGCCCATATTGTCTAATAATAGAAATAGTAGAAAATGGAATTCAATAATGGTCAACCACATTATAGTATAAAAAGTTTTGAATGACCCCTCCTGAAAGTTTAAACCAAACATTCTATCAAAAATGAAACCAATTAAAGTTCAAATAGTCCCTAAACTTATTTGTTAGTTTTGTTTTGATATATAAACTTTCAATGTTCTATTTTAGATCATCAATTTTGCATCAAAATTCATTATAATCCTCGTGAAACTAGTATTTAAATCAATGATTATTAACACATAGAAATATGACACCACAAAGATGAAAATGGGGAGAACACGAATTGGAGAAAAGTTAATCTTTACCTAGGACAAAATAGTGTAAGTTGTTACACAAACGCAATAATGTATACCTCGTAACATAATAATGAAAGTCCATGAAACATTTAAGTAATGTTACACAATTATAAGGTAGAAGACAACAAAAACTACAATAAAATAGCGTAAGTTATGTTACACAAATGCAATCGTGTATACAACCTAACAAAATCAATTGGAATTAGAAAAATCATTTTGATTACAAATTAACCAATTATATGTTTTCAGAACTCTAGTGCAACCTAATTAACCAAAAAAAAAGCAACCAAATAGACAACTACTTTTTCCCATCACATCAACCCTAAACTCAACGGTAGCACAAACTAAATTCAAATTTCAATCATCATTGGCTCAAGTCTAAGGGATTTTATACACAAATTTTGTAGAATAAAATTTCCTTTAATGAAGCATAGCAAAAGGGACAAAACAAACCTAAGAGCCAAAGATCAAATGACGATGAAGTGGGCAGAGTCAAGCGGCAATCAGAGCAAAAACTGGCAACGAAAGCAAATTGGAGGGTGCGACAGCATCCGAGAACCTAGAAGCGACAAAGGGCAAGGAATCGTCTAGATTCCAAGGGCCATAGGCACATAATGAAGCCAAGAGCAATCTCCAATTTCTTCCATGTGCTATCCATGTTTTAGTTCAGATCTAGCTTCAGAAGAAACCTTAAGTGAATCCAAGTGTGTAAGAAAGAAGATGAAAATTTCAAGGAGGCTGATAGACCTCCGATCATAAAGAAATATGTTAGGAGGAAGGGTAATAAAGGGAAAGGGAATATTAAAGTGGGCCCTAGTTAGTTAGAAGACGTTTTGGTAATAATGAAAGGATTTGTATAGTGGGGAGAGTGAGTTAGTTACGAAGTGAGGAAGGCTGTTATATATGTGTTGCTCTTGAGAGGGAAGGGGCATCTTTTTGGCTGGCTTGTATTTCCATTTGAGGAATTGTGGGAGAGAATAGGGAGTTCTCTAACACTCCCTTAGTCTGTAATTTCCCTATAGTATCTAAATAATAGAGCAAACTCTATCATTTTGGTATCAGAGCAGTGAAATTCTGGGATCGAAAGTAGAGTAGAAGCTGTAGAGCAGCAAATTTCTGGGTTGGTTTCAACACTGGAAGATAGCAAGGATGTGTGGAGGACCGAATTGTCCTCTTTCAAGGAGGAGATCAGACATTGGATGACTGCTGTTTCCCATAAAATGGGGATCGACAAAAAGGGAAAGGGACCAGAAAGAGGTGTAGAGGCAGGGGAGAAGACACCGATGAGCGTTGCAGGGTCGAGTGAGGGGTCTACTCAACTTTCCAATACTTTGGCACCCGTGTTCGATCTTCGCCTTCGTAAGTTAGAGTTGCCGATTTTTGAAGGGGAGAATCTGGACGGATGGCTACATCGGGTCGCATGATATTGCCTTGATGGTGAGGCTTTAGCTTGGCATTTCTGGGAAGAGAAGCAAAGACCCATCCAAACTTGGGAAGAATTCCGCGCGTTGCTGCTTCAAAGTTTCCAACCCACTTTGGAGGGAACTTTGTCGGATCGGTTAGTGGCGGTTCGGTAGGAAACAATCGTTCGGGATTATCACCGGTAGTTTGAGGAAGCAAGAGGCGTGGTTGATGGAGTCCCTTCGTTTCTGCTCGAAAGTCTCTTCCTCAACGGGTTGAAGGAAAACTTGAGAAAAGAGGTTAGAGTGATGAAGCCCAATGGGCTGAAAGAAATCAAGGTAATGGCCCAATCACTGGAAGATAAAATCATTCGACTCGTCCAAGGGGTCAGCCCGAACGGTATCCTTCAGTTCAACCCGTCATAATCCTACGCGAACCCTAGAATCAGCCACAAAAAATGGAGATCGCGCAACCGTCGGGCAATTTCGGCGACTCTCTGATGTAGAGCTCAATCCAAGCGAGAGAAAGGGCTCTGTTATCGCTGCAATGAGAAGTTTGCGCCAGGGCACCGTTGCAAAAAACGTGAGTTGCAAATCTTGGTGGTGCAGGAATTAGATGCAGGGGAGGATTTTCAGGATGCGGTTGACATAATCGCAGAGGACGGCAAAACAAAGGTACGGAATTTGCCATGCTTTCTTTAAATTCGTTCGTGGGACTTGCATCACCGCGTACGAAAACGCTGAAGGTCTGCGGAAAAATTGCGGGGCAGGACGTGATCGTGTTGATCGATAGCGAAGCTACCCACAATTTCATTGCACTGGAATTGGCCCAAAAATGGCGCTTGCCGTGTAGTCAGACCAAAGGCTATGGCGTAATTCTGGGCACCGGCACGGAGGTAATGAGCCACGAAGTTTGCAAGGTCGTGGAGGTCATTTTCCCGAATCTAACTATCGTGTAGGACTTTTTGCCCATTCCGTTGGGGAGCGCTGATGTGATTTTGGGTGTCAAATGGATGTCAACGTTAGGGGATATCACGCTGAACCTAGAGAAGCTGACGTGATCGTGGGAAAACGTTTGGGAAAACGACGAGTTTTGTTGCAAAGAGAACCCCGCCTACAACGAACACAGGTCTCATTGAAAGCAATGTTGCGAACAATACGGAAGGAGCAGCATGAGGTTATTCTGGAATTAACTCAGTTCACGAGATGCCGACCCAAGCCAAGAAGAGGGACAGTGAGGTTAGGCCAACCGAATTGCAAAGTGTTCTTCATGAATTCTCTTGGGTTTTTCAACCTTTGAATGGTCTTCCCCCCTCAAGAAACAGAGATCATGCCATTGAATTAATTCCAACTGCAGGCCCCGTTAGTGTCCGCCCTTACCGCTATCCACAATTTCAAAAAGACGAGATAGAGAAGCTGGTTCAAGAGATGTTGATTTCCGGAATGATTTAGCTTAGTTCAAGTGCTTTCTCGAGCTCGGTCATCTTGGTCAAAAAGAAAGACAGCAGTTGCCGATTTTGCATCGATTATCGGGCTTTGAACCGTGTAACTGTACCCGATCAGTTTCTTATTCCAGTCGTGGATGAGTTATTGGATGAGCTATTCGACACTACCATTTTTTCGAAAATTGATTTGAAGTCCAAATATCATCAAATCTGTGTTCGACCCAATGACGTTCATAAAACAGCTTTCCATACTCACGATGGGCATTACGAGTTCCTTGTCATGCCTTTCGGTTTGCGTAACGCGTCGTCCACTTTTCAGTCCATTATGAACGATATATTGCGCCCTTACCTTCGTAAATTTATTTGGTATTTTTTTACGACATTTTGGTCTAAAGCTCTTCTTTACAGGACCATATCTGCCACCTCCGGCTCGTGTTCCAAGCACTAAAGAAACATCAGGTGGTTGCCAATGAAAAGAAATGTTCTTTCGGCGCTTCGCAAATTGAGTACCTCGGTCATATTGTTTCCGGAGGAGTTGCGGCTGACCCCTCTAAGGTCTTTGCTATGCTTGACTGGGCGACGCCGACAAATATTAAAGAGCTCCGTGGATTTCTTGGGTTCACGGGCTATTACCGGAAGTTTGTGCACCATTATGGCTCCATCGCTTTCCCTTTGACACAATTGCTCAGGAAGGACAGCTTTCTATGGACTGATGATGCGACAACGACCTTCACGAAACTCAAGACGGCCATGGCCACCGTCCCTGTCTTGGGATTGCCGGATTCTCATAAACCTTTGTTGTCGAAACAGATGCGTCGGGAATTGGCATCGGAGCTGTGCTGATGCAGAATAGGCGTCCCATAGCTTATTACAGCCATACTTTATCGCGTACGTATCGACACAAACCAATTTATGAACGGGAGTTGATGGCTATCGTTCTTGCAGTCCAGAAGTGGCGACCGTACTTGTTGGGATGGAAATTCCTCTTTCGGACGGATCAAAAGGCCCTACGATTCTTACTTGACCAGCACGTGCTTCTGGAAGAATATTAGCGGTGGATCACCAAATTATTGGGCTACGATTTTGACATTAAGTACAAGCCCGGACTGGAAAACAAAGCCTCCAATTCCATTTCACGCCGACCGGACTTAGCCCATTTGAATACTTTGACGATGGCATCGCGCCTCAATGTTTCTGTCATTTCGCAAGAAATTCAGGAGGATGCTGACCTTTCTAAAATCATGGCTGCCCTTCGTAACGACCAACCAGAACCAGCAGGATATTCTCTAAGGCATGATGTGTTATACTTTCGTGGCAGGTTAGCCCTTGCTTCTTCTTCCCCCATCCATTCCATTAATTTTGCAGGGATTTCATGGGTCTTCGTCAGGGGGGCATATGGGGTTTCTCAAAACCTTGGCACGTCTTAGTCGAGAAATTCACTGGAAGGGAATGCACCAAACTGTCAAGCGTTTTTGTGCTGATTGCCAAATCTGTCAACAGGCTAAGTATCTTTCCTTGGCCCCCGTCGGGTTGTTACAACCCTTACCATACCGGAGCACATATGAGAGGATATTTCCATGGATTTCGTCGAGGGATTGCGGCGGTCAGAGGGATTTAATTCCATCCTTGTGGTTGTGATCGCTTATCCAAGTATAGTCATTTTATACCTCTTAAACACCCGTTTACTGCTATCGTCGTGGCCGGCCCAAGTCTTTGTGCGGGAAGTGGTTCGCTTGCATAGAGTTCCCCGGAGTATTATTTCTGATCGGGACAAAATTTTCACTAGCTTATCCTGGGCGGAATT
Source organism: Momordica charantia (assembly GCF_013281855.1). Taxonomy (NCBI): domain Eukaryota; kingdom Viridiplantae; phylum Streptophyta; class Magnoliopsida; order Cucurbitales; family Cucurbitaceae; genus Momordica; species Momordica charantia. The sequence goes on along the minus strand of NW_028275161.1, from coordinate 9,676,774 downwards.
ATTTCGTTGCATGGGAACAACTCTTCGTCGAAGCACGACCTATCATCCACAAACCGATGGCCAGACAGAGGTGGTTAATCGCTGTTTGGAGACATATCTCCGCTGTTTTACTATGACTACACTCACTAAGTGGGCACAGTGGCTTTCATGGGCTGAATTCAGCTACAATACCTCCTTTCACACCACCACAAAGACAACCCCCTTTGAAGCAGTCTATGGCCGTCCTCCCCCTCCTATTTTGCCTTATGAGCCAGCCGCTACCGCCATTTCTTCGGTCGATCAGTAGTTACAGGATCGGGACAGCATGTTCTGCCAATTAAAGACCCATTTGCTGGCTGCCCAACAACCCATAGTGTCGCAGGCTAACTCCAAATGTTGTGACATCGAATCGTTGACTCTTGGGTTGACTCTTGGGTTTACTTGAAGCTCCGACCCTACCGCCACAACAGTTTGCACCCGCACATTAATGCGAAATTGGCTCCACGTTTTGTGGGACCATTCCGTATCGTTGAACGCATCGGACCGGTGGCGTACAAACTCGTGTTGCCAGAGGTGGCCAAACTTCATCCTGTGTTCCATGTTTCCCAGTTAAGGAAGGCTCTTGGCCACACGTTTCCTGTAATCCCGTTTCCTCGACATGTCGGGGAGGACGGTGTGCTTAGTACCAAACCAATGGAGGTGCTTGGAATTCGTACTCGGGATGGCCAACACTCAGATTTGGAGGTTCTTGTTCGTTGGGAGGGTGCAACGATTGATGATGCTAATTGGGAGTCCGCTACCACAATACACATGCAGTTAGTTAGAAGACGTTTTTTTGGGCGGCGGGTAATGATAGACCCCCGATCATAATTAAATATGTTAGGAGGAAGGGTAATAAAGGGAAAGGGAATATTCAAGTGGGCCCTAGTTAGTTAGAAGACGTTTTGGTAATGAAAGGATTTGTATAGTGGAGAGAGTGAGTGAGTTACGGAGTAAGGAAGGCTGTTAGTTCTAGATGTCGTAAAAAGAACGGTTTGTAAGGTTTGGTCTTGATCCCGTAAAAGGACTGGGTTTTCGATCTTGAACCCGTAAAAGGATCGTGCTTAGTGGAAAATCTCGAGAGGTGCTTGGGGAATGGAGTAGGCTGGAGTTTGCCGAACCACTATAAATCTTTTGCATGACATTTTGATGCAAATCCAACCACAGATCCATTGAATGTACACGAAGGAGAAATTCCAAGAAGCAAAGCAAATAAGATTCAATAGGCTTTCATATTACATCTTCAAAGGCTAGCTAATGCACACGAGGAGATGAAGATTTCTGAGGTCAAAATTCTTTACAATGTTACTTTGATGAGTTAATAAGAGAATGGAGCAAGATGACACAGGAAAAGTTGTCTATTATGAGAGATGGCACGGAGGACAAAAAAAGTTTGCAGATCTGTGAACAGGTGCCTTTGTAGATTGCACCTCTTGGGAGTTTGTGATGTCAAAGCTTGTCAAATCTCATCCAAACGTAAAGCCCCTCCTATATGTGATTTCCAAGACAATTTAAAGCAATTCTATATTTTTGGATTCGCATTTAGTTGTCTAGTTTGATGTGCAATCAAGTTTTAATTTGCATGTCTTATTTTCTTCAATTTGCATTAAATAGGATTTTGATAGACTTTTGGTATTCCTTTGTGGAACGACCGTTTGGCCTGTTTCAAGGCTTGTAATCACCTTGTTTTGACATATTTAACATATTGAAATTCAAGAACTTTTGTTCCTTGACACATTTGGTGTTGCTTCTTTCAAATCTTGTTTTAGGTTTGATGTTAAACCGATTCATTGGATTAGTCTCGATCAAGCTAATTCTAGAGTAATCATCTTAGGATCTAGTGGTGACCATCGTAGTTCTAAGTCCGATCTTAGAGTGATTCATCTTCTAACCTTACTCTTGGTTGGAATCATTCGGTAAGTAGTTGTTTTTGTGAGAGTTTGCAAGGATCTTAGAAGGACCTCTAGCTTTGTAAACCTAAGCAACCTTGGCACTTATCATTTGGTATCAGAGCACTTGGTCGACATCCTTTGGCCGACTTTAGAGGTGAAATATCTTTATTTTATGTGATTTCAATTTCTGTTATTTTCCTTTTTCGAAAGTAGTTTCTTACAAAGTGTAACAAGACATACTACAACTTGTCTTGAATTTCTTTTATTTTTGCTCTCGGATCATCATCAAAAAAAGAAAAAAGTAGCAAAAGAGAAAGAAAAAAAAAACAGTAGCAAAAGAGAGAAAAAAAGCAGTAGCAAAAGAACAAAAAAAAATCAGTAGCAAAAACAAAAGTATTCAAATATCTGAGGCACAAGAAAAGTTTTCATCATTTTATTGTGTTTCGTTCCAATTTCAAGTTATTGGTTCTAAGATTGAGTCACTCTAGTCTTAGTTTGTGAAAGTTAATCCTTTTATTGGTTATATCAAGCGTTAAGTAAGATTGCACCAAATTTTAAGCCAACCCTTACATCTTTGACCTAGTACCAAAAGCCTATCTTGAGTGATAAACACGTCCTTGAGTGAAATCTTGGTGAGAAGAGTGGTAAGGTCCTTATTATTATTATTATTGTTTATAACAAAATCGCACAGGATGGAGTACCACAAGTACCGCAAGATTCTAATACGGCTATTCTTCAAGCAATTCAAGGTATGATGGAAATGATGATGGAAGATAGGCAAGAAAGGAGAACGCAAGAACAAAGAGAAGAACGAGCCTTACAAGAACATGATGCGTTTGACCTTGCTGAACAAGAAAGACATATTGAAGGAAGAAGAAATGGGAGAGGAAGAGGACGAAATAACTTTGCCAACGTTATGAAACCTAGAAGATTGGAAAGATTAAATGAAAATAGGGATAACGGAGTTAAACTCAAAATTCCACTCTTTAGTGGAACGACGGACCCCAATGCTTACTTGCAATGGGAAAGGAAGATAGAACATGTGTTTGATTGTTATACATATAGTGATAATACGAAGACGAGACTCGCCATTGCTGAATTCACCAATCATGCTGGTGAATGGTATAAAAATCTCAAATTAGAAAGAAGAAGGAAGGAGGAGGATCCATTAGACACTTAGGAAGAACTCAAAGAAGCCATGAGAATGAGGTACGTTCCAAAACACTATGAAATAGATTTAAAAACTAAACTGCAAGCTTTAAGGCATGGAACGAAAAGTGTTGCTGAGTATTATCAAGAGATGGAGACCATAATGCTAAAAACCCAAATCCGAGAAGAAGAGGAAGACACCATGTCTAGATTCCTTGGAGGTTTGAATCGGGAAATTGCTCATGCTGTTGATAGAAATCCACCACCTTACCTAGAAGATATGTACCATTATGCTGTAAAAATTTAAGATCAATTGAAGGAAGAAAATGAGTATTAAAAAAGGTACACGTCTAAAGCTAATACATATTCCAATTCTAATGCTTGGAACAAGGCTGGTTTTGTGAATAGGAATGAATTAATGCAACCAAAAGGAAAGTTCGTAGCTGCCAAAAGAATGGAGGGAGAGAGTTCCAATACTAAAAAGAATGAAGCTCTAAATGAGGTAGGGGAAAAGACTAGTTCTATTCAATGTTGGAAGGGTTTGGACACATGAGTAAAGATTGTGTCAACGAAAGAGTTATGGTGATAAGAAATGGCGTAGTTGACTCGGATGATGATTGTGAGGAACATGAGGAAGAATTTGAAGAACGTGATGAAGAGTATATTGAAGAAGGTAACTTCATATCCTTGATAACAAGAAGGGTACTTAATGTACTAATCAACGAAGAGAAAGTTGAAGAACAAAGGGAAAACTTGTTTCACACAAGATGCTTAATTGAAGGAAACCCGTGTAGCTTGGTGATTGATAGTGGAAGTTGCACAAATGTGGTAAGTAGTTTTCTTGTTAAGTGACTTCAACTTGCTACACGTCCACATCCAAAACCATACAAACTTAAATGGTTGACAAATAAATGAGAACTAAAGGTAAACTCTCAAGCTCTTATTCCTTTTACCTTGGGAAGATACAAAGATGAAGTCCTTTGTGATGTTGTCCCTATGCATGCGGGGGATATACTGTTGGGCCGACCATGGCAATATAATAGAGAGGTCACATATGATGGACTGTTGAACAAGTATAGTTTTACTTTGAACGGAAAGAAATTTACTTTACTTCCATTGTTTCCATTTGAAGTACATTGTGACCACTTGAAATTAGAGAAGAAAAGAAAAGAATTTGAAGAAAAAGAGAGGAGAGAAGAGAGTAAAAGTGAGACTAGTGAAAAAAAAGAGAAGAGTGAAAGGCAAAATGAGAGTAAAAACCAAGAAGAAAAAAAAGATGAGTTGAAAAGAAAGAATGTGAGTTTGATTGTAAGAAAGAGTGAATTGAGAAATGTGTTGTTAACCCAAAAGCTACATTTTGTGCTTATGTGCAAAGGTATGTGTTTAGCAATTGAACCAAAATCTCATGATATTTTGCCAAGTGCATTTAAGTCTCTTTTGCAGGATTTTAATGACATGTTTCCTCATGAAGATGTACCTACAGGTTTACCTCCTCTTAGAGGGATTGAATATCAAATCGACTTTATACCCGGTGCAACTCTCCCAAACATGGCTGCCTATAGGACCAATCCCACCGAAACCAAGGAGATTCAAAGGCAAGTGGAAGAACTCATGGAGAAAGGTTATGTTAGAGAAAGTATGAGTCGTTGCTCGGTTTTGGTAATTTTGGTACCCAAGAAAGATGGCACATGGAGGATGTGTGTTGATTATCGAGCCATCAACAAAATCACGGTAAAGTATCGACATCCTATTCCTAGATTGGATGACATGTTAGATGAATTATATGGTGCTAATCTTTTTTAAAAAATAGATCTTAAAAGTGGTTACCATCAAATTCGAGTGCATGTGGAGATGAGTGGAAAACAACTTTCAAAACAAAGTTTAAGTTCTATGAATGGCTTGTCATGCCATTTGGCCTTACTAATGCACCAAGTACTTTTATGAGGTTAATCAGTCATGTTTTGAGAGAATACATTGGAAAATTTGTTGTTGTATACTTTGATGATATTCTTGTTTACTCAAAAAAGCTTGAAATGATCATATTTTGCATGTCAAGACAATTTTACTAAAACTTAGAGAAGAAAAGCTTTATGCCAGCTTCAAAAAGTGTAGTTTTTGTCAAGACCAAGTCAACTTCTTAGGGTTCATTGTTGGAAAGGATGGGGTGAAAGTTGATGAGGAAAAGGTAAAGGTTATTTGAGAGTGGCCAACACCCACCAATGCAACCGAGGTAAGGTCTTTTTATGGTTTGGCTAGTTTTGATAGGAGGTTTATTAAAGATTTCAGTAGCATAGACTCATTATTAAATGAACTTATTAAGAAGCATGCTAAATTTGAGTGGAAAGAAAAGCAAGAAAATGCATTCAATGAATTGAAAGATAAATTGACCAATGCACCTTGTCTTGTTTTGCCTAACTTTGACAAACCTTTTGAGATTGAATGTGATGCAAGTGGGATAGGTATAGGAGCTATTTTGATGCAAGAAAAAAGGTTGATCATGTTCTTTAGTGAGAAGCTAAATGGAGCACAACTTAACTATCCAACTTATGACAAGGAACTCCATGTCTTGTGAGGGCTTTACAAGTTTGGCAACATTACTTATGGCCAAAAGAGTTTGTTATCCATACCGATCATGAAAGTTTGAAGCACCTCAAAAGCCAAACAAAGTTAAATCGAAGGCATGCTAAATGGGTGGAGTTCATCGAGACATTTCCTTATGTCATTAATTACAAAAAATGGTAAGGACAATGTAGTGGCCGATGCATTATCAAGAAGGTATGCTCTATTTTCTTCACTTAGTGCAAAAATTTTTTGTTTTAAGCATATGATTGAGTTGTACAAAGTTGAGAAATCTGAATTTTATGATGTGTATGTGCAATGTTTGGAAGGGGAAAATATACATGATTATCTTGTGTTTGATAGTATGCTTTTTAGGAATGGTAAGCTTTGTATTCCTAAGTGTTCCATTCGGGAGTTGCTTGTAAAGGAGGCTCATGGGGGAGGACTTATGGGACATTTTGGAGAATTTAAAACATTTAGCATGCTGTGCGAACACTTTTATTGGTTAAAAATGAGGAAGTATGTGAACAAAGTGTGCAAGCAATGTTTCAAATCTAAGAAGGCTAAGTCTAAGACTCAGCCACATGGTCTTTACACACCTTTAGAAGTTTCTAGTGAACCGTGGGTTGACATTAGCATGGATTTTGTTTTGGGGTTACCAAAAACTAGAAGACATCATGATAGCATTTTTGTGGTGGTTGATAGGTTTAGTAAGATGGCACATTTCATTCCATGTAACAAAACAGATGATGCTACAAATATAGCTAATATTTTCTTTAGGGGAGTGGTTAGACTACATGACATTTCTAAAATCATTGTTAGTGATCAGGATGCTAAGTTTTTAAGTCATTTTTGGAAAGTTTTATGGGGCAAATTGGGTACCAAGCTTTTGTTTTCTACAACTTGTCACCCACAGACCGATGGTCAAACTGAGGTGGTTAATAGAACATTAGGGGCCTTGCTTAGGTCACTCATTTCTAAAAATCTTAAGTCTTGGGAAGAGACTCTACCTTTTGTGGAGTTTGCATATAATAGAGCCGTACATAGCACCATTCATTGTTCACCATTTAAGGTTGTTTATGGCTTTAATCCTCCAACTCCTTTAGATTTAACACCTTTGCCACCTAATATGTTTACAAGTGATGTAGCTTTGTCTAAAGCCGGATACATCAAAACATTACACAAAGAGATCAAGGAACGGATTGAGAACAAGAATCGAATGCTAGTAAGTCGGAAGAACCAAGGGAAAAAGAAAGTTATTTTTAACCCAGGTGATTGGGTTTGGGTTCATCTACGAAATGAATGGTTTCTAGATTAGAGGAAGTAAAAACTTCAACTGAGGGGAGATGGTCCCTTTCAAGTGCTTGAACGGATCAATGACAATGCATACAAACTGGATCTTCGAGGTGAGTATAATGTAGCTGATTTGACTCCTTTTGATGTATGAAATGAAGACCTTGATTTGGGGACAATCCTTTTAAAGAAAGGGGGGATGATGCAAATCCAACCACGGATCCATTGAAAGTACCCGAGGAAGCAATTACAAGAATCAAAGCAAAGAAGATTCAAGAGGCTTTCATATTACATCTTCAAAGGCTAGTTAATGCACACGAGGAGACGAAGATTTCTGAGGCCAAAATTCTTTACAATGTTACTGTAATGAGTCAAGAAGATAATGGAGCAAAGATGGCACGGGAAAAGTTGTCTATTTTGAGAGATGTCGCGGAGGACAAAAAAAGTGTGCAGATTTATGAACAGGTTCCTTTGCACATTTCACCTCTTAGGAGTTTGTGATGTTAAAGCTTGTCAAATATCATCCAAATGTAAAGTGCCTTCTACATGTGATTTCCAAGACAATTTAAAACAATTCTACATTTTTTGGATTCGCATTTAGTTGTCTAGTTTGATGTGCAATCAAGTTTTAATTTGCATGTCTTATTTTCTTCAATTTGCATTAAATAGGATTTTGATAGACTTTTGGTATTCCTTTGTTGAACGACTGTTTGGCCTGTTTCAAGGCTTGTAATCACCTTGTTTTGGCAGATTTAACATATTGAAATTCAAGAACTTTTGTTCCTTGACACATTTGGTGTTGCTTCTTTCAAATCTTGTTTTAGGTTTGATGTTAAACCGATTCATTAGTTTAGTCTCGATCAAGCTAATTCTGGAGTAATCATCTTAGGATCTAGGAGTGACCATCGTAGATTCTAAGTCCGATCTTAGAGTGATTCATCTTCTAACCTTACTCTTGGTTGGAACCATTCGGTAAGTAGTTGTTTTTGTGAGAGTTTGCAAGGATCCTAGAAGGACCTGTAGCTTTGTAAACCCGAGCAACCTTGGCGCTTATCACATTTTCTCTATCCCTTACTTTTTATTTATTGCAATTTATCTTTTAAGTATATTTTATTTTATTACAAATATATATTGTGCCCATCTTGAATATTTGTTAATATTAATATTGTACTTTATCCCGAAACACCACCATGCCCCCCCTACACACAAAAAAAAAAAGTTATATAAGCATATCCAGAACAATTAAATTTCTCCCTTACTATACAAACATACATACACCAATGTATGATGTAAAATTAATGTTTTCTTAATTGTTTATTTTGAATATGTAGTTTAGCTTGTGGGAGCAAGGATTCAAGAAAGTAGGAGCGAGAGTTTTTGTATAATGTTGAGGAAAATATCTTAATGTACCTTTCACGTTTACGCGGTATGAACTCTAATAACATATAATAGTAATATGTTAGCTATATTTTGTAGTTTGATCTTTCACAGATACTATTATGAAATATTTGAGATTTTTTTTTCATTGCTTAGGTCTTGTAAGAAGAGTTAGGAGAAGCATGGCGAGCTTAGTAGTGAAGAATGACTTTTGGGCAACTTTTTGTTCGGTTAGCAGTTACTTGGAATATAGTTTGTTTATGTATGAGATTGATGTACATTTGAATATAATTTGTTTATGTTATGTATAAATACTTCGTTTATGTATATATAATTTACTATATGTATAAATACACTGTATTTGTACGGGTTGCTGTACTAATATATATGCTTTTGTATGTAAAATACGTCACAATTGACAGGTATTAGGTACAATTATGGAAAGCGGGTTCTTAAAACATTTCATGACATATTTATATGAAAAAATTACATTTATAAATGTCAACAAAATAGGTTTCGTGGAAAAAAAAGTATTTGAAAATCGTTTCATGACAATTAAAAATGTCATTGTTGAACTTCTATTGACATTTCTAAACCCTTGTCCAAGACACCAAAGTTGTCATCATACAATTTTTCATGATTTTAAATAAATGTCATTATTAAATATAACATGATAGTTTTAAATTGTTGTTATATAATTTTTTGTGACATGTATAGAATGTAACTATTTAATATTCCATGATATTTTTAATTTGTCATTATAAAAATTTTCATGACATTTATTAATTATCATAAAAATATTGTTCGTGACAATTATAAATTGTCGTCAATACATTTTTGTTGACTGTAGAATATAATTTTTGCTTCATTTATTGATAGTTATAAGCTATCAATAATTAAGTAATTTGTGACATTTTTAAATTGTGGTGGATGATCCTTTCGTGACAAACTATAACGGTCATTATAATTGCATTAATGATAATTTTAAAAATTGTCACGTTCTCCTTTTCCTTAATAATCCATGACAATTATTAATTGTCATGGAAGCCAGTTTTTTATAGTAGTGAAGCCTTGAACACAAAAGTTAGATTGATATGAAGCATATTGTAACGCCCCAGGAATTTCACCATTTCCAAACAGGGACCGTTACTAAGACTACCTAGAATTTTCACATAAACAAGAGAATTATCTTCACAACAATACTAAGCAATAAAGCTACCACGCTTCTCCTGCGCTACTCTAATTTTCAACACTCACGAGAACTTGAGCAATTAGAACAACAATACTAAAGATTTAAGAGAAACTCACATCCTATACAGATAAACCATTTAATACCGACTTTACATTAACCAAACCCTTCAAGGAAACCTTTACTAACTATATACCATCCACTAAGTGAATATTAACATCTCGAATGGCAATGAAGCAAAAACTAATTCAAGTACGATCAACTTAAACAAATGTATTCATAAATATCCTAAGTAGATTACAATCTCGTAGTTCAAGAGGCTAACAAAATTAATGCTCTAAAAGAATAATGGATCGGAAACCTTACAACATCCTTTAGACAATAAAACTAAACAAAACCAACCACAAACAACTCAACTACAAGATTAAATGGCCATAGCTATCCTAACTAAAAGAAATTAATTGCACGCAGCATAGCTAATGGTCTTTCCGATCAAGCCTCCTCCTCGCCATCACCATCCCAAGAGCTAGCTCGATACCTGCAAACTGGAGGGGAAAAAGAGGGATGAGTACAAACACAGTACTCAGTAAGCAGCCCTTATATGAAGGGTCACGCACAAACAGCATACTTATCAAGGAACAACGTGTCATGCTTATTAAAGAATCAACACACACACATCATGCTCAACCATATCATGAAACATTCACAGTCATGCTTTTCATCACATTATGCATTCAAACATAGACACATTCTATAAAATTCGGTGACAACCACAACCAGGAACACATTAACTACCAACCTCTAGTCTCCCTAACATCTCAAGTACCTCTACGCTTATCTCAGCTATCCTAGCCTTCCACAGTTATCTCCTTCGAGTAGAGTCGGCCCCTGACCATTTATACCCAGAGCCCCGACACTGCTGCATCGGCCCTCGACCATTTATACCCGAGGCCCCGATGACTTCACCATCTATTGGCCCTTGACCATTTATACCCAAGGCCCCAATAGTCTTCCTTCCAAAGGACTCCTCGTATCGACCCTCGACCATTTATACCCGAGGCCTCAATACTCCATTAGTGACGTATCAGCCCCCGACCATTTATACCCGAGGCCCTGACACCCACTCATTCATTCCGTCTAAGAACCCAACTCTCACCAGAGTCAACTATATACTTTCTTATACCACTAACCCTGCATCTTTCAACTCACAAGTACAATTCAGCATGCTTCCGCAACATAGACAACTTTCTTATAATGAGATAATGACCCAATCATGCTCAATATCCAACATCATTATTTAACAACCATTACTAAGGATAATAACTCATAAAACACACTGAACAATTCATGCATATCCAGGCAACAAACATTACCACAGCAATACTCAACAATTTAGCAAGGCAGAAAACTCACCATTTTCATCGACAAATATCCAACACTACTCCAAGTATATCGACTAACACCACGAGAATTATTTAGCACAATGACGTAAAAAATTAGCATGTTAGAGACCATTTAGCATACATTAACGCACGCACACGACCCTTGTCTACTTACTTTGTTATGTCTCAAAACTCCCACAAAAGTCCTACTTGCTACTACGCCATGCCTCATGCATCAACAATCTCATAACAGTCCAACATGCGATACTCCAAAATGATCATATGTAAAAACCAATCAATTTAAAATAGTCCAGCATGATCCAACAGCTCCAACATGCATCGTTCACAGAAAAGGCACAACCAACAACTTAACCAAAATACAGTTGATAGATACCCAGCATACATCAAATGCAACCGACTTCTCATAAATATTCAATATGCTTTCGAAACGACAGATTATAGTACCGATATACAAATTTCACCATGAAAACCAATTAGAACATAACAACAATTCAATCATAGTCATCCAAGATTGCCTGGCTACAATTGATTCACACAACCACATAATTTTCCCAAGATATATCAACAGTTTTATCAACAATGACGTTTACTAAATGATAACAATGACAAGCAACATGCAAGTATCACACATGGGCACACGAGCAAACAACCATATCATATCAGCACACAACAACCAATCCCTCCAGTAAGAAACTACTTACAATAAAGTCCTACTGCATTTCTAAGCTTGCCGAAGGGTTCTTGGGTTACGAGTGGGTTGCTTCCGGAGAGGTTCGATACTGCATAATCGACGTCGAAGAGGTTCAAGCTTGCTGGTCCGACACCGGAAGGGGGTGGGTAACACTAGTTTGGGTTCGAATAGGGGTGGGTCAGCACCAAACGTCACCGGAACAAAGGACACATCACGAAACTTGCTCCTCGACGAAGATTTGGATGTTCGGGGTCATCGGAGAGCTGCATCGCTAGCCGTCGCCAGAGAGAAAGCGCATTGACACGGGTCTTTGCTGCAAATCTCACCAGATTTCGTCGTCAGCCGCTGGAAACGTCGCAAAAGCGCCACTGTCACTGCAAAAATGCCCGTATCGTCGTGGGTAGCTGCTGGAACGTCGCCAAGGTTGCAAATCTCGCCTGAATCATGTCGACAGCTGCCGAGAACGCCGCAGACGCGACTTTGCCACTGCAGAATCGCCGGAAAACGCACCAAACACGCAATTGAAAAGAAGTAGCCCATGGGTCCACTGTCACGCTGCCGTTCTCTGATTTAGTGGAGGGTCTGCCGCTGCTGCTCGAGATAAGCCGCTGCCTTCTAAGGAAATGCAACAGCCATGGGGCTGCCGTCGTTTGCCGCCGGGTCAAGCTGCCACTGCTGCAGTGAGGGACGTTGCCGCCGCTGTTGGTGATCGAGTCGCCGGAGAAGAAGGTTGTTGGCCGACGAGAATGAAACCATAGGGGCGGCTGGGGTTGAAGGAGAAGAAGAAATCGAGGGGGGGGGGAGAGGGGGGCGGCTACAAGGAAGAGGCAGGAAGAATGAGAAGGAGGATAAGATGAAAGGTTAGGGTTTTGATTTTGTTTATTTTATTTATTTTGCATTTAAACCAAAAAAGCCCACATTCCCAATTTTTAAAGAATCCTCTTAATTAGTTTTAAAAAATGAAAAGCCCAACTCCCAACTCCAATGGAAAGCCCATGGGCTAGAGGAAACTAGAATTCTATTTTCAAATAGTTCTAACGGCCCAAAACGAGAAACCCGAAGTTTCACGTTAGTAGTTAAAATAAAACTCACAATAATTCGAGATAAAATAATTAACTTCAACTCTAAGACCCAAGAATAATAATTCAAAGAAGAGTAGAATTTACGAAGGAAAATCCTAAAACCCCTGAATTTAAGATTTAACTAAAAATCTCCTACACAGGTCGAGAACTTAAATTATCTTAATCCAATGAAATTAAACATAATTTTAATTTAGCCAAAAATTAGAATTTCAAAATTATAAAATCCAAGAATTAAAGCTATCAACTTAGGGAAAAATCCAAAGACACCATTTATCCAAAAATAAACGAGTCCGAGAACGCGGGGCGTTACACATATAAAATCAAGCAAGAAACAAGTAGAACTCAAGAAATAAGAAAACAAAGAATCAAGAACCTAATGTTCAAAATCCAATAAACTTGAACAAGAAATAAGGAAAATTGGATAATTAGAATCAAAAATGTAACATTCAAAATTAAGGGAAATATGAAAGTTGGACAAAGAGCAAAAGTAGACAATATTTAAAAACAAGGAAACAATGACTTATGATGCAAGAAATATAGTCTCTCCCAAATCCTAAAATTGGCAAGGTACAATATTCGAAAAATGTTCCTACTCTAAACGTTGAAATTTCACATGATGAATCTATTTGCTTACCTGCATGTATTTGCACTAACCGATGGAATAATCGACTCCTTACTTATGTTCTCACTTTAAGTTGCTTAAAACTAATTAAACTTCATGGGAAATTTAATGTTCAACTACACTACTAGAATTTTGGGATTTTGAGAGTTTGTGACGGTAAAGAATAGTAAAATACTGTTCGACATTGTTAAGATACGTCACGAAAGGTAAAAAATGCATTTTTAGAGAGAAAAAATGGAGAGTTCCGAATTTTTTACCTTTCGTGACGTATTTTATCTGTCACCAAACACTGGAGGCGCGTTTTTTGCGGGAAATGACGGAGTGTTCTAGATTGTTGTGTTTTCGTGATGATTTTTACTTGTCACGATACGTTGACACAAAGTTAGTTTTTGTGACGTCTAAAAAATGTTACGAAACACTTTATGTGAGTTTTTTGCGGGAAAAGACGGAGTTATTCGGATTGCCGACTTTTTCATGACGCGTAAAAAACGTCACGAAATAGTATTTTTCGTGACGTTTTAGAATCATCACGAAACGATAAGAAGATTTCTGACTTATTCGTGAAAAGGTAAGGCTTTTTGTGACGTTGTGTATACGTCACTATAAGTTGGAAAACTATATTTTAGTGACGAACGTAACTAAACGTTGCTTTTCGTGATGTTTAAAATACGTCATGAAATGTTGGAGCGATATTTTCTATGGGAAAACATGATGACAAACGAATTTGCCGTCATTTGTGACATTTCTTAACCTTCATTGCATGGTGAGTCAATATCTCTATTTGTGGTCACAAATTTTTTTTGATCAATTTATGAAACAACAGATTTTTATATTGAATTAAAGTGAATATGTAATTTTAAATTTTCATTATATTATAAATAATTTTGTAAAATATTGAATTAGAGCGAAACCACATATATTTTTAGATGCATGATTTTTGGTACTTTATTACGATTTTTAAACGTCACGAAAGGTCATAAAATTTCGAGATTTCATGAAACTTAAAACATCACATAGCTTTGTTTGTGGATGAAGTCAATTTTTCATGAATTTCTTTTCATCAATCCAAAAAGATTTAATTAATGCTCACATTTTCAATACCATGGATTGCAATTTGATATTGCAAATCTTAAGAAAAATAAAATACAAATATTTGTTGAAATTTGTAAATTACAAACCTAGAGAAAAAAAAAGAAAGAAATTAACTTATAGAAATTTGAAGCTAATTTGTTGGAATTTAAGTTAAGAAAACATAAAGTCTAAAAGCGTAAAATTTATTCGAAATTTTGCACTCAAAATATTACTAAAATATTGAGGGCCAAATAATTGCAATTTTTATTTTTACTTTGTAATTTTACCTATATAATACCCAAAATTTTCATATCTTTTTTTCCTTCTATCCAAAAAGATTTAATGAATCTTGAGAAAGGAAATCTTGAAAAAAAAAGGAAAATTTTTTTGGAGTATGTAAATTTCAAAACATAATGAAAAAATAGAGGAAAAAATGAAAATTAACGGATAAATCTTTTAAAAGTTATTTTGTATTCTCTAAAGGGGTAACCTTTACCCTTTGTAAAAAATTTCCTTTACACTAAATCCTGAAATCTCCCTTCACCCTTTGCACGACTTCAACCTCCACGTCGCTAGACCAAATGGCTCCGGTGGAATCAAGCGCTACTGTCGAATCAAAGGCCTCCGGTGGTGGAATCGAACGTTGTCGGTTGAATCCAACACCGGTGAGGGTCAAAACCGCTCAGTTGGTGAGAGTCGAGGCCGGCGCTTGAATCGGTAAGGGTCGAAGCTGCCTCTGACCACCACACACGAAGTACTGCAGACCACCGTGACAAGAGATTGATGACCACACAGACGAACACCACGAGCGTTGTTGACCACCACACGCGAACACTGCTAACCACCGCGAAGTACTGCAGACCACTGCGAATGCCGTTGACCACCGCCAACTCTGTTGACCACCTCGAACGTCGCTGACCACCACTGCTCTTCGTAAATCTTTGGGTACTACCCCTTTCTATCTTTCCTTAATTAACCATATAGGGTTTGACATTTAGTTTATGTTGGTACATTTATGAAAGTATTGTCTTGTATTGGGAGATATGGTAAAATTGTTTAATGATGTAGAAACTTGTTGGCTATGCAAAGTTTGTCAGTGGATTTGAGAATGAACTGTTGCATAGTTGTTGTATGGAAAATGTATCATGAGTTTGTAAGCACGATGTATATAACCTTGTTGGCTATGCTAAGTTTGTTAGTGGGTTTTGGTTGGGATCTGCTTATGCTAGAAACCTTAATCGTGCGATGTTGCGATTCATTTTAAGCATGTTGGCGATGTTGTGGTTTAATGTTTGGAATGATCCCATGAAAGCTTGATGTTTAGACAATAAAGCTTGTTCGGAACATGGATGCTGGATTTCTTTGTTTGAGTTTAAAGCACGCTAACCTTATGTCAATTGTTTGACTTCTTTTCTTGATTAATGATGTGATCTTGGTAATAAACTTTTGGAATTGAATATTCGCAAGTTGTGTTTTTTATGCTATAAACGTCTCACTGATCTTCTGTCGTCAACATTTTAGTAGTGAAATGGGTAAGTCATGGATGAAGAAAAATAGATTGTCCAAAGAGTATGAAGTGGGAGTTGAAACATTCATTGAATTTGGGTTGAGTCATGTAAATGGTTCTAATTCCATCCGATGTCCTTTTTTGAAGTGTGGGAATCTTATATACAAGGACATAGGAACCGTTAGAGATCATTTATATTCAAATGGTATTGACCAAAGTTATAGGGTATGGTTTTGGCACGGTGAAGACTTAGGAAATATCACGGTCGAACAGACGTACAATAATGATGCACTCAAGAGCCATGAAGATGATCTCGACTTTTTTGAGGTGGGTGGCTTGGTTCAATATGTTCAGGATGAATTCTCTGATGTACCAAAATCATTTGAAACTATTTTTCATAATGCTAAGTATCCATTGTACCCCGGATGTGGAAAGTTTACAAATTTATCAACTCTTCTAAGGTTATACAATTTGAAGGTGAGATTTGGGTGGAGTAACTCGAGTCTTTCTGAACTTCTGTCCATAACAAGTGATATATTACCAGAACCTAATGAAATGCCGAATTCTATGTACGAAGCAAAGAAAACGTTGTGTGCCCTTGGGTTGAGTTACGAAAAAATTGATGCATGCCCAAACAATTGTTGCTTGTATAGAAAGGAGTACGCAGATATGACTAAATGTCTTTAAGTGTAATTCGTCAAGATGGAAAACACATAAGAATTCAACTAAGGAGAAAGAAGGAGTTTCTGCTAAGCAAGTGTGATACTTTCCAATTATTCCTAGGTTTATAAGATTGTTCAGGAACTCGGGTAATGCAAAAAATCTAGTTTGGCATGCGACAGATAGGAAAATGGATGGGATTGTGCGACATCCAATAGACTCTTCGTCATGGAGGTTAATAGATCATATTTGGCTAAATTTTGGTTAAAAACCAAGGAATCTTCGCTTAGGTTTATCAACTGATGGGGTGAATCCATATGGTGAAAGGAATAGTCTTTACAGTTTTTGGCTAGTAATAACAATTATATATAACTTTCCACCATGGTTATGCATGAGGTGGAAATTTCTAATGCTTACCATGTTGATCTCAGGCCCAAAACAACTTGGCTATGATATTAATATATATTTAGCCCCTCTGGTTGATGACCTAAAACTCATGTGGGAATGTGGAGTGGAATGTTTTGATGCGTATAGACAAGAAACCTTTAGACTAAAGGCTGTTTTAATGTGGACCATAAATGATTTTCCTCCATATGGTAATTTGTGCAGCTGTAGCATTAAGAGTTATAAAGCTTGCCCGATATATCGGGAGAACACTACTTCAATTAGATTGGCACACGAGAAAAAGAATGCATATATGGGCCACAGAAGATTTTTGCCAAGACATCTTCCATACAGAAAACAGAAAAAGGCGTTCGATGGTAAAAAAGAGCTTAGAGTTGCTCCAACGCCATTGTCAGGGGACGATATTTTTGGAATATTGAATGACATTGGCTTCCCAAACAAGTATTGGAAGAGAAGATCCGTATTTTTTATCTTCCCTATTGGAAAAGATTGCACGTTAGACATTGTCTGGACGTGTAATGCATAATTAAAAGAATATTTGCATGAACATTGTAGGAACATTACTTGATATATCAGAAAAAAAAGTAAGGATGGAATAATTGCTAGGCTTGATCTTGTTGACATGAATATTAGACCAAAACTGGCACCCCAATTCAGAGGAAAAAGAACGTACATACCTCTAGCATGTTACACATTGTCGAAGGAGGAGAAACAACATTTTTGTACGAATTTATCTAAAATCAAAGTACCGGAAGGTATTCTTCAAATATCAGTAGTCTTGTATCAGTAGATGATATCAAACTTAAGGGGCTTAAATCGCATGACTGCCACATTCTCATACAACAACTTCTTCCAGTTGCTCTCCGATCAGTACTCCCTAAGGATGTGCGCTATGCCATCACAAGATTTTGTTTTTTCTTTAATAGAGTATGCTCTAAGGAGTTGAATGTGTCCGAAATAGATGAACTGCAAGATAACGTTATCGTAACCTTATGTCAATTGGAAAAGTACTTCCCACCGTCGTTCTTCACAGTAATGGTGCATCTTACTGTTCATATTGTAAGGGAAATTAAACTGTGTGGGTCTATATACCTACGGTGATGTATCCATTTGAACGATACATGAAAGTATTGAAAGGCTACGTCCGTAATAAAACTCAATCTGAAGGTAGTATTGCCCAAGCATACATAGTAGAAGAAGTTGTGGAATTCTGTACTGAGTTCTTATCTGGACTAGAACCAGTTGGGCTAGGCTCACTTTGCGGAAGAGAAGAATCACTCATTGATAGACCTATCAGTTGGATGTTACGTGAAACCTACTGTACAACATCTCAAACAAGCTCATCTTTACGTGTTGGAGAACACTGATGTTGTACAACCATATATCATGTAATCGTACTTAGTAAATAGTTTATATCATTTATTAACTTAGTATATATTTCTTTCCGCTGATTGATGATTAACATGTAGTCACCATATGGAATCTCTGAAATTGAAATATCCAAGTAGATCGACCAATGAAAAGTGGTTGCAGGATGAACATAATTGATCATTTGGTTCTTGGATCCGTGAGGAGGTAATTAAATTGTTTTAATGTTTTTTCCAAATACATTCATATGAAACGATTTTGGAATTTAACAGGTTTTACATATTTGTATAATAGGTTATGGGGGAATTTCGTAATGGTAAAAACATTTCGGAGACTTTAAGAGATGGATAGCACATGACCCCAATCCAGATGTTCTAACTTATGAGGGTTATAAGGTCAATGAGTGTTGCTACAACACTAAATCTCGTGACTCTACTCGAACTGTTCAAAATAGTGGAATTAGATTGGTTGCTACAACCATGCAAGTGTCTAGTGCGAATGACAAGAACCCTATTGTTGTAGACATGACGTTTTATGGAGTCATTCAAGACATATGGGAAATTAGCTACAACAAACTCAAAATTCCATTGTTCAAATGTGATTGGGTAGATAGTCGAACTGGTGTCTGGACAGATGAACTTGGATTCACTTTGGTTGACTTGAGTCGTATTGACCATACATCTGACTCATTTATTCTAGCTTCACAAGGTAGACAAGTTTTTTACGTAGAAGATCCAACAGATGTAAAATGGTTTATTGTTATCAGACCGCTGCAAAGGGATGTACATTGTGCAGGTTTTATTGATGAGCTTGGGGATACTTTTCTACATTGTCCTCCAACGTCGATTCGGACACCCTCCAGTGATGAAAACCATTTTGACTCACAACATAGAGGAAGAGATTGTAATACCAATGATGTTCCTATAACCCATATTACTTAATATCAACCATACTATGCTTAGTATTTCTATGACTTCGTTTGTAATTTGAAATGCTTGTACTAATCTTTATCTAGAATATTTTCATGAGTAAAGTAATTCCAAGTAGTTTAATTACTATTTTCCATATGTAATGCTTAAGGCGATGCGATTTAATGATTGTGCTTTACTATGCATATTCAATGCTTGACCTAATCTTGTTTAAGTATATTTTGTCAAACAATTTGAAACAGATGGAGGAAGGCCAAGTCAATTGAAGATAATAAGCAGCCTGCCGGTGAGGATGTAAAGGGAGAGTCCAGCAAACGAAAGACCCGTGGACGTACTAGGATGCACGATATCACATGTGCAAATAGTGAAAGAAAGAAGAAAGTAATTAAATACAATAAAGAAGGGCAATCAATAGGTAAGAATGGGCATAAGTTGAGTAGCTGGATTGGGACGTGCGTTCGTCACCATGTCCCAATAATATATGACCATTGGAAGCTGGTTCCGATCGAGACAAAAGATAAGATATATGAGTTGGTTAAGGTATACTTAAATTTAAAGCCGAATATAATGATTTCAGTGAGGCAGTAATCTTATCTACTTATTATTGACAAAATAGGGTGGATTCGTTGTGGATCGGAGGGCAAAGAAAGATATCTTGAGCTGTGTTAGTACTTTATTTCGTCAATATAAATGGAGGTTAACTGCCACCTATATAAACCCTTATCGCGATGATCCAACAAAGTTAAAGGTGGTACCGTATGATGAATCCCATATTCCACAACAACACTAGGACCGGTTTGTCCAGTCGAGACTAAGTACGAAATTCCAGGTACTTCTTATGGTGATGATATATATTAGTACTTTTTGTTTAATGTATATAGACAAATGCATCTAAAACTGATACGAATTTATGCATTATTATAAAGGCTTTAAGTGAACGGAATAGAGAATTGCGGGGAATGCATGTGTACAACCACATGTTGTCATGAAAGGGGTACGCGAATCTCTCAGAAGAATTGGTAAGATACACCTACTGAATCGGATATCATAAGTCTCGATGATCTTTTAATCCGTAT
Source organism: Momordica charantia (assembly GCF_013281855.1). NCBI lineage: Eukaryota > Viridiplantae > Streptophyta > Magnoliopsida > Cucurbitales > Cucurbitaceae > Momordica > Momordica charantia. Next base: position 9,656,483 of record NW_028275161.1, on the reverse strand, counting down.
TCGCTAAGTTTTCCTAACTTTCTATACATAAAAATTCTCAATGTGATGAGGACCCGAGGGATCGAGGCACGCTATGAAGAAAGCGCGTATGGACAAAGATGGAAATATCAACGAAGAATGTACTAGAGTCGTAGTCGAACGCATGGTACGTATCGACGTATGAGTATTTTTCTATACTGATTCATCTTTTACTTATTTAAATCCCATTCTACAAATGTAGGAGGAGATAAAAGTTACACAGTGTCAAGATGGTGACAACAACTCTCCAGAAGAAGATGCACTATCATTTCCTTTGGGTACACAAGACCATCCTGGACGACTTACGAGTGTGGGAAAGTATATAACGAAGACTCAATACTATCATAAACCAAGGAAACGGTCGACATCAAAGTTTGAAGATGAGAAGGTTTGTCTGAATCTCGAAGATAGGTACGCCAAAAGGGTTAAAGAGTTGGAAGATGAATTGGCGAAATATAACCAAAATGGTTCGATACCAAGTGATAGTAAGGTGGGAGACAATGAAACGAGAAAAGGAAGAGAAGATGAAGGAAGGAGAAAAAGGAGAGGACAGTAAGGAAGGAGAAAAAACAAATAATATAAGAGAAGTAGAAATAGGAAAAAAAGAAGAGAAGATAAAGAAAGGAGAAATAGGAGGGGAGGCTATGGAAGGAGAAAAAGGAGACGATGTTTTTGAAGTGAAGACAAGGGAAGAAAAGGTAAGATTGTTATTTAGCTTATTTTTTGTTATCTTGTCAACACATGACTAATTTAGGCGACTTAATCGTTTTCTTGTAGGCAACTAATAATGAGCAGAAAAATGTGTCCCTTAAAATAATACATCAATTCTATTAGTTCAACTATTATGGACATAACATTATTGACTTATTCTTGTGGATGACTTTAATTTAGGAGGGAGATTCTTGTCAACTGTCATTCGGGTCAATCGACAACATCGTTGCATTAGTAACGATATTTGGAGGCAATGTGAAGGTATCAATTGATGTAGTTTTCTAGAAGGATTGCCATGTGCCTATTCCATTTAATAGAGGATCAAACCTACTAGTTGAAGAGTTAGGTTTGGACAGATTATGGCCAGGACACCTCATTGCCATCAATGAGAAAAGGGTAACATAGTTTAACATAATTTAAGTATTACGTCCCTTTTTGTAGTGTAAGACTAACTTCAATTCCTTCAACTAAGTAGGAGGTTGCAACGAGAGAAGAAGTGCTCGAGCTATACCCATTCGAATATGATAGAACGACCCCAATTGCTCTGCGATGCCTACTTCGTGAAATGAAGATGTGTAAATCTCAGGTAAAATTGCCAGTGACTGAAGAAGTGTTCGGATGTAAACGCATCTGTAAGGTATGGACGGACGTCGTACAAACATTTTATGAGATGAAGCCGATAACTGATCCGTGCATGGATGCGTACATCATGTAAGTGCCCTGACTTTTAATGAGATCATCGGTACGATAACATCATCATATCGTTAATGTTTGACTTTTAGTTGTTTTCTAGATACTACAAGAACTTGGTGACGTAAGGTGCATCTCATATGTATAAATTTCTTGATGCTGGATCAATATCAACATCCAATCTTTTGAAAGAAGCACGATCGGATAATTTGACAAAATGACTTATGTCAATGGAGTCGGGTCAATTGCTTCTTGCTCCCTACAACAGTGGGTAAGTCATTTTCATTTGTTTAACTATTGTGGTAGGTATGTCTAATTTAACTGATTTTCTCATTTATTTGGAATGCATAGATCTCATTGGATATTGATCATCATTGATTACTCGAAGACCATGGTGTATTCAATAAACCCTTTGAGAAATCGTCTGGACAATGATATCATGGATGTTGTCAACTGGTACGTAGAAGTCATCTAATGATTATGAGCTTAAGTTCATTCGATTTGTAAACTTATTGTACATCGCTTCGTAAGGCTTTCAATGAATGTAATAAACTAAAGGTACAATGGAAGTGTGTAAAGGTACGAGATGATGTTGACTCATTAAGTGGTTCATAGTCACTGTTGTATTTATTATCAGCTTACTATCTGCGAAATGTCTTGTTGTATGCATAGTGTCTAAGACAACCTGGATCGACAGAATGTGGGCATTATGTGATGCGATTCATGTGGGTCATAGTCAGCCAAAAGAGCACTTCGATCCCAGATGTAGTAAGTAATAATTTAGCCTGCATGAATATCAAAATATATGTATATATGCGAAATGTCTCAAACTTAATTAATTACTGATTCTATGATTACAGATGAAACTTGAACCAAATAAATATACAAAAGACGACATCAACATGTTGAGAATGGAGTGGACCGAGTTTGTTGGGTCCTACTTAACTTTTACATAAGATATGTGTAATTACCTTATTGGGTCGATCATGAACTCATGTTGCATATAATATATTTTTTGCTTGCACATTCTTTGAGTTCATGGTTGATGCATTGGTAGCAACACTTTTGTTAGGTATGTTTTTTGGACTGGTGGCTACCTTATACTTTCTTGGTCATTTTATCTCACACCTGACGAAGAGAAAAATTTTGGTGTGAGTTGTTAACTATATCCCTGTTTATTCATTTGAAGGTGTAGTACTTATAACCATTCGAGTAATCTGAATATTCAAATTTTCTGGTAGGACTATTTCGTCAGACATTACTTTGAAGTATCTGTTTTGTCATACAAGTAAATTCTTGGTTGGGTTCCTACTTCAACGCATATATGGTACTGCATTATTTAAAATTTTGTTTGAATGTTATTGTTTATGTAAAATTTTTTGAGAAAGTCCCTTTTCCTAAGTTGTTTATTATTGGTTTATATGACAGAAGCAAGTTTCGGACTGGAACGAGAAGTTGTAAAAGATTTTTATATTGTCGAACCGCGTCCAGGTGAGATGAAGCATGTTATGGTCGTTTCCATCAAAGTTCCATTATAACAAAGGTAAGCTAACTTGTTTTTCATCAATATTCATACTATAGCATTTGAATCTTAAATCTTTCTGAATCGAACTTGTTATATGCTGTAAGTATAGCTAATTTAGCACATTTATCAAATTATTGAGTAAGTTCACAAGGAAGACTGAATATTGATTATAGATACTGTCGTTATACAAGTAATGTACGTTTACAATCCTTCTGATATACTAGCTAGTTTGTGCTATATTGTTTAAGTATATTTTGCACTATGCTGCTGAAGGATATAGAAGAAGTGTTGGGTTCTTTTGTTATTGTACCTCTTATGTTCTGTTTGGAACTTTGTTTGGTCATTTTGTTGGTTATCGTATCATATTATTGTGTAAATACATAAGAGTTTTATGAATACTTAATATTGATACTTTCGTTATGGGATGATTTTACATTTACAAACCTTATGATTGTACTGATATTTTGTGCTATGTAATTTATGGATGTAGAAAAAGTGTAGGCATGTCCTTTATTTTAATCACGCTTCTTTTGTTGGAATCTTTGTTTGGTTGCGATGTTGGTTGTTTTATCAGATTATTGAGTAAGTTTACATGGAAGACTATGAAGGTTGATTATTTGTAGTGTTGTAGAAGATTAATGTACGTTTTCAATCATTGTGATACTTGTTTAAATTTTTAAATATTATGCGATATTACTAAATGATGTAGAAGAAGTGTACAAAGGTTGGTTTTTGTTTAATCAATTTTGTTGTGTTGGAATCTGTATTTTCAAGAATTACTATTGTGTTAGGCTCCTAGTGTGTTTATTTAAGAATGTTATTTGCAAATATCACGATCCTTTGTAATTTTTAATACATAGACACGTTCTTTTAGAAAGCGACTTTCTTCCCTTATCTAGCTTTCATTATTCATTTATCTGACTTGGGTATTGTTTTTTTCATTAGGTCTTTCACGACCTCAAAGAAGTCGACAATTAGAGTAGGAGATCTAATTGATGGATGAGCTTCCTTGTTGGGGTTGGTGTATTGGGAACATGTTTAATTTTATAATTCTGTAATTTCTGTTTGAGAATACTAATATATTAGATTCTTTGTTCATAATTAATATATTTCAACTTTGTTATCTAAATTAATCTATTTGCGTGTTCGATCGACAATTTGATTATATGATATTTCTATTACGCGACATCTGCAAGCTAAATCAAATACATTTTCGGTGATACTTTTTTTTATCGTCACAAAAGGAAATCATTCGTGACTTTTTTAAAACGTCACAAAAATGATTCTAAGATGCTTATTCAAAGTCATGAAATATTTTTTCGTAACGTTTTAAAACTGTCATGAAAGAATATCACGTGACCTTTCCTCGCTATTCAAGGTCTTTCCGTGACATTGTATGACCGTCACGAAATCAAATGTCGTCACGGTTAATCACTTACGGTGACTTTTTTAAACGTCACTAAAAGTCTTAATCGTGACATTCTTAAATCGTCACGAAATAATTTTCATGACGTTTAAAAACGTCGTTGAAGACTATTTTTTTCATGACGATTTTTAACTGTCACGTGTTCTAATTTTTGTGACGTTTAAAAAACGTCACGATAAACTGAATTTCTACTAGTGTAGCTACCTGCTTGAGTTCATCTTCTACTTGCCCAGCTTGTGCCGATTTTTTTATGTTCCACCTTATTTGAAATTCATGAGCCTGCTTCCACCACCTGGAATATATATACATATATTATTTCTTTATTTTTGTTCCTAACTCAAAGGACAATAACAATTATTTGTCAAGAATTATTTAGTCAAAATAGTGAGTATACAACGATTTTTATCAATTTACAACGCCGCACAGATTCAATATAATGAAATTATCAAAATGTACGAGAGATCAAAAAAGGATTTATAATGGTTCAGTCCGTTAAGACATGCATCCACTTGCAAGAATGATACCCTTGCAAGTCAATATTATTAAGGATGGAAACTAGTATAACTACATACAATATAATATTTGTAAGGGAATAATTCCAGAAGAAAAATAAAGAGAATTGAGAGATACAACTTTTCTCGTCTTCTTTCAAGTCGATCTCCGAATCCAACAAAGACGAAAACCAATCTCGATCAACATCACCATGGAACTTGAACACCCACACTTTTGGACAACATGGATAGCACCTCACGAATCTGCTACCGACCAAAAATCGACAACAGACTTTTCAAGCCTTAATGGACAACACACTTTTCAGGCATGCGGTCTACATGACTTCAAACCTGCAACCCAATATGCTATTTTGCAGAGCACATCTGCCAGTCCTTTACCGAACAACTTGATGCTGGTGCATCTTTGACAACGGCGACGGTGACAATGATGGCCAAAATCATCCGTAGCGATGAATGGAAGGTTTCCTCTCTTTCTCTCACACACACTTTCTCTCAAGATTTTTCTTTGTGGTGGCTAGTGTTTTTCTCTTCACTAGTGAAGACTCCTAGATAAAACACACAACAAAACAGTTAGGTAAAAGACATAATAAAACTAATTAGTAAATGGGTAAATGGGTAAAGTAAATAAGGGAGAAAAACGTGAGTTTTGGCTTACCTATATTTTTGGCTCCAGAACTAATTATCTAACATAATTAGTTAAAATAGTATCAAGAACATTAATCAAATTAATTTAAAAAAAATATAACAATACACCATTGAACATAAGAGGAATGCTAAATTAATAAATAAATTGAAAAGAACCTCATTTAAAACAATCTCCACCTTGATTTCTATTTATCAAGAAATGGAGCTTGCAATCGAAACAACCATCCTATTTCAATCACACCTTATCGAGCTGCAATATTCTTTCACAAATGTTGAAAGTTTTCTATATTTTAGTTAACATATCAGCAGTATTACATTAAGAAGCAACCTTCTTAACCTAAACTAAACATCATTTATGACATCTCTAACAATATGATAATGAACATCAATTTATTTAGTTCTTTCGTGCGAGAGCGATTTTTGGATAAGTGTAGTGCATGTTGACTATCATATAAAACAATTACAAAGACATTATCATTACAACATAATTCAGACACAGTACCCTTGAGCCATAAAGTTAACAGCTTCAGCAAGTGCAACATTCAGTTGTAGATAGTGCGACTATATAGACCGTAAACTAGATTTTTAGCTTATTGTATAATAAAAAAGCTTAAACACAAAATCAGTCAAAGACCTAGACTTATCAACATCAGCAACATAGTTAACATCAACATATCCATTAATTTTTATCCATACACCATTGCAACCAATTGTACTAGCTCCACCTTAAACAAGGCATGAATCAGTATGAAATGCAGGATATCTAACGATCTACATTATAGCATTCCAGTGTTTAGTAGGATTTGCAATAAATCTACTAACAACACTAAGTTGATATACAAGGTTAGGTCTAGTACAAATCATATCATACATTGAACTCCCAACAATAATACTAGCATGTGAAATATCATGCATTTCTTCTGTCTCTTTAGATGATTTGGGAGAATCATCAATAGGTAATTTGAAATGTTTTCCAAAAGGAGTATTTACCTTATTACTATCATGCATATTTACTCTTTTAACTAGCCTTTTAACGTACTAAGATTGAGATAAGTACAATTTATTTTCTTTTTGACCTAATTATGTCAATTCTTAATTATCTCCTAGTATTGCCTAAGTTTTTCATGTCAAACTCTTTATTTAAAAGACCTTTTAACTTGTTAACCTCATGCATGGACTTACAGGCAATTAACATGTCACCAACATAGATAAGTAAGTAGATAATATTAACATTAGAGACTTGTTTAAGTAACACAACTATCATGCTTGCTTCTACTAAAATTGATGGATAACGTTCTATGAATCAAATATTTTATATCATTGCCGCGGTGATTGTTTTAAGCCATGTAAAGATCCTGTAAAAAGAAATACCTTCTTCTCTTGTTTGAGAGCTTCAAATCCTGGAGGTTGGTCTATGTAAATGGTCTCCTCAAGCTCACCATGCAATAAAGTTTTCTTAACATCCATGTACTCCAACTCAAAATCAAGTGATAAACAAATGCAAGTAATATTCTAATAGAAATGCGTATTATAACAGGGGAAAAAAACTTCATCATAATCTACACCCTCCCTTTGAGTAACCCCTTTTGCAACTAACCTAGCCTTGTAACAAGCCTTGTTAATTTCTAAAGGATTCTCTTAACCTTATAAAGCCACTTGTAACCTACTAGTTTAGCATCTATGGGCTTATTAACAAGAACCTCAGTTTGATTCTTTATGAGAGAATGGTAAGGGTTGTCGAGGCCCTCCAAAATAATTATTGATTTTACTAAATTTAACTTGTAGAAGTAGTAAGACCAGGTCAAATCCCAAGGGAACCAATGAATTAATTTCTCAAAGTTAAAAAATGGGGGTTTTGTAATTAAGTTTTGAAATTTAAAAAGATAAACTAGAAGGAAAATGAAAGTTAATCTTACCAAGCTTCCAATCCAAAGGTGTGATTTTCATCCAATTGTAATCTTGATCATCGGCTTTATATAAAAAAAATTGATTTCTTGATTCAAGAACTTAGTCTACTTACTCGGAACAGCCGTGGTAAGTTTTAATTCTCCTAATTTAATTAATCTAGACCAAGCATCAAAATTAAATATTATTAATTAATCAACTGAGCACCATGGCGTTCCATATTAATCAAAGAATAGAATTAAGGATGATGAGAATGACTAAACCAAAATCAATTAATTTGAGATAGCTGCAAGTTAATTAATTTTGTCCCTTTGTTTCCCTAGTGTTTATTATGCAAGCTATGTAAACATGGAAAAGCCATAAATACACACACATAAGCCAGCCCTTTGCTACTCATTTCAATCATTCATGACAATTACGGATCACAAACTCATGGATAGCAGTAGAACAATTAATATAAATTAAGGCGTCAATTTAATTAATATAAATTGTTCATAAATAATAAGAACAAAAAACAAAGAATACTTGAAAAAGAAGAAATCTCTATCTAACTTGAGCCTCCCAAACTTACAATTGGACTTGAATCACCCTTGAGTTGGAAGAATTAAAGCCTAGCCACTCATGGTAGAGGGAGAGAACTGAATTTCGGAGAAGAGAGCTTTTCGTTGGAACTTGAATGATGGATCTCCCAATAAGGTTTCTCTATTTATAGAGATTAACTTTATCCTCTTTTAAAGAAGAATTATCTCTAATAAAGAATTTCTAACTAATTGGGAAATATCATTTTTAAGAAAACAAATTAAATAAAAGAGTTCCTAATCAATTGAGGTTTATGTTTCCTACTTTGATTATATCTCTTTATTTACAAAATATCTTAAAAATTCATAATTCTCAAATTAAAGCTTCCCGCCATAATAATTGTGTCTGTATTTATTCGTTGAACTCTTCCCAATTTGGTGAAGTCCACATTACCCTCTAAAATTGTGTTTTTAAATTATTATTCTGAATATCTTCAATCTACCACAAAATTATAAATTATAATTAAATTCAAATATTTAAACATAATAAATTAATAAAATGTAAAATAAATATATAAAATATGGGTGTATTTTTCGTCTTATCAGAGAATCATACTCTTCCCTCATAGCAGCCCACCATTTATCTTTGTGTTCGTCACTTATTACCTCATTAAAGTTTTGTGGTTCTTAATTAACAAAATAATTTGCAGTTATTAGGGAATAGGAAATAAGGTCAGCATACTCATACTTAGTGGGAGTTACAATGGTTATTCTTTCCCTATCCCTAGCCAATTGGTAACTTTCTAGATTTTGGTTAACTTCTACTTCCTTCTCGTCTACTACTTATTGAATAATAAGTGACCAATCTAAGGTAGATGGTGGATTATCATGTTCTATAATAGGTTCATCTACTTGACTAGATTGAGACATAGCTAGGGGTGGACCTAAAACAGTTCTAGTGTTGCTAGAAGCATAGACTAAGTTTTCTCTTCTACATACCCCATGTGGCTCTCATAAAATACAACATCTCTACTTATTAGGATTTTGACTCTACTCAGTTCTAGACACCACAACTTGTATCCCTTAAAACCGTAGGGATATCCTATAAAAACACATTTCATAGCCCTTAGACTCGACTTACCCTCTTTTGAATAAGTAGAAGCTAGAGATCTAAAGACTTTCATATGTGATAGATCCAAATGACTACTTTGTCAAAGCTCTTGGGGTGTTTTTAGATCAATGCTAATAGATGAGCTTCTATTGATAATGTAGCATACTGTTACAACAACTTCCCCTAAAACTTTTGAGGAAGTTGTGAATATGACACCATGCACCTTACTCTCTCCATTAGGTTTGGTTCATTCTCTCTACAGCGCCGTTTGGTTAGGGTGTGCGTAGATGATCAAGTGCCTAGCTAAGCTATTGGACTTACAAAAGTCATTAAACTCTAGTCAATTGTTAGTTTTAAGCTTTTTCACTATAGGCTAGTTTTGTTCCTCATGAATGTTGCCCATTCTACGAAATTATTAAAAGTATCAGATTTATTCTTAACGACCTAAACCCACGTCTTTCTGGTACAATCAAATTTAATGGATAAGAAGTATCTAGCGCCCCCATTGGTTGCTACCAAACGACCGCATAAGTCGGCATGCACATATCCTAACTTTCTCTTAGTCGAGCGACCACCCTTCCAAAATTTAACTCTGATTTTTCATATACACAATGCTCAAATATATCTAGTTCTACATATTTTAAATTGGGAATAATATTTTGTTTAACCAAATCTTTAATTTTCTTTTACTAATGTGACATAGACGTCTATGCCAAAGAGTTTGGGAACTATAGCTATCTTTTACTAACTCATTTACTATTCTCCAAGAGGTCGTCTCATTGTTACCATGACACCCTTCATGACTCTAAGCATGTCACCTTTAACTAAATGGTAATCTAACTTATCAAACATGCTAAGAGAAATTAGGTTTCTTTTAACTTCAAGTACATACCTTACTCCTATAAGAAGTCTAAGATTTCCATCATGATGTCTCCTTTGACCTTCTACATTACAAAAGTGTCAGTTCCCTAACAGACCTTACCTTCTGAATGATTTGGAAGTCTTTTAGCCATTTTCTATTAGGGGTCATATGGAAACAACAACTTGAATCTAGAATTTAAGTTCATATTCACTAGTGGTCTTAACCATAAGGATGAAACTTGTAATACAAAATGAAACTTGTTAAAATACAAACAGTAATCTAGACGATGAAAAACAGTCCAATAGTCTTTATTCGGATAGTGAATATATATACTCAATCTACTCACAACTTATGCTATATCAAGTCTACTACAGTTCATTAGAAACATTATACTATCCATAATTTTTGCATATCCATATTGAGATACATTATCAACCTTATTTTTTAAAGACTCATACTAGCATTATAAAGTGTTCGTACATATTGACTGTCAAAACAATCAAATTATTTTAACATCTTCTCAATAAAGACATAGGAAGAATGCATTATCATATTTACTTATCTTAACACCAAGTTTTATATAAGCCTTTTGCAAATCTTTCATTTCAAAATGTGAAGATAAAAGCAACTTGGTATCATTAATGACATATAAATTTGTGCAAAAACAAACTGTTGGATCGGTATGGCAACCCTAGAGGGGGGTGAATAGGGTTTAATTAACAAAGTATAAACTTTTTTAATAAATGGGCCCAATTTAGACAAAAATAGTACACATTTTGGGATATGTAATTTTAACAAAGTAAGATAAAATAAATTTTAAGGCAAACAAGAGAAATTTAAAGCAAACAATAAAATTCTAAGATTAATTGTAAAAATAAATAAGAGAGAGGGTTAGAGAAATTTGACACCGGGAATTTTTATAGTGGTTCAGCACAACTGTTCTACTCCACTTCCCAAGCACCTCTTGGGTTGTAAATTGAAATTCTGACTCTTTCCACGGTAAGAGTCAAACCGGTACACTGCTCTTCACAAGAGCAAAAACGATCATCTCCACTGTGAGGATCACACCGTTACAATGAGTTGAAGATTTTGAAATACATACTTACAAACTCTCAAATGGAGTAAATATACAAATTTGAGCTCATAAAAATTTTAATCCTCACAACAATAAAATTTCTCTCACAAATAAGATGGAAAGAAAAAATTGAGAACTTGGAGAGATTAGCAAAATGAGAATTTTGAAGTTATGGAGGATTGAGAATAAGAGAATTATTGTGTAATTTTGAATGAGAAGTTTAGTTTAAATAGAGGGAAGAAAATGGTAAAAAAAATCAAGTTTAATTTTGAACCATTAGATCTTAATCATTAAAAATGAAGGGTTGAGATAATTTTGAATTAAGAATAATATATATATATATATATCTAAGAGATGTGACAAGTTATTTTAATTATATATATATATGTGAGAAAACGTTAAAGTTTTCAAAATTATTTATTTATTATTTTTTTTAACAAAGTTACCGTCGGTAACTTTTGACCTTTTTTTTATTTTTTTGATTTTTTTAATCTTTTTCTTTTCCTTTTCAATATATATATATTTTAAAAAGAAGCTTGTCACTCGTCAGCTTAGGAACTGTCCACGTTATCTTCTTGGGTATTTTTCCTTCCAATTTGTTTCGACCGTAACTTCTCCATTTGAGCTTCGATTTGGATGATCTAACAGTCGTTGGAATCGTTGTAACGAGCTCTACACTGTGGACATTTTCAAATACAAAAAATGTCAATAAATAAAATTAAGTTTGTTATCATCAAAACATTAATTAATTAATTAATTAAAATTCATTAATTTGAGATTAAGGCCAAAAAGCCAACACAAACATGTCATCAACATATAAACATGTAATCACACAATCGACTCCAAAAGTATATGTCATCAACATATAAATGTGTAGTCACACAATCAGCTTCAAGCAACTTTGATTAAATTTAATCAAGCTACTAATGTACTTTAGGAGCTTGTTTAATGTTATAAAGAGAATTTCAAAGCTTACCTACTTTATTCTCTTGACTAGGAAACATAAAACTTTGAAGTTGTGATAAAAATCTCCTCTAAATCACCATTAAGAAATGCTATTCTTTTACATCCAATTGATGTATAAATAGGCCACGAATAACGGTTATTAAAACATAACAATGTTGTCTTGAGTAACCAATTTGCTTTGTAAAACATATTTTTTCTTAGTCATTCCCAACATAATTCATCATGGTTTTAATAAACACCAAATTAAGAAGTCTTTTCATGAAGTTAAGTTATTTAGATGTGATATGTCGTTTTTCTATAAATTAGTGCCCGACAATATTCTTCGCAGGTGTATTGTAGAGCAAAAACAAAATGCTATTTTGTAGGCATGTTATGTCTCCCTATGAAGGTCACTTTGCTGGGCTTAAAACTATAGCAAAAACTTTACAAAAAGTGGATTGTTTCGGCCACTGTTGTTTCGAGAAGCACATGTGTTTGTCAAAGGTTATGGCCACTGTCAGCGTACAAGTAATTTGACCATGAAGAATGAGATGCCCCTTAACTCAACTATGGAAGTTAAGCTATTTGATGTATGAGGAATCAATTTCATGGGACCATTCCTCCCATCCTTTGGTAAGAGTTATATATCACTAGTTGTTGATTATGTTTCCAAATGGGTCAAGGCAACAGCCACCCCAGATAATGATGCCAAGGTAGTAACTTTATTTTGGAAAAATTATTTTCATTAGATATGGAACTCCACGCTATTTAATTAGCGATGAGGGCACACACCTTTTAAAATAGCTACTGCATATCACCCTTAGACTAATGGATTAGCTGAAGTTTCCAATAGAGAAATCAAATTAATTTTAGAGAAAACATTTAATTTGAATATGAAAGATTGGGCTATATAACTTGATGATGCATTATGAGCATACAAATACTACATTAAATATACCCTTAGGTATGTCTCCTTATCGATTAGTATTTGTGAAAGCTTATCATTTGCTCCTTGAATTAGAACACCGAACATTTTAAGCAACTAGAAAGCTTAACTTTAATTTAACTGCTATAGGTGAGGCAATGAAATTATATTTCAATGAGCTTGATGAACTTAGACATTTTTTTTATGAGAATACCAAGTTATATAAAGAAAAGACAAAAGAATGGCATGACTATAAAATTTGGTCCAAGGATTTGAGCCTTGGGATTTAGTTTTATTGCTTAATTCTCGTCGGACTATTTCCAGGTAAATTGAAATCAAGATGGTTGGGTCCATTGACAATTAAAAAAGTTTATCCGTATGGAACGATGGACTTAAAGAGATGTAAAAGGTAACATCTTGAAGTTAACGGACAAAGAGTAAAAGTATTTTGCACAACACATATTGACATAGGTAAAACCTGTGTTACTTCATGATCAATGAAAGAATAGTAGGAACAGTCCCTTAATTTAGAGATAACCAAAGCATCAAAAAGTCAAACTAATGATACAAAAATCCAGCAAAAATAAGGGCAATAATATTTTTACGAAAATTTCCCACGAATGCCACCACGAATGTAATTGAAGGACTGTTCTTACATTCTATAAACGAATGTAACATTATTGTAAAACGGTGGTAAAATTTCATGTCCTAAGAAACTCCTAATGTCTTTAACCAACGTTATTGTGGTAATTTAACAATTAAATCAAATTTCGCTCTGTCGATATCTTTACCTTTGTCCAAGATCTTATATTATAACACAATTCCTTCATGTACCCTACAATGACATTTTTCTTGATTTAACAATAGATGAGTCTCCTTGCGTCTTTGTAAAACATTTTCTAAATTTTTCAAACATGTTTCAAAAGGCTCACCAAAAACCGATAAATCATCCATTAAAATTTCAATAGTTGGTTCTACCATGTCTGGGAATATCGTTGTCATGCATTTTTGAAAAATATCGCCGTCATTCAACCTCCCTTCAAAATTAAGAAAGGACCTTTTATTCCCTTGAGTAACAAGCTAGAGAAAAGGTACACATTCTCTGGGCGGAATTAATTTTCAAATCAATTTAGCAACAAAAATCCTTTTGTCTCATTAGTTCATGAACAAGAAGACTAAATTTAAGGGCAAAATATACTTTTAGTCTCTGAATTATGAGCTAGGTGTCTATTTGATCCTTAAAATTTAAAAAAGTTATACTTTAATAGCTGAAAATGGTTCTAAATGGTCTCTGAATCAAATTTTACCGTTAGTTGACTAACGGAAAAATGACGTGCCATACTTGAGGTTTGAGGTTGCTATTTTAAAATAAGGTGGCAATTTGATTAGTTTTATATTAATTTAGGTTACCTGAAACTTTTTCTTTTTTATTTTTTAATTTAATTTTTTTGTCTTCTGTTCCCTGTTGCCTCATCCAACCTCAACCCGTCCTCCCCTTTTTCTCTCGCTAACCGCCGCACCCTACCAGAATGGGCATGGAGCAGATCTCATTTTTATTGTTATTATTTATTATTTATTTTTTAATTTCATTTCTTCATAGATTATTACCTCTCCTTATTCCTACGTTGCTCCCCTTTTCTTGCACAAGGTTATCTCAGAACAAGCGACATAATCTAAGCGTGTCTCTTAAAAGAAATTCCACTATTTCACTAAAATTGAAGCCAAATGGCTCGGAAAATCACTCCGAACGACTAATTGAACATGACACCGATAAAATTGAAATTGGATTCATAAAGAGATTTGTGCAAACCCAACCGAAGAAATTGGACCATACTGGTCGGGAAGTTGAAGGTGACCCTAACATAGGTTTTGAAGGGGATTTGGGGAGATGATGAGATACACACACCATAGCTTCGATTTCAACTTCGATTCAACGCTCAATGTTGCAGTAGATGGATCCTTGGTTGAAGAAGAAGAGGGTTTTGAATTTGAAACGTCTAGATTTGAAATGGGGGATCCTTACTTCAGCGTCGTTGTGCAGGACCCAACTCAAACCATGTCAAGTTTTTGGTTGTTTCCGGCGATAAATCAGGTTTGGGTGTTCATGCCCGTTACAATGACGAGCTTTTCAGTGGAAGGTGAACTTAACTACAGATCTGTTCCATATCAGGGGAAGAACACGAACACGATAGATGAGGAGACAAGATAGACAAAGGAAAAAATAAATAAATTTAGGTTTAAATTTTTATATTAATTTGGGTTTATCTAACTTTTTATTATTAATTTTAAATTTTAAGTTAGATAAATCCAAATTAATATAAAAATTTAAACCTAATTATGCCACGTCATTGTTCTATTAGTCAATTAACTGTAAGATTGACGGTAAGATTGACTCACGACCCTTGAGAACAATTTTTCAAACCTAGCGACTAAAGCGTTATTTTTTGAACTTCAAGAATTAAATAGATATTGGACTCAAAATTCAGGGATTAAAACTGTATTTTATCTTCAATAAATCCGAATAAATAGGTCAAATCCTCTAGGTATCGAACCAATTCAACTTCCCTTCCAAATTAAACAGATAGAAAGAAGACGAAGCATGAATGCTGATGAAGAATTCCAAAATTTTGTTTATTAAATCCTTCGACTCCAACTCATAAACTAGCCATCCTCCTGACAACTCGAAATTAATTGGTGATAACTAAAAGGGAGAAGGCATGTCAGACACATAATAACATTTGTTTGGGAGTAAACTTACCCGGGACACGTGGAGGACCCTTATTCGTGTTTGAAGAAATTAGATAAAAGAGGATTGCTTAGGTCTACCTCGGCCCCGCCGAGGTGACTGGGTTTGCCCCTTAAAAGATGAAGTATGGGCACCAAAGTTCGACCTGACTGGTGTCCGACCTGCTCGGAACCCGACAGGTCCGATATGAGAAAAGACATGTAACCGCCGGTTGTGTGTGCTGTCAGGTCCGTCACCTATAAATAGAGGGCTTCATTTCACGCTCAGGTATCGAATCTCACCTCGAACTAAATAAGGAGTCCGATCTATACTGACTTGAGCGTCGGAGTGCTTACCTTCTTGTGCAGGTCCACTCTAGTGTTCAGGTCGGAACCGAAGACCGGGTTCGAGTCCAATTCGTGAAGAACCGTTGTGCAAATTCCTGTATAAACATTTGGCGCCGTCTGTGGGAAGAGACATCTTAAGTCATCCCGATCTAAAAAATATATATATATATACGCAAGGACAGCATCCAACAAACTCTGCCAATACGACAGAACAAAGGGGTGTGAACGCTGATAACGGCCCTCAGCGAGACCTCGGTGCAAGAATAGTCGAGGACCAGGTCCGAGCAGGGCAAGAGGGAGATCTGCCCGCCATGCGAACCAAGGCTACCACCTACTCACTCCAAACCCTCAAAAGCCAACAGAGGCCGAGGAGGGACGTCGAGAAAGACCTCCCAAAGGGCCAACCAGGCAGCAGACCCTGAAGCTCTGTCTACTCTTCAGCGCGAGTTGGATGATATGCGCCATCGGTTGCGCACAATGGAAGAGATGTACGCCGAGGCAACGCGTGTTAACCGAACTGCATCTCCTTCTATAACTCCGGGAGCACCTGGTGAAAAGGGAGCTCCATCTATCCAACCTGGCGATCGCGAGCCCATTCCTAACGATGAAGGGGTGGATTACAGCTTGCGAGACAATGATCTTAGAAAGCACCTCACTGATAAGAAGAAGAAAGCCTCTCGGGAACCGAAAGATTCTCCGTCCTACTCCCGAGAGTTCTCCAACTCGAACCTGAAGGCTCAATCGAAGTACAAGCCTCTAATACCAGAAGCTGTGATTACCAGGGAAGAATTCGACCTGATGAAACACAGGTTCGATGAGTAGGTCGAGGCACTCAAAGCCAGGTGCGAGAAGAAGGAGAGCCCGTTTGACGATGGCGACTTGGGAGAATCGCCATTCACCTCGGATATTATGGAGGCTCCAATCCCTCCGAAGTTCAAGACTCCCACCATGAAGCCCTATGATGGGTCTAAGGACCCCAAAGACTATGTTGAGGTCTTCGAGGGCCTCATGGATTTTCAAGCGGCAACGGATGCAATAAAATGCCGCGCCTTCCAAATCGCGCTCACAGGCAGCGCGCGCTTGTGGTACCGAAGACTGCCGGCCAGGTCGATCTCGACCTACTCCCAGCTGAGGAAGGAGTTCATCAGTCAGTTCTTCTCTCGGCATTATGATAGAAAGACAGCGACTCACCTGGCCACCATCAGGCAGAAGGAAGGAGAGACGCTGAGAGAATATGTCACAAGGTTTCAGGAGGAGCGGCCGAAGGTTGTGCACTGCTCCGACGATTCGGCCATGTGCTACTTCCTCACCGGCCTGGCTGATGAGACCCTCACTCTGAAGCTCGAAGAGGAGGCTCCGGCAACCTTCGTCGAAGTCTTGCAGAAGGCAAAAAAGGTCATTGATGGGAAAGAGCTCCTCCGAACCAAGACTGGCCGACCTGAAAAGCAGATCGATCAGAAGAAATTGACCCAAGAGAAGAGGAAGACTGATTCCAAGTCCGGAGACAAGGGATCGTCTTCTTCCGCCAGCAGAACAGAATACCGTAGGTCGGAGAGCGGCCCCAGCTGGAGCCGACCTTATGAACGGTACACACCAACCACCATCCCCATCTCTGAGATACTCACGAACATCGAGGAGAGCGGGATGGAAAAGCTCCTGAAGCTACCTAAGAAGCTCTGAGGAGACCCAGAAAAGCGCAGCAAGGATAAGTACTGTCGTTTTCATCGCGATCACGGCCATAATACGACAAGTTGCTGGGAGTTGAAGCGCCAGATTGAAGACCTCATTCAAGATGGCTACTTTAAAAAATTCGTGTTGCAAACCGAGGTCTAACTCGGTCGAAAAGAAAGAAGAAAGGAAGCATTCAAGAACGCTGCCTCGCCGGGATGACCGACCTGCGGTCATCAACACTATTTTTGGAGGTCCGAGCGGGGGCCAGTCCGGAAACAAAAGGAAAGAACTAGCTCAGGAGGCCAGACGCGAGGTATGCATCATCAGGGAGCAAAAATCTACTTGCTCCATCACTTTCGACGATGCCGACCTGGAAGAGGTCCACTTGCCCCATAACGATGCACTGGTGATCGCCCCTCTGATCGATCACGTCTTGGTCCGAAGAGTATTGGTTGATGGAGGCGTATCTGCCAACATCTTGTCCCTCCCAACGTATCTAGCATTGCGATGGACCAGGTCACAATTAAAGAAGAGTCCAACACCCTTGGTTGGATTCTCTAGAGAATCAGTCTCCCCAGAAGGGTGCATTGACCTGCCGGTAACTATCGGACAAGACGCTACCCAAGTAACGCAGATGGCTGAGTTCGTGGTGATCGACGGCAAGTCGGCCTACAACGCCATCTTCGGGAGACCTATTATCCACTCATTCCGGGCCGTCCCCTCCACACTGCATCAAGTCTTGAAATACTCAACCTCGAATGGGGTGGGCACGGTCCGAGGTGAGCAAAAAACCTCACGGGAGTGTTATGCATCCGCACTTAAAGGGTCGGCGGTATGCGCCCTGGAGGAACAAACCAATCGTGGCAAGCTGTAGGAGTCAGAGGCCGACCTACCAAAGGAATGCAAAAGGCAGTTCTCTCCGCCAACAGAAGAGCTCGAGCTTGTTCCTTTACTTAGCCCCAAAAAACAAGTAAGCATAGGAACCAAGCTGGGGGCCACTGACAGGGAAGAACTGATCAACTTCCTCAGGTCTAACTCAGACGTCTTCGCATGGTCTCACGAGGACATGCCTGGTATCGACCCGAAGATCATGGTGCATCGCCTCAACATAGACCCATCATTCCGACCTGTAAAGCAAAAAAGAAGACCTGTAAATAAAGAGAGGAGTGATGTAATTGTTGAGGAAGTAAACAAACTCTTAAAAGCTGAATATATACGAGAAATTATGTATCCTGAGTGGCTCTCTAACGTTGTATTAGTTAAAAAATCCAACGGGAAGTGGAGGATGTGCGTGGACTTTACAAATTTAAATAAGGTGTGCCCAAAAGATTGCTTCCCCCTTCCAAAGATCGACCAGCTCGTGGACGCAATAGCCGGGCACGAGCTACTCACCTTCATGGATGCCTACTCCGGATACAACCAAATTAAAATGCATTTGCCAGACCAAGATCACACCGCGTTCATAACAGACCAAGATCTGTACTGCTACAAGGTGATGCCTTTTGGCCTAAAAAATGTGGGTGCGACCTACCAAAGGATGGTGAACAAAATGTTTGCCAAGCAGATCGGTCGGAATATGGAAGTGTATGTGGACAACATGCTTGTCAAGAGCAAGCAGTCAAAGTCGCATCTTTCCGATCTGACCGAAGCTTTTGGAGTGCTACGCAAGTACCAAATGAAGCTCAATCCGACCAAGTGTGCTTTCAGAGTCTCCTCGGGAAAATTCCTTGGTTTTATGGTAAATAACCGTGGGATTGAGGCTAACCCAGAGAAAATAAAGGCCGTGCTCGAGATGGAGGCACCCAAGACTCTAAAGCAGCTTTAGTGCCTCAATGGCAGGATTGCAGCCTTGAATAGGTTCGTGTCAAGATCGACGGACAAGTGTCTTCCATTCTTCAAAGTTCTTAGGAAGAAGGGACCGTTCGAATGGACGGAAGAGTGTAAGCAAGCGCTGGGGCAGTTAAAAGACTATCTCTGCTCGGCACCTCTACTCGCGAAGCCATTACCAGGGGAAAAACTCCATTTGTACCTGGCGGTATCTGCTAGCGCCGTCAGCTCGGCACTGATCAAGCAGGAGGGTGCGAGCCAGAGCCCCGTTTATTACACCAGTAAGGCCATGACCGAGGTCGAGACCAGATATCCCCAAATGGAGAAGCTGGCCCTCGCTTTAGTCACCTCGGCCCGAAGACTTAGGCCGTACTTCCAAGCGCACACGGTCGTAGTACTTACAAACTTGCCCCTGAAGAATATTTTCCTTAAGCCTGAAACATCAGGGCGTCTGATGAAGTGGGCATTGGAATTGAGCGAGTACGACATCCAGTTCGAGCCCAGAACTGCGATGAAAGGACAAGCAGTGGCCGATTTTATCGCAGAGCTCACTCCACCACCTCAGTTGGTCAAATCCGACCTCTCGTGGACGATCTTCGTTGATGGATCTTCTAATGAGAGGGGGTGCGGGGCAGGAATCCTCTTGCTCGCACCAGGAGGTGAGGGATTTGAATATGCTCTGCGGTTCAACTTTCGGACGTCAAATAATGAGGCCGAGTACGAAGCACTCCCAGCAGGCCTGCGCGTTGCCAAAGAACTGGGGGCCAGTCACACAAAGGTCTTTAGTGACTCCCAGCTAGTTGTAAATCAGATCAAGGAGGAGTACCAAGCGAAGGACCCCCGGATGGAAAAATATCTGAGTAAGGTCAGATCGCACCTCGCCCAGTTCGGGACTTACGAGGTGAGTCAAGTTCCAAGATCTGAGAACTCTAATGCAAATGCTTTAGCCAAATTGGCATCAGCATACGAGACCGACCTGGCTAGATCGGTCCCGGTCGAAATCTTGGACACTCCTTCAATCTTGGAGCCAGATGTAATGGAGGTTGATACTTCATCACTCACTTGGATGGACCCAATTGTGGAGTTCATCAAAGGAAACCCACCCCAAGATCCAAAGGAGCAAAAGAAGATGGCGCGAAGAGCAGCCCGGTTCATACTCCGAGAAGGAATGTTGTACCTGCGTGGCTTCTCCCTGCCTCTCCTCAAGTGTGTGACTCCCGAAGAAGGCCTTTACATTCTTAGGGAAGTTCATGAAGGGGTGTGTGGAAACCACTCTGGCGCCAGGTCGTTGTCGGCCAAGGTGGTTCGACAAGGGTACTATTGGCCCAGTGTCGAGCAGGATGCAAAACAGTTTGTGAGAGCTTGTGACAACTGCCAACGTTTCGCAAATATTATACATCAACCTCCCGAACTGCTCATCCCCATCTCGGCCCCATGGCCATTTGCGTAATGGGGATGGACATCATAGGTCATTTTCCTCTGGGCAAAGGACAAACAAAGTTCGCCATTGTCGCTGTGGATTACTTCACTAAGTGGGCCGAAGCCGAGGCACTATCCCACATCACAGAGTCCAGGGTCACGTCGTTCATATGGACAAACATTGTGTGCCGCTTTGGCATACCAAATGCTATTGTGACAGACAACGGAAAACAATTTGACAATGCAAAGTTCAAGGACTTTTGCAGAAAACTTGGTATAAGCCACCTCAGTTCGTCCCCTGCGCATCCAAAAGCGAATGGACAAGTTGAAGCAGTAAATAAGATCATAAAGCGAGGACTCAAGCTAAGGTTGGACTCCAGAAAGGGAAGATGGGTCGAGGAGCTACCTGAAGTTTTGTGGTCATATCGAACCTCCCCAAGGGAGTCAACTGGCGAAACTCCGTTCTCGCTAGCCTTTGGTTCCGAAGTTGTTGTACCAGTCGAGATCGGCATACCAACAGACAGGGTAGAACAGTACGAGCCAGCAAAGAACGAGGAAGAGCTACTCCTTAACTTGGACTTATTGGAAGGGAAAAAGGAAATGGCTCAGCTGCGCTTAGCAGAGTATCAGAACAGAATGGCCAGACATTACAATGCCCGAGTTCGACCTCGAAGCTTTCAAGTTGGAAATTTAGTCTGAAGAAAAATTCAGAGTCATGTTGGCACCCTTGACCCAAGTTGGGAGGGACCATGCGAAGTCAAAGGCATAGTCCGACCTGAAACTTATATGCTGGCTGACCTGGAAGGAAGAGTGCTTGCGCATCCATGGAACGCGGAGCACTTGAAGTGCTATTACCCCTGAAATGTCAAAATAGTCCCAAAATGGGCTTGTAGAAATTTTCAAGGGGCGGAACTTTCAATAAATGGGGCTATTTAATTTCATAACTCCGAGTTCGATTAGAAATTAAATGGGGGCCACGGACTCCCACAAGATTTAAAATCGGCAAAGTAAGGGCAAAACTCGATCAAATTCGATCCTCAAAACCCACGGGTTTGAGGTGCGATGTCAAAGTCAATTACGAACCAAAATTCAATCCTTTGAACGCTTAAGTTAAAGGTGTGATGTTGAAGGTTCAAGAAATTCAATCCTCTAAACCTACGGGTTCGAGGTGCGATGTGAATATTAACTATGGACACAAAATTCAACCCTTTGAACGAACAAGTTAAAGGTGCAATGTAGAAAGTTCCAATTGCCTAGTGTTCTTTCGGACTTCCGAGTTCGAGGAGAATTATTAAAGATTAACAAAAGAAACTCTCAAATTCAAACCTTAGGTAAGAGGTACGATGTGAAAAGAGTTATCTTAAAGCTTAAGCCCAAAGTTAAGTTAGAGGTGCGATCCTTTAAGTTAGAGGTGCGAGATGAATTTATTCATTTGTAAGTTCCAACTTGCAAAAGCAAGATTAAAAGCCTAAAAGAAGAAGTAGCAGAAGAGCAAATGGAAATGGAGAATTGGAAATTTCATTAATCAAAAGGGGAGAGCCAAGGCTTATATACCTTGTAGCCCAGCCCAAAGGCTTACAAAAAAAAAAAACTAATGAGACTCAGCCGCTCCCGAGGTGAGAAGATAGCTCGCCTTGAGAACCTAGAAGGTTGACCTCCTGAGATTCGTTCTGCTAGGAAGGGACTCCTTCTTGGGTGGTGCCGACCTCAGTAGGTTCCTAACTTGGGACCTCGTCTTTCTCCAGGTCGGAGTAGTCAGAGTCCAGATCTTTGACGTATTTGTCCACCAGGGATGCAGGACCTGGGGTGCCATTAGGCCCAGAAGCCCATTTCTCAGCGTACTTCTTCTTCAGATCGCCGAGGTCGACCTGGAGGTGTGGCATGTCAGCAGCAATCCCCTTCATCAGGAATTTGAAGCCTGCGTTGCTGAAGTCCTTGGCAAACCCGTCAAAATCTGGGTGCTGCCTGAAGGCTGTTTCAAGAAGAGTTCCATTAGAAAGACGCTCCTTCTCCGCCTTCAACTCGGCAGTAAGACGCCCAATTGTAGCGTCTTTCCCTTCGAAGGCCTGGAGCAGGTCGTCCATTTCTTTAAGGAGTTGGAACTTCTCCTTCTCCAGCCCCTTAGTGATAGCGTGGGCAGCTCGGAGGTGGGCCTTGTGCCTTTCATCCTCCCTCTTCAGCAGCTCGGCTTTGGCTTCAACCTCAGCCCTCAGTATGTCCACCTCGCTCCGAGCCTTCAGCAGCTCCCCCTTGATCGTAGTGGCAGCCTCCAGGGCAGCAGAGGAATTCTCCCTCTCCTTCGCCACCAAGGCCTCCCTTCCATCCAGCTCGGCCTTGATCATGACTGCTAAATAGATGGAGGCAGTGAACGCCTGTAAGACATAGAAGGCGAACACATGTTAGACCAAATCAAGTTATGAGACGACAAAATAAGTGCTAAAGAGTAGGTCTTACCTCGATGGCGTGGTCGATAGTCCGCTGCAGCACGGACCCTAGGTCGCTCACAAACTTGGAGGCTCTCCTAAGACAGCGATCCAAGCAGGCAGCCGAGATGCGTGACACCTGGTCTTTCACCCCGGAGCTCGACGGTTCCATTCTGAACCGCATCTTCACGTCGGATGTGCCCCTCATCCGAGCTTCAGGGTCGTCTACGAGGTCGGCATGGCTTGAAGGCAGGGGGCCGCGAGGTCCAACCTCCGAGGAGGAGGTGGTCTTCTTCTTCTTCTTCCTCCTCTTCAGAGGAGAGCCCTCTCTCACCTCACGAAGAGGTGACACGTCCAAGGCCTCGGACTCGCTCCTCGAGCGCTTCTCCCTGGAGCGCTCCTCAGTACAATCCAACTCAATCACCGGAGTTGGAGTTGCAGAAGATGGACTAGCCTGGTCCTGAGCTGCATTCTGATCCACGGCAGGTGTAGATGGTTCAGAGCTCTGAATTGTCTTAAGGGCGTGAGCACGGCCCTTAGACTTGCGTTTCACGCTGCTTGTGAATCCACACACCATAGCTGCAGTACGAATAAGAAGAAATGTTAGAAGTAAAAAACTTGAAGCTAAAATTGAGATTGAGATCGAACACGACTTATCGAGCTCGGAGTTTGGCCTCGAAGCTTCAATTGGACGAACTAAAGGATTGTAGTCCAATAGCCCTGATTCTAGCAGCAGCTTGTCGGTGACCAAGGTCCCGATCTTCCGGCCCCTTGGGAAGTTGTCCTTGTAGAATTTGAGGGTGTCAAAAGTAGCTTGATCGAGCTCGGGAATCGGCTTGATTGATACTGCACAAAATAAACAAAAGTTCGAGTTAGATGTGAATACCAAGAAATGAAAAGAAAAAGAAAATAAGAAAAACTTCATACCTAGGTTCCCAAACCTAGCAGGCACGTCAAAGAAGGGACGGCCTGATTCGTCCTTTGCCAACCACTCTCCAGAGGCAAAGAACCACTTGCCTACCCATCCCTTGATAGAGGTCAGCCCCTTGACTATACCACCCGCGCCCTTCCTTGCGCACATATAGTACCGACCAGGTTTTTTGGCTATCCTCTTGGCCTCAAAACATCCAAGGAGCTGACCAACACTTAGCAGCTCGGCCTCGTCCTCATCCCGAGCTCACAACCAAAAAAGAATGGCTAAAGCAAAAATGACACCCCACCCATTGGGGGCCACTTGAGCAGGAGCCAGTCCAGTTCGGTTTAAGAACTCCTGGGCGAAAGGATGAAGGGGAAGCCTGAGGCCGTACTCAAAAATCTTGAGATAAAGAGTGACCCATCCCTCTGGGGGATTGTCAGCTCTTTCCCCTTCCTCCGGAATCCTAAGAAGGATGTCATTCGGAATGTTAAACCCCCTACGAAGGGGTCCAAGATAATGCTCGGGCATCCTGGAAGGGTACTCCAAACCCTGGCCCGAGGTGGAGGTATCACTATCCTCTCCGTCATCTGAGAACCTAAAGTTCTCTATTTCTTCAAGCTCGGATTCTAACCTACGAGCTAAGACCTCCCCAGAGTCACTTAGTTTGGGGGGTGAACTACTTATCGTCCGACCTAAACTATCCAAGCTATCGCTACTAGAGGGGGAAGACAAGAAAACTACCATGTTTGAAAGAAGAGTAAGAGCAAGAAGAAATGACTGACCTAGAGAAAGGGTTCGAGCTGGTTTCAGATCGAACTCCAGAAATTCAGGAAACGTAAGGTTTGACCTGAAGTTTCGGGACTATTTATAGCTGATCGGAAAAATCTCCGCGTCGTACACGTGTAACCAACGAGCGGCTGGGATCTTCTCGGGATACGCAACGACGAAACGCTTGAGTACTCCGACAACCTGGCAGGTCGAAACGTATTTCGCAACGGTCATATTCCCTCTACAAATAGAAAGTCACCACGTGTCCAAAATAGATTCGAATGAACTTCTCTGTCAGGTTGAGATCGAACCTAACAGAGAGGGGGCCAATGTTTGGGAGTAAACGTACCCGGGACACGTGGAGGACCCTTATTCGTGTTTGAATAAATTAGATAAAAGAGGATTGCTTTAGGTTAAAAATAATGTGCATAAGATATACATTAAAACTATAGGTTATACGAGAAAATGTTTTAGAATATGATTCTAATTTTATAATAAATAATTAAGTGTTAATTATTTATGTATATATATATTTATTAATTATTAATTGGATTAGCACCTTGATTAATTAATAAATATAATTAATTATTAATCCAATTAATAATTAATAAATATATATATACATAAATAATTAACACTTAATTATTTATTATAAAATTAGAATCATATTCTAAAACATTTCTCTCGTATAACCTATAGTTTTAATGTACATCTTATCCACATTATTTTTAACCTATAGTTTTAATATGAATCTTATTCATATTAATTTTATTTGAATCTCATTCAAATAATATCTCTCATAATATATAGTTTTAATTTACAATTAACTATATATATTATAATGTATCAATATACATATAATCCCTTAAGTAATTTAAACAATTCAAATTCTTCCAAAAAATTTGATCCTCGTTTTACCCGTTATGAGCTAGCAAGGGGACCTAATGGACCTACAGATCCGAAGCTCCAACGATGCAAGGTTAATCGGTCAAACTCATTGACCGAGTTAATCTAGATTCGTTAACTGCGGGTCATTCCACTAAAGACCCGCAGTTGCACTCTTCTCACTGCAGAATGTTTTCGTGTCTAGGGATATACGACCATTAATGACGAGTCAATCCTTCACGAGTGTTTGTAACTCAAGTTGGGTCAAATTACCGTTTTACCCCTGAGTTACATCTTACTCCTTAAACACCACTGCTCCTCTAATGAACAACCCGGTTATGGTCCAACCAATAACCGGAAGTCCCTCTCGGCCAATGAGAGGATGGGGCCCCTTGTTCAAGTCCCGGAGTCAGCATTTAAGGGAACACTCATCACTCCCCTAAAGTCGGGGAGGAGTAAATTCCATCTTGTGAAGTTATGTTCCCAGCTCCCCACTCGGTCTCGTCCCCAAAATGGTAGGAATGTTGAGTCGGCAACTCGGGCCACTCTCACCCATACAGATCAAAGAACGAGCCCTCAGGGGCAGGAGTCCATAACTCACTCAGGATTGAGAATGAGTTGTCTGGTCATCCTAAGAAATGACAATCTATTATTTAACGGTGTTACATCTAAAGATTGCCTATTTCGCGGTCCGGTCTTATACAAACTCATTGTATAGGATACCCCCACTCGCATGTCTCCACACGAACGACCTGGATCGAGTCGTCTGTAACCTTTACAGAGCGGGCCGTATCCATAGTGTTGCTAGGATAAGGTACCCAGCCTTATCCATATACTATAGACCCTTTAAGTTATTCACGGGACATTATCCATTCATATATCAGGGGTATATCAAATATATACCCCGTATATCAACTATATACCCAGTATATATACTGTCCCGATTACATCAAAAATAACCTTGGATGTTTAGTTTATTGGATTTTGGACAATGCAAAGCTATGATTCAACAACAAATTTATTGAATAAAACTTTATTAAATAGACATTTGTTTTTACAAAATACAAACTACGAGTTTAGGGCAACACACCCAACAATTGTTCTTCTTCTTCAAGGGTTGAAGAAAATAAAACAGGACACAGAAAAGAAAACTCCCACCAATTCTCTCAAGAGCTCTCTCAATCTCTCTCTCGTTCCAAAGAAATTCTCCCACAAGAACGATCTCGTACCCAGAGGATAGCAAGGAAGGCTCGGTGGTGGTGTTCGTCGGAAATTTGTTGAAGAAACGTTCTTCAAATGTATTGAGTTTCCTCTGTATTTTCCTTCTTTCAATTTCGGTTTTGTATCCCGAAAATCAGCAACGAAGATCCGCTTCCACTCCGGGATTCACATCCCTTGATAGACTTGGGTAATTTCAGACCCAACCCATGGATTTGGGCTCTATTTGGGTTACGAGCCCGATTTAATCTAAAAATATTTGGGCTGTGGTGATTTTGGACTCAGTTCAATTCTTTAAGTGGATTTATACTTATTTAAATATCAATCCACCATAATGGTCTCATGGCAATTTGGGTTTCGAGCCAAAATGTCATCCATTTTATTTTTAAACTAAATCGATACTGGACCTAATTTTGTATGACCTCATTAGACCCACTAAAACCATTTCAAAGGGTCAAATGAAAGACACCTGACATTATTTGAGAATTGTCATTTTTCGTCTTTAATTTTAATCTAGGGATAATTTATAATTACCCCAAATTTAATAAAAATATAGTTTTGTCAATAATGACCGATCGTTTATCATTGACCCAAAATTTATGGTTCTATGTATAGAAAATGATATTCATTTACAGCTCATCTAATTCACATTTGTTAAACACATGTATAAAAAGAAAAATAAAAAATAAAAAAGTTTTAAATAAACCAAAGAAACCTTAATTGAGTTAATTTTTTTTTTCCTGTGTTTGGTGGTGGCGGCGGGCGGGGGCCCAAATAAAAGAGTAACGAAAGCAAACGAAGAAATTGGAAGAAGCAAAAAGTGGTTCACAGCTTGGAGTGGAATTGAAAATCCCAGCTTTGTTTGTGAGTGTGACACACAATTCTTGAGTATGACAGATTCCTCACATTCCCCTTTTAAGTATTTGGATTTTCCCACATAAAGGCTGAATTCAATGCTCTTTTCCCCATTTATATTATTATATTCATCTTGACATCATCAGATCATGTTATTTGACATATTTCAAATCCAACCCAATTTATTTTATTTATCACCATAATATATATATATATAATCTATATTCTTTAGTGTCTGGACCAATTTACACGCACATCGACTAGTTTCATGGAACAACCTCTTAGGTAGGTAGCTATCATGAAGTTTGAATCTATTGTCCCTAAATTATTTTTACGTGGATCCTCTTGGACGAATGAATTACTCATGATAGTTACATAGTATTTAATCAAATATCAACATAATATTACAGTTGTTTTAGTATTGGAGGTGTATAACTTATATTTTAAAGGTTGAGCCTAAGTTTAGTTTAATATATTGAATTCTCTTAAGCTTGTAAAGCTATACGCTTACTTTGATCGATTAGAGATGAAAAACTCTGATAAACTAAACATTTTTTTTATTATAATTGTTTTTTTTATATTCGTGAGTGTTCAAACCAGCTTACACGTATCTTGATTAAACTCACGGGATAACCGCTTGATCCTACAACATTTGATGTTGGACAACATATAGGAATTAGTTCCTAAGATAGGTGCCCATTGTGAGATTTGAACCTTTTCCCGATCACAAACTAAACATGAACCATGTAGTCTAAATTTTTATAACTCATTTAATTTCTCTATACAATTCAAATATATCAAATTTGAGGCTACAAACCTAAAGACTATTAAAATATAAATCATTTATTTGACTCTGGACATGATATGTAGCATCTTTCTTATTATATATTTTCTAAATGATAGTATTAAGTTAAATTAATACTTTTTTGTAATCCCTATCCCAAATAGACACAACTAATCATACCTAACAATAAAAATCAATTATATGAGTAGGTTTAATCCGCTTGTTTGAGAACGTTGGAGTGATTTTAGCAAATGAGATTTAATGGTAATTGTTTTGTGAAACTGATTTTTATATAATTATTTTAACATTTGGTTACACAAATTTTCAAGTGACTTTTATATAATTAAAAATGGTTTTAAATGATTAATATACAAAGTCCAAAATTTTGAGAGAGAGAGAGAGTTGTTAGGGAGAAACAAAAATATCAGAGAGAAAATTGTAGAGGGTGAGAGACAAACATTTTAGATAGAAAAATAAACTTATAAAATAGAGAACTAAAAGTTAAGAGATAGATTACAAAAATTTTTAGAGGAAACAATCAGAGAAAATAAACAAAATTAAAGATAAATAGAATTAGGGAGTGACAAAAATTTAAAAAAAAAACTCCCAATATTTAAGGTCAAAATAACGTCGATACAAAGAAAATTTTGAAAATTAAAACAATAACCATTTTAAAAATTAATTTTCTCTTAACTTTTTAGTAAAAATTTACTTAGGGAATCACCTTATGAGCGATTGAGCGGGAATCACATAAAGTTGTTTTGTATTTTCCAAAATAACTTATGAATCCTTGCCAAGTATTCTATTTTAAATTGAAAGATTTTGGCATGAGTAGAAATGATTCTAGTAATGCGAAAATCACTCTAAAATATACCTCAAGTATAGTTCAAGTGGCCAAATACCAATGTTTTGGTTATGGACTCTCACTATTTGAACCATTTTATCTCATTAAATAATGTAATAATCTTTTATATTTTTGTTATTATATTAATATTTTTTTTATAGAGCTAAATGTAGGAGCTAAATTACGGAAAATTATAGTATAAACAAAGAAAGTAAAAATTATAGTATAAACAAACAGAGTAAATATGTGTCTGTGTCTGAGTACTAGAAAAATTTTGCTTTTGAAACTTGTTAATTAGATAAAGGTTTTACTCAAATTTTGCTTTCATGTGTCTTTTTAAATTTCGTTTTTTAATATGCAATCGAATATCGAATTATTTAGGGCCAATTTGATAACATGTTTTTCCATTTATTGTTTCTTCTTTTTTGTTTACAAATTTTAAAAAAATAAATATTTGGTAACTGCATAGGTTTTGTGTCTCTCATTTTTAAGTAACATTCCAAAAATTATGTAGAAACATTAGAAACAACAAAATCAATATCTTGTTTTTTTTCATGTTTTCAGTTTTTTCAAACATAAATATAACATAAAAATGTGAATATATGTAATTTTGAAAAATTAATTTTCATTTTAGAGAACAAGAAATAAGAAAGGGTTACCAAACATATCCTATTTATTTTTATAAAAAAGAAAGAAAACTTATACAATATAATTTTGTTTTTTTTATTATTACGAGATAGGATACAAGAAACATAAAAAGATAAACAAGAAACATAAATATTACTTTAACATGACCAAATCTATTCAAAATCACAGTTTTTTCTCCTTTTTCATAGGCACTTCCATTACTATTAGCATATTGAAGAAACTATGTGGAATGGTTAGTTTAAGAATTATGGAGATCTAAAAGCATTTTGTGTTTCTTGAGCTCGGTCAACAATAAAAAGACCAAAGCAGAAAGCAAAAAATAAAAAAACTAAGAATCTATTTGGAAATGTTTTCGTTTATTGTTTCTCTTTTTTAATTTTATTAAGAAACGACTTAAACATTTGACAATTATTTATTTTCCTTTTTTATTATTTTTTGAAAAATTCCTCAAAATTGTATTTTAGAAACTAAAAAACAAATTTATTGTTACTTGTTCCGGTTTCCTATTTGATTCAAAACACAAATACAAATAGAGTTTCATCATACAACAAGAAAAATCAAAGAAATTAAGGGCTCCTCTAGTAATGTTATCCTTTCTTATTTCTTGTTTTCATTTTTATTACCAAACTTTAAGCATTAACAATTATTTATCTTCATTGTGTCTCATTTTAGGAAATATTCTCAAAATTGTATAGAAATTTTAGAAAGAACAAAAACAAGTTTCTTATTTTTTGTTTCCGTTTCATATTTGTTCCAAAACATAAATACAAATATAGTTTTATCATATAGAAAGCAAAATAAAAGAAACTAACAGCGTGTGTCGTAATGTCCCGTTTCTTATTTCTCCTTTCCAATTTTATTAAGAAACCTAAGCATTTAATAATGATTTATTTTCCTTGTTTATCATCGTTTGAAAACATTCTCAAAATTGTATAGAAATTTTAGTTACAACATCAACTTGTTTCTTGTTTCTTCTCATTTCTATTTGTTACAAAACATTAATACAAATCTAGCTTTATCATTCATAAATTTATTGGTGTTGGAGCGAAAGATAAAAAGAAAATAGAAACAAGAAATTGAAACGTTTACCGAAAATAAAATACCAAAAGATCATAAAGGAAGCAAAGAAAAATTGAGAGCCCCATGGCAGGCCCGGCCCCCACCCCCACCTAGCTACAATGACAGCGTCTGAAAAGAAAACGAACTTATCCAATGAATAAGAACTTCAAAACAAAAAAAACAAAGAAAAAGAAAAATTCTCTCTCTTCTCTCTTTTATCTTTGTGTAAGAAAAACATGCATATTAATGACTGACAAGAAAAAACGTCTCAAGTTTTGGTCCATATTCCTTTCAAATTTTTGTTCTCTCTCTCTCTCATAAAAGAGATACACAGCTCAATCATATATTCATATCTCTTATCCATTATTGTTCTCATTCCCCATCTTTAGAATTATATTATATTGCCTCACAACCATAGGCTACACTTTCAAAGCTATTTATATATAATATATACCCTTCTTTTAGGTCATTTTAAGCTCAATATATTCCTTTTCCTATCCCCTATGCCCCCCTTGAATCTTCAATGATTTTACAATACACAAAATTACAATTTTTTTCTTTTTCTCTAGCTATGAAAAGATTACAAAACATATATATATGCCCACTGCTCTTTTCTTCGATCTTCATTCTATTTTAGTGGAGGATATATCTGTCCATCAGCACTCATACCTTAAAAAAAAACAAAAAAAAAACATTTAAGGAATATGAGTAATTATCCCTTGGGATAGGACAATGTAAGCCTATGAGAATGTAGCACACTAATTTAAAACTCTATAAAAAATGATTAATTCCAAACAAGATTTCTAAGAAGGTAAATAGAAAAAGAAAAAGCAAAGGAGAGAGATCAGAAAGGCATCATTTTGTCACGTAATATTATTGGGAATCACTTCCAAAAACTATTCTCTCATATGTTCCATTCCATCTGAGGCTTTTTAAATTTCAACTCTTTTTTTCCTTTCTTTTTAATAATTCATTCAGAAATACGTCATACAACGAAAACCCATCAATAATCTTGGGGATAGTGCATTGGCAAGCACTTGATGTCTCGAGATATCACCTACTTCAAGATCTGAAATTCCAACCCTGCGTTAGCCACAATGTTACTTAGCCTAGACAATAGTTTACCCTGATCACCAGCGTAAAAGCCACACTGCATGAATTCTGGAAAATTAAAACGAAAACGCATTGATAGAACAGCCTGATATTTTTCTTACATCAAGAACAACCCCAATCATAAATTGAATGGAAAGTGGTCATCATTTAAACCGGAAAAGTTTTGATTTTGAATAATAATATATCATGGGACAGTTGGAGAGGAAAATTAAGTGATAATACAGACAAGAACTCTAAACCCAGAAGACTTTTTGAGACGGCCTGACCAGGTTCATTGTTCATTGATTTTAAGGAAAAAGTTGTCTGTCTGTAAGAACCAAAGGAAAAGAAATTGGATAGCTAGCTCATTGCCCCATTTCAGAAAATTCCAATTTTCACGCAATGTGCAAAAAAGGCAAGAAGCCCCCTTTCATTTACAAAGGCTTGGTATTTTCAATTGGTTAATATCTAAGCCTTTATTTGGACGTTTCTCTATATAATCCTTTGCCTATTCCCATTTATTTTCCACATCTCTCTTTAAAATTTAGACTCAAATAATTAACAAATCTCTCTCTCTCACTCCCTAGTTTCTCTCTCTATGGAAGCTGTGAGAAAAAGTCTAAGTAATAGACCAATTAGTGGGGAAGAAATTAGTGAACTAAGAAGAGGGCCATGGACTATTGAAGAGGACACGTTGTTGATTCATTATATTGCTGGTCATGGAGAAGGGCAGTGGAACATATTGGCCAAACAAGCAGGTAATTTAAATATATTTACCTTTTTTTTTTCATTTATTGTTTTACTTCCAAATATGTAAATTCCGTTTAATTGTCTCATCCCCTTCAGCATATTATTTTCCAGGGCTCAAGAGGACAGGAAAAAGTTGTAGATTGAGATGGCTCAACTACTTAAAACCCGATGTTAAGCGCGGGAATCTAACTCTCCAAGAACAACTCCTCATCCTCGAACTCCATTCGAAGTGGGGTAACAGGTACGTTCTTATATATATAGTCGATGATAATATTAATTTGATTCACAAAACTCAAATGGGTAATATTTTTCTAATAACTTAGAAACCTATCTAATAAACTAAAAATTAAGTTAAGGTTAGGTCAAAGAAGGATTATCTTGTATAAGTTGGATGTTGACCAGTAAGCATGGAATTAACTTCTTACTTATTAGGGTGAGTTTGGATGATCTTTAAAGAGGGTAAAAATATATTCTTTTAACTTATTTAAAGCAGTTTTAAAACTGTTAATAATGTTTTGGTTAAAAAAGATGAAAAAAAGAACACTTCAAAAGAAAGCACTTAGTAGTTGTTAAAATTGCAAAACTGCTTTTTAGCAAACTCACTATTAAAAATTAGGTTTGGAATTTTTATTGCATTTGTTTAAAAATTTTGTAGGTGGTCAAAAATTGCACAGCAATTACCGGGACGAACAGACAATGAGATAAAGAACTTCTGGAGAACGAGGGTTCAAAAACAGGCACGTCAGCTTAAAATTGAGGCGAACAACAGGAGGTTTTTGGATGTCATTCGCCATCTGAATGTTCTTGAAGCCATGGACGACCCAACCTCAAACTCCTTCAATTTCCCTCCGCCATCTCTCCACAACACGAGCTTACCGAACTCGTCGGAGACCACCCATCTTCCGGCCAACCATGGTGGCGGAGGAGCAGCTTCACCGCCAGGTTCAGTACAATGGCCTGAAATAGTCTCAGCATGGCCACCAAGTCCTTGTGGGGAATTTGTGGAGAAGAAGCAGGAGCCATTTTGTGCATTGGGAGGTTGGGATGGAGTTGCTGGATGTAATGCCCAAACGGTTGCACCTGATTGGCTGTTGGAAGATGCCATGCTTGAAAACTTGTGGAATAATTTGGATCATAACTTCATATAATATAATGTTAATGTTACGTATAAATGGTAACTTGGAGGGAATTATAAGTTCTAAAGACTCGAAACAATAATGTTTGGATGGTAAATTTTTCTAGTTATCGTGACAACTATAAGTACTAGATGATAGATGGAACCAAGTTGACCCAACTATGAAATACGGAAATTGAGTTAGTTTAGATTATTTGAGACATCTGTTTAAAATGTTATTGAATGGTAAAATTGTTAATGTTTTTTAATCCGTTGACTTATGTCCGTTTGGTAACGTTTTCATTTATTATTTTTGTTTCCTCCTTTTTAAGAAAGAAAAATAGAATTTCAAGGATGAATAAAACAATGTTTAAACTTATGTTTGGAACAAATTGAAAATGAGAATAAGAAATAAGAAGTTTGTTTTTATTGTTTGCAAAATTTATATAAAATTTTGTGAATATTTATGAAAAGAATGAGAAACAAAACAACATAAATAGTAGCAAAATATTAGGTTTCTGAATAAAATTGAAAACGAGAAACAAAAATAGGAACATTATCAAACGGGCCCTTAGTTTTTCAATATTAAATTTGTTTTTAAGTTAAACAATATTGGAGTGGAAGATTAAACATCTAACCCTTTTAGTACAAATATATAATACTATGTTGAGATAGATACTTAAAATTGATGTTTTTTAAATAATGATTTGGGATTATTAATTCTAAATTTTGATGTTTTAAATAATTATAGTCAAAAGTATTTAAGAAACTCTTCTTCAAGTTTTTGAAAAGTTCAAAAATGTAAAAATATTATTGAATAAGATACAAATAAAATAAGGGACAGTTGCACGACAAAAACATTTAGTAAAATTAGCAAAATAGTAACCATATTTAGTTTTCCCAAATATAGCATTAAAAAATAGAGGTACAATTTTAAAATGACAACTTTATATAAATGATATACATCTGTAATATATCTGTAATATATCTGTAATATATATGACTACTAATATATGTATGTGATATTCATCTTATATATTATCGATATGGGTGTCTGATGTACTTGCAATTTGTATGTGATATACATTTGGTATATCACTGTTATGAATGAGAAAATCTCAATTCCCTTTATTCAAGGGATTCAAAAGGAAAGATATCTTGATGGCCTTCAAATTCAGGAGAAGAAATCCTACATTAAAAAGGAGATCTGTCTAGATTCAGATAACCAGATTTCTTAGATTATCAGGATTCGAATTCCACAATTCCTAGAGGGATCATGATTTAACTTCTATAAATAGGGAAGTAGGCCAAACCCTAAAGGTATGCTACAAATCCCTACTATTTGATATGATCACAACACTCTACATTTTATACTCAACTACTTCGATTCTAACGTAAGCATCGTAGCCTGTGTGGCAAGAGCCACACAAGTCTTTAATGCTATTCTGTTTTACAGGTCTCGTCAATCCATTTTATTCTTGAAGATTGGTGTGAATTTGACAGAATCCCAGGAGACCAAATTTATGCATCAACAATTGGTGCCGTCTGTTGGGACGTCTGAGATCTAAAAGCCAAGAATATGAATTTTGGAGAGATAAAAAATGTTTCGATGATGATTGTCATCCGAGGAGTATGGTAAATCGAGAGCTATTTTTGCCCGGGATGGTTGAAGATGATGAATTGTTAAATAAAAATTAAGCATGTTGTTATTCTACTATGATATTCAAATTTGAGGTAAATAAATTATTTCCTATGTTTTATAGTTGAGAAAATTATTTGTTTGATGCTGAAACAAAACCTCCTCAAGTGGGGGCATGGATAAGTTAATCAACAGCTGGTCAAGGAACTCGAACTAGGACAGACTCAAAAAGCAGGAATGTCAAACCAGTCAACGAAACCCAGGGTATTAAACCATTTGGCAAAAGCCAAAATAGGTTGGAAACCCAAGGGTATTGATTAAACTCATGGTAAAAAACCGACAGAAGCCAAATAGGTTAGAAACCTAAGGGTGCCAACTAAACTCAGGGTATAAAACCGTTGGCGAAAGCCAAATAGGTTAGAAACCCAAGAGTAAAACTTAGGGTATAAAACTGTGGGAAAAAGCCAAGTTAGAAACTCAAGAGTGAACCTACTGAAAGTTAGATCCCAAGACCAAAATCTAACGGTTAAAACCAACCGTATAGCTGAGCCCAAGAGACTTGATTGCAGCCAACCACACAACAAAATACTCTCAAACCAGACGTCTGATAATCTTCAACTTTGAGAGTAGGACTATTGTTATGAATGAGAAAATCCCAATTTCCTTTCATCAAGGGATTCAGAAGGGAAGATATCTTAATGACCTTCAGATTCAGGAGAAGATATCCTATATTCAAAAGGAGATCTCTCTAGATTCAGATAACTAGATTTCCTAGATGTATCAGGATTCGAATTTGATATGCTCACAACACTCTACATTTTATACTCGATTATTATTTAAGCATCGGAGCCTGTGTGGCAAGAGCCACACTGTAACAACCCGTATTTTCCAATACGGTCATTCTAACAAAATGCAGAAACATAACTTTCAATAAACCTTAAGAATTAAAATTATTCAGCGGAAGCAATTTCTTTACAAAATTTTTCTAAACTAACTTAACTAAATAGGAAGATGATTTTCAAACTCATGTCAGTATGCTAAACTTCACCTTCTACCAGAACGATCATTCAATCCTTCATCTGAAAAACATTTAGAAAAACAAAGATGAGTACAAATATATGAACATATCAAATTTTGAAATTCATTTTCCTTTCATAACATTCGTAAACAAATATATGAACAGATCAAAACTTTTAAAGTCCTTTAAGATATTTAATACAAAATTCAAAACTTTCAAAACAAACTAGATTTTCAGAAACAAAAGTCTTCAAATAAGATAAAATTTTCAATCAATCAAAACAAACTTTCATTCTTTCAAAACAAACTTTCGTTTATTCGAAACAAGTTTTCATTCGATCAAACTTCAAATCCTTTAAGACAAACTTTCTTTCAACCAAAACTTTCAAAATTCCTTCTAAAACAAACTTTCTTTCAATCAAAACTTTCAAAATTCCTTCTAAAATATTTGGTACAACTTTCAAATTTTCAAATAACTAAATCATTCAAAACAATCTTACATTCATTCATACTTTCAAAATCAGAGTGGAAGGTTGCATTATTTGGGTAGCCTACAGAACATATGTGGTTACCCGTCGGTAACACCAATCAATTAGAAGCTTCTAACAGAGTTGTCGAATTAATATCGACCAGAACAGAGTTGTCGAAATAATATCGACCAGAACAGAGTTGCCGAAATAATATCGACCAGAATAGAGTTACTTAAGTGTGAGGTCATGTGAGTGAATAACACACACATGAATCTTCATTCGCAAGGAATGTCAAACCATAAAAGTGCCTCCCCACAAATAAGCCAGAATAGAAATCCATCAATTCCAAATTTGGCTACTACCCCAAATAAGCAAAACGTTCCTCAAAACAAAATCATGGCATATCCGGATAACCGTATCAAATCAATCAAAATATCTTTCAGATAAAATGCAAAACAAATACTTACTTTCAATATTAAATTAATTCAAAACATTGAACTAATTTAAAACAAATTTTATCAATCCTCCAAAACATGAAAAATTCAAATATTTCACAAATAAACAAAATATCAATTTCAAACCTTTAAATAAATCTAAACAAAGTTTTATCAAATCATATAAGAATACTTCAAATACTTTGCAAATAAACAAAATATGCAAGATATCAATTTGAAATCGTCGTATCAAATCCAAAATACATTTTAGTTTTGAAAAATATATGGCAAATCACTTACAATACTTTTCGAAAGGATATGGCAAATTATTTACCTCTTTCAGAAATCCTAGGAATCTAATTTAGTTCTTCCTTGGTAGTTGTCAACTTAGAAGCCTAGAAACAACCAATATCCAAAATCAATCCTTAAATCCTATCCAAGGATTTAAAATTCAACCAATTACTAACTCAAATCTTATCTACCAAATTTTCTCATTCAAAACATTTTTTTATACAAAATAATTAGGAAAGTATGGATTTGGGGCTACAAAACCAGATCTGAAAACTAGGTTAAAAATCCTCTAAATTCAACAATAACAAACTTTAAAAATAGAAAAATCGATATAAATCAATACGAACTAGATTTACAAAAAGTTCGTCAATAAAACTAGCTTAAAAACCTTCTAAACAATTGAAAATTTGGGGATTTTAAATCTGAAAAATTTTATGTATTATAAAATAAAACTTCCAAGAATTTTCCATAAAACAATTAACAATTTACTAATTTTTATAGAAAAATCAGATCTAAAAATCGTATAGAAAACCTTTAAAACTTGATAAAAACATATAATTTTTCGTGTAAAAATCATAACAACAAACTATAATTTATAGGATACAAATAGGTAAACAAAATAGCCCAAAAACAGTCTCATAAACAAAAAAATTCAAACAAAAAATTCTGGAAAATTTTTAGGATAAAAAGTCCTTAAAATTTTTATTCTAAAAAAACAAAGACCTCAAAACTTTTTCCAATAAACTTAATTAAAGAACTACAAATCAAGAAAAAATAAAACTAAAACAATGAGGAAAAAAATCTTACCGATCTTTGAGAGAAAATACCAAAACTCTTCTTCTTTTCTTTTCTTTTTCTCTTTGAGAGAAAACTAGGTCTAGCAATTTAAGAAAAATAAAACCTAGGGTTTAACAGCTTTTATAAGAAACCCTAATGAATCCTTATTTAAAAACGATAATAAAAACATAAAGATTTAATAAAAC
This sequence comes from Momordica charantia, assembly GCF_013281855.1. Taxonomy (NCBI): domain Eukaryota; kingdom Viridiplantae; phylum Streptophyta; class Magnoliopsida; order Cucurbitales; family Cucurbitaceae; genus Momordica; species Momordica charantia. The sequence goes on along the minus strand of NW_028275161.1, from coordinate 9,617,436 downwards.
TCTTTCTTTTTATTTTTTATTTTTAAATTCTAAGAACAAATTATCTTTTAAAAAATAACTTTTAAAACAAAAATTTATATTTTTTTGAGAAGATAAAGAAAACAACTAAATAAAAATAATACTTTAAATATTATATATATATATATTTTTTTTTTGGTTGTTACACACACCGTCTTTAATACTATTCTGTTTTGTAGGTCTCGTCGATCCCTTTTATTCTTGAAGATTGGTGTGAATTTGGCGGAATCCCATGAGACCAAATTTATGCATAAACAACTATGATATGAGTGTTTGTGCAATAAGTATATGATATATATCTAATATTGATATGAGCATCTGATATACTACTGCTATACTATTGATATGAGTATATTGATATGAGTATCTGATATACTACTTATACAAGTGAAAATTTTTGCTATATTTGAAAATTTTTAAAATAAGTGACATATTTTGAAATACATAAAAGATTTTGTTACCTACTACAATTTCTCATCAAATAATTATAAGCTCGACCACAAAACATTTAATTTTTAAATATAATTTTATTGGTGATTTTGACTTTCAATACTACATTAATTTTTGATTTCTAAATACAAAAACTACACCTTTTAATCCTTTTAGCTTTCACCTTTACATTTATATTAATTTTTCTTCCCAAAATTTCAAAACATGCTACTTTAATCTTTAAACATTTAAAAGTAATTAATTTTTCCTATATTACTTTGTTTTTCTAGAAATAGACAACATGACTTCCACTGTCTTAATAGGCTGTCATGTGCATAATATATGAGTTACATAGATTGTCTAAGGCGAGTAATTATCAAGTGGATGAATATTAGTTGACAAAATTATATAAAGAAAGATCCAACATAATTATTTTATAAAAATTTAGGGCATAAGCATTGGGTTTTTAGTTTTTTAAAAATAGGATTGTTTGTTTTTTGTTTTTCAAAAGCCATTTTGAAATTGTATGTAAATTTCAAATAAAAAAATATATATATATATAGTTTTTAAAAATTAAAAAATTTGATTTTTTCTCCTAGTATTCAAATTTTTTCTTAAAAATTTCTTTGTCACTCTAAAACTTTTTCTTTCTAAATTTCTCTCTTAAAATTTATTTTTTCTCTCTTTAAAATTTTCATATATTAAATATTTATTATTACTGGTAGGGGTGTAAGTATCTTTCTCAACTTTCTATAATTTATCTCTTAATTTTTTCCACTATAATTTTTCTCAACTTTCTAATTTTTTTTTTATTTAACATATCTTTTCCTCTTAACTTTACTTTTTTTTCTCTTTTTATCTTTTAACTTTTCATTCACTAATTTTTTTCTAATTCTTTTTATTCACCTCTCTAAAATTTATCTTCCAAAAGTTTATTTACATCTCTCAAAACTTGTATTTTCATGTTTCTACAATAGGGATGACATAAATTTTCACTGGATCGGGGCCAAAAAATAGAAAATGCATGTTCCGATCCCGTCCCTGATTCCATTTTTAGATAATTAGTATATATTTATTGCACTTTTTTTATTTTGTAAATTCTAAAACAATTATAAAACAGATAATTTTTCTCGAGAACATCTTTCGAACCGAAAAACGAGGTAGAGACAGTGATTACAAATTTTTACAAGCACGAGAATGGGGGAGAGCATCCTCACTCGGCATGCACACCATTGTGATCTATACCCTACATAGAATTTTCTACCTCTAATATGTATTTTCAATTTTCTAACATTTTAAAAACATAAAACTAAAAATAGTTAACAGATAATAAAAATTATTTGATTTTTGTTTTTTAAAAACAAAAAACCAAAAACCAAAAACTACAAACAGAAAACCATAAATAAAAAACATAAATAGTTATCAAACGGGCCTTTCATAACCATAATAATTATTTCTTCCTTGTTCAGGGACTAAAAATAGAGGTTCAAAATACAACTAATCTAAATGACAAAATTAGAATAAACTTAAAAGTTGGTTGACTTAAATTATGTGTAAACTCATTTTGTCATAAACATTAACATTACTGTAAATAAGGTTTTTCCCGACGTCTCAAAACGTTGGAAAAAAGGGAGAGGTCTTTAGGATGGCCAACTCCCGATGAAAGCTTAAAAAACGTTGGAGAATGGCTTTTTCCCGACGTTAGAAAAATTGTCGGGAAACCCTTTCTCCCCACTTTTTAATTTATTTGAACTAAATATAATCCATAAAAATTATAACACAATTCAATTTGCATTGTACAATTTTGGATGAGTTGATTAGGTTGAGTATCGACTAGATGTCGAAAATATCAAGTTCATGAACATGCTCCAACTTTCAGCTATTTGATGGAAATGATTGGTTTCTCTGCCACTTAACCAAATAAGGTTAAACATATGACACACCCCCGCCAAATTGGAATAATATCATATGTCTTCCTCTGAAAACTGACCATTTCACAGCCAAAAAAAAAAATAAAAAATAGAAAATAGAAAAAATCAGCCGCAAGCCACCAATAGTAGGCAGTTTTAGAGCGCACCTAACATTTTATTTTCATTAACTTACCAACTGATCAATGCATTGCTTAGCTTCTTGAAAAGTTGGAGATTTGAATCTCTTAATTCTTTGTTAAACTTAAAAGAAGAAGAAGGAAAAAAAAATCCGTTGATGGGTACTTTTGGAATCTGCCTCCCTTGTGTTCTTACCATGCCAATTTTTTTAACAACACAAAATGTTTAAATTGTTTGTTTTTTTTTTTGGCATTTTTAATAATAAAGAGTGTATGGGAGAGGAAATTGTTGTGTCACGTGGAGGACAGTAATTTGCCCAAAGGAGAATTGTTCAAACTGACAACTCCACCTCGGACCTGCCGAGGTGAGAGACTTAGTCGTTTTATTCGTTTTTACAGTTGTTAAACGGTTCCATCTGCTTGGGTTCGATCTGAGCAACCAGACAGGTTCGACGTGCGATGGGACAGAGATAACCGCCAGTCGTGAGGTCTGTCGCTCCCGGTGCCTATAAATAGAGGGCCTCATTTTTACCCCAGGTAGGGAATTTCTCCTCAAATCTATTATTGAGTCCGAGCTGCTTACTAACTGAGCATCAGAGATTTTGCCCTCTTGTGCAGGTCTTTCCATTGCGCTTTAAGTTGGAGCTTGGACCGAGTTCAACCTCGACTAGGTCAAACCCTGTGCAAATTCTTGCATAAACATTTGGTGCCATCTGTGGAGAAAGACGTTTTAAGTCATCTCGATTACAAAATAACCCGAGATGGTTTAACCAACTGTTTTAGTTAATTCAGTAGATCGCCGAGGTCTCAATGGCAATAACGACGTCCAATGCGAGGTCAATGCGAATATTGCAGAGGATCATGTTCAGGGAGGCCAATGGGACAACCGGCCTCGTAGGTTGGCCCGCAATGCCAACATGACCTTACCTCCTGTTGATCCACGACAGGGCAAGACTAATCGTGGTCGAGGTGGGACGTCAAATAAGACTTCACGTAAGTCCACACTGGCGGTAGATCTCGATGTCCTTGACACGCTCCAACGCAAGCTCGATGACATGCACACTTGAGTGTGCACTATGGAGTAGACTTACAATGAAATGATGCGAGCCAATCGCACTGGGTCCCAATCTAGGGTTCTAGAAGACGAGGAGGACCAACACCGAGAAGGAGACACCCGAGATCGTCCTCTCCACCTCGATAACGACAATCAGTAACTTGACGATGATGGAGGAGCTGGTTACAGTCTCCAGGAGGGCGACTTGAGAAAAGTTCTGGTTGACAAGAAGATGAAGAACAACTCTACCTTTCAAGACAATGACGTTTCTGATTCTTGCTCATGAAATAATTCTAACTCGAAGGCTCAATCTCGTTACACCCTATTTGTGCCTGAAGAAGTGATCACGAGAGAAGAGTTCGACATGATGAAAAACAAGTTTGACGCACAGGTCGAAGCTCTTAAAGCGAGGTGCATGAAGAAATAAAGCGAGTTCGATGACGATGAAATGGACGAGTCGCCATTCACCTCGGACGTCTTGGAAGCATCTATCCCTACCAAGTTCAAAATGGCCTCTATGAAGCCGTACGATGGATCCAAGGACCTGAAAGATTACGTTGAGGTTTTCGAAGTCCTCATGGATTTTTAGACGGCATCTGACGCCATCAAGTGCCGAGCATTCCAGATAGCTCTAACTGGGGGCGTCAACTCTGGTACAGAAAGCTATCGGCACGGTCGATCTCGACCTATAGCCAGCTGAGGAAGGAGTTCATAAGTCAATTATCTTCTCGGCACTGTAATGGAAGACAACCACTCATCTCGCGACCATTCGACAAAAGGATGGCGAGACCTTTAAAGAGTATGTGGGAGATTCTAGGAAGAGCAACTCAAGGTCGCGTATTGTTCAGACGACTCCGCCATGTGCTACTTCCTCACCGGACTGGCCTTTGAGATGCCGACGATCAAACTGGGAGAAGAAGCATCATCCACCTTTGCTGAGGTCATGCAAAACGCCAAAAAAGTTATTGACGGATAGGAGTTGCTCCAAACTAAAACAGGTCGAACAAATAAGAAGACCGACTAGAAAAAATCTAATTATCAGAAGAAAAGAAAGTATGATTCCAAGTCTAAGGACAAGAGGTCGTCTTCCAGCCCTTCCAAGGTTGATTTGACTACAGAGGCTCGGACTCGAGCTTCAATCGAAGTCGACCATATGAAGGGTATACACCGACTACAATCCTCATCTCGGAGATCTTGACTAACATCAAGGAGACCGGGATGAAGAAGCTCCTCAAGCGTCCTAGAAAGCTTAGAGGATACTCTGAGAAGGGAAATAAGGGCATGTACTGTCATTTTCACAAAGATCACGACCATGATACCTATAGTTGTTTCGAGCTGAAGCGCCAAATTGAAGATCTTATTCAAGATGGTTACTTCAAAAACTTTGTTGGTAAGTCGAGATCGAGCTCGCAGAGAAGAAAGATGAGAGGAGGCGTTCAAGGACGCCATCTTGAAGCGACGACCGACCTGCGATCATAAACACTATTTTTGGATGCTCAAGTGGGGGCCAATCTAGAAATAAAAGAAAGGAGTTGGCCAGAGAAGCTAGGTAGGACGTCTGTGCCAGTCAGGTGTAGGAGCTGACCTGCCCCATTTCATTATCCGATTCCGACCTCGAAGGGGTTCACTCGCACTACAATGACGCCTTGGTAATTTCACTTTTGATTGACCATGTCAAGGTCAGAAGGGTACTCGTAGATGGAGGGACGTCTACCAATGTTTTGCCCCTTACCACCTACGTCGCCTTGGGTTGGACCAAGGTATAGCTGAAGAAGATTCCAACACCCTTGGTTGGATTCGTAGGGGAAATGGTCACTCCTGAAGGATGTATCGATCTCCCTATTACTATCAGCCAAGGAGACACCCAAGTCACCAGGATGGTGTTCTGTCCACATAACTGTGTTGACAACATGTGCAAGTATACACGAAATGTCGATTGCAGTATATAACGAGGTCGAATCCACAGGGACTTTGGATAATATTTGAAACAACATTCATAAATACCAAAAGCGTAAAATAAAGAAGTATAGAAGTTGTTTCGTGACTTGAACAATAAACATAAAATAGACACACCTTGTAAAGCTAATAACAAGCAGAAGAACGAGCACAAAATATGGAAACGGGGAGAGTACAGATATGGAAAAGTGGGGGAGATTCACATGCATTCACAAACCTATCAACCTACCCTCTAACTAACAAACATCCGTTAATGTCCAACTCGATTTGGTTCCCTTCCGAGACACCCGAACATGAAAACCCACAACTCCTGTTGCTATGTTTCAATGCAGTAAAACAAGCTTTAGGCAAGATTAGGGGATCTCGTTCCTGATAATCAACAATTACTATAAAAAAAAGTACTAATCCCAAATGAAGCAAGTCAGCAACCATAAGCCCTCACAGGTCAATATAGAAGCTAGCAAACATAACCACTCTTCTCTGGGTTTTTGCACTTCCTTTATGCTTAGTCTTTTGTTTCCAAACTTGTGCATTTACACCAAAAATAAGAGCATTTAACGCAATATTTAGCTACAACATTCAAGACCTGGGGTTTTTAGCTCGGTTTCCATTTGTTTACTCTTTTCTATGCTAATTGCACCCCAAAACCATCACACTTTGACAATTTCTTGTATAAACTACCGAAATGAAGACTATAATAACTTTCTTTTGGAGAGTTATCAGACCTCAAAACTTAAAATCTTGCTTGTCCCCAAGCAAGAACATACACTTTTTCTTTTTCACCAATGAAGAGTGTTAGAAACTCGCACTTTAAGCAACCTGCCATATGCCTCACCCCTTCATTTTAAATCAAGAATGCATAGAACTTACATAATCTGCTACGTGCTTCAGCTGGAGCAAAGAAATGAAAGAAGCTCAAGTTTGTTGACACTATGGAAGACGCTATTTCCTGACCAACTCTAACTTCCATCTATTTCCCAACCTCAAGCTTAACTTCTCCTAAATATTCCTTTCTCAAGCTGCTTTCACTATCTAAACCTTTAAACTTTGCACTACCAACTTGGGCTTCTTAATCATGGGTTACTAGCCTTTCCTAATCCTGCAGCCTCTTTATGCTCTGGATGCGGGCTGCTAGCTTTTTTTTTTTTTTTTAATTTTTGTATGGCTGAATTACAGGATTACAAAGATTCATGGTTCTGTAAAATTTCTGATAGAGATGTAGGAACTAAAGGTTCACTCCCCCAAACTTAAGCGATCACATTGTCCTCAATGCGACGAAGGACATCTAGAATGTAAAAAGCTGTAGCATACCCCCAAATTTAAAACGAAAGTAAAATGATAACTACAAAGATGGTCAACTACAAAGATGGTCGTTATCAAGGTATAGACATGAGTGCGTAGGGTTAGTGCTATCATCTAAGGGGATCTAAAAGAAGAGGCCCAGGCTAGCTATACAAATATAAGGGTTGGCTTTGGATAGAGAGCCATTGAAATTCTCGCCTAGGGTAAGCGCTACCTGGGGCCAGTACTACGAGAGAGATGCTAGGGCATGGGCAGCAAACATGAACCACAAAATGAACAAAAGAGAGCTAACGACATGAAAATGCTCCAGCATCAACAGGGAAACTGTACGCGCAGCAGGCTCTAGCATCAAGACTATCCATACGGGGCAGGACAAAAGACAAATGTTGAGAACACAAGAATGTTAACAACCACTCCATTGATTTGAACAAAATTGGGGGGGAGGGGGGTCACATATGGATTTAAAAAAAAACTACTTTGAGGAAAACTTAAAAAACATAATTGAAATGCATAAAGCAATAAATTACATAATTTAAATGCTAACTAGAAATGTAAAAAAAAACATCGAGGGATGGTTGATTTTTAAAGTAAAAAGGAAGGGCACTTCCTTTCTATAGGTCAAGTTGAGTTCTCTTCTAAGCTATTGTCGATCACCTTTAATGGGCTCATTGTCATCAAGGACGGGGACATCTCTACGGAGGCATAGCTTGGTGATGAGGCTTGGGAAAAATAAACGGCCGGATCTCTTTGCTGGACAATGGGTGATCTCCTAGTGAATAAGTTGGCCAATGTCAATAGAGCGCCCCTCTAGAATACAAGCCAAACAGAAGGACTCTATCCTTTGTAACAGACGAATCATGCATTGCTGGCAGGATTCGGCTCTTAACAAAGTAGAGGCAAACGTTTGCTCTATCCCTACTAACTGCAGGGCATGGTCAAGCTCTCTGATGGAGGGCTGCTAGATAAGTTGATTAAAGTCGGTCCGTGGGTTGTTCGAAAGCTTGAGGACCTTGTTGATTTGCTCAGGCGTCAGTCTACTTCGAACCCTCGCACCACTGTGCGTCGCACTTTGTCTGCATTGTAGGTGGCGTAAAACTCTCGCACCAGCTGTAGTAGCACCGACGTAGGGGGAGAACAAAAATGCTCCCACTTCTGCTTTGCTACTTCTTCTTTGACAATCTAGGGCATATCGGCCGCTACATAGCCTTCTCATGGTAGAGATCTCTGCTCTTAATGGCTTTGTAGCTAGCATTTGCTGCAGGGTCCATGAACCTTTGGAAAGACGTCTGGCCAGTAGATATGACGTAGATACGCTTTGTTCAACTCGGTGTTTGTGGTACCTGCAAAACAGAGGAGCCGCTAATGTGCCATTTCCCCTTAGATGTGGAAATGGTCTTTACCAATTTCGATTTAGATGGTGGTGGCGGTTTTAGGGCTTTGTGCTTTTTGGCCGGGCTAGGGTTGTGCAATGAAGGGGACGAGCGTTTTGTCTTTCGAGTTCTGGAGGTGGGACTGTTAGTGGGTGTGGGCTTGAGGAGCACCGGAGGGTGGATTTTGTAACGCCCCACGTTACTCAGGTTAGGTTACCCTCGAGTCTCGGGGCCTCTTTTCTTAGAAATTTTATTTATTTAATTTAATTGTTCCATTTCATTTTATTTCGAGCTGCGACGGTAATTGTTATGATTGTTGACGTGTACGTACGTATCTAATTATTATTTAACGAGGAAATTGTTTTCTCTGGCAATTGTCCTGGGTCGTTGGGCCCAAATTAAGTATCTACGTAAGTGGGCCTTCCTTGTTTTAAAACAAGATGGAAGTAAGAGAAAAGCAAAACCGTAGCCCAAGTGGGTCCCTTCCTTGTAAAAACAAATGAAAAGTAAGGAGAAAACCCTAGCCCTAAACCCATCGCAATCGTGAAACGCCTCTTTCCCCCCCACCCCCCCGTTTTAATTTTCGTTATTTTCTTCTACCGGCGCCTCAACCTTCCCCGAAGCGCTCAACGGACGGCGACCTCCGATGTAGCGGCTTACCTTCTCCGGTTGACAGCAGCAGACAGTGCGGCAGGCAGCGGCGACGTGCGATTCCATGCAGCAGCGGTGCGCGGCGTCGGGCAGCAACGGGTGCACGGTTTCCGACAGCAGCAGGCGTGCGAGGGCGTCGGGCAGTAGCGGTGCGCGGGTGTCGGGCAGCAGCGGTGTGCGACGTCGGGCAGCATCGGACGCTCGGATTCCGGCAGCAGCAGGCGTGCGCGGGCGTCGGGCAGAGGCAGGCGGCGGCGGTGAGCGTGGGTGCTGTCTTCGGGGTGTTCTCCGGTGGCATAGCCCTTCCCTCGCGAGCGGGTACGGTCTCCCTTGGTGGTCGAAAGTCGTGGCGCGGGTCCTTGCTACACACAGTGTCGTGGGTATCGATTTGATGAGTTTTTGCTGCTAAAATAGTCCGGACAGTAGGAGTTTCCGATCTCGGCGCCTACCCATAACCAATAGAGGCTCGATATACGCAACCCACATTTATTCGAGTTAGGCCTGAGTTACCCGCACCTAGACGAAGTCGATTTTTGCGGTAATGGACATTGCAAGATCTCTTAGAATGAATTTAGATGGCTGGAAATTTTGTATTAATTATTTCGTTTGTCTATTGTTGATTAGGTGGTGAATTGACGCAAGATATAGGAGCATAGCAGTGTGTAAGTAGCACCAGAGTGCGTGCGTTATTTAGTGTTAACGGAGTAGTTTTGTGCTGATTTTTAATTAAAATAATTTATTTCGTGCATGTAGGAATTGTTAGTCTTGGTTTTGAGGGCTTCTAGCGATTGTGTCGAGTTTCGTGTTACTATTTTCATTATTAGACATTATAAAAATGCATGACTTATTATCGTTGGAGGGGACTGGTCTTTTCTGATTGTAGTGGTTGGGAGTAATTGGCCTATGATGTTTGTGAACAGGTTGAAGATGAAATACATGTGCTGAAAGCCTGTTATATAGTTTTTATTGTTTCGTTATTTTGTTGGAAGCTGTTGTGTTAGTGACTTGTTTGGTATAATGAAAAGCATGCTGGTAAATTGTGCTGTGAATGAAATACACGTGCTGAAAGCCTGTTACATAGTTTTTATTGGTTTTTTTTTTTGTTGGAAGCTGTTGTGTTAGTGATTTTGTTTGGTATAATGAAAAGCATGCTGGTAAATTGTGCTGTGAATTGAGGGGTGGAAGACGTGCTTATGGGTTTTTCTTGGAAGGATTAGTGGAAATTATCAGGTGCGATGTGATGGGAAAGTGGTTCGTTAACCTGGGGTCGTTTGAAGAGAAATTGCACACCAGTTGCTTGGTTACGCAAAGCCTTGAGTGAGTGCCTTGGGGATAAATGGCAAGGCCGAACCTCAGTTTTCTTTATAGGGGTATTGGGGTCTTGGGGATAAATGTCAATGACTAATACGCCGGGTAGTCATCGGTACCTTGGGAATAAATGTCAAGGACTGGTGCACAGTTCAAGGCCTTGGGGATAAATGGCAAGGCCGAACGTCAAGCTTCTGTAGAGGAGTATTGGTATCTTGGGGATAAATGTCAAGGGCCAATACAACTCGAAGAGTTAGACTTGGGGGACTAACTAAAGTGATGCTTATGGGTAATAATTCAAGGCCTTGGGGATAAATGGCAAGGTCGAGCACCAAGCGTGGTAGAGAAAGGTCGGTATCTTGGGGATAAATGTCAAGCGCCGATACACCTCGAAGAGTTAGACCTGGAGTACCAACATAGGGGGGTAGAGCGAGTGCTAGCTCAAGTGGGGCAGGGGCTAGTGAGTCGTGTGGTTGAAGTCCCGGAAATCCCGGCATTATGCCGCTTGTATGGTAGGGTTAACCTACTGTTATCATTCCTTGCTGCCTATCTATTGTTTCTGCTATTGTTTTGATGTGGTTGTGATTACCAGCATGCCATTGTGTTTAGTTAGGGAGGGCTACTTACGGAGTATGCCCCCCCCCTCTACCTTATTTGTTTCAGGTGTGAACAGGACCGACCGTGGTGATGACGTGGAGGAGGTTTGACTGAGGAGGGATCACTAGCTGTGTTGGTTAGGATAGTGGATAATTTCGTGCATTGCAGACAGCGTTAAAATCTTATTACTATGAATAAAAAGGAAACTAGACATTGGGTTAACTCATGGGACATTTCTTTTTTCTATTCCCGCAGCTTAGGTGGATTATTGTTTTGCGGATATTTTTACTATTCGAATTACTGGTATATTTTGGATTACTAGGTAAAAGGATTATTTTCTTGATTGGATTCCTAACTACTGAGGTGGGCATTATTTTCTTCTGGACATTTCATTATTGTGTACCTCCATATTGTAGGTTGCATTATGAGGACATTACATTTTTCGTTACCTTAAATAGGGGGGTTTAGGAAGCGTTATAGGACTGTTACCCCGTTAAACGTATCAGAAATTCGGGTCTTTATAGATTTCCTCAACTACTATCGGGGTATGAGAGGCAGTGATGGGTGTAGGGTTATCTAGAAGTTGGGGGATAGGCGATTAGGTGGGTGGTTAGGTGTTGGTTGGTGGCGGGGTGCTTGCGATTGAGTGGGAGGCCATGGGAGCGGCGAAGCTGAGGGGTGGGTGCTTTGCAGCGGGGGAAGAGAGTTGTGCTTTAAACGGGGTGAACGGGAGGGAAACGACAAGGCCTGGGATACTTACTTAAGAACTGGAGACAGGCAGATGCGGTGGCAAGAGCTCTGGCCCTTCTTGGGTGTTTTATGAACTTTTCAGCCTCTGTTGGGCTGAGCTTCTTCTGCTGTAGCGTCTGGCGGCGGAATCACTGTCATAGCTTTATCGAACTCACCGTTCGACTCTTCACTGGCCGAGACCTCGTGTAACGCCCCGCGTTACTCAGGTTAGCTTGCCCCGAGTTCCGGGAAATTTTATAATAAAATGGATTTTATTTATTGATTTATTTCATTTTTTTTATTTATTTTATTTGATTCATCAGTGATCTTTATTTAATTTTAGTGTGTCATCTCGGCTAGTGTGTATTGTTACAGATTTAGTGGTGAGTTAGTAGCGTGTAGTATTTATTAAGTTATGTTTATTACGGATTCCGCTATGTGACACTTGCTTTGGGCCATTGGATCAACTACGAAATTATATTATTGGTTTTGTTAACAAGGTGTGATTGGGTAAATGGGCCTTAAACAAAAGAAACTAGCCCAAGTGGGTTTATGTTGCAAAACAAAAGGAAAAGGGGAATTTAAAACAAAACAACCCTAGCCCATCTTGTTCTCCTTCCTCATCTTCTTCCACCCTCCCTTTTCGTTTGAAGTCGCCAGCCCCCCACATCCGGATTTCTTTCTCCGACGAAGCAGTACCGACGACGGGACAGCAGCAGGCGCGGGAGTCGGCAGCAGCAGGTGCGGCGTCGGGCAGCAGCAGCGCGGCGTTGGGCAGCGGCAGACGGTGGCAGCGCGCGATGGGCAGTAGCGGCGTGCGACGAGCAACAGCGGCGCGTGGCGTTGGGCAGCGGCAGACGGCAGCGGCGTGCGACGGGCAGCAGCGGCGCGTGACGTTCGGGCTGCTGCAGGCGGCATCGATACACGTGAGGCTATTTTCGCGGCGTCCCTTCTCCGATCCAACGAGCCTAACAACCTCGAATAGCTTAGATCCGTGAAACCCGGTAACTTTTCTTTGACCCACATTTATTCGAAGTTAGATTTGGATTACCCACATCCAAACGAAACCGATTTGGAATACCCACACCTAAGCGAAGTTGTTTTGTAGTAACGGACATCAAAACGAAGTCGTTCGTGGTCGTTTTGGGCACTTTTCGCTGCTGCAAAAACGTGGACAGCAGTGTTTTGGTGGTGTTCAGCGATTATCTTCATCCGTTCGAAGCCCGATTTACGCTACCCACACCTTTGCAAGTTAGATCTAATTTACCCACACCTACACGAAGTCGTTTTGCGGTAATGAGCCCTTTGAGCCCTCGTAGAGTCGTTTTTCGAAGGCTGAACAGTACATTTAAATTGCTGTATTTTTCTGTTTTTGGTGCTTAGGTGCGAGATCGACGCAAACTTAAAGATGTGGTTGTGTAAGTAGCACCAGGGGGCGAGTGCGTGCGTTAATTAGCGTTAACGGAATGGTTTTGATGCTGTTTTTCTTGTTAAAAATTATTTAATTGAGCACGTAGGGATTGTTTGTTTTGATTGTTGCCGTTTTTCTATTATCGAACACTTCTGAGGAAACATGCTTCCTGTTTTTTTATATTGATGTAGGTGACTAGTAGGTTCTGAATGGTTGTAGTTAGAAGTAACTGGCTCATGACGTTTTGCAAATGTGATGTAAATGAAATGCTCGCGTTGTTAAACTGATAATTTAGTTTATATTGTTCTGGTTGCGAGTTGTGGATGTATTTTGTTCATTACGAGGAAAAGCATGCTTGTGAACGGTGCAGTGGTTTAGAATGTGGGAAACTTACCTGTAGGTGGTCATGGGAGGGTTAGTGAAGTGGTGAAGGGTGGAGGGTAAAGGGACGGGTTGATAGTCCGTTAATTATGGGTTCTGACATGAAAATGCATATAAATCGCTTGGAGGTTCAAAGCCTTGAGTAGTGGCCTTGGGAATAAATGACAAGGCCGAACGTCAAACTTCTGTAAACGAGTATTGGGGTCTTGGGGATAAATGTCAAGGACCAATACGCTGGGAAGTCATCGGTACCTTGGGGATAAACGGCAAGGACCGGTGCACAGTTCAGGCCTTGGGAATAAATGGCAAGGCCGAACGTCAAGTTTCTGTAGAGGAGTATTGAGGCGTTGGGGATAAATATCAAGGGCCAATGCGACTCGAGGAGTTAGGCTTGAGGGATAAAAGTAGAGTGGTGCTTGCGAGGTAGTGGTGCTAGGCCTTGGGAATAAATGGCAAGGTCGAACATCAAGTACTGTAAAAGGAGAGGGCATGGTAACTTGGGAATAAATGTCAAGAGCCGTCATGCCTCGAGAAGTTAAGGGGGGGTGCAGAGGAAGGTTTAGTACTATGAGACAAGGGCTAGTGAATCATGGGTTGTTGTCTTGGTAGTTTCGACGCTTGGTTGTTGTATGTAAATGTCAAGTTATTTGTTCGCTATCTCTCTCTGCTTATTTGGTTGCCTTGCTCTTGTTTTGTTCTAAATGTCAAGTTAATTGTTCGCTATCTCTCACTGCTTATTTGATTGCCTTGCTATTGTTTTGTTCTTTATATCGTGACTGTGAGCATGATTTTTGTGCTAGTTAGGAAGTGCTACTTACGGAGTACCTTATGTACTCACCCCCTTTGTACCCTTATATGTTTTCAGGTGTGAACGGGGTCGACTGCGGTGATGACGTGGAGAGGGCTTGACCGAGGAAGGATCACTAGCTTAGTTAGTGAGGATAGAGGGAAGGGTCGTTGGGTACGAGTAGCATTGAGATTTATGTTATTGCTAGGTGTGAACCGCGGAGGAAATTTTGTATTCTTTAGAACTACTTTATTTGTTATGGATGTGGCAGGTAAACGCGTCGTTGTTGTCGTTGGAGTTTAGGTGTACGGTTGTTTTTATTTATTTAAGAATTTTTGCCACTGAGGCGAATATGAGATGTTGTTGTTTTTAAATTGCCCACGGAGGGTGAAGTCCTGACAGTTTATGACATTTATATTTCTGATAGAACGTATGGGAGTCGAAGCTTTATTCCATCTAAATTATTTTCCCAGGGAGTTGCTTATCTCGCGTTTAGAGTTAAGGTTAGCTAGGTGAATTATTTAGCGTTGCCTAGGATGTTATATAAAATCCTGGGGCGTTACACCTCGAGTGCGGCAACTTTCTTTCGATTAGCTCTATGCTTAATGCGAAGCATGGCTGCTGCTAGGATTTCTGGGTTTTTTGAGAAAGGGTGGAGGAGGTTTTGGGATGTTTATGAGGGAGAGAAAAGGCGGTTTTGGGTGGAGTGAGGGAAGGTGGTGGGAATTGTGGCCTTTAAAAGGACTAAAAGAAACGACATTTGAATTCACCCAAAAAAAATCCATTTCAAAATTTCCCTCCCAAATCAAAAGAGATTTTCCCAAATCGTCATAATTAATTCCTCTTCCCCATATATTGGAAACGACACACCTCTCTCTTCTAATGGTGTAGCCTTTTTTTTCTTTAATTAGCTCCTCTGCACGCCTGCCATATTGCCGCGCTTGACAGCTCCTCATTACTGCCGCCGCCGTCCTTTAATTATCGACTGCTCATATTGACTTCAACCTTATGCCTAAACCTAAAAAAATGAAATTAACTTATGAATATGAAATGAGAAAAACTTAAACTATGCGAAGCAGAATTAAAATTGTAGGATCATGACGAGGATTTAGCAATGACTTCTGCTCCTTTATTCCTCGATTGAATCTCTTTAGTCTGCTGCGAAATGGTGGGCTCCAGAATCGCGCACCACGCTTCCTCCATAAAAATGCGTCATCCTTTGGCCGTTTACCATAACTTCCCTCCCTGAGTCCATCTATTGCACTCTGATGACTCTATGAGAGTACACATGCGATACTAAAAATATTGCAGACCATCTCGATTTGAGCTTCCCTGGGAAAAGTTTTAGCCGTGAGTTGTATAGCAAAACTTGCTGTCCTTTTTCGAATTGTGGCGGCTGGATTCGTGCATCGTGCCATCTCTTTGTTTTCTCCTTATATATTTTGGCATTTTCATACGCATCTCTCTGAAACTCTTCCAACTCTAGTAATTGCAAACGCCTCACTTCTCCTGTTGCGGCATAATCCAGATTCAGCTTCTTTATGGCCCAGAATGCCTTATGCTCCACCTCTAATGGCACGTGACATGGTTTTCCAAAAACCAATTTGTACGAAGATGTTCCCAAGGGTGTTTTGAATGTAGTGCGATAGGCCCATAAGGCATCATCCAACTTCACGGACCAGTCTTTTCTATTTGTGCTCACAACCTTCTATAAGATACTTTTGATTTCCCTGTTGGATACTTCAGCTTGCCCATTCGATTGCGGATGGTAAGCTGTAGGCACTTTATGTTTCATATTGTACTTAGCAAGGAGAGAGGCTATAGTTTTGTTGATGAAGTGGGAGCTTTAGTCACTGATCACAACTTTAGGGGTGCTGAACCTTGTAAATATATGCTTGTGCAAAAATTTGGCGACCACTTTGGCGTCACTGCTGGCACACGCCACTGCCTCAACCAATTTGGATACATAGTCGACTGCTAACAGAATGAACAAGTGTCCATTTGATGGAGGGAAGGGTCCCATGAAATGGATGCCCCAGACATCGAAGAGCTCCACCTCTAAGATGTATGTGAGAGGCATTTCCGATCTCTTGGAGATGTTTCCAACCCTCTGGCATTCATTACAGTTCTGTACCAATGCATAGGCATCTTTGAAAATAGTCGGCCAAAAATACCCACTCTGGAAAAATTTTGCCGTTGTCCTCTGCCCTCCAAAGTGTCCTCCTCCATATGGTGCAGAATGGCATTTGGATAGCACCTACTGTGCTTCAGCATTGGCGACGCATTTTCTGATCATTTTGTCTTGACATACTTTATAGAGAAATTGGTCGTCCCATAGATAAAATTTGCTCTCATGCAGAAACTTCTTGAGCTGTTGCTTGTTCATGTCGGCTGACAATACTCCACTGGCTATGCAGTTAGCTAGATTGTCAAACCATGGCTCTTCTTCCTCATTTAGGGCTTCGATCGCCAATACTTGCTTATCTGGAAATGTTCCTCTAATCTCTGATTCGTTCTTTGAGGTTCCTAGGTCCGTCAATCTGGACAAGTGGTCTGCAACTAAATTTTTCGTTCCTTTCTTGTCCTTTATTTCTATATCGAACTATTGTAATAACAAAATCCAGCGAATTAACCTCGGCTTAGCATCCTTCTTGGTGAGCAGATATTTTAGTGCTGCATGATCTGTATAAACAGTCACCTTGGATCCCACTAGATATGCTCTGAACTTCTCAAAGGCGAACACCACTGGTAATAGCTCTTTTTCTCTGGTGGTGTAGTTAATCCGCACCTCTATCAAAGTTTTGCTAGTATAATATATCGGATGCAGCAGCTTTTCTTTTCGTTGAGCAAGTACTACTCCCACAGCATAGTCGCTAGCATCACACATGAGTTCAAAGGGTTTTGTCCAATCTGGTACTGTTATTATTGGAGCGTGGGTGAGAGCATGTTTAAGTGTTTCGAACACCTACAAACAGTCAAATGTGAAGTTAAATTTCTTGTCATTTTCAAGTAAAAAACAGAGATGTTTAGAGATTTTCGAAAAATCCTTTATAAATCTGCGATAAAAATCGGCATGCCCTATGAAGTTTCGAATGCCCTTGACATTCACAGGTGGGGGCAGTTTCTCTATTGCCTCTATCTTCGCCTTGTCTACTTCTATGCCCTTGCTGGAGACTCTGTGCCCTAGCACAATTCCCTCTTGCACCATGAAATGACATTTCTCCCAATTAGATACAAGGTTAGTCTCTTCGCATCTTTGCAGCACCTTCTTCAGATTATCTAGGCACTTGACAAATGACTTTCCAAAGACTAAAAAGTCATCCATGAACACCTCAACCACTTATTCTACCAAGTAAGAAAAGATGGCCATCATGCACCTTTGAACGTTGCTGAGGCATTGCAGAGCCCAAAGGGCATTCATCTGAAAGCGAACGTTCCATAAGGACAGGTGAATGTCGTCTTTTGCTGATCTTGTGGGGCTATCATAATCTGATTATATCCGTTGTACCCATCTAGAAAGCAGTAGTATTCCTGGCCTGCAAGTCTGTCTAGCATCTGGTCGATGAAGGGAAGAGGAAAATGATCTTTCTTGGTGGGTTTATTTATTTTACGGTAGTCCATACATATACGCCATCCTGTCACTGTCCCTGTGGGTATCAACTCATTCTTCGCATTCTCCACCACAGTCATGCCCCCTTTCTTAGGTACACACTACATTGGGCTTACTCATTCACTGTCTGAAATTGGGTATATGATGCCTGCATCCAGCCATTTAATAATCTCCTTCTTTACTACTTCCATCATTTCTTGATTAAGCCTACGTTGGGGCTCTATGGAATTCTTGCACGCTTCTTCCAGCATGATTTTGTGCATACAAAAACTAGGACTTATTCCCCTAATGTCAGCAATAGTCCATCCAATGGCCTTCTGATGGGCTTTTAACACGCTCAGCAACATCTGTTTCTTCTCTATGGATAAGTCTACTGCTATTATGATTGGCAGAGTTTATGACGAACCCAAGCATAGATGCTAGGGCAATGCTTTAAGCTCGAGCACTGGTGGTTCTTCTACGGACGACTTCAGCAATTTATACTCACGATTCGCCAGGTCCAGAGATTCACGTATGCTCTTGGCTGATTTTTCGCTGCTACCTAAGTAAATAACCTGTGGGTCTTCCTCTATGTTGTCCAAGTCGCTTCCAGAGTCGACCACTTTCAGATGCTCTACCATGACTTCTGCTTCTATTTCTTCCATTAATGTCTCATCTAGGATCTTTATCACAGAACACTTTTCTGATTCAGCTGGGAATTTCATAGAGTCGTATATAGAAAATTTAACTTCTTGATCTTGAACTCGCATTGTCAGCTCTCATTTGTAAACGTCTACCAGATCTCCCCTGTCGTAAGAAATGGCCTCCCAAGGATGATAGGGACCTTCTTATCTGCATCATAATCCAAGATAATAAAGTCAGCAGGGAAAATAAATTCATCAACTTGTACCGAGACGTCTTCAATTTTTCCTTCCGGATGCGTGATAGACCGGTCCGCAAGCTGCACTGTTACCGTCGTGGGCCTCGCTTCTTTTATACCCAATTTGCTATAGATAGATAAAGGCATGAGGTTGATGCTGGCACCCAGATCACACAATGCAATCCCTATTTGCTGTCCTCCAATGGAAACGGGTATCGTGAAACTTCTAGGGTCCTTCATCTTTGCTGGAATTTTGCTCATGAGGATACTGCTGCAAGCCTTAGTCATCGCCATAGTCTCATACTCATCCAGCTTCCTCTTTTTGGTGAGAATCTCCTTTAGGAATCTTACGTAATTCGGCATTTATTCTAGAGCTTCCACCAAAGGTGTGTTAACATGCAATTGCTTCAGCACATTTAGGAACCTTTTTAACTGAACGTTCCGCTCTTTATTCTGCAACCGCTTAGGATATGATGGTGTTAGCCTATATTTTGCTAGAGCATCTGCATGCTTTGGCTGCTTTCTTTTTTCAGGCATTCTAATATGTGTTAATTCTACCCCGGAAGTGTTGATTCTTACTGGGGTGCCCTCAGCTTTAATGATGTCTTGAACTTTCCTAGGTTCCATCATGATCTGCACTGGGGAAGTGGGTAAAGTTGTCTCTGCTGGCTCATTATTCTTCGCTAATTGAGATTCTCTTGATTCTTTCAGAGTGGGCTCGCTCACGGCCCTTGGAGCATTCAGGTGTGCTAGAGGTAATGCCTTACCACTTCGCAGTGTGAGGGCTTTACATTGCTTTTTACCATCTCTCATCGGTACTTTAGTGTCGCTCGACAATGCTACATAAGGTATGCTCTTTAAATCGGTTGCTACTGTCCTACATGCAATTCTAGATTTCTTAGTGATGCGACTTGACTTTGCACAGTAGCATCGTTATTGGCCATATATTGATTCATCAACTCTTCCAATGACGCAATTGTCCCTTCTGGGGGCTTCCGTGCCGCCATCAGACATTGATTCACAAATCATAGGGGATAAAATTTCCTTTCGGCTGGTACGCCGAGCCATTGCAGGTGCCAACATTATTTTCTCCCTGATTACCACTCCAACTGAAATTGGGGTGATTTCTCCAGCTGGGGTTATACGTGTTGGAATATGGGTTGTTTCTGTTGTTGTGTGGGTTCCCCAAATAGTAAACCGACTATGGATTGCCAGGGCAATTGTTATAATGATGATTTCCCTCGCAAAATGAGCAAGAAATCCCCTAGATGTGGCTAACGTTTGCCTTACCAGTCGATGCTCCCACTGCGCTCTGCTGTGTCATGCTTCTCATCACTAAATCTGTCAGATTTTCAATTTTCGAGTTCAAGGCAAAGTATGATTAAGATTCATTAAGTCCCTTACCTCCTCTACTTTGAATGGCTCTAGGGTTTGACCATGAATGATTGTTCGATGATATTCTCTCCAAGATATTGAATGCTTTAGCATAAGGTTTTGCTTGCAATGCGCCATTTGCCAAGGCATCAATGACCAGACGTATAGCGTCATCCAATTCATTGTAGTACATTTCAATCTGGATACACCTTGGGATTCTATGATGAGGGCATTTCTGAAGCAATAACTTGAAACGTTCCTATGACTCATTTACCGACTCCCTAGAAAATTGATGAAAGTAATTAATATCGCTTCTGTACTTAGCGTTCTTGCTGGGCGGGAAGTACTTCATCAATAATTTCTCGGCTATATCCTCCCAACTTGTAATAGATTCTGACGGCAATGACTGTAACCATGTATCGGCTTCGTCTTTAAGTGAATAGGGGAACAACTTGAGCATATTCAGGTGTGAATGCAGATCTTCAGTAGGATGACCGTGGAACTGACCCACTGTCTGGAGCATCTGAAACATTACGGGTTTTAGTTCAAACTTTGGGGTAGCAATTTCCGGCTCCGTGATTACTGGGTCGAAATTATAAAAGGCTGGAGCCGCATACGCCCTGACTTCTCTGTCGATGTTATCTGCTAGTAATACAGCATTGAGAGGGGGCACTGATACCTCAGGGTTAGCAGCAATAGGAAACCCATCTGCTATTTCCTCGATCCTCACATTCGGTAGAATAGGTTGACGCATATTCGGGTTGGGTGGATTCATATTTGCTTCAGCTTGGGCTCTTATTTGTTCATGTCGATTTCTGTGGAAAGTTCGTTCTATCTCATGATAGATAATGTATTCCAAGCTCTCAAAATCGTTCATGCACCTACAACCACACAAAATGTGAGAAAAAGAAAACTCAATTAAGCACCATATCTACAAACACTATTGTTTAGAATAAAATCACTAAAGTCCCCAGTAACAGCGCCAAAAACTTGTTGCATCCACACCACTGTGTTGACAACACGTGCAAGTATACACGAAATGTCGATTGCAGTACATAACGAGGTCGAATCCACAGGGACTTTGGATAATATTTTAAACAGCGTTCACATATACCAAAAGCATAAAATAAAGAAGTATAAAATTGTTTCGTAACTTGAACAAGTAAACATAAAATAAATAAAGTAGTAAACAAAACACAACAGCAGACACAGCTTGTAAAGCTGATAACAAGCAGAAGAAAAAGCAAAAAATATGGAAACAGAGAGAGTACAGATATGGAAAAGTGGGGGAGATTCACATGCATTCACAAACCTATCAACCTACCCTCTAACTAACAAATATCTGTTAATGCCCAACTCGACTTGGTTCTCTTTCGAGACACCCGAACATGAAAACCCATAAATCCTGTTGCTAAGTTTCCAAGCAGCAAAACAAGCTTTAGGCAAGATTAGGGGATCTCATTCTTGATAATCCACAATTACAATAGAAAAAGTACTAATCCCAAATGAAGCAAGTCAGAAACCATAAGCCCTCCCGGGTCAATATAGAAGCTAGCAAACAAAACAAAGTTGCCAACAATGGTTAATAAGATGTCAGAAATTAATACAGCTTCATTTAAAAACGAATAAAGTAGATAGAGGTTCAGTTTATAGCAGTTACAACATGGGAATCTCCCTCGAAATGGGGTTTTAGCTCATAAATGAAGAAGAAAATACAATGGGTGAAAGAAGAAGAAAACAACCCATCTTAGGGAGACAGCAGAAAATGAAGAAGAAGAAGTTGTCAGTTGGAAATTGTAGCAGAATGTCTCTCTTCCGTTGTCAGCTTCCTCTCCCAAAAATGGGGATAATCTTCCTCTTGTCTCTTCAGCTCTCAAAGTCGTGCTCCTTTTGGGATCTGTGTATGGTGGCTAGGGAGACACACACCTTTTATATCGGGCTTCAAAATTAGGGCAGCCAGTTGAAAGTTGTACGGACACGGTAAATCCCATGTCTGGGCTGTTACTACACAGTAAATCAATGCTCTAGATCTGCTTTGCTCCAGCATTTATCTGCTCTGCCTCAAAATTCCTGCCCACTCTTCTATGGGTTTTTGCACTTCCTTTATGCTTAGTCTTTTGTTTCCAAACCTGTGCTTTTACACCAGAAATAAGGGCATTTAGCGCAATATTTAGCTACAACATTCAAGACCTGGGGCTTTTAGCTCAGATTCCATTTTTTTTTTTACTCTTTTCTATGCTAATTATGAACCAAAACCATCACACTTTGACAATTCCTTGTATAAAACTACCTAAATGAAGACTAGAATAACTCTTTTTTGGAGACTTTGCAAATTTAAACAACGTATGCCCCAACGATTGTTTTCCACTTCCAAGAATCAGCCAACTCGTCGATGCAACGACTGGGCACGAGCTGCTAACCTTTATGGATGTCGACTTCAGATACAATCAAATAAAAATGTCCGTGCCTGATAAAGCACATACTTCCTTCATAACCGATCAAGGCTTGTATTGTTACAAGGTCATGCTATTTGGCCTAAAAAATACAGGTACGAGCTACTAGAGGATGGTGAACAAAATGTTCACCAACCAGATCTAGCGTAATATGAAGATATATGTTGGGATTTTCTGTACCTTTAAAAAGATTAGAGACTCGTGCAAGCGCACACGGTCACAAGTAATACTCGGAAGTAATTCAAGGTCGAATCCTTAGGGATTTGTTGCTTTTCAAAATCAAGTAATGCAGTTAAATGCTTCAAATATGCAACTGTGATTGAAGAAGAAAATAATGGTGAAATGTTGTTGTTTGGAGTTTTAACTATGAAGCAATTTAATGAAACTCAACCTCCTTGTGCCCTACCTTAGTTTTAATGCAAAACATGGAAAACACACTATGTTGGGAAAATCCACTAGGCGCAATTCCTGACTTTTCTTGGGATTTGAGTTCTACTCTTTCACTACCGCTTTTGGTTGCTGCAGAGACTAGGGTAACCTACAATCATATTCCTATGTGTGATTACAATTCTAGAGAATATCTACCAACTCATTTGCATTATGGGTCAGAGGGCCTATGCCTAGGACCATGTTTTATGCACTTATCCCTAAGTCACATCCCATATTGGTTTCCTATTATTTTACCTAACTCACCTTTCACAAGGTTGGGCTTTGGGTATAAATCAAGTTCCCACTGGCCAAATGGAAAAAAGACGTAAAGAGAAGTTTCTAGAAACCAACCCAAAAAAGTGTCAGGCACAATCTGGCCAAAATCCCGAACGTGTTGAAAATCAAATCATTTCACTAAGGCATTCCACAAGGAGGTTGAGAACTAATTTAGAACATAATTAAATGAAAGTAAATGCACGAAAACATAAAGAAAGTATTTTTCATTGAATTTAAATGAATAAATAAGCCGTACAAAGAGTTTTAGCTTGACCCTCTTCTCTCTCGAGCGTGAGGGGAGTTGAAACTCGCTAAAGAACTTTAGAAGAACAGAATGAACAAAGAACGGAAGTAAGAAACTGAATTAAAGGCACTACGAAAGGTAAAAGCGTGAAAAACGAAGAAATGAACAACTAGACCATGAATATAAATCCTAAAAACGTGTTCTACAACTAAAGAGCATCTAAAAGAAGATGAAATGAAGCTTGAAAATGATGATTTGTTGAGGGATGGATGGCTTCCTTTTATAGCACCATAGGTTGGTTGAAACTTCCCTCCATTTTGGGTGGAAAAGGGTTGAAATTGACCTAACCACCTCACTTAGACTTGGACTCACGGTTTTAAACATGTGGGAAATGTCCTCCTTGCCCTTTGTCTTAATGTCATCGCGATGCGGAGCGGCCGACGTCATCCCCTGAAAGGTCTCTTTCTAGATAAGAGTTTGGAGTCGCCACTAATCATCTACGAGGTGTGATTGGTCACCTAAAAATAAAGACAAGGTCTGCGGAAACAGATTGTTGGTTCGGGAGTCGACTGAGCGTAGGGAAGGTGTTAGCACCCTACGACACCCGTTCGAAAATGGTACCACATTTAGTCAAAAATTATCCTATTATTTTATTTGGTCCAAAAAAATGTTTTTATTTTATTTTAAATGTCTCATATTATATTAATTCACATTTTGTAATAAGATTTGAATTAATAGGTATGAGTGGCACAAAAGCCATTAGAAAAATTTATCACCTTGAGAATATTGGAAGGTTCCAATTTCCGTCATTGGAGTTTTCGAAATAATTATTTAGTAAAAAATTTAAAAAAAATGAAATAATGGCACACATAAAGACACAAACTTTTATTGTGATTATCAATATCCTAAGCTCTTGCCACTACACCAAGACCTTAGGATACAATTTAATTGCTTTTTAAAATACAAACGTTTTATTTTTGAATTTTGTTAAAAAAAAATGAAAAAAATAATTCATTTAAAAAGGGAAAAAAAACTTTTTATGTAAAATAATTTTTTAGTAAAAACAATGTTTAAAAAAAACAAATATTTTTTGAGACATTGAAGGATTCAAACTTGGGTCTTATACATTAAGAACCAAAGATATTACCACTATGCCAACGTCCTAGGATGTGAATATAATATTCTTTTAAACAATAAAGTTTTTAATGTATTTTTAAAAACTAAAAAAAAAAACGAATTTTATTAAATAAAAACAAAAAAAAATTTATTTAATTCGAAATTAAAGAGATTTTTGAAAGAAAACATTATTTCTTAATTCAACAAAATGTTTTATTTAAAATAGATTTTTATTTGTTGAGATTCCCCAAAGAATAATTAACAAATTTAAAAAGATATCAATCATGTATTTTTAAAAACTTAAAAGATTATCTTCAAATCTTTTTACTTCCTCCTCTTAAATCTCTGCAGAAGATAATTCTTTTTTAAAGAAATTTTATAAAAAAAAAATAATAAATAAATAAAATCTTTATTAAAAAGAAGTATCCTGGATTTCACTGTACCATTGGGTTTTGCCACCAGAAGCAAGCCTATCGTCTCTACTCGCGCCGATCAAGCACACTGCCGTCTTTAGGAAAGAGAAGAATGACCGAGATCGATCAGGATCGATCGACCGACCAAACACGGAGACGTTACGTAGAGAATACCCTGGACACGTGGAGGACCCCTATTGGTGCTCCAAGATGACTCATGAGTCATGCCCAGCTCGGACGGCCGAGATCACCACTACTGGCGTTGACAGATGCTAAGTATGAGGGCCGAGATCCGACCTACCGGGAAGCTCGGTGGGGGCCGAGGCGAACTACTGTCAGCGGCGTGATTATCGGGCATAATCGTCGGTCCCGAGATTACCGGGTGTAACCTACGATTCCGAGATTACCTGGTGTATCAGTTGCGAGATTGGCGGGACTACCACCCATAAGTAGAGGACTTCACTCCACGATCAGGTACGATGATTTTTGACCTCGAACTAAACTGGGAATCCGACCTATACTGACTTGATCGTCGGAGTGCTCACCTTTTTGTGCAGGTCCGCCCAAGTATTCAGATCGGTCCGGAAGCCGAGTTCGAGCTGCAATCTGAAATACACTATTGTGCATATCCTTGCATAAACATTTGGCGCCGCCTGTGGGGACGACAATTTAAGTCATCCAAATCCTTTTTAAACCATTACACGAGCGAAAATGGTTCAACCCGCAAACTCGACCAATACGGCGGATCGAAGGACCCTAGCTACCAGCGATGCCCACCAGAGGGAGGTCGGAGCAGCAGCGGTAGAGGGGCAAGGTCACGACGGCCTAGCAACAGAACCCCTCCGCAGGTTGGCACGGATCACCGCGCCTGCCCTACCGCCTGCGCACCCGAGGACGTCCAAGGCCACCCGTGGCCGAGGTGGGACCTCTAAGAAGGGCGCCCGGGGTCCAGCCCCGGCTCCAACAAGTGAGAACTTTGATGCACTCCAGAGAGAGATGGAGGCAATGCGCACACAAATGCAGTCCATGGAGGAAATGTATAACGAAATGATACTAGCTGCAGGCGCAGGGTCCCGATCTGAAAATCGAGTGACGCGCGTGGACGTACGCGAGCAAAGGGGTTCCCACCTCGGCCCAGCCGAGGAGGAACGTCCCGAAGACAACGAGAGCGAGGGGGTACACTCGCCAGAGGGGAGACCTCCGTGAGCATTTCAACAGAAAGAAAGGCTCGTCTTTCCGGAAAGGGCAGTCACCATCCCGCTCACACAGGAGCTCCAACCAGCAGGCTGAATCCTCTCACAATCCCGCAGGGGTGATCACAAGGGAGGAGTTCGACCAGTTGCGGGGCAAGCTCGATGCTCAGGTGGAGGCCTTAAAGGCCAAATGTGAGCAGAAAGAAGATTCACTGAACGATGGCGACTTGGGAGAATCGCCCTTCACCTCGGACGTTTTGGAAGCACCAATCCCTCCGAAGTTCAAAGCTCCTACCGTGAAGCCTTATGATGGGACGAAGGACCCCAAGGACTATGTTGAGGTCTTTGAAGGCCTCATGGACTTCCAAGCGGCATCAGACGCAATCAAATGCCGCGCCTTTCAGATCGCGCTTACTGGCAGCGCGCGATTGTGGTATCGGAGACTGCCAGCCAGGTCGATCTCGACCTACTCTCAGTTGAGAAGGGAGTTCCTCGCCCAGTTCTCTTCTCGGCATTGTGACAAAAAAACAGCGACCCATCTCGCCACCATCAGACAGAAGGAGGGTGAGACGCTGCGGGAATATGTCAGCAGGTTCCAGGAGGAGCAGTTGAAGGTCGCACACTGCTCCGATGACTCGGCCATGTGCTACTTTCTCACCGGTCTAGCCGACGAAGCCCTCACGGTGAAACTTGGAGAGGAGGCCCCGGCCACCTTCACCGAGGTGCTTCAGAAGGCGAAGAAAGTCATCGATGGACAGGAGCTCCTCCGAACCAAAACCGGCCGACCGGAACGAAAGATCGGCTGGGGCAGAAGTGGAAAAGATATAGAAAGGGCAGATCCCAAGTCCAAGGACAAGGGATCCTTTTCCTGCCATCGAGCTGGGTATCGAAGGGCGGAGAACGGACCTACCAGGAGCCGACCTTACGAACGCTTCACCCCGACCACGATTCCAATTTCCGAGATCCTAACGAACATCGAGGAGTCTGGAATGGAAAAACTACTCAAGCGTCCTGAGAAGCTTCGGGGAGCCCCGGAGAGGCGCAGCAAGGACAAGTATTGCCGCTTCCATCGGGAGCACGGCCACAACACGTCGGACTGCTGGGAGTTGAAGCGCCAAATTGAGGATCTAATTGAAGATGGCTACTTCAAGAAATTTGTGGGAAAGCCCAGGACCAGCTCGGCAGAGAAAAAGGAAGAGCGAAAGCGTTCAAGGACGCCGTCCCGGCGCACTGACCGACCTGCGGTCATCAATACCATTTTCGGAGGGCCAAGCGGGGGTCAGTCCGGACATAAAAGAAAGGAGTTAGCTCGTGCAGCCAGGCGCGAAGTGTGCATCATCAGGGAGTAGGGGCCGACCTACCCAATCACCTTCGACGGTGCAGACTTGGGGGAAGTCCACCTGCCCCACAATGATGCACTTGTGATCGCTCCCTTGATTGATCATGTGGTGGTCAGGAGGGTGCTGGTAGACGGAGGCGCATCTGCTAACATCCTGTCCTTACCGACCTACCTCGCCCTGGGATGGACGAGGTCGCAATTGAAGAAAAGCCTGACGCCGCTGGTTGGGTTCTCTGGAGAATCAGTCATTCCAGAGGGTTGCATCGACTTGCCGGTCACGCTGGGGCAGGATCAAACTCAGGTCACCCAAATGGCCGAGTTCGTGGTAATTGATGGTAGATCGGCCTATAACGCCATCTTTGGGAGACCCATCATCCACTCATTTCGGGCCATTCCCTCGACACTTCATCAAGTTTTGAAGTATCCCACCCCCAATGGCGTGGGCACGGTCCGAGGAGAACAGACCGCTTCGAGGGAGTGTTATGCCTCCGCACTCAAAGGTTCCTCGGTCTGCGCCCTCGAAACTCTGGCCGGTAGGGATGGGGTGCTCGAGTTCGAGGCCGACCTGTCGAGGAGGGAGTTTGCCGCACCCACTGAGGAGCTCGAGCTTGTTCCTTTGCTTAGTCCCAAGAAGCAGTTAAGCATAGGAACCAAGTTGGGGGCCACCGACAGAGAGGAGCTAATCCACTTCCTTAGATCCAACTCGGACGTCTTTGCGTGGTCCCATGAGGACATGCCTGGCATTGACCCGCGAATTATGACGCATCGCCTCAGCATAGATCCATCATTCCGACCTGTGAAACAAAAAAGAAGACCTATAAACAAGGAGAGGAGTGATGTAATTGTTGAGGAAGTTAGCAAACTTTTGAAAGCTGAATACATAAGAGAAATTTCGTATCCCGAGTGGCTCTCCAATGTTGTATTAGTTAAAAAATCTAACGGAAAGTGGAGAATGTGCGTAGATTTTACGAACATAAATAAGGCATGCCCGAAAGATTGCTTCCCACTGCCGAGGATTGATCAGCTCGTGGACGCCACGGCCGGGCACGAACTGCTCACCTTCATGGACGCCTACTCTGGGTACAACCAAATCAAGATGCATGTCCCAGATCAAGGTCATACCACTTTCATAACAGACCAAGGTCTGTACTGTTACAAGGTCATGCCCTTCGGGTTAAAGAACGCAGGAGCGACCTACCAGAGAATGGTGAACAAAATGTTCGCCAAGCAGATCGGCTGGAATATGGAAGTATACGTAGACGACATGCTTGTCAAGAGCAAGCAGTCTAAGTCGCATCTCTCCGATCTGACCGAAGCCTTCGAGGTTCTGAGGGCATATCAAATGAAGCTCAACCCAGTTAAATGTGCCTTCGGAGTCTCTTCGGGAAAATTCCTGGCTTCATGGTGAACAACCGGGGAATCGAGGCCAACCCCGAAAAGATTAAAGCCGTGATCGAGATGGAGGCACCTAAGACGCTGAAGCAGCTTCAGTGCCTCAATGGTAGGATTGCGGCCCTGAACCGGTTTGTTTCAAGATCGACAGATAAGTGCCTTCCTTTCTTCAAAGTCCAACGAAAGAAAGGGCCGTTTGAATGGACAGCGGAGTGCTAACAAGCATTTCAGCAATTGAAGAGCTACCTTTGTTCGGCACCTTTGCTCGCCAAGCCCATGCCGGGGTACAAGCTCCAATTTTACTTAGCAGTGTCTGACAGTGCCGTCAGCTCGGCTCTAATCAGGCAAGAGGAAGCGCGGCAAAACCCGGTCTACTACACAAGCAAGGCTATGACCGAAGCTGAGACTAGATACCCTCAGATGGAGAAGTTGGCTCTCGCTTTAGTCACCTCGGCCCGACGACTTAGACCATACTTCCAAGCCCATACGGTGGTGGTGCTCACTAACTTGCCCCTAAAAAGCATCTTCCATCAGCTAAGTGAGTACGACATCCAGTTCGAACCTAGAACTGCGTTGAAAGGACAAGCAGCGGCAGATTTCATAGCCGAGCTCACACCACCTTCCGAGCTGAGCGAGTCCGACCTACCGTGGGCAATCTATGTCGACGGATCCTCTAATGAGAAGGGGTGCGGAGCCGGGGTCCTCTTGCTCGGACCAGAAGGCGAGCGATTTGAGTATGCCTTGCGGTTCGGCTTCCGGACTTCTAACAACGAGGCTGAGTATGAAGCATTTATTGCCGGCCTGCAAATCGCTAGAGCATTGGGGGCCTCTCGTGTTAAGGTCTTCAGCGACTCCCAGCTGGTTGTGAGCCAGGTCAAGGAAGAGTACCAAGCCAAAGACTCCCGAATGGAGAAGTATTTGGGCAAGGTCAGATCGTACCTCGCCCAATCGAACTTACAAAGTAAGCCGGG
Organism: Momordica charantia; assembly: GCF_013281855.1. NCBI lineage: Eukaryota > Viridiplantae > Streptophyta > Magnoliopsida > Cucurbitales > Cucurbitaceae > Momordica > Momordica charantia. Next base: position 9,587,727 of record NW_028275161.1, on the reverse strand, counting down.
TTCCCCGAGCAGAAAATTCTAATGCTGACGCCTTGGCCAAGTTAGCATCGGTGTACGAGACCGACCTGGCCAGGTCGGTCCCCGTCGAGATCTTAGATAATCCCTCGATCTCAGAGCCAGATCTGATGTAGATCGGCGCTCCAGAATCCTCATGGATGGACCCGATTGCGGACTTCATTAGGGGCAACTCACCACAAGATCCCAAGGAGCGCAGAAAGTTGGCAAGGCGAGCAGATCGGTTCGTGGTCCGAAGTGGAGTATTGTACCGACGCGGCTTTTCCCTGCCTCTATTGAGATGCCTAACCCCTGAAGAGGGCCTGTACGTCCTCAGAGAAATCCACGAAGGAGTGTGCGGCAATCATTCAGGCGCCTGGTCGCTGTCAGCCAAAGTGATCCGACAAGGATACTATTGGCCGACCCTTAGCCAGGACGCCAAGGAGTTCGTTAGAACTTGCGATAATTGCCAACGCTACGGAACCATAATCCACCAACCTCCCGAGCTACTCACCCCCATCTCGGCCCCGTGGCCATTCGCGCAGTGGGGGGTAGATATCATTGGTCCTTTCCCTTTGGGCAAGGGCCAGACCAAGTTCGCTGTGCATTACTTCACCAAGTGGGCCGAGGCCAAGGCGCTCTCCCACATAACGGAATCCAGAGTCACGTCCTTCATATGGACAAATATCATATGTCGTTTTGGTATACCGCAGGCCATTGTGACAGACAATGGGAAGCAGTTTGACAACGCCAAGTTCAAAGACTTTTGCAGCAAGCTCGGCATAAGTCACCTTAGCTCGTCCCCCGCACATCCGCAAGCAAATGGGCAGGTGGAGACAGTCAACAAGATCATCAAGCGAGGCATCAAACTTAGACTGGACTCCAAGAAAGGCAGGTGGGCCGAGGAGCTACCAGAGGTTCTATGGTCGTACCGGACCACCCAAAGAGAATCGACGGGTGAGACCCTGTTCTCCCTGGCCTTCGGCTCCGAAGCTGTAGTCCCGGTTGAGATCGGCATGCCATCTAACAGAGTAGAGCATTACGAGCCTACGGCAAATGAGGAAGAGTTGCTCCTCAACCTCGACTTGTTGGAAGAAAGAAGAGCAATGGCCCAGCTACGCCTGGCAGAATATCAGGGCAGAATGGCCAGGCATTACAACGCCCGCGTTCGACCTCGGACCTTTCAGGTCGGACATCTGGTCTTAAGGAGGGTCCAAACCCATGTGGGTGCCCTTGATCCGGCCTGGGAGGGCCCGTTTGAGGTCAAGGGCATAGTCCGACCTGGGACGTACGTATTGGCCGATCTGAAAGGGGACGTCCTTGCGCACCCGTGGAACGCGGAGCACCTGAAGCGTTATTATCCTTGAAATGCCGGAAGGGTTTTCAATGGATCTGTAAACACTGTTTCAAAGGAATTATGATCGGAATAAATGTGATGATTTAATTTCATGATTCCGGGTTCGACCAGAAATTAAATGGGGGCCACGGACTCCCACACGGTCGCATTCCAGCAGTCGGTTCAAATTCAATCCTCCAAAGCCTAAGGGTACGAGGTGCGATGCCAAAACCGCTGATGAACTTAAAATTCAAACCTACATTCAAGGTAAAGGGACGATGTGAAACACCTACCTTCAAGGTAAAGGGACGATGTGAAAAGTTCAAAATGGTCAAGCCTCCAAACTTGGGGGTACGAGGAGCGATGTGAAGAATAGCTACGGACTTAGGATTTTAGCCTTTTAACGTTTTCAAGTTAAGGGTGCGATGTTAAAAAATCCAGAGTTGGTGCAATGCATTGAATGCTAGACAGAGATTCAAATTCAAACTTTCAAATTATTTTAATTAAAGGCGCGACCTCAAAAGTAAGAGGTGCAAGGTGACAGTTCAAAGAAAAAGCAAAGAAAAGATGTTGCCGACAACAAAGTAGAAACAAATGGGAGCCTCTTTATTGAATGGAGAGCAGAGCCAAGGCTTATAGACCTTGCAGCTCTGCCCTGACACTTACAAACAAGAAAGGAAGAGAAGAGAGACAGAGAAAAGCCTCATGAAGGATGATCGCCTAAGAATCCGCCTGAGGAGCGCCCTCTTGTGCGGTGCCGACCTGGTCCTCTTCGAGATCAGAGTAGTCAGAGTCCAGATCTCTGACATACTGATCCACCGACGCTTGGGGGCCAGGGGTGCCGCCAGGCCCAGACGCCCACTTCTCGGCATACCTCTTTTTCAGACCGCTGAGATCGATGTGAAGGTCAGGCATGTCGGAAGCAATGCCCTTCATGAGGAACTTGAAGCCCGCGTCAGAGAAGTCCTTGGCAAATCCATCGAAGTCAGGATGCTGCCTAAACGACTCCTCCAGTAGGACTCCATTGCTGAGACGCTCCTTCGCCGTCTCCAGCTCGGCAGTCGCATGCTCCAGCTCCTTATCCTTCGCTTCAAGCGCCTGGAGCATGTCGTCCTTCTCCTTTAGGAGTTGGAACTTCTCCTTCTCCAAGCCTCTGGTGATAGCGTGGGCAGCTCGGAGTTGGGCCTTGCACCTGTCCTCTTCCTTCTTCAGCAGCTCGGCCTGGGTCTCCACCTCGGCCTTCAAAATCTCCACCTCAGAGTGAGCCTTCAGCAACTCATCCTTCATGGTGGAGGAAGCAGCCTCCAAGGCAGCAGAGAACTCCTCTTTCTCCCTCGCTGCCAGAACTTCCCTCCCATCCAGCTCGGCCTTTACAGCCAGAGCCGATTGAATGGAAGCAACAAACGCCTGAGAAAAAGGTACAAAGAAGAAAGTTAGACCGAGCTACCTGTTAGGTAAATTAAGCAAAAATGGAGACACTAGTCTTACCTCAGCGGCGTAGTCGATGGTCCTCTGCAGAACGGACTCTGGGTCGCTCACAAATTTGGACGCCCTCCTTAGGCAGCGGTCCAAACTCGCAGCCGAGATGCGGGATACCTGGTCCCTCACCCCGGAACATGACGGTCAACTCTGAACCGTGCTGTCACATCAGACGTCCCGCCCATCCTGGCCTCAGGATCGTCCACCCGATCTGCAAAGCTCGCAGGCAAGACCCCACAAGCTCCGACCTCCAAGGGGGAGGTCGTCTTCTTTTTCTTTCTCCTTCGCTTCAGAGGGACTTCCTCCCTCACCTCCTTGCCCAAGGGTAAGGCGTCCACCGCCTCGGTCTGATCCCTGGGGCGCTTCTCCCTCGAGGGACCCCCAGAAGACTCCAGCTCGATCACTGGGACTGGATTTTCCGAGGCAGGCCCTGCCACGGCAGGGGTGGCAGGTTTCGAACTCTAGGCGGCCTCAAGAGCATGCGCTCGGCCCTTGGACTTGCGCTTCACGCTGCTTGCAAATCTGCAAACCATGGCTGCAAAATAAAAACAGGGGTCAACACAAGGTTAGAGGAAAAAGGGGGGAGGCAAGCTCGGCATACCAAGTTCGGAGTTCGGCCTTGAGGATTCGATGGGACAAACTGCAGGGTTGTAATCTAGCAGCAGCTCGTCGGTCACCAGGGTTCCAACCTTCCTACCCCTCAGAAAACGCTCCTTGTAATATTTCAACGTGTCGAAGGAGGCTTGCGTAAGCTCGGGGACTGGTCGGATTGAAACTGCACGAAGACAAAATCCGAGTTAGACCTGAATGACAGAAAAGAAAATTACAAAAAGCAAAAACTACTCCGTACCTAGGTTCCCAAACCTAGTGGGGACGTCGAAGAAGGAACGACCTGACTCGTCCTTTGCGAGCCATTCCCCAGAAGCGTAGAACCACTTCCTCACCCATCCCTTGATGGAGGTCGGCCCCTTAACTATACCGCCTGCGCCTTTCCTTGAGCACATATAGAACCGACCAGGCTTCTTAGCTATCCTTTTCGCTTCGAAGCACGCGAGGAGCTGGTCTACGTCCAACAGCTCGGCCTCCTCACTATCCCGAGCTCGTAGCCAAAAAAGGATGGCCAAAGCGAAAATGACACCCCACCCATTGGGGGCCACTTGAGCCAGAGTCAACCCAGTCCGGAAGAGAAATTCTTGGACAAAAGGGTGAAGGGGAAGTCTGAGGCCGTACTCAAACATTTTGAAGTAGAGAGTGACCCATCCCTTTAGAGGATTTTCAGCTCTCTCCCCCTCCTCCGGAAGCCTGAGGAGGATGTTCTCAGGGATAGCGAACCCCCTACGAAGGGATCCGAGGTAGTGCTCAGGTATCCTAGAAGGGTATTCCAAACCCTGACCCGAGGTGGAGGCGTCACTATCCTCCCCGTCATCAGAGAATCTAAAGTTTTCTATCTCCTCGAGCTCGGACTCTAACCTATGAGCTAAATCCTAATCGGATCCTAAGTTGCTGCTAAAAGAGGACGACATGGCAACTACGTTCGAAAGAGAAAGTGAGGGAAGAGACCGACCTACCAAGGGTTCGAGCTGCCTTCAGATCGAACTCCAAGAATTCAGGGAACGTAAGGTATGACCTGAAGGATTGGGGGCATTTATAGCCCGTCGGAAGAATTTCCCCACCGTACACGTGTAATCAACGAGCGGCTAGGATCCTCCCTAAGATCCGAAGCGTCGGAATATTTGAATATTCCGACGATAAATCTTCCGCGACGGTTATATTTTCCCACGAATAGGAAGTCGCCACGCGTCCAAAGCGAATCGAATGAACTTCTCTGCCAGGTCGAGATCGGACCAGACAGAGAGGGGGCCAATGTTTGGGGAAGAGAATACCCTGGACACGTGGAGGACCCCTATTGGTGCTCCAAGATGACTCATGAGTCATGCCTAGCTCGGACGGCCGAGATCACCACTACTGGCGTTGACAGATGCTAAGTATGAGGGCCGAGGTGAATCTGGCCGAGGTCCGACCTACCGGGAAGCTCGGTGGGGGCCGAGGCGAACTACTGTCAGCGGCGTGATTATCGGGCATAATCGTCGGTCCCGAGATTACCGGGTGTAACCGACGATTCCGAGATTACCGGGTGTATCAGTTGCGAGATTGGCGGGACTACCACCCATAAGTAGAGGACTTCACTCCACGATCAGGTACGATGATTTTTGACCTCGAACTAAACTGGGAATCCGACCTATACTGACTTGATCGTCGGAGTGCTCACCTTTTTGTGCAGGTCCGCCCAAGTATTCAGATCGGTCCGGAGGCCGAGTTCGAGCTGCAATCTGAAATACACTATTGTGCATATCTTTGCATAAACAAAGATGATGAGAGAAAGAGAAAGGTAGGAGAGGGATGAAAGCCTCAAATTTCCTCTCTTTTTGTCTGCCTTCTATGTGCCTCTATGTGTCCCTTAAATACACAAATAAAATAACAGTAACGTGCGTGAGTTGAGTAAAATCAGAGAGAAAAAAAAGGAAGGGAAAACGTAAAGCATGACACCTGTAGAACCTTGACCAAGAAAAAATCAAAGGGAGGGGAAAAAAAACTGTTAATATCAAAAATAAAATCTTTATTTTTTAATTTGTAATTTTATTAATAAAATCAAAATTTTTAAAAGAAAACTTTTTTTAAAAAAAATTTAAATTAAAACTTTAGCTTATAAACAATAATAAAGTAATCTTTTTTAATGAAGATATTTAAAAATAATAATAATAAATAAATAAAAATTAGCCGGACCAATAACGGTGTCTACACCCTTCATTAATCAAATTGCCCTCCAAAAATGCGCCAGGCGCAATTCTGCAAAAAACAGAATTGTGTTATTTTTTTCGAACTTTGACCGTATTTATCTCATATTTTTCCTAAAGTACCATAGTTTGACTTTTATGCATAAATAATCTATGTATGTTCTACTTTAAGAATATGTGATCCTTTTTGGCAAATAATAATGGGAAATGGGTAAAAAATGTGGTCAGACAGGGCTACCGACACATGTTTCTGCAGTAAAAAGTCAACCCTAACAGTATATTTGGACGATATGCTAGTCAAGAGCAAGCAGGCCAGGTAGCATTTTGTTGACTTAAGTAAGACCTTCGAGGTACTTCACAAATACCAGATGAAGCTTAATCCGGCTAAGTGCGCTTTTGGAATTTCTTTTGGAAAATTTCTCAGCATTATGGTGAATAATTGAGGAATAGAAGCCAATCTAGAGAAGATAAAAGTCGTGCTCGAAATGCAAGCACCAAATACCCTAGGTTCGTCTCTAGATCCACCGATAAGTGCCTTCCCTTCTTCAAGGTGTTGCGGAAGCAAGGGCTGTTCGAGTGGACGACCGAGTGCAAGCAGGCCTTCAACAACTTAAGTCTTACCTCTGCTTGGCTTCGTTGTTGGCAAAGCCCTTGCCAGGAGACAAGTTACAGCTATATTTAGCTATATCAGACAAAGTGGTCAGTTCGGCCTTAATCAAGTAGGAAGGTGTGAACTAGAGTCCGGTTTATTACACGAGTAAGTCTATGACCGAGGCTGAGACCAGATACCCCGAATGGAAAAAATGGCCCTCGCTCTGGTCACAGCTGCAGGACAACTCAAGCCCTACTTCCAAGCTTATACCGCATAGTAACGAATTTACCTTCGAAGCAAGTTTTTCATCATCTGGTCGGTTGATGAAGTGGGCAGTGGAGTTAAGTGAGGACGTATCCAGTTCGAACCTCGAACAACTATGGAAGGGCAAGCAGTAGCAAACTTATAGCCGAGCTCATGCCCCCACTGAATCAGACCTGTGAGTCCGACCTACCATGGACCATGCACGTTGATGGATCCTCCAATGACAAAGGATACAGTGCTAGTGTGCTCCTACTCGCGCCCAATGACATATGCTTCGAGTATGCCCTTCGCTTTAACTTTTGCACCTCAAATAACGAGGCCGAGTACAAAGCCCTGCTGGTCGGTCTTTGCATGGCCAAATGACTTGGGGCTAACCACATCCGAGTGTACAGTCTCATGGTCATGCTATTGTTAGATCCGAGTGCAGATACATGTCTGCCAGATCAAATATGTATGAGAATGTACTATAAGGGAGTACACTTAGTCATCCTCCTTACATTCCGTTGTATTCTTCTATTGCCGCTAGTCTATTATCTTACATTCACGCTTACAACAACTTTTCAAAATACTTTCAAACGTTTTCCAAAACCTTTGTCTCTAACAGTGTTTTCCAAAACCGTTTTCTCGTGAACGGAGGTGGATGTTGCGACATATAGCTATTGTGCCACCGGTTATCCGATTTCTTATTGGCTGACTTGTTAGAGGGCGGAAGAAACTGCCACACACCCGCTTTCTGAGTGCCGTTAAAGTACGATTATGACAGTTGGTATCAGAGCCTGGTTGGCTCCTCGAATATGAAAACGGTAATGATGTCTGCGACAAAGCAATTGGGCAATTCCCATGTCGACAAACTCATCAAAATTGAAGAATAGTCATTGTTCTTGACGGAAATCCCAGACAATCTTAGATGTGTGGAATCTCGGCTAGATGAGATCTTCACCAAAGCTGACGGAATTGACGTCCTGAATGCCTGTATAGATTGGCTTGCTGTACGTGAGTTGATGCTTTGGGTTGAGACCCATGAAGGCAAAACTGATAAACTTGAACGTGGCAAAAGCTCATCGAGCTCAATAGCCCACATGGAGTAGCGTGTTGGAGAACTGGACACCTCCCAAAAGACTGTTGTTTAGGTGGTCGGCGAGTTAACTAACAACTTCAAAACCGCCAATGACGACGTGAGGTCGGAGATTGCTGAATTAAGCACTAGAGTAAATCTCACTATGAGAGTAATGGGAAATCAAGCCCCAGCTGGGGGACATATTCAATTCAACAACGTGAAAGTTCCAGATCTCAAGCCCTTCTGTGGGACCCGAGATACTAAAGCTTTCGAGAACTTCATCTTGGATCTTGATTAGTATTTCTAGGCGACAAAGACTGTGAAAGAGGAATCGAAAAACACATTAGCTACTATGCATCTTGCTAACAATGTGAAGTTGTGGTTAAGAGTGAGATATATAGATGTACAAGAGGGTTGATGACCAATCGACACCTGGGAAAAACTAAAGCAGGAACTTAGATTTCAATTCTTCCCAGAAAATGTAGAGATCATTGCCCGCCGCTAACTGTGTCAATTGCGACACACATGAAATATTCAAGATTATATAGAGCAGTTTTCAGGATTGATGTTGGACATGCATGATATGTCAAAGAAAGACAAGGTCTTTGCCTTTGTGGAAGGCTTGAAACCATGGGCCAGGCTAAGTTGTATGAACAGAAAGTGTAAGATATCACTACCGCTTATGCCACAACCGAATGACTATTTGATCTTAGCAACGATACATCTCAAGAGCATTCATGGTCAACCATGGAAGAACACCATATACATTTGCAACTTGTTTTCGAGAAGCTCAAGCAGAACCAGTTGTACGTCAAGCGGGAAAAATGTTCTTTCGCTCAAGAGTGTATCAGTTTCCTAAGCATGGAAGATCAAAGCTATTCAAGAAAGGAAAGTGCCGACATCTATCATAGAGTTACACTCATTTCTTGGTCTAGCCAACTGCTATAGACGATTTGTAGATGGATTCTTGGAAAGGGCAAGACCCTTGATTGAACTACTAAAGAATAATCAATCGTGGAATTGGACTTCAGAGTGTCAAGCCGCGTTCGAGAGCTTGGAAAAGGCAATGATGGAGGGGTCGATATTGGAGATTGCAGATGTTGCAAGACCATTTGAAGTAGAAACTGATGCTTCAAACTTTGCTCTAGGAGGAGTGCTTTTCCAAGACGGCCACGCCATTGTATACGAGAGTTGGAAGTTGAATGATGCTGAAAGGAGGTATGCTACCTCCGAGAAAAAGATGTTAACAGTAGTCCACTGCTTGAGGGCCTAGAGACAATACCTCATAGTGGAGCGAACCAAGATTGTGGGCTTGCTGGAACCCCTACCAGTTCCATCGAGACCATGGGAGAGTGTGTCTCTCGACTTCATCACCCACCTACAAAAGATCGAGGAGACGATAGCGATCCTCGTGATAGTTGACAGGTTCTCTAAGTATGCAACCTTTATTCCAACTCCAAAGATGTGATCGGCCGAAATGAATGCACAGTTATTTTTTAAGAAACGTTATGAAATTATGGGGACGTCAACCATTTCAGTGGGGGAGAATGTCATGGTCATGCTCGTCCAGGGTCTGTTGCTTGTGGCCGCATGCCCATAACAATCTCTTTCCACATACTTTTATGTCATGTATTTAGTTTGGTTGTTATTTACTTTTCCTTATACTTTTGGTGGCAAGTGACTCCTTGCCACTTTGCACGTACATGAATACACTTCGCACTGTTAGGGTTGACTATTTACTACAGAAACATGTGTCGGTAGCCCTGCTTGACGACGATTTTGACCCCTTTCCCGTCATTATTTGCCAAAAAAGATTACATATTATTAAAGTAGAACATGCATAGGAAATTTTTGAAAAAAAGTCAAACTATGGTACTTTAGGAAAATATTGAGAAAAATGCAATTAAAGTTGGAAGAAAATAACAGTTTTCCGTTTTGCAAGAATTGCGAATGGCACAGTTTTGGCGGACAACTTGGGCGAAACGTGCGTTTTGATTAATAAGGGGCAAGGATGACATTTCCCATGTGTTTGAATCAAAGTATAACCATGAGTGTAAGTCAAATTGAAGTTGTTAGGTGTATCTCAACTCATTTCCACCTAAAAAAGTGGGAAGTTCAACAACTTCAAGGGCCTATATAAGCGAGTCATCCCTTCATCAGCAAATCATCCCTTCCAAGCTCATTTTCAGCCTTATTTACTTTCTCCTTCGTTGTAGAACTCGTTCTTAGGCTTTAAATTCAAGTTTTAGTTGTTATTTCCTCGTATTTTCATACTTTTGCTTCCTGTATTGCTTTTAATTCAAGTTCTATCTTTTGTTCTACATTTATTTTGTTTTTCTTACGTTATTCAGCGAGTTCACACTCCCCACACACTCGAGAGAAAAGAGGTTCAAGCTAGAACTCATTGTACGGCTCGTTTATTCGTTTTAATTCAATGAAAAATATTTCCTTTATGTTTTCATGCATTTTCTTTCCTTTAAAAATGTTCTAAATTAGTTATCAACCTTTTTGTGGAAGGCCTTAGTGAAAATGATTTGATTTTCAACACGCTCAGAATTTGCCCAGAATTGTGCCTGACACTTTTTTGGTTTGGTTTCTAAAATCTTCTCTTTACGTCTCCATTTGGACAGTGGGAACTTGAATTATACACTAAAGCCCATCCTTGAGAAGGGTGAGTTATGTAAAATAATAGGAAACCAATATGTGATGTGACTTAGACATAAGCACATAAAATATGGTCCTAGACATAGGCCCTCTGACCCATAATGCATGTGAGTTGATAATTAATCTATTGGATTGTAATCACATATAGACATATGATTTTAGGTTACCCTAGCTTTTGCGGCAACCAAAAGCGGTAGTGAAAGAGTAGAACTTAGTTTCCCAAGAAAAGCTATACGATTGCGCCTGGTGTATTTTCCCAACAAAGTGTGTTTTCCATGTTTTGCATCAAAACTAAGGTAGGGCACAAAGATGTTGAGTTTTATTAAATTGTTTGATTGTTAATACCCCAAATAACAACATTTCATCACTATTTTCTCCATAAACCACAATTGCATATTTAAACCATTCACTTCTCAAAAGCTGTTTTGAAAGCAAGAAGTCCCTCAGGATTCGACCTTGGATTACTTCCCAGTATTACTTATGACCTTGTGCGCTTGCATGAGTCTCTAATCTTTTTGAAGGTATAGAAAGTCCCAACAAGTTCTTGGCGCCGTTGTCAGGGACTTAAGTTTTCTAATCATATTCTTTTTAAGTGAATTGTTTCATGTGTGATTGTTGCATACCTCTGTCATTGGACTTAATTGTTATGTCTAGCCTTTAAAAGGAGTTTTGTATGAGCATGAGGTCTAGTTGGTTGACCTTTGATCCAGAGATTGAAAGAACCCTTAAGAGGAGAAGGCGTGAGCAGAGGTTAAGAAAACAAAGAGAAAATCAAAAAGAGAAAGAAGTTGAAGAAGAGACCATCGAGATGAATAGAAATCTACAAGATCCTCCATCTCCACAAAATTCACCTGTGAATGTAGATATAACAGGTGAAGGAGCAGCAAACCGAGTAGGATAAGTGCCTAATCTGATCCTTCTAGCAGATAACCGAGATGTAGCCATGCAGAACTATGTCACTCATGCATTCCACAACATAAATTAAGGGATAAATAATCATTTACCCAAAGCTGCAAAGTTCGAGTTTAAGTCAGTCATGTTCCAAATATTGAGACGATGCGGGGAATTGACAAACGATGATCCTTACTCCCATCTCGAATCTTTTATTGAAATAGCTAATGCATTTCAACTTCCTGGTGTCTCTGAGGATGCACTAAGACAAAAAATGTTTCATTTTCCTGTCAGGAACGGTGCAAGGACATGGCTAAATGCGTTAGAACCAAATTCTATCACCAGGTGGGCGGAACTAACGGCGAATTTTTTCCAGAGTACCATACTTTGACCAGGAACTGACCTTCGAAAAGATATTGTTTTTTCGACAAAAAGAGAACGAAGCAGTTTAGGAAGCTTGAGAGCATTTCAAGGAGTTACTCAGAAGATGCTTGAGCCATGGATTGCCTGCATGTGTCCAGATTGAGCAGTTTTATAGAGCATTGGATGTAACGTCCTGCGTTACTCAGGTCAGGTTACCCTCGAGTCCCGGGGATTCTTTCTTAAAAATTATCTTAAATTAATTTAATTGCTCTATGTCAGTTATTTTGAACTACTACGGTAATTGTTGTGAGTTGTTGGTTTTTACATATGTATTTAATTGTTGTTAACAAAAAGTTTGTTTTTCGTGGCACTTATCCTCAGTTTTTGAGCTGATTGCTTATTTCTATTAGCGGAACTAATTAAGTATAGGGAGGTGAGAACTAGAATTTTAGTCCTTTGGGTCCACGGGTCTTGTTTTCTTTCAACAAAATTATTGGTTAAGTGGGCCTTCCTAAAAGCCCAAATTTTATCCAAAGATAGGGCCATGTGTGGATTAAACAAATCCCTAAATCCCCTAACTATTTGGAAACTAAAATAAAAAGAGAAAAAGGGGAAAAGAAACCCTAACCTTCTCCACCTTCACGTGTGCCTTTCAAGGAAAACAAGGCTTCATCACCCTTGTGCAGTTTCACGACCACCGTCGGCGGCCCTCCGATGAACCCATTCTCCAACGGTCTCACCCAACGACGGCACGGCGACCCAACCCACTACAGCAGGTGTGGCGGACTGTTCGGGACAGTACCATGCAGAGGACAACATTTCCGTTCGTGACAGCGGCATGTGACGACAACCCCAACCCACGGCAGCAGGCGTGGCGGTCTATTCGGGATAGCAGCATGCAGTGGGCGGCGATTTCGTTAGTGACAGCGGCGTGCGGCGGTGACAGCAGTTTTTCTGTATTCAGCGACTACTACCCACGTCGGTTAACAGCCCGATCTACGCAACCCACGCTCCACCGAGTTAGATTTAAGCTATCTGCACATGAACAGAATAGTTTTTGGCGGTAATGAAATGTTCAAAGCACCTTAGATTTAGTTTCGATGGCTGGAAATTTCTGTTTTAATTGCTGTTTTTGTCTCTTGGTGCTCAGGTGTTGAATCAACGCGTGTTTTGGAAGCCCAGTAGTGTGTAAGTAGTACCAGGGGTGTGTGTGTGAGTGATTGTGTGCTTATTACATTGAATGAGTCCTTGCGTTGTTGGCTGCGTTAATCTAGATTCGAATGTCTATTTTCCTTAGTTTTGGCGACTTTATGTTGTTGAGTTAACTCTGGAAAAATGGATAATATTATGTTTGACAACGTTAGACTTGGTTATGCTTAAATGTTGTCTGTTGTTGTTGAGTTTTGTTAGTTGGGGTTGGTTAGAATGTTGTGAAGCATCTATTGGATTTTATGTTTCTAAGCGTGACTGCTGTGTCAATGTTTCTTAATAGAGTTCATCCCTAGTCGAGTAATATGTACAAGTTGCTGAGGATTCGTTCGAAATGAACTATGTACATAAGGCATACATTATACTTATTGATTATAATACGATGGTCTTGTTACATCTATTGTTTGGTAGAAAATGGAGTGTTGTGCTAATCGTGTGAGTAGAATGTCTGACATGATGAGAAGACTGATTGTGGTTACTATTGTCTAGTTATAAGAATGTTGGATTTTCCTTGTTGTGGAGGTTTTGTGACTAGCAGGATGTGATATCGTGAGCTGTAACCCCTGTTGAAAACTAGGAGTCAGAACGTCAGTGTTGGTTTCTTACGGATAGGATATTGGATGAGTGTTAAGGCCCCGTGAGTAGAAGGTCGGGGTCTGATACGTCTCTGTAGGGTGTCGATGCTCCGGGTACAAAAGTCGGGGGTCGATACACCAGTTTTGGTGGAGAGGAGTGTCGAGGCTTCGGGTACAAAGGGTCGGGGGTCGGCATGATGAGACTAATTGAGGCTAAGTATTGGGTCTTTACGTGGTGGTAGCCAAGGACCAATACGTTAAGTAGTCATCGGGGACCTTCAAGAAAAATGTCAAGGACCGATGTACAGTCCAAGACCTTGGGGATAAATGGCAAGGTCGAACACCAAGCTTTGGAAGAGAGATGTCGGTACCTTAGGGATAAATATCAAGGATCGACACGCCTTGAAAAGCTAGAGTTGGAGAACTAACTCAGGGTTTAGTACTAGTGGTTTGTTGAGGGGGGTTAAAGACTAGTGGGTCGTGCAAATCAAAGTCACGAGAGTCCTGAAGTTTGGTTGACGTGTTGAAATGTCAATTTACTGTTAATAGATTTTTGATATTTGTTTCTTTAATTATTGAGTATAATGCCACCGTGATTGTGAGCATGTTGTTTGGTGAATGTTTGGTGAGGGCTCCTTACGGAGTATTTTATATACTCACCCCCCCTCTACGTTGATTATTTCAGGTGTAAACAAGACCCTCGGCCGTGGTGATGACGTGGAGGAGGTTTGACCGAGGAGGGACCACTAGATGCGTTTTTGTCTAGAATAGCTGGGTTGTGGTTTCATTGCTAGTAGCGTTAGAGACTTATTGCTAGTGCCGTACTAGGTTTTGGTTGATTCATGGGACGTTCTCCCTTATTTCATACTTTTTTGGACGAGTTGTTCTTTGTGCTGATTATTTTTAGTATTTGGACTTATGGTGTATTTTGGATTGCAGAAACGAATAACTGTGCTTTTCTTATTTGGATTATCAGCCACTGAGGCAAATATACGTTTCTAGGATTCGTTGCTTTCTTTATTTGGGTTATTAGTCACTGAGACAAATATGCGTTTCTAGGATTCGGTTGTGATAGACATACCACGGGCCTTTTGCTTATGTTTCTTAAATGAAAAAGAAGTGGTGAATAGTTATTATGGCAACGACACCCCATTCTTCGTAGTGAAATTGGGGGCGTTACATTGGATCGTTCATCAAGAATGATGTTAAACACCGCAGCTAATGGCTCACTGTTAGAAAAGTCGGTTAATGAGATCGTTGACATTTTGAACAAGATGACAGAAATTAATGACCAAAAAGTGATAGGAAGGTCATTTCCAAAGAAGCAAGTATCAGCCAGAGTCTTTGAGTTAGACACAGTAGCCTCAATGCAAGCCCAAATAGCGGCTATGAACCAAATGTTAAAACAACTGATAATGGAGAAGGAGACCAAATCCGCCACTTCAGCAATTCTTTAACCCTCTCCTATTTTACAAATTTTAGATCTATCTTGTGTTGATTGTGGTGATAACCACTTATATGTGAATTGTCCAGCTAATCCAGCATCTATTTTCTATGTAGGTAAAGGTGCCCAGTGAAATTTCAATCCGTATTCAAACACTTACAAACCTGGATGGAGGCACCATCTAAACTGTACTTGGAGTAACCAAGCAAAACTGTACTCTTCCTGATTTTCCTACTTAACCTGCGTTGCCGCCACAACAATACAATCAACAAACATCTCAAAATAACACTCAGCAAGCTGGTAGCAATGCAAGCTTGGAGGCCATGATGAAGGAATACATGACAAGGAATGATGCTCCATTGAGAAGCTTGGAGATGAAAGTGGGGCAGATAGCGCATAACCTAAAATCTAGACCCTAAGGTACACTACCAGGACACACGGAGAATCTGAAGGGAGATTGTAAAGGTAATGAGTAGTATAAGGCGATCATCATGTGAAGCGGATTGAGTTATGACGGACCTTCACTTCCAAATGATGGAACCGATGTGGCTACACCTGTTCCTGCATCCACCTCCACTCCACAACCAGAAAAGAAAGCAGAACCCATAAGTTTAGAAGAGAAAGGTAAAAAGGGAGACAAAGGTAAGCAAGTAGTGCCTTGCACTACTCTACAGGTAGGTAATATTAAGATCCCTCCACCTTTCCTCCAAAGACTAGTTAAGAAAAATCAGGATAGTCATTTTAAGAAGTTCTTTGAGATTCTAAAATAGTTGCATATAAACATATATCTCATGGATGCCTTTGAGCAAATACCTAACTATACCATGTTTTTGAATTATATTATATCTAGGCGTAAGAAGTTAGGAGAACATTAGACGGTAGCCTTAACAAAGTGGAGTAGTGATGATTTAGGGAATCCATTGCTAGTTAAATGTAAGGACCCAGGTAGTTTTACAATCCCTTGCTCAATAGGTGGTAAGAACTTAGGAAGAGCATTGTGTGACATAGGAGCAAGCATTAACCTTATGCCTCTTTCAGTCTTTAAAGAATTGAATATAGGAGAAACTCGTCCTACTACTGTCACTTTGCAACTGGCTGATAGGTCCATTAAGAAACTGGAGGGAAAATAGAAGATGTGCTTGTTAAGGTTGATAAGTTTATTTTGCTCGTCGATTTCATCATTTTGGATTGTGAAGCAGATCTTAAGGTGTCGATCATTCTTAGGAGGACATTTTTAGCAACTGGAGACACGATATTCAATGTTCGGAAAGGAGAGATCACTGTGAAGGTCAATGATGAACAAGTCACCTTCAATGTCCTTGATGCAATGCGGCTCCCGGATGAAGTCGAGGATTGCTTTGCAATAGGGGCAATCATGGAGGAACTCAAGGAGATGATTGTGGAAGACTTAGAAACAGATTTGGAGCCCGTAGAAGAAGAAGCAAAAATTGCACCTGAGTATTTTGCCACAGTATGAGTATTTTGAGTTATTGCAGCCGACAATAGCTCATTTGAAAGCCGTGCAACCTTCCATCATTGCACCTCTAAAATTGGAGAAGAAACCTCTACCCTCTCATTTAAAATATGCTTATTTCGGTTTAAACAATACTTTATCGGTTTTCATTTCTTCGTATTTGTCTGATAAACATGAATCTTTGCTTTTGTAGGTTTTATCTAAGTACAAGAGGGCTATTGGATGGACCATAGCGGACATAAGAGAAATTAGCCCTACTTTTTGCATGCATAAAATCATCATAGAAGAAAAAACCACCAATTCTATTGAGAGCCAAAGGAGGCTTTACCCCAAAATGAAAGAGGTGGTCAAGAAGGAGATCATAAAATGGTTAGATGTTGGGGTGATTTACCCCATTTCAGATAGCAGTTGGGTTAGCCCGATTCAATGCGTTCCCAATAAGGATAGTATGATGGTGATTACCAATGATGACAACGAGTTGATCCCGACAAGGAAGGTGACTGGTTGGAGAGTGTGTATGGAATACAGTCGCCTAAATAAGGTAACTTGAAAATACCATTTTCCAGTACTCTTTATTGACCAAATGCTTGATCGTCTTGCAGGGAAGGAGTGTTATTGCTTCCTAGACGGGTATTCGGGTTACAACTAGAGAAGACGACTTTCACGTGTCCTTACGGGACATTTGCATTCCGGAGGATGTCGTTCGGTCCTTGTAAGGCTCCCGCCACCTTCTAGAGATGCATGACCGCTATTTTTCTGACAAGGTTGAAATATTTATGGATGATTTTTATGTGTTTTGTGAGTCGTTTGAAGTTTGTTTAGAGAATTTAGAAAATGTTTTAAAAAGGTGTGAATAGACTAACCTTGTTCTTAATTGGGAGAAGTGCCATTTTATGTTACATAAAGGTATAGTCCTAGGTTATAGAATTTCAGAAAAAGGAATTGAAGTCGATAGGGCCAAGATAGACTTCATTGCCAAATTACCCTCTTCCACTACTGTAAAAGGTGTTAGAAGTTTCTTTGGACACGCGGGTTTCTACTGCCATTTTATAAAAGATTTTGTGAAAATTTATAAACCTTTATATCAGTTGTTAGAGGTGGATCGACCCTTTGATTTTGATGAACATTGTTTGAAAGTTTTTGAGACAATTAAAGATGCACTTAGCTCAGCACCTATCATAATTGAACCCGATTCGAACTTGCCATTTGAACTAATGTGTGATGCAAGTGATTTTGCCGTAGGTGCGATGTTGGGTCAATAGAAAGGTAAAGTTCTTCATTCTGTTTATTATGCAATTAAAACCTTGAATAGTAGTCAGTTAAACTATATTGTGACTGAGAAAGAGCTTTTAGTTGTTGTGTTCGCATTTGATAAATTTTGTTCATATTTGATTGGGACTAAGGTGATAGTCTTTACAGATCACTCTGCATTAAAATACTTGTTTGCTATAAAAGAAGCTAAGCCTAGGTTAATTAGATTGATATTATTACTACAAGAGTTTGATCTAGAGATAAGTGATAGGAAAGGAAAAAAACCAAGTAGTAGATCATTTGTCTAGGCTAGAGTCTTCTTTTCAGCATGATGGTTGTGAAATTAAAGAGCATTTTGTGGATGAGCATCTGTTAGCTATTTCTAAAGTTCCTTGGTATGCTGATTATGCGAACTATCCGGTTAGCAATATAATTCCTAATGATTTGAGTAAGCACCAGATAAAAAAGTTCTTTCATGAGGTTAGGTTTTATAGATGGGATGAACCTTTCTTGTTTGAATAGGGACCTAACAATATTCTTTGCAGGTGTGTTGCTGAGCATAAATAGAAGAAGATTCTAGAGGCGTGCCACAAATCACCATATGGTGGACATTTTGCTGGACGTAAAACTGCAACAAAGGTCCTCCAAAGTGGTTTATTTTGGTCGTCCCTATTTCGAGAGGCTCATATATTTGCTTGAGGTTGTGACCGCTTTTAAAGATAAGGTAACTTGACACGGAAACATGAGATGCCATTAAACCCAATATTGGAAGTAGAGTTATTCGATGTTTGGGGCATCGACTTCATGGGTCCGTTTCCACCTTCATTTGGTAAGAATTACATTCTCTTGGGTATTGACTATGTTTCCAAATGGGTTGAGGCTTTGGCTGCCCCGACTAATGATGCCAAGATAGTTTCTCTATTCTTGCAAAAGTTCATTTTCACTAGATATGATACACCTAGATGCCTGATTAGTGATGAGGGCACACACTTTTTAAATAGAGCGGTAAGTAATTTGTTAAAAAAGTATAACATTTATGATAAGATTACTACTGCATATCACTCTCAAACTAATGGATTAGCGGAAGTATCAAATAGAGCAATAAAGTCAATTTTAGAGAAGTCTGTGAATGTGAATAGGAAGGATTGCGCTATTAAACTTGACGATGCTTTGTGGGCTTATAAAACTGCTTATAGAACTCCATTAGGCATGTCCCATTATCGCATCGTTTTTGGTAAAGCATGACATCTTCCATGTGAATTAGAGCATAGAGCATTTTGGACTACGCGGAAATTAATTTTTTATTATGTTGATGCAGGTGAAGCAAGATTGCTACAGTTACATGAGTTGGATGAGTTTCGTCAGTTTTCGTATGAGAATGCTAAGATGTATAAAGAACAAACTAAAAAGTGACACGATAAGAAAATAATGGATAAGAATTTGGAACCTGGAGACTCAGTTTTGTTGTTCAATTCTAGATTAAGGTTGTTTCCAAGTAAGCTTAAGTCTAGATGGTGGGGCCGGTTTGTAGTTGAACATGTTTATTTACATGGAGCTGTGGATTTAAGTGATTCGAAAGGTAATATTTTTAAGGTAAATCGGCATCGAGTTAAGAAATACTTTGGTGAGCATATTGCCAGAGGCAAAACCTCTGTATTTGTTAAAGATCCATGAAAAAAACAGCGAAAACAGTCCCTCGGTCGGTGTTGTGGGCTTTTTTTTTTGTAGATTCCAAATCTATTTTTTGTTTTTGCATTTGAATTTTCCAGGATCAAGATCTTACCCATGTTAACAATCGATTTTTCAATTTTGGGCTTGATTTCCGTGGGCTTTATTTGGGTTATGTTTTAATTGGGATTTCGGTTATTTTGAAATCAAAAGAGACCCAATTCTAAACCTTATTATGTTGATAATATGTTTTTAAACATAAAATAAAAAGCCTAAAGTTTTCAAAATCCTTCCCATTTGCAATTTCTACCTCATCTCCATCACTTGTTTTCAAATCTTCTCTCAAGAAATCTTCAAGAATCCCAAGTTTTTCTCACCCCCCCTTTCTTTTTCATTGGACGAATTTTTGTGTTCATCGTGAAGCAAAAGTTCAAGAGCCATGGAAGGATCCTCCTCCTCCAAGCCATGCGACAAGGAGAAGGGGAAGAAGAAGGTGTTGTTGCCGCCACCAACTAAACCGAGTATGATTCATCTTGAACCTCCTAGAATTTCTCATGAAAAGCTATTTTTTGATCCTAGGGAACAAAAAAGAAGATATGAGGAAGCCTTAAGAATGAACCCTAGAAGGAATCTATCCATAGGTGGTGCAAATTCTAAAAAAATTAATGTGGAATTGCATGATGCTAGGGTTAATAAAGAAGTTCATAGTGAGAAGAAATTAAGGGAAGTTAGTGCGGTCTATCCTTGAAAAAATTAATCCTTTGAGGAAAAATGTGCTGCTTTGGATGAGAAAATTGCTAGACTTAATGAGATGGTGGACATTGAAAATAAAAAGAATGAAATTAGGGATAAGGACAATGACGACATTTGTGCTAAGATTGAAAAACTAAACGTAAAATGGCAATAATTCGTGGAAAACTCAAGGAGTGTGAGTGAGGAGATTCAACTTGACTTAAATAGTATGAGTATGCGTCGTTGGTTGAATTATTTTCAAGATAACACCATTTCCGAATCTTTAGAAGTATCTATCCCTCCCTCTATTTCCACTACTATTGCTATGAATGTTGAAGGTCAAGAACAGGTTAGTGGAGACTCGGAACATGACACGAAGCCCTTAGAGCATTCGTATTCGGCCACGATTGAAATTCACTGCCAAATTGCGCTAGGCGCAATTTTGGAGGATACTCCACCAGCCACTCTACAAGGTATTTTGTCTCCATATTTTCCAGATCATATATTGACTAAAAAGCCCTAGTGTTTTATGATTCAGAGTGGGAAAGGACAACGTCCAAAATTGCTTAAGTTTTGGTGCCTCTGAATGAAGCGAGGGGAGAAGATCCATTGGAGGATAATGGAAACAGTGGAGTAGCACAAGAAAGATTGAATGTTGAGGGAGAGGATAAAGATCTTGGAGAATTACCCCAAGAAGTGCATGGAGATTAGTTTAAGGAGGAAGAAGAAAATGATGATATCTCTTAATATGAAGTGATAGTACGAACTCCGGTGCACGAATCTCGGCAAGATGATTAGGAGTCCCCTGCACAAGAACAAGAAGGAACATCTGGTCTTGTGGATGTCTCTAATGAGGCCATGGAGGAATCATCTTCCTCTTCTTCTAAAGGTAAGTCCTCTTCTTTATCATTTTTGAATGTTTATGACCCCAACTTTGTTGCTACTGTAAAAACCTCAGAGGAGGAGGTGTGCTTGTCCTAAGTGATGAAGAAAACATGAAAGAAGAAAAATGTTGCAGAAATTGCACCTGGCGTAATTTCCAGGTCGAGGACTCGAGCCGTTGTAGCATGTTTGGCTGCCCAAAAAGAGACCGAAGCTGGTCCATCTAAAAAAGCCAAGAAGGCTAAGGTGCCAAGAGGGGCAGAAGAGCCACTTTAGGAGGCTAACGAAGAAGAGCTCGATTCTACCGAACAAACACCATCAAGAGTCAAACAGGTGAGATTGGAGGTAAAGAGGCCCGACTTCACAGCACGTGATATCCTAGTTGAAAGGGGTTTTGATGAAGCACAAGAGCCCATCCCATAATATGTTAAGAGAAGGCTTGTGGATAATGGTTAGAAGACGTTGTTTGCCCCAACTACACGTGTATCTGAGGCCTTGGTGAAGCAATTTTATGCTACCATCAACCCGAACCGATGCAACGTTGTGAGAGTATGGTGTAAAGTGGTAAAATTCTTACCTTCCATTATTAACATTCACTATGGTTTATTTGATGTCTTTAATTCAATAGGTAAAGAAATTTTGATCCATCCATCGGACGAGCAAGTGGATGAGACGTGTTGACTTATTTGTAGACCACATAAGATTTGGACCAACAACGGGGAAACTTTCCTTAAAGTCCCTTGACATCAATGAACAAGCAACGGTTTTCATGTATATGGTGAAGAACTGGTTGATCCCGACGTCTCACGTGTTGGAAAAAATTAAATAAACCCAAATTCATGATTATTCTAAAACAAAAGCCAGAAAATTCCAGAACAATCAATGCCAAGGATCTAAGCATGGAAGAAAACCAAAATCTATAAAGAGATTAGAATTACCTGAAACCATTAGATAGATTGACCACGATCTACAAGAAGTTGTGGTTTGTGGTCTTCCTCAACTATGCAACCCAGACCAAATATGGGCAGTACTCTCTGTTTGATGGGGAACAGGAGGCTCAAGAAACATAGTGTATTGGGGACCATAACCATATATTTATAGGTTAATCCTAGGGTTTCCCATAATCCCTAGATTAATGGGCTGGTTTCTACTCAACAAGCCACACCACTAAATGGGAAATCATGGGCCCATCATTAAGATCACTTGTATGCCCATTAAATAGCCCAAATATAATTGCTCTTTAATTTGTTACCCACATATGAATTAATTATTAAATTAATTCCAACAATCTCCCACTTGGGTAACAATTTTCTTTATTAGAAATTATATTAATTTAGTTATTTAGTGCACATCTCAAAAACTTCCCTTTAATAACAATCCGGTCCATCTCTTATATCGATGAAGAACCAAAGCGGCTGTTGTCACATGTATAATCACGACTCAACCTTCAATGATCATCACACCAAATATACTCAATGACATGGATTAAGTGTGGAAGAGTGGCATGAGAATTACATGTAATGTGATCTAAACATGTCTATTCTCAATTGGTCCAACTTTATTCTTTAAAGAGATCCAAATTTATGCTTTCTAGCTTTATGTTAAACTACATTTAGAAAGAAAATCATTCAGAGTAACAAAATAAATCATCTTCTTTATCCTGCATAAAAGAAAAACAACATGTCTAATTTAAGAAAATACAAACTCCCACTCAACCGACATACCATAATTTTTACATCTATATGACCATTATGCTCGTAAAACTTTTGTGAAAATTCTTAATGAGCGGATCCGCAATGATGGAGTTGCATTTCTTTAAACAAAAAAACTCTGAATTTTCTTTATCAACTAAAACTTAAATATTCATACAAAAGCTTTTGTTGCTGTAATATGGAAAAATACAAATCTTTGTCAAAATAAACTAATGACAAAATTTGATAACCATATTCTTAAGTTCGTTGCCACATACAAAATGCTATAAACACAAACTTTAGTGGTGAAAGGGACTAAAGTGACTTTCTACCACGAGATAGTAGTATCCTTTAACATATTCGTGAATATAGCCTGAAAGGTGAATCTAAATGACAACTCAAATTATCAAAATCAAATAGCCTTATGATCTCTAATTAATATGATTATGATGAGTGAGCATGCAACTTTTTTTTTAACACCTTATAACTCTTTAGATCCAATTAAGAGTTATCAAAAATTGTCTTCCATTCTTGATATGAATACTGCAACGGAAGCATATAAACTTCAAGCATGAATTTTTTTAATTTTACTTTATTATTCAAGAGACCTCTATTGACAGTGAGTTTATCCTCACTAGTGATTCAATATCCCCTAGTGCATAAATCTTTATGCTAGAAAACTTGCAATACCTTTCAACATAGTTCTTTTGTGAATTTTCAATGTTACTTGAGATTGATCTTACAATATCATTTCACAATATAAAAGAGATATGTTCATGCAAGTTTTCATCCTCTAAAAAGACATTTATTATGTCGCAGGCATATTACACTAGGTAAATAAATTTACTCCCACTAAACCTGTAATTCATAATTATTACTCCTATTACCTTCCGATATTACATATGATAATATCAATCTGTAATGAAAATTATGAAATTGCAGATATTAATGAATGAAATTGAGTTCAACTTTGGGGAACTCATAAGAAATGAGATTCAGAGTTGCTCGGAGAAAATGGTAGGTCCCCTTATTTTTCATGGACTAATAATTGAGTTATGCTTGCAGGCGGGAGTGGAGGCTGATGATGCAGATGTAGTGACACACAAGAAGCCGGTCACATCCTTAAGGAGAGTTCTGGGATATTAGATTGTTCGAGAGGAAGACTCTCCCAACGCCACCGCGGATCTTGAGACCCGAGGAGTGGTAACTAGGGAGCAATACGACGAGCTAAGACACAAGTACGACCTTCTTTTGGCTACTCAATGTGCCATATATGAGTTCCTTAAGAAGATATACGATGATGAAGCACCTTCTTTCCCCGATGAGCTTACGGCCGACTTTCCATCTTCTTCCCGTCTTCCTACCGATTCCACCGGCGATGAATCTTCAGATGGTGATTAGAGGAGCATCTCCCTCTCTTTGCTTTGATATTTGGATCTTGATTTTATATGTTAGGTTGTTTAGTTTAGTTTGCATGTTATGTTGTGTAGGTTGCTTTTGTGTTTATAGTTTGCATGATAGGTTGTTTAGCTTAGTTTTTGTTCTAGGTTAGTTGTTGGGATGTTATGCTGTTAGGAATGTTTATAAAGTGGGTTTTTGCATATATTTAAAGTTCAAGCGTGCATGCTTCCTTGTTCTAGCTACTAGCTTGTCCTTAGCTTTTTCTTTTCAAAACTCTCAACATGTTCATCTTTTTAATAAAATGCTTTCCTTTGTTCTTTGTTTTTGTTTCATATCGATGAGGTTAATTAAGGGCATGAATAGGTTTGATTTCCTAGTTTTCTAAACAAGCCATAAGTTATTTTCCATTTTTTTATTTTGGTCATAAAACTGTGTTCTGCTTCTTTTTGGTTTGAAACCTCAACTTTTCATTGATTTGGAAGTCCCTGTTCTTTTTGTGTCAAAATTTTACATGTTTCAAAATTTCTTTCCCCAACGAGGACACTGTTTTCCTTAAGTTTAGGGGGACAGTGTGTGTCTTTTTGTTTTAGAAAGAAAATGCTTTTTACATTTCGAAAAAGAGTCAGAAATAAAATGCATGCAATAAAAAGAGTCTTACGCAAAAAAAGTCATATGCAAGAAAATTTTTCGAAAGAGTATGAAAAAAGGGTCCAAAATAAGAAAAAAAAAAGTTAAAAAAAGAGTCTTGAGAGAAAATAAGAGTGAGGGAAAGAATAGACAATAAAAGTGAGAGAATGACAAGAGTGGTATGAAACATGAGCAGCAAGAAAACACACTTACTTTTTCGCGAATCCCCACTTTAGACATTCATTTTCTTTAAATGGGTGGCGTTAGCATCTTGGAAGGTAGTTGCCTACATATTAAGGTGACTTCATGAAAACCATTTTCGACATCATTCTATGCCAGGTTGCTACCTAACGAGTTTCAATGAGTGGCTGTGGTTTGAAACCGATGTTAGTGAAGGGATGTGAATCCCGGAGCGGAAGCGGATCTTCGTTACTGATTTTCGGGATACAATATTGAAATTAAAAGAAGGAAAATGCAGGGGAAATCAAATACCTTTGAAGAACTTTTCTTCTACGGTTTCCCACGAACACCACCACTACGTCTTCCTCGCTATTCTCTTGGGTTTCGGGATCGTGCTTGTGGTAGCACCTTGATCGAAGAGAGAGAGAGATTGAGAGAATTTTTGAGAGAAAATGCTGGGAGTTTTTTTCCTTTTCTATTCTGTAAAAAACTTGCTCTTCCCATTCTCCAACACTTGAAGAAGAAGAAGGGTGACGTAGGGTAACTCCCCACGTCACAAAACCTCCCACTCCCCTGCAATTTTGCAGGGGAGTTGAATAATAATACATATTATTATTATTATATTAATATTAATAATATATATATAATAATTAAAATATAAAAAAATAATTTATTAATTAATCATATTAATTAATAAATATTTATTAATTATTAATCCAATTAATAATTAATTAACATATATATATTAAACAAATAAATAATTAACACTTAATTATTTATCATAAAAATAAAATCATATTCTATAACATTTCTCTGATATAACCTATAGTTCTAATGTACATCTTATGCACATTATTTTTAACCTATAGTTTTAACATGAATCTTATTCAGATTAATTTTATTTGAATCTCATTCAAATAATTTCTCTCATAATATATAGTTTTAATTTATAATTAACTATATATTGTAATGTATCAATATACATATAATCCCTTAAGTAATTTGAACATTTCAAATTCTTCCAAAAACTTGATCCTCGTTTTACCCGTTATGAGCTAGCAAAGGGACCTAATGGACCTACAGATCAGAAGCTTCAACGATGCAAGATTAATCGGTCAAACTCATTGACCGAGTTAATCAAGATTCGTTAACTACGAGTCATTCCACTAAAGACCCGCAGTTGCACTCTTCTCACCGCAGAACGTTTTCGTGTCCACGGATATACGACCATTAATGACAAGTCAATACTTCACGAGTGCTCGTAACTCAAGTTCGGTCAAATTATCGTTTTACATCTGAGTTACATCTTACTCCTTAAACACCACTACTCCTCTAATGAACAACCCGGTTATGGTCCAACCAATAACTGGAAGTCTCTCTTGGCCAATGAGAGGGTGGGGCCCCTTGTTCAAGTTCCGGAGTCAGCATTTAAGGGAACACTCATCTACTTTCCTAAAGTCGGGGAGGAGTGAATTCCATCTTGTGAAGTTATGTTCCCAGCTCCCCACTCGGTCTCGTCCCCAAAATGGTAGGATTGTTGAGTCGGCGACTCGGGCCACTCTTACCCATACAGATCAATGGACGAGCCCCCACGGGCAGGAGTCCATAACTCACTCAGGATTGAGAATGAGTTGCCTGGTCATCCTAAGAAATAACAATCTATTAGTTAACGGTGTTACATCTAAACATTGTCTATTTCGCGGTCCGGTCTTATACAAACTCATTGTACAGGATACCCTCACTCGCATGTCTCCACACGAACGACCTTGATCGAGTCGTCTATAACATTTACAGAGTGGGTCGTATCCATAGTGTTGCCAGGATAAGGTACCCAGCCTTATCCATATACTATAGACCCTTTAGATTATTCACGGGATATTATCCATTCATATATCAGGGGTATATCAAATATATACTTCGTATATCAAATATATACCCAGTATATATACTGTCCTGCTTACATTCAAATAACCTTGGATGTTTAGTTTATTGGATTTGGACAATGCAATGCAATGTTTCAACAACAAATTTATTAATAAAACTTTATTGAATATACATTTGTTTTTACATAATACAAACTACGAGTTTAGGACAACACACCCAACAGTTAGTGTGTTGGAAACCTTAGAGGCTAATAGACGGTCCACGTGTCTTTTTGATGTAAAACGTTTTGAATCAAAATGGAACTGTGCATATTCCTTGGTTTTGAAAAGCTTTGTGTTTTAGAAAAGAAAAGGATTTAGAATCATTTTTATTTCGAAACAAATGATGGTTTATGGTTTATTGCGTTGAGATTAAATTTAGGACGTTTAACTTGTGGAGCTTTTCCTGAGACGTATATGATTCATTTACTTAGGGCATTTGGATTATTGCTCAATCATATTTCTAGCATATTGATTATTTCAGATTGGTTATTGTTGTTTTTGCTTGAGGACAAGCAAAGGGCTAAGTTTGGGGATGTGTTAGGGTTGATTTTTTAATGCAGAAACATGTGTTGATAGCCGTGTTTAACCACACTTTTGACCTCTTTCTCATCATTATTTTCCAAAAAGGATCACATATTCTTATAGTAAAACATGCATAGAACGCTTCTACATAATAGTCAAACTATGGTACTTTAGGAAAATTATGAGAAAAATGCGGTCAAAGTTGGAAAAAAATAACAATTTTTTGTTTTCCAGGAATTGCACCTGGCGCAATTTTGGAGGACAACTTGGGCAAAACGTGCTTTTGATTAATGTGGAGCAAGGAGGACATTTTCCATGTGTTTGAATCAAAGTATAACAGTAAGTCTAAGTCAAATTGAACTTGTTAAGTGTGTCTCAACTCATTTCCACCTAAAAATGTTGGAACTTCAACAACTTCAAGGGTCTATATAAGAGAGTCATCCATCCAGCAGCAAATCATCCCTTCCAAGCTCGTTTTCAGCTTCATTTGACTTCCTCCTTCATTGTAGAACTCGTTCTTTGGCTTTAAATTCAAGTTTTAGTTGTTATTTCCTTGTATTTTCATACTTCTGCTTACCGTATTACTTTTAATTCAAGTTCTATCTATTCTTCTGAATTTATTTTGTTCTTCTTACGTTCTTTAGCGAGTTTACACTCTCCTCACGCTCGAGAGAGAAGAGGGTCAAGCTATAACTCATTGTACGACATGTTTATTCGTTTTAATTCAATACAATATACTTTCTTTATGTTTTCATGCATTTTCTTTCGTTTAAAAATGTTCTAAATTATTTATCAACCTCTTTGTGGAATGCCTTAGTCAAAATGATTTAATTTTCAACTGTTATTTCCTTGTATTTTCATACTTCTGCTTATTGTATTACTTTTAATTCAAGTTCTATCTATTCTTCTGAATTTATTTTGTTCTTCTTACGTTCTTTAGCGAGTTTACACTCTCCTCACGCTCGAGAGAGAAGAGGGTCAAGCTATAACTCATTGTACGACATGTTTATTCGTTTTAATTCAATACAATATACTTTCTTCATGTTTTCGTGCATTTTCTTTCCTTTAAAAATGTTCTAAAATATTTATCAACCTCTTTGTGGAATGCCTTGGTCAAAATGATTTAATTTTCAACATGCTCGAGATTTGTCCATAATTGCACCTGGCACTTTTTTGGGTTGGTTTCTAAAAACTTCTCTTTATGTCTTTTTCCCATTTGGCCAGTGGGAACTTGATTTATACACTAAAGCCCAACCCTGAGAAGGGTGAGTTAGGTAAAATAATAGGAAACCAATATGAGATGTGACTTAGATACATAAGCACATAAAATATGGTCCTATGCATAGACCCTCTGACCCAAATGCATGTAAGTTGATAATTATTCCTTAGGATTATGAACACATAGACATATGATTGTATGTTACCGTAGCCTCTGCAGAAGCCAAAAGTGGTAGTGAAAGAGTAGAACTCAGTTTCCTAAGAAAAGCTAGGACTGCGCTTGGTGCATTTTTCCAACAAAGTTTGTTTTCCATGTATTGCATCAAAACTAAGGTATGAAGCAAAGATGTTGAGTTTTATTAAATTGTTTGATAGTTAAAATCTCAAACAACAACATTTCATCACTATTTTCTCCATAAACCACAATTGCATATTTGAAGCATTCACTTCTCAAAAGCTGTTTTGAAAGCAACAAGTCCCTCAAGATTCGACCTTGGATTACTTCCAAGTATTATTTGTGACCGTGTGTGCTTGCACAAGTCTCTAATCTTTTTGAAGGTAGAGAAAGTACCAACACGCACCTCTCCCAGTTTAAAACCTACGAAATTACCCAGATTCTGAGATCCGAGAATTCAAACAGAGACACCTTAACTAAATTAGCGTCTGCGTATGTGACTGACCTAGCCAAATCAGTCCATATAGAAATACTAGACACCTCTTCAATTTTAGAGCAAGACATGATGGAAATCAACTCCCGACTCCCATCATGGATGGACCCGATCAAAGAATATTTTATGGACAATGTTCCACCATATCCTAAGGAGACGAAGAAAGTGGCGCAAAAAATAGCTCGGTTCATACTTCGAGATGGAGCTATGTACCGACGAGAGCTCTCATTGCCTCTTTCCAATGGCTCACAACTGAAGATGGAAATTATGTCTTGAGAGTGGTGCATGAAGGTGTGTGTGGTAATCACTAGGAGGCCAGGTCGATGTGGCTAAGGTAGTTCGCCAAGGTTACTATTAGTCCACGTTAGACCGAGATGTAAAAGAGTCTTTAAAGATGAGTGACAACTGCCAACGCTTTGTAAACATCATTCATCAGCCGCTCGAGTTGCTCACTTCGATCACTGCCCTTCGACCCTTCGCCCAATGGGGAGCGGGTAGATTTGATTGGACCTTTCCCGCAAGGCGAGAGACAAACAAATTATGTCGTGGTAGTAGTGGACTACTTCACCAAATGGGCCGAGGCTGAGACACTTGCTACTATAATCGAAGCCAGGGTCACGAGCTTCATTTGGACGAATATTATGTGTTGCTATGGCATCCCAAACGCCACCGTGACAGGCAACTGTTAGCAATTTGACAATGTGAAGTTCAAAGACTTTTGCTCCAAGCTTGGAATTAGCCATCTCAGCTCGTCCCCAGCTCATCCTAAAGCGAATGGACAAGTTGAAGACATTAACAAAATTATCGAGTGTGGCCTCAAACTGACACTCGACGCACGAAAGGAACGGTAGGTCGAGAAGCTCGTTGAAGTCCTCTGGTGTTATCGAACCACTTCGCGAGAATCCACTGGCGAAACTCCTTTCTCTTTGGCTTTTGGTTTCGAGGTCGTGGTGCCAGTTGAGATTGGAATGCCAATGGAAAGGGGTTGATTACTATGAGCAAGCAAAGAACGAGGAGGAACTACTTCTCGATCTCGATCTCCTAGTTGACAAGCAAGAGTTATCCCAACTACTCCTAGCAGAGTACCAAAGTTGAATGACAAGGCATTACAACGCTCGAGTTCAACCTCGGAGTTTCCAGGCCGGCCATTTGGTCCTACAAAAGGTTTAGAGGCATGTCGCAGTGTTAGAACCAAGATGGGAGGGGTCCGTTTGAAATCAAGCGTTGTTCGACCAAGAACTTATATGTTGGTCGACCTCGAGGGGAATTTGCTTCTACATCCATGGAACGCAGAGCACCTAAAACGCTATTTGATGGGATCGAATCCCAAGCGGAAGCGGTTGATCGCTTATGATTCAACTCGGTTTAAAAACGATACAATACCAGTTTTTAAAAAAGAGAACAATTCTATTAAAAATGGAGATTAAGCCTCTTGGCAGGAAGAAAATGACTTACATTTGTAGACCATTGATAACCCTCCTTCCTTGAGCACAAATTTTTTCTTAGCACGAACGAACGAACACAAACGCATAAATCAAATATTAGACACTACCACAAAGTTACCTTGCTATGTGTCAAGGAACAAGAACAGATTGTGGTATCCTCTTCCATTTGGAAAGGAAATTTTGGGAAATGAAGGGAATTTTGGGAAGTGGTGAGTTATTGTTAATTATATTATAATTAACATAATTAGTAATATATTTAATTAAATAATTAATTAAATTAAAACTATTTTAATTTAACAAATTATATTTAATTAAATAATTAATTTAATTAAAACTATTTTAATTTAAATTAATAATTAATTACATCTTAATTAATTTATTAAATAAACATAATTTAATTAAATCACGTTTAATTAAATTAATTAATATTTGAACCATATTCAAATATATATATCGCTCGTATCCTATAGTATTTAATATGAATCTGATTCACGTTAAATTTCTAACCTATAGTTTCAATATGAATCCAATTCATAATATTCTCTCATAATATCAAGTTACTAAATGTCGTTCGAAACGTCAATATGTCGTACGACATATCGACGTGTTGAAGGTCTCGGCATCTTACGAGAAAAAACGGTTTTCCCACCATATTGACGAAATAAGGATATTTCAACGAAATTTAAGAAATGTCGTTTAAAAAAAAGTATACTCAATGGCTGGGCCTAAATAACGGGCCCAACCAAACTGCCCATGGATGAGTAAAGTGAGAAGGGGGAAGGGAGCGCCTTTTATAGGACGCACTCCCCTCCCTCCTGTCAATCCCTTTCCATGTGGGATTGTTGGGAATGGGATGGGATGCCCCTTTGTTTATTTTTTCATTTTCTTCTTTATTTCTTTTTTTTTCATTTTTCTTATTCTAATAATAATAATATATTATTATTTAAATTTTTAATATTGAACTATTTTTATTGCGGTTGATTTTTTCTTTTCAATTTATTTTAAATTTAATTACAAAATTTTTAAACCTATCTTTCTATTTTTAATAATTCACATGTGTTTCTAGTTTTACATATATCAATATTTCATATCTTATTCAATTATTTAACTAAACACTAGTTTTAGTTATAAATTATAAATCAATAAAATATAATTAAACATTATTGAACTTCAATTTACTACTTCAAATTATTTCCATCAATCTTCGTTATGTTATTTCGACATTTCTATTGACATATATTTTCATAATCATACTTTGACATATGATGGTTAGAAGTGGTGAATTGTAGTGTAAAGCTACAATTAAAGTTTTATTTACTAATTAAAACAATTTTCATCAATTTTCACAATTTCCATGATTTTTCTCCAAATATCAATCAATATCGACATATCCATCGACATGTCCCTAAAACTAGGACCTCGACATTTCTATCAACATCGACAATTTGGACCTTGCATAATATATAGTTTTATAATATATCATCACATACGATATTAAATTGTGTCATGCACAATTAACTCAAATTCCCATTAATTAAATTTGAACAATTCAAATTCCTTCCAAGACTTAATGTTCTTAATTATCTTTCACGAGCTAGTAAGGGGACCTAATAGACCTGTATATCAGAAGCTCCAACGTTAAGAGATTAATTGGTTAAACTTATTAACCACCTTAATCAACATACGTTAACTACGGGTTACTCCACTAAAAATCCGCAGCTGAACTCTTCTCACTATAGAATATTTTTGTGTCCACGGATATCCACCATTGACGGCAAGTCATTCCTTTACGAATTTTTGTAACCACATATGGATCAAATTACTGTTTTACCCATGTGTTACATCTTGTACCTGAAGTACCGTTGATACTCTAATGAACAACTCGGTTATGGTTCAACCATTAATCGGAAGTCCCTCTCGGGCTAGTGAGAGGGTGGGGCCCCTTGTTAATGTCCCGGAATCAGCACTAAAGGGAACACTCAACTAATCCCCAAAAGTCGAGGAGGAGTGAATTTCGTCTTGTGTAGTTATGTTCCCAGCTCTCACTCAGTATCGTCCCTGAAATGGTAGGAATGTTGAGTCGGTGACTCGGGTCACTCTCACCCATACAGATCAAAGGATGATGCCTCACGGGCAGGAGTTCATAACTCAATCAGGATTGAGAATGAGTTGCTTGGTCATCCTATGAAATAGCTGTTTATTAGTCAATGGCGTTACATCTAAAGATTTGCTATTTTGTTGTCCAGTCTTATACAAACTCATTGTATAGAATACCCCTCACTCGCATGTCTTCACACGAACCACATGAATCGAGTCGTCTGTAACATTTACAAAGTGGGTCGTATCCATAGTGTTGCCAGGATAAGGTACCCAGTCTTATCCATATACTATAAACCTTTTATGTTATTCCCAGGACATTATCCACCTGTATATCGAGGGTATGTCAAATATATACTCAGTATATACACTGTACCGGTTACAAGATAATAACTTTGGATGTTTAGTTTATTGGATTTGGACAATGCATTGCTATAAATTCAACAACAAATTGATTGAATAAAATTTTATTGAATATAAATTTGTTTTTACATAAATACAAACTACGAGTTTAGGGCATCACACCCACACTATTATCCTTGAAATGTAAAATAGTTAAAAATAATTGGATTTGTGTAAATTTTCAAGGTCTAGCCATAATAAAGTGTTTTGTTTGATTAATTCCATGTCTCATTATATTGGTAGTTCGACTTGAAATTAAATGAGGGCCAAAAGCTTCCTAGTTTGAAGAACGACATGCAAAGTACGTGGGGACTAGGAGTCTCGTTCGGACCCGCAACCCACTTCGTTGCATACTGCCTCTTAAATGGCCACCCCTTCATAAAAAATTTGAAGCCCGCATCGTTGAATAGCGAAGACATCAAAGTCAGGGTATTTCTGAAACATTTCTTCAAGAAACGCGCTGTTTCGAACTGGGCCTCCCATCTTTCAACGCCATCTTGCGCCTCAACATATTTCTCCTCCATGTCAGAATTGTGGCATAATAATTCAGACTTCTCAACTTCAAAGCCTTTTACGATGGCCTGCGATGACTTGAGTGTTTTCCGACTCTACGCGAGCTCGTCCTCATAAGCTTAAGCTTGTCTTGGGCAGCCTTCAACTCTAGAAGTTCACCCTTTGCAGTAGTAACAGTAGAGTTCCAAGCAGCCGAAACGGACTCCCTATCTTTCTCGGACAGCTTTTCATGCCCGTCTAATTCGACCTTCACTATGAGAGTCACGTGGACAACTGCAACATGAGTGATTATTCTCTAAAATAGAGTTATTTGGCGAAAGATCTTCACATAACTTAGCTAAGGATAGCCTTAGTTGCACCCAATTTACACCGAGTTTGTGATTGGAATGTCACAATTTAAATTTCCTCTTTAATGTTTCTGCCATTGATTGAAGAATCTAATTTTGGGCATTTTTGCTATAGCATTAGTGATGCTACAACATCATAATTAAAAATGAGCATAAAATGACAAGCTAACAGTGATGATAGAGCTGTGGACTGAAAGTTACCATTATAATTCGAAGTTTCACCTTGAAGTGAAAGCTGTGACCCACGGGATTTGTTTTGTTTTCCCTAAAAATAGAAGGGGGTATAAATGCCAACATTAAAGGAAGCCTCCACACATTTTTTACACCACCTCAACCTCACTTTAAGAAAACCTCCCAAGTACAGTTTGAAAAAGTCAAGAGGAAGAGAAGGAGACCCGAAACCGTTGCTGAGACAGAGAGAAAGAGCAACCCACTTGGATCTAAAACTTTCAGCTCCACCTCTTCATCTTGGATTTCATTTTGTATTACATTTCTTCTTGATGTCTTCTTGTTTTCCTATGGCCATGTGTAGTAGCTAAATGCATATGTATGGGGAAATGCCGTGAACTCTATTTGCGGGCTGTAAACCATTTTATTTGTGTTAATGATGATGAATATTGAGTTGATGTTGTTTTTATGATTTATTTTCAATATGCTTGAGCAACATGTTGGGATATCTCATTGATAACTATTGGAAAATTGAAATAGGGAGTGATCAACTTCAATTCATGCTAATTCTACTTAAGTTAGATAGTAGGTACTTAGGAATAAGATTCACCTAGCACAGTTATAAACTGCTCTTATATGTTGTTGAGTTTGTCTAAAAACCCTAATAGCAGAAAATCTGGGAAGTTTGGGAAGACCCCATGTTTGTTTGGCCAATGTCTCACATCATTAACACTACTGCAATGTTTATGTAGTTCAGAAGGAGTCACAATAAACTCTCCCCCTTACCCTTTTTAAAGTTAGTGATTAACCTTTCACCTTTATAAATTACTTTCTGTGATCGACAAGATATGTTTAAGTTTGCTCTATATAACCTACTTTCTTAATTGCTCTTTTCATTCCTTATGCTCAACAATATTTTGGTTGAGTGTTTGTTTTCTTGAGCATTTATTGAAGTGTTTAGTGTGTAGTCCCCGTGGATTCGAACATTTTATTACTTGCTACGACGATAGTGTATACTTGCACATAAGGGAAATAAAATTGTTCAACAATGAGCCTGTAAAATGAGTGTAGGTTAAATAACTAAGAAAAAGAAAAGAAAAAGTGAGAATGAAACAAGACAGGGCTAGGATGCCAGATCGAGGTCAATCCTTCCTACCTGCACAGTAAGGTCAATCAGGTGTTGACTGCAGATCTATGAGTGCAGACAAATTTGGTGGGACGCCTTATGCACCGCGAGTAGCTGGCACTCCCTATTTGTTTGGCCCTCTCCTTCATATCGGGACTTGACGGTTTTATGTGAAAACGCATCTCCACATTGGTAGTGGCACCCATTCGAGCTTCTGGATCATCGGTAAGATCCAGAAAGCTGCCCCTACTCACCTCAGGAATGGCACCCTTCGAGGAAGTGTTCTTTTTCTTCTTTGTTTTGGCCTTCTGGGAGATGGCCCATCGCGAACTTCCCTCAAGGGAGAGACCTCAAGCACCTCGGCATAGTCACTACAAGACCTTTTTCCACCAGAATGAGGCCCCTGAGGATGCTCCAACCGAACGACTGCGATCCTCGCCACCTCAGTGGCTTGAAGGTCAAAGCTCGATGCGACCTTCGGTGGACGAGTCCCACCCTCGGCCTTGCATTTCACAGCATTGGCAAACCTACTCACCATCCCTGTGCTATCAAAGCACGTTAGAAAGCATTTTCGACAACAAGAAGTAAAAATAGCTCGAACTTGAACCTACCTAATTCAGAGTTGGGTCTCGAGGCTTTGACAGGTGTTAAAAGTGGGTTATAGTCCAGCAGGCCCGAAGAGTGAAGCAACTTGTCGGTAATCAAAGTACCAACCTTCTTACCACTTTTAAATCAATCATTGTAACATTTCAACACGTCGAAAGTTGGTTGCATCAATTCGGGCACATGCTTGATTGCAACTACAACAAAAACAAATTGAAAGATTAGCAAAATGAATAAAGACAGAAGATAGTGTAGCCTCTTACCTAAGTTCTCAAATCTAAAGTGAACGTTGAAGAATGGCTGGTCAGACTTGTCCCTCGCCATCCAATCTCCTGAGGTGTAAAACTGCTTCCTTACCCACCCTTTTATACGTGTGGGACCCTTGATGGTTTTCCCCT
This sequence comes from Momordica charantia, assembly GCF_013281855.1. Lineage (NCBI taxonomy): Eukaryota > Viridiplantae > Streptophyta > Magnoliopsida > Cucurbitales > Cucurbitaceae > Momordica > Momordica charantia. Next base: position 9,551,726 of record NW_028275161.1, on the reverse strand, counting down.
GCGGCTTTCCCCGCGCACAGGTAATATCACCCAGGCTTCTTGGAGTGCGCTTCACCTCGAAACAAGCAAGGAGTTGGTCGATGATGGCTAAAGCAAAAACGACACCCCATCCATTGGAGGCCACCTGGAAGGTGCGAGACCGGTTCAACTTAGGAATTCCTGAATACTAGGATGAACGGGAAGCTGGAACCCATATTCAAACATTTTTAAGTAAAGGGTTACCCATCCTTCAGGTGCATTGTCAGCTCTTTCTCCGGCTTAAGGTAAGCGCAGGAGGATAGAGTCGGGAATATGGAACCACTTACATAGTAGTCCAAGATAACTTTCTGGCATTCTCGAGGGAAACTCCAAACCTTGGTCCAATGTCAAAGCATCACTATCTTCTCCTTCGTCCTCCGAAAAGCGAAAGTTTTCTTTCTCCTCGAGCTCGGCGACTAGGCCCTCTGCTAAGTCTTCATTATACTGGCGTTTCCTGGGGGATAGATCTATTAGTGGAACGATATAGACTACAGGATGAACTGCTACTCGACGAACTCGACATAATGAAAATAATATAAAAAATAAGACTAGAATAATAGACTGGCCCAACACAAAGTACGAGTTGGCTAGGTCGTGCTCCAGAAATTTGGAAAGCGTAAAACGCGGATTTGAGATTCGGAACTATTTATAGTGTTTCGAAAATTAATCTCGGCGTACACATGTCAGAAAAATAATGGTCAAGAGCTCCTCGAGAGCTCAAATGATGCAGCACTCAAATGCACTTATAGTTGTCACCTCCATCTCCCAACTTGTGCAACGGTTATATTTTTTCACCTCGAAATCGGAAGTCACCCCATTAACCGATTTCCTACGAAAGAACTTCTCTGCCAGGTTGACCTCAAACCTGATAGAGAGGGGGCCAATGTTTGGGAGATGAAATTGTCATGCCACATGGAGGACAGTAATTCGCCCAAAGGAGAATTGTTCAAACCGGTAGCTCTACCTCGAACCTGTCGAGGTGATAGACTTAGTCGCTTTATTCATTTTTACACTTGTTAAACGATTTAATCTGAGCAATCCGACAGGTTTGACCTGCAATGCGACAGAGATAACTTCCAGTCGTGAAGTCTGTTGGACCTCACACTTATAAATAGAGGGCCTCATTTTTACCTAGGTAGGGAATTTCTCCTCGAAACTATTATTGAGTTTGAGTTGCTTACTAACTTAAGCGGCGAAGATTTTGTCCTCTTGTGTAGGTCTTTCCATTGTGCTTGAAGTTGGAACTTGGACCGGGTTTGATCTCGACTAGGTCAAACCTTGTGCAAATTCTTGCATAAAAAAAAGTCACCAATTTGAAAAAGCCAAAATAGAGAGTAACATATTTATATATATAGTGAATGATATATAGAAAGGATATATCACTATGATATATATAGTAGGGGTGAAGCAAACCAAACCAACCCGAAAAGTCGAATCGAACCGAGACAATTCGGGTTGGTTCAGTTCGATTTATACAAAATTTTTACTAATCCGAAACTGAACCGAACTGATATCTTCGGTTCGATTCGGTTACCTTTTAACCTATTTTAGGTTTAGACTTAACCTAAATCCCACCACTCTCTTTTTTTTTTGCAAAGGCGCCGCCCACTCAATGTTATAACCCATCCCCCACCTCACTCACAACCTTTCCGTTCTCTCTTTACTGTGGGATCTCTCTCTCACTCTACTATGCGATTTAGATCCATTTGGCGGCGACCCTCTCTGACGCCCTTTAGCATGGCGGCAACTCTCTCTGACCCCCTTTAGCGCGCCGCAACGATCCTCTTTGACCCTCTTCACTGCATTGTGACAATCCTATCCGACCCTCTTAAGGCGGCGACCCTCTCCGATTGTCGTAGCATGCGGTAGCGCCCCTCAGCGTGGTGACGACCCTCTCCAACAGGCTGTTTTTTCTAGGGTTATTAATATATCTTTTCCTCTTCTTTTCTCACGATATATAACTCGAATTTCGTATCAAAGAAGAAGAAGGTTAAAGCCAAAGTCGAAGATTGATGATTCAGCCATTATTTGTTCATGCCCATCAAGATGCATGATGTTTTTTTTTTTTTATTTATAAAAAAGAGTTATATTGTTTCTCTTCTTTATTTTTAGAGATTGAGCAATCTTGAAAAAAGAAAAAAAAAATCGTTTCCTTTTATGAAATCTTGATGATGTGGGTCGCTAAATACATGGTTTTAAAACATAATCCAATTTTTTTTTCTAAAAAAATAAATAAAAAACATAATCCAAATCTTGGTTTGAAATTTTAAGGCCATTTTTTAACTAGTACACCGATAATTAATTAATTAGTTAACGGTATTTTGCAAAAAAAAAATAAAAAGAAAAGAAAGGAAACCGAACCGAATCAATTCGGTTCTTGCATCTTTCTAACTGAACCAATTTCGGTTTTTCACTCCTTATCGAAAATCGAACCGACCCGAATTTTTTTCACCCCTAATATAGTATATACTTTTAAATCCTTTTGAAGGGAATGTAAGTTTGATCTTTACTCATTTTTCATTCAAAGTGTTATCATCTTCGAATATATAATATCTATATTATATTAAGAAGGCATATGATATTTGAAAAAAAAAATTGGATAATAATACGTTTTTGTTTTTAGTTTTTAATTACAAATAAATAAACTCATACTAATTTTGAAAATATAAAATTAGTTTTCAATTGTGAATTGAATTGCACAGGCATGCAATTTGGCCATCTTCGTGCATTGTTTTAATATGAAAACTTAGAGGCCGTTTGATAACAATTTCATTTTTGGTTTTTGGTTTTTAGTTTTTGAAAAACAAGTTTGTTTGGTAACCAATTAAATTTCATGTTTCTTGTTTTTTAAAATCGTTTTGAAATCCTTAATAAATTTAAAAAATAAAAAGTAGTAGTTTTAAAACGGGTTTTTGTTTTTCAAAATCTCATTTTTTTTCTTCTAATGCTCTTTTTTTTTTCTTTGACATATTTCTTTCAATAACTTCTTTCTCGCTCTAAAATATTTTTCTACCTAACTTTCTCTCTAAAAAGATTTATCTTTCTCTTTCTAAAATTTTTATCTTTGAAATATTTCTCTGCCTCTCCAGAATTTTCATTTGTATATATTTATATTTCTTTGTTTTTTTTCTAACGTGTCACTTTCTTTTTTTTCTTTATAATAATATTTTTTCGAATGTTTCTCATTCTCAAATTTCACATGTTATAACTTCTTTCTTTTTCTAGTCTATTTTTTTTCTCTAAGAACTATATCTTCAACTTTCCTCTACCGAGATGTTTTCTTGTACAATTTTTTGAATGATAAAAATTTGGCCAATTAGTAAATGCCACATAATAATTTTAAAATTATATTTAGTACCAATCATAAAATTACATGTGTCCTAAATTAATTTTAAATCGACAAATCAAATTGTGCCACGTGTCTCTCTTATGCTCGTCCGATGAAATCAACAAATTGGATCAAACCCATAAAGAGGTTGGGCCCAAGCTCATGACCCATTAAGCTCATGTCTCGTATAAGACCCACCAAAACTCTATAAATATAGGAGATCGCCTCTCATTTTAGGGATTCGGAGAGATCCAAAAGCATTAGAGATTTAGAGGCTTTAGAGCGTTTAGAGTCATCTACAAATCTTTCAGACTGCGAAGCATCTGGAACCAACAAGACTAAAAGAACCAAAGACTCGAAGACTACGAGACTTCAAGAATTATGAATATTTTCTTCTCTAAGTAACCGACTAAAGAACCCTTTCTCAAGCAACAACACTTGAAAATTTCAGCAAGCTGTGAACTCCGTCTACGACAGACTTAAGAACTATTCACAAGTTGCAAGCCGAAGACCTCACGAGCCAAAGTACGTCATCAAGCTGCAAATTTCGTCAAGCGAGCCAAAGACTTTGTAAAGCATCAAGCTTCACAACCAAAGACTTTAAAGATTCTTCAATTCGACAAAAGTTGAAGATACGAACTCATTGATTCGTGAACAAGCTCACAAGCCCTCGAATTAAGGTTCGCATCCAAGAGAATTAATCAGAGGATCATATATTAGAGGTTGTAACACTACATACATAATTACAAATACAAGTTCATTAATTAAAGTTATTTATTCGTTGAATTTCTCATCGAACAAATGGGTACGCTTGGTGAAACATGCCTACCTCTCATCTATGTCTTTCAACTAAAAGAAAAAAAAAGTGATGGCATTTAAGGAAGTTTCATCAAAGATTGTTGCTTAAAGTGACTCCTACATAGGTCCAATTACTCGCAATCGCGCCATGGAAATGCTGGAAACCTGTACAATTCCAGTTCGGAGAGTGAATTCCCTTCTTCCTCTGCCCATCACAAAGGAACATCTAATCCGAACGTCATGTACCCTATCATGATGGCTGATGGTTGAAGAAAAGGACTATAAGATTGTTAGGTTTTATGCCCTAAACTCTTGGTTTCTAAATGTAAAACAAATATGTATTCAATAAAGTTGTTATTGATGTTTCTTTTAGAATTGCATTAACCCAAATCCAGTAAACTAACATGTGAGGTTTTGTCATGTATTGGAACAGTATATAACTGGTATATGGTGTATATATTTGATATACAATATATAATCAGTTACAGTATATACTCGATATACAAATGGATAATGTTCTAACAATAACCTAAAGGGTCTATAGTATATGGGTTGAAGGGATGTGAATCCCAGAGTAGAAGCAATAGAACGAATTCTGCAATTTCTTTTGAAATTTAAAGCACAGAAAAATATAAAACATGGAAGAATGTTGGACTTTACCGTTGTAGACTCTTCTTCATGTAAACCCAATGAGACAACACCATTTGATCTTCCTCATTAAGTCTATCGGTCGATTGTGGTATGTAATTGCAAAGGGTTGAAAGAGTAAGAGAGTTGAGATATTTTTAGCGTACCTTTAGTGTTCATCTTACTGTCATATCTATAGAGGGAAAATCCTAAGACCACCAGGATAACTTATTATTTTGGATATGGATATATTCTCCTAAATCTAAGGGAAATCCCAAGATCATCAGGATACCTTCTTCTTTTGAATTCTTAAAGGTAATTCAAAAAGCAGAAAATAGGGATTTTTTCCATCCATAACATTAGCCCCAACTCTCAAAATACTTAGTATTAATTTTAAATCTTTATCTGAAATGAATATATATTTATATAATATATTAATATACATTATATACATTTCCTTAGATAATTTGAACATTTCAAATTCTTTTATAAATTTTTATTCTCGTTTTACACGTTGTGAGCTAGCAAGAGAACCTAATGAACCTAACAACGATGCGGGATTAATCAGTCAAACTCATTAACCGAGTGAATTTTATCTATCAACTAAAGCTTAAATATTCATATAAAAGTTTTTGTTGCTGTAGTATGGAAAAAAAACAAATATTTGTCAAAACAACATAATGACAAAATTTGACAACCATATTCTTAAGTTTGTTGTCACATACAAAATGATATGAACACAAACTTTTGTGGTGAAAGGGACTAAAGTGACTCTCTACCACGAGATAGTAGTAGTTTGTTGCCACATACAAAATGCTATGAACACAAACATTAATGGTGAAAGGGACAAAAGTGACTCTCTACCACGATATAGTAGTATCCTTTAACCTATTAGTGAATATAGCCTCAAAGGTGGATTTAGACGGCAACTCAAATTATCAAAATCAAATAGCCTTATGATCTCTAATTAATATGATTTTGATGGGTGAACATGTATCCTTTTTTGTTAAGCACCTTATAACTCTTTAGATTTAATTATGAGTTATAAAAAATTACCTTTCATTCTTGATATGCATACTGCAAAGGGAAGTATATAGACTTTAAGCATGAATTTTTTTTTATTTTACTTTATTATTCAAGGGACCTCTATTGAAACTAAACTTCTCTCCGCTAATGATTTCAATATCCTCTACTGCATAGATCTTTATGCTAGAGAATTTGCAATACCTTTCAACATAGCTCTTTTGTTAATTATCAATGTTACTTGAGATTGATCTTACAATATTATTTCACTATATACAAGAGATACGTTCATGCAAGTTTTTATCCTCTAACAAGGCCTTTATTATGTCGCAAACATATTACACTAGGTAAATAAATTTACTCCCACTAAACCTGTATTTCATAATTATTACTCTTATTACCTTTCGATATTACATATGATAATATCAATATGCAATGAAAATTATGAAATTACAGATAAAAATTTTTCATTGAGATCATAGATGAATATAAACTTTTTGAGATTTTGTGTTACCAGATCAAAAGTCTCCAAAATATACAAGCTTATTAATTTCAAATTATACAATTAAGAAACCAATCTATATATTCATCTGACACAACTTAAAAAAGTTAGAAGTATTGTCATTTACTTGAAAGAACTTTTCGAGAAGCCATAGAAAAGATCTGTAAAAAGTATTGTTAACCTTAAGAATTGAAACCATAACAACTAGATGAGTCTTATACTTGTTAACGTTGTCTTTTAAAAGCAATATAACAAACTGTAAAATATATTTGTTGTTTATTGTTCCAACACATTCTTCATGACATTCATTTTTCCTTCTAAGAGATAAAGACTTTGTTTGACAGAAGAGAATATACTCTTTTTATCAAACTTTAATCTTTATAATCATATTTCTCATATAACTACATACGTTAATGAAATTTTTAATGATGTGACATTGTTTTACTAAAATTATGAGAATTTTTATTCTTTACTAATATTGTTATCAAGAGAATAACTAAATTTCTCTTAAATACAACATTCTTTATTTTATAGTCTCCATCCTTAAGAAACTTTAAGATCTCTTCCAAATCAACTTTAAGTGGGAACTAACTTTAGAAATTATATATATTGAAAGACTATCATATCTAGAGTGACAACTAAAAACCATAACTCCAAATCTCGTAAAACTTTGAATTGCAACTGATTTTAGTTGTTTCTATATTTGGTACACCACTTTAACTTTTTTATAACAATCTTGGGTGCTTTCTCCAGATAGACTGAGGGTAAGGGAAAATGATTTGTTATATTTCTGACCACACCTTTTTAAACTTTGAATCATTTTATAAGCAACATATATCTCAGGTTTGCCTGCGAATATATATTACTTATTAACTCTATAAATTCTTACAGGAGTTAGCAAGTGTCCTAGACCTTATCTTCTCAATCCACCATATTTCATAATGATTTCATTCACTACGAATTGATATATGATGACTTTTAAGTATCCAAGAATAAAGACCTCTCCTATATCAAATATCGCTATCCTTAACGAGAGTAAATTTCTTATAACTTTATGCAATGTTGTTACACATTTAAAGAAGCCATATTGATTAGGCTATAAATGAATGTTCTAAAATACTAGAGCTCCCAATAGCACCTAATTTGACAATTCCAGTTATGTCCCCTTGATCATTCCTAATACAGACTTGAATGTCAGTTTAATCTTGAGAACCAACAAGCAATGAATAGAAATAGAAAAGTATATTCGATGATGGGATGTGAATCCCGGAGCAGAAGCGGATCATCGTTCATGATTTTTTTAGAAAACAAAAACAAAGGTGTGAAGAAGAAAATACAGGGGAAACTTACATTTCAAGAACTTTTCTTCAACGATTTCCACCCGAACACCACCAAACGATCTTCCGTGCTATCCTCTTGGGTCTCGAGATCGCGCTTGTGTGAGCAATTTGTTTGGAATCTCAGGGAGAATTAAGAGAGATTATGTTTGATTGAGAGCAAATTGCTTGGGAGTTCTTCGTTGTTTCTAATGCAGAACCATTTTGCAATTAACCACCTATGACGTGGGGATAACACCCCACGTCATAACTGCCCCCCACTCCCCTAAAATTAAGCAGGGGAGTGTTAATATTAATAATTAATATATATATATATATATATCAAATAATTTACACTTAATTATTTATCACATAAATAAAATCATATTCTATAGCATTTCTCACGTATAATCTATAGTTCTAATGTACATCTTATGCACATTATTTTTAACTTATAGCTTTAATATGAATCTTATTCATATTAATCTTTGTTTCAATCTTATTTAAATAATTTCTCTCATAATATATTGTTTTAATTTAGAATTAACTATATAATGTATCAATATACATATAATCCCTTAAGTAATTTAAATAGTGTTGATGCGTGGATTTCGGTCCTCCGGTTCTCCTCCTCGCACCTACCAAACTTGTTGATCCGGGACTAGTACCTGCAAAACCAGATGAGCTAAACCGGTGCGACTCTAGTCACACGGGCTCCAATGCTTAACTTAGCAGGAGAATAATGTGAAATGCAGCTAATTTCAGATGCCCTTACCTCTAAGGCTGGATCGCTACTTATAGTCGTCAGGTTGTTCCAGAACATTCCATAGGTAGCTAACCCTAATTTCGCTGGCGGGCCTAGGTGAAACCGTGGATCGAAGACGAAGGGCTGCTGGAGGGCCGTGGGCCGAGCCACGGGTCGGGACCGAGCCCCGGGTCGGGACCGAGCCCATCGCGACCCAGTGGCTTCCTTCGGATCTTCACCTGTACCTCGACTTTCGGTTTCCATTGCATAACAGTTGCCCCCTGCTCTCAATGTGATGCTTTCGATCTCATTGGGAGTATAGCTTTTGTAGTGATCTATCTTGTCATATGGGCCCGAGTCGAATGAATTGTCGAATCATTGCGGGGCTCATGGCACCCTTGTCGCAGTGAGTGATCTTATCTTCACAGGACACAAGAAAGTGAAAGTGTATGTCAATTTTCCTTTTCCTTGCAAGACCCGATGCAGCCTGTCACATCTACAGTAGACCCATGCTTTGAGATCTCGAGGTGTTGGGTGCCGAGCCGAGATGTCACAAGAGTGTTAGGTACCGAGCCGAGTAGTCACAAGTGTGTTGGGTACCGTGCCAAGTAGTCACAAGGGTGTTAGGTACCGAGCCGAGTAGTCACAAGAGTGTTGGGCCTTGTGCCGAGCACCCTTTGGCCCGCTGGGTAAAGACCTCTGGACCAAGAACTGTGCTATGAGTTGAGGGCTATTTAAACCCCTCCATCCTCATCAATTCTTGCCAACCTCCCGACAAGGTATTCATTTCTCTGCCCTGTTCTTTGTCGTATTTTCTTTTTATATGGCCGGCCTCGGTTTCGAGTGGACTTCCTCGGATGATGGGTCATCATCGCATCCTACGTCAGAGTCCCAGTCTTATCGTCCATTTTGGATGGATAACTTCACTCTTACAGCGAAGGACCTGCGCCGCTTGCGTTCGAAATACCGTATCCCGGATTCGGTTAGCCTTCATCTTCCGAACCCGGGAGAGAGTATTGACGGTTCTTATCCCGGTGAAGTAGTATTTTATGCTGCGATGTTCCAATTTGGAGTTCGCCTACCATTGCCTCTTTTTCTTCAAAACTTTTTAGCTTTTAATCAAATAGCTCCTTCCCAAATCGTCCCGAACGGGTGGTCTACTTTGATTAGCTGCTTTATTTTGTGGTCGCACCTCGGGGGCGAGCAGCCTCTAACCGCCGCGGATTTTATGTCGCTTTATTATCTCAAACACAGCCCCGAGGATAACTTTCATTTTTATGTTAGTTCCCGGAACCAAATTCTGGTTATGGGTCCCTCCTCAGTGAAGCATTGGAAGAATGAATGGTTCTTTGTTGGCGGTGACTGGCTGGCCCGTGATGAGAGAGGGTTGTATTTTCCTGTCCCGACCGAGTGTAGGGAGTTGGGTAAGTAGCTTCCGAACACCGTCGGGACTTTCGCAGACGTCAATTCTAATATTCCTTTTTGTTGGCAGTTTCCCGCAACTGTGAGCTCACCGCCGAGGCAACCACTTTCAATCACACCGTTATCCAGCTACCGGATATCGAGCGTTGGGGCCCAGATTTGGTTACGGAGCAAAACCTAGTGGATTTTGGCTTGGCCCTTCCGCGTAACCCTCCAGGTCCTTGTCGAAATCCTCTCTTCACTTTGCATGAACGTCGCTTTTTACCATTATCTTTGTTTGTAGACATGTCGAGACGGAGTGCTTCCTTGTATGAAAGAGAGCGTCGCCGGAATACCAGGGGTTTGGGGGCCGGTTCCAGTCGGGCTTCGGATATCGAGGTAACTGATTTGACCGAGGAGGGACTCCCTTCACAACACGTTCGATCTTCCATGCCTCCGACAGCCCCGAGGCGCTCTGCTCGACTTCATGGGACAGCTACCCCGTCCTCCCCTCAAGGTCACCCAGGAAGCTCCTTTCAAGTCCCAATTTTCCCTTTCTCTGGCCCATATAATTCTAATGCTGACGGGACAGCTTACCTGGAAAGAGCATTTAGTCTCTGGCAAGGCCTCGGCGACTCATCAAGTGGGTCAGACTTTGGTCTGTCAAATCCTCATCACAGCATCAGCACCTGCCTTAGAGATCTCCACCAGGTGAGTGCTTGGTAACCTCCAGTATTTGTCATAGCATTCTCCCCTAACGTCAAATCTTATCCTTGGCAGACTTTCAACCGTCTAGTGGTATTCTCGGGTCGAGTTGCTGACGAAATTAACCACCTCTGCTGCCATTATGCCCCTCGGGAGGAGCTGGAACAGGCCATTTCTTCCTTGAACCAGGCCACCAGCCTTCTGGAGGGTACCCAACGCGAGTTGGAAGCAGAGAAGAGAAAATCTCGAGACGAGCTAGCTAACCTGCAGAGGAGACTTGACGAGGCCAACGCTCGACTCTCTAATTCCGAGTTCTTGGCCAGGGAATTCAAGAAAACTCAGGAGTATGTTGACTTGCAAAACTCTGCCATGGAGTGCGGTGTTTCCTGGTCTCTCCGTCAGGTTTCTACTCAACACCCTGACATTGACTTTTCCTTCCTCCCGGAGCGTTTTAGGGCCGAGCGTGACGCTCCTGACGACATTGATGACGACGACGACGAGTAATAGGGTAGCTTGAGCGAGTAGTTCTTACGATTGACTTTTATGTGCTTTGTCACTATGTTGCTTGTATTCTTTTCTTTGGAATCATCAATTAACCCTTTTACCAGTCACTTACTGGCTTACGGCTCTAACCCTGATGGAGTTTTGTTGCTTTCTTTTCGTAGGTTTCTAACTCGTTGGTCATAGCCAATGGTTTTACACCCGCTGTTGTTTTTGTATTTTTACTCCATCTCATGTTTTAACCGTGCTAGGCCAATTGACCCGCTTCTGGTTTGGCCGTGTTGAGATTGTTTAATTGTTCTTTTCAAACGTGTCGATTAAAGTAGATTCATGCTTCGTCGCACATGATCGGCGTCGAGTGATGGTCGGACCCGAGCAGTGGTCGGTCCACGAGTCGTGTTTAGTCGAAAATAAAACCTATTAACAAACATAGGCTATCTCGTAAAACCGCCGACTAATGTAGATCTGTGCTCGTTCGCACTTGGTTGACGCCAACAGTGGTCGGACCCGAGCAGTGGTCGCTCCCGAGCCCTGCTCGGCCTGCTCTGTATAGCTGGTTTTACCGTCACCATGTAGGATTGGATTTACCAAGCTTACGTCGTTGAGTAGCCGTAGTCGGTACCTGTTGTCCCCTACTCTCAATTGTATTGTCGATATCTTTTGAGAGTACGCTTGTAGACGAGGCAAAGTATTTTATCAAAAAGTCTCTTGGTATCTCGTTTTGGATTTAAGAGATACAGTTGACAGAGGATCAAATAAATGGGCACTTTATTGAACACAAGGAATTATAATTAGAAATCTTGTTAAAAGTAGAAAATAACCATATTTGAAGGTAGAAATAAAAGGTCAACAGCCCCCTTAGTAGAAGTTCTGTCGTTGTCCCTCATTGAGGTATAGTAGCATTCCTGTGACACTCGTTGTTCTCCTTTAATTTCTCCTACCCCACCCGGTGTTGGGAACTTCATGGATTGGTGATATGTGGATGGTATTGCTCTGAGCATATGCATCGTCGGTCTTCCCAGTATTGCGTTGTAGGAGGATGTGTAGTTAACGACCAAAAAGTCCACCATCTTGGTGACACTCTTCGGCCCACTTCCGAATGTTACTGGCAACTCTATCCTCCCTTCGGGGATGACTCGTTCTCCCCCAAATCCTACCAGTGGTGCCGGACTACTCTTCAGCACCTTTTCTCCTAGATCCATAGCTTTATAGGCTGTCTAGGAGATGATATCCGCCGAGCTGCCCCCATCCACCAAGACTCGATGTACTTTAACATTTGCTGTCTTCAACGTGATAACAAGTGAATCGTTATGAGGGTGAAGGAGGTGAGTTACTTCGTCCTCCGAAAATTCAATTGTCACCGGCCGGTTTGTAGTATACGCGTGGTAGGCCTCATTTTGCTCGCGACTCGTCCTAGCTTGACGCACATCTGCTTTCCTTTTTCTCCCGGATTCTCTTTCTATGGGGCCCCCCATTATAGTTCGAATCTCTCTTGCGGGAGACTTGTCGCTTTCGCCGTTCTGGGTCGCTTTAGGTTCCTCTACATACTCCTTGAGGTAGCCCCTTCGGATTAGTCCTTCCACCTTTTCCTTGAGATCAAAACAATCCTGAGTTGCATGGCCGTGATCCCTGTGGAAAAGACAATACCTGCCTTTCCTGCGCTTAGCTGACGGGGCCTTCATCCTCTCCGGCCATTTAAGCAACCTTTGGTCTTTGATCTCCATCAGCACTTGCTCGATTGGAACGGTGGTCGGGGTATACTTTTCAAATTTTCGGGGTGGATCTTTCTGGCTACTCCGATCCCTCTTCTCCTATCTCGACCCCTGCGGTTTATCTCCCGACCTCTCCCTCTTTGGGTCGGTTCGCTTTTCGTCAGGTTCCCTTTTTGAGTAAAAGAACTCACCAGCGCTCATGTACCTCTGAGCTCGGCTCAGCGCCTCCGAGAAGGTGTTCGGTGCTCTCTTTCCGAACGAGAATGACAAATGTTCATCCCTGACGCCGGACATGAAGGCCAGCAGAGATACAGCGTCTGTAAGGCCTTCTACCTGCAGCTTCTCCTCGTTGAACCGGGCTACATAGTCGCGTAGACTCTCTGTCGTCCTCTGCTTAATGGTTAAAAGATAAGCCACGGGTCGGCTCCGACACCGCCCCCTACAAACTGGGTCATGAATGCTCTGGCCAAGCTCTTGAAACTCGAGATCGACCCTCGTTTTAATTGTCGGAACCATATTCTGGCCGACCCGTTTACAGTAGTCGAGAATACCCGGCACCTGACCGCTTTCGACACTCCGTAGATATCCATCCATTCCCGATAAGCATCTAGATGGTCCACTGTGTCGGTTGTCCCGTCCAATTGCTTCACCGTGGGTAGCTTGAATTTTGGAGGGACCTTTTCTCTCATGATTTCCTCCGTGAATGGTGAGTCGGCTTGATCCAGTGGTTCTTCGAGGTCGAATCCCTTCTCCTTGTGGCTATGTCGCTTCTCCGAGGACTCTGGGCGATCTGCCGGTTTGCCTTTGTCGAGACTTATCAGTTCAGAGTTTCTGTCATCATGGTCGCTCTTGCCCCCATTTGGTGCCGGGGATTTATGTTGCTTTTTCATCTTTCGAGGTTCGAAAATTCGGGTTCGTCGCCTGGTATTTCCACCTATCCGCAACTTGCTCCCTGCACTGTTCGTTGACTCCTCGGTATCGCTTTCCGCTGGGCCCTTCCCCTTTTTCAGGTCTTTGACAAGGGGCACTTCGTCGGACTCCTGTCGCTCGAATTGTCAAAGGAGTTGGGTCATGCATTGAAGCATGCCCTCTACCTTGTCTTCGAAGACCGCGAACTGCTTTTGGAATGGCTCAGGGGTCGTTAATGCCTGCACCTCGGGCAACCCCTCCTGACGCTCTTGGTTTGGCTGGCTGGTCCCATCCTCGGGTCCTCCAACCTGGGGGTCGCCCAAGTTCAGCCTCCTCTTGGCAGAGCAGTTATCATCAGAGCGCCGTGGACTCCTCTTTGGTGTCATGTTGCTCAACTGGATGCTTTAAATCGTCCCCACAGACGGCGCCAATTGTTGATGCGTGGATTTCGGTCCTCCGGTTCTCCTCCTCGCACCTACCAAACTTGTTGATCCGGGACTAGTACCTGCAAAATCAGATGAGCTAAACCGGTGCGACTCTAGTCACACGGGCTCCGATGCTTAAGTTAGCAGGAGAATAATGTGAAATGTAGCTAATTTCAGATGCCCTTACCTCTAAGGTTGGATCGCTACTTATAATCGTCAGGTTGTTCCAGAACATTCCATAGGTAGCTAACCCTAATTTCGTTGGCAGGCCTGGGTGAAACCGTGGACCGAAGACGAAGGGCTGCTGGAGGGCCGTGGGCCGAGCCCCGGGTCGGGACCGAGCCACGGGTAGGGATTGAGCCCATCGCGGCCCAGTGGCTTCCTTCCGATCTTCACCTGTACCTCGACTTTCGGTTTCCATTGCATAATAAACAGTTCAAATTCCTCCAAAAACTTGATACTCGTTCTACCCGTTATAAGCTAGCAAGAGGACCTAATGGACCTATAGATTAGAAGCTCCAACGATACGAGATTAATCCGTCAAACTCATTGATCGAGTTAATCAACATTCGTTAACTACGGGTCACTCCACTAAAGACCCGCAGTTGCACTCTTCTCACTGTAGAATGTTTTCCTATCCATGGATATACGACCATTAATGACAAGTCAATCCTTTACGAGTGCTCGTAACTCACGTTGGGTAAAATTACCGTTTCACCCATGAGTTACATCTTACTCCTTAAATACCACTGCTCCTCTAATGAACAATCCGGTTATGGTCCGACCAATAACCGGAAGTGCTTCTCGGGCCAATGAGAGGGTGGGGCCCCTTGTTCAAGTCCTAGAGACATCATTTAAGAGAACACTAATCTACTTCCATAAAGTCGAGGCGGAGTGAATTCCATCTTGTGAAGTTATGTTCCCAGCTCCCCACTCGGTCTCGTCCCCAAAATGGTAGGAATATTGAATCGGCAACTCGGGCCACTTTCACCCATACAGATCAAAGGACGAGCCCTCAAGGGTAGGAGTCTATAACTCACTCAGGATTGAGAATGAGTTGTTTGGTCATCCTATGAAATAGCAATTTGTTAGTCAATGTCTATTTCGCAGTCCGGTCTTATACAAACTCCTTGTATATGATATCCCCACTCGCATGTCTCACACGAATGACCTGGATCAAGTCGTCTGTAACATTTACAAAGTGGGTCGTATCCATAGTGTTGCCAGGATAAGGTACCCAAGCTTATCCATGTACGACAGACCTTTTAGGTTATTCACGGGACATAATCCACTTGTATATCAGGGTATATCAAATATATACCTCGTATATCAGGGGTATATCAAATATCTACCTAGTATATCAAATATATACCCAGTATATATTTGTTCTGGTTACATGATAACAACCTTGGATATTTAGTTTATTGGATTTTGGACAATGCAATGCTATGAATTCAACAATAAACTTACTGAATAAAACTTCATTGAATATACATTTCTTTTTACATAAATACAAACCACGAGTTTAGGGCAACACACCCAACAAACTCTCACTTGAACTAAACTAGAGTGGGGTGTACATTATCATGAGGCAAAGGGAAAATACAATAAACTACAGCATACACTATCCCCATTACATTTCTCCCACTTGCCATAGACTAATCGTACAAAGCAAGTAGACCTAGACTTTCTAGATGGCCCTTAAACACTTTAGCCGTGAGTGCCTTCGTAAAAGGATCGGCAAAGTTGTGCTCCGAAGCGATCTTTTTAACGATCACATCTCCTCGTTGCACTGTCTCCCGTATAAGGTGGTACTTCTTTTCGATGTGTTTGCCTCTCTTGTGGCTTCGAGGTTCTTTAGAATTTGCCACAACACCACTGTTATCACAATAAAGTGTGATGAGCAAATTCATGTTTGGAACGACTTCCAAATCTATCAAGAACTTTCTAAGCCAAACCGCCTCTTTTGCTGCTTCACAAGCTGCAACGTACTCAGCGTCCATGGTGGAGTCAGCGATGCATCCTAATTTGATGCTTCGCCAAACTACCGCTCCTCCGCTAAGAGTGAATACTGACCCAGACGTGGGTTTCCTTGAATCCTTGTCTGTTTGGAAGTTGAAGTCAGTGTATCCTGTAAGGATCAAATCCAGAGCCATACACGAGCTTGTAGTCCCTCGTTCTCCTTAGATACTTGAGGATTCCCTTAATAGAAGTCCAGTGATCATATCCTGGGTTGGATTGGTACCTATTGACCATCCCTACTGAATATCAAATGTCAGGTTTAGTGCATAGCATGGCGTATATCAAGCTGCCCACTGCACAAGCATAGGGTATACGTCTCATATCTTCAACTTCTTGAGGTGTCTCAGGACATTGTTCCTTTGACAAATGAATTCCATGCCTGAATGGTAATAAGCTTTTCTTGGAATTCTGCATCGAAAATTGAACAAGCATCTTGTCGATATAAGTTGCTTGATACAGGGCTAACGTTTTGTTCTTGCGATCCCTTAAAATTTGGATGCCAAGAAAATACCGAGCTTCTCCCAAATCCTTCATTTGGAACTCAGTCGCTAGCCACTTCTTTATGTCAATGAGTTCACCTATATCATTCCCAATGAGTAGGAAATCATCCACATACAACACTAAAAAGGCTAGAGTGTCGTTGATGATCTTCTTGTATACACAAGGCTCATCAACGTTTTAGTCAAAACCATAAGATTTGATCGTACTATCCAACCTTATGTTCCATGATCGAGATGCTTGTTTCAGTCGCTATATAGATCGTTTAAGCTTGCAAACCTTTTGCTCTTGACCTTGTGCTATGAACCCTTTGGGTTGAGACATATAAATACTTTCTTCAAGATTGCTATTCAGAAAAGCAGTTTTGACGTCTATTTGCCATATCTCATAGTCATAATACGTGGCAATGAACAAAAGTATTCTAATGGACTTAAGCATAGCTACTGGGGAGAATGTTTCTTCATAGTCCACCCCTTCCCTTTGTGTGTAGCCTTTTGCCACAAGTCTCGCCTTATAGGTCTGTACCTTTCCTTCAGCGTCTCGTTTTCGCTTATAGATCCGTTTGCACCCTATGGGTTTTACCCAGTCAGGTTGATCTACAAGTTCCCAAACAGAATTGAAGTACATCGACTCCATTTCCAGGTCCATTGCTTTGACCCATTTGTCATTGTCAGTATCTTCCATTGCCATTTTGTAGGTCAATGGATATTCGACGCCGTCATCAGGTATGACAACTTGGGTTTCAGTTAAACCTACATAGCGGTCAGGTTGTGACACATCACTCCCACTACGTCGAGGCACCCTCAATACTTGAGGTGGATGTGACTGACGTGATGTATTGGCTTCATCAACAACTCTTGTTGTAGTGCCAGTTTGATCAACAACTCTTGTTGACGTGTCTGTAGCCTCGTCGGAAATCTCGTTAATCACTACCTTACTCCATGGTTTATGATCTCGAACGTGGTCTTCTTCCAAGAAAGTGGCATTTGTCGATACAAACACTCTGTTTTCTTGAGGATCGAAGAATATACCACCTCTCGTCTCTTTAGGGTAACCTACGAATAGGCATACTTTTGAACGATACTCCAGTTTCTGTGGGTTAGTCATGAGCACATGTGTCGGGCATCCCCAAATGCAGAAATGACGAAAACTAGCTTTACGACCCTTCCATAGCTCCAAGGGTGTTTCAAAAACACTCTTTGATGGAACTACGTTCAAAATATAAACCGCAGTCTCCACTTTGCAATCCCAAAACGAGTTAGGCAACTGAGCATAGCTCATCATTTATCGAACCATGTCCAACAGGGTTCTGTTTCTCCTTTCTGATACACCGTTTTGTTGAGGTGTACCAGGGGCTGAGAGTTGGGACATGATTCCATGTTCTATCCTATAGTCCTGGAATCTCAAGTCCATATACTCTCCACGACGATCTGATCGAAGTGTTTTAAATGGTTTTACCTAATTGATTTTCAACTTCAGTCTTGTACTCCTTGAACTTTTCAAGGGCTTCAGATTTATGTTACATTAGGTATAAATAATCATACCTTCAATAATCATCTATAAAAGAGATGAAGTATTCATACCCTCCTCGAGCTTTAACATTCATCGTGCCACAAAGGTCTAAATGTATAAGTTCTAAGGGCTCTTTGGCTCTATAACCTTTTCCAGTAAAAGGTCTTTTAGTCATCTTGCCTTCAAGACAAGACTGACATGGTGGAAAGAATCGTCTTCTAACTCACTTAGAATGTCATTCTTAACGAAACTACCAATCCTATTGAGATTAATGTGACCTAATCTTAAGTGCCAAACAAAGGTATTTTCTTTGTGAGAAACTTTTTGCCTTTTATTTTGAGTTCTAACATTTTTAAACAACTCGATATTTAAAACTGCTTTAGTTATGGTTAGCCTTAGCACATACAAGTTGTTTTCAAGCAAAGTAGAACAAATATTAACTCCATTTCTTGAAATGAACGCTTCATTCAAATTAAATGAAATGGAATACAAATATTCTAACAAACAAGAAACTGAAATTAAGTTCCTTTTAATATTAGGAACTACGTACACATTATCTAATAATATATACATATTCTTGTTTGTAAAGAACTTGAGCTCCCCTACCGCCACAGTTGAGACGACTTCTCCCATTCCGACCTTGAGAGTCATCTCTCCGGCGTCGAGCTGCCTCCAGGAACTAATTCTTTGAAATGAAGAACAAACATGATTAGTGGCTCCTGAATCCAGTATCTAGGCGGAGTCATCATTATCCACTAAACATGTTTCTAAAACAAGTAAATTATATTTACCTTCGTTGGCTTTCTTCTTTTCAGCCAAGTATTTTAGGTAGTTGCACTTCCAATGCCCGTCCATATTGCAGTGGAAACACTTTCCTTTCTCTGCAACCTTGGCCTTGCCTTTCTAGGTAGCGGCATCAGCGGAGTCGGGTTTAGACCCCTTACCAGCAGCCTTCTTCTTCTTGAAAGTCCTACTTCCAGAAGAAGAGGGTGCAGACTTGGTTTCAGATGATGAACCTCGGTTGAATCTCTTTGAGGTGGCAACCTTTGCCTCCCTCTCTTGTCTCTTACTTTTCATAAGAGACTGGTAGGTCTGCAGCTCGTTTAAGAGTGTGGTAAGAGTGTACTCCAGCTTATTCATAATGCATTGCTGCAGAATGGCAGGAAACTCATCGAAAAAGATTCCAGAATGAAGCTGACCTGACTCTGCTCGTCTATGACAGCCCCATTCGACTCTGGTACGTTGAAGTGGACATCAGGTTGAGAACGTGTTCTCGCATTAAGGAGCCCTCCTTCATGCGGGAGTTGAAAATGAACTTAAGGGCTTCATGTCGAACCTGTGAGGACGGTTGTCCAAACATGCTCTGCAGCGAGTCCATGATCTCCTTAGCAGTGACCGTGTCCTCGTGCTTCTTAGCAAGCACATTAGATATGCTCGCCAAAATATAGACTTTGGCCTTGTCTTTGGCCTTGATCCATCTATCATAGACGTTGCGCACCGCCACAGTGGCATTAGGCGTAGGAGCTTGAGGACAATCCTGTTGCAAGACGAACCTAAGATCATCTATCACAAGAATAGTGTTTAGATTCCATTTCCATTGTTTGTAATTCTTGTCGTTATGTTTTTGGGCGGCTAGGAGTGCAATAATGGAAGTAAGACATGCTGAAAGTAAAAACAAACCTATATTAGTTTCATGCATTAGCCTTTAAACCCAATCAAATTTTAGCAAAAGTGATTAAGCACCCTAACAAAAATGTTCTGGAAAGATGCTTCAGTGATTTAGAACAACAGCCACCGTAGGGCAGACAGGTACTCCTTCATTGAATCGAGACGTTTTCAACTAAATTTTACACCAGAATAACTCTTATTTCTATAAACTTTAGTCATCGTTTATTTGGTCAGGAAATTGCTGACTAACTTGACAACTCCCCGTAAGTGTGACCCATCATTTTCGAACCTCAGAGGTCCACCCCAATAATCCTGCCATAAGGAAGGAAAATATTGGAGCAAAACCTAAGAGACCCCTATCAATTTTTGGAGTTTGCCTTGGTTTTGATTGAACTCTCCGTAGGGATGGTCGCTCTAGGGCGACACGAGGCCGACCATGAAACTCACAGTGTGAATATAAAGGAAAACGTGAAAGAGAGAGAAAAGTATGTTATATATACTTTGTATATCAAATATATACACTGTATATTACATATTCTCTTTTCCACCCACTTAGTATTCTAAGACTAGGGTATATTATTTAGATAAATCCAGCAAAGTGAAATTAACTAAGTGAATTTTTAGTCGGCCCAATATAACTATTATATTGGTAGTTGTACATTAATGTTTTAGTTCATTAAACATTTTAATAAACCAACGACATTATTGCATGTATATAAAATATTGACTAGTTCAACCCCCAGGTCGGTTCCTAGGTAAAGGTGTTTCCTTACGGTCAGCTTAAATACCTCAACCTAAACAGAACATTCCTTAGACAGGGTTCCCTTATAGACAATATTTTATATTTAGTCTTTTATCATTTCATTTTAAACCTGGTTAAAACAAAGTAAAAGACTACCCGCTAATCATATTAGAAGATATAACTTAAGATCTAATTAATTTTAAACCCCTTTAAAATTAATTAACCTGACCCTATGTTTGCATGCAATTTTTTATTATAGATTTTAATTTCTATCTACCACATTTTATAACTCTTATAAAATTTAACAAATTAAAACTATAATCATGCATTTTAAACATACATTAATATAACAATTATATTCACCAAAGTAATGTCATGCTCAATGCAACTTTATTTTCATCTAATTAATACAACACTTATATTAATCATGAAAATAAAACATGCATTCATACATTATAACATTTATAACTATATGATGCATGATCATACATACATACATGCATTCAAACATACATATTAGGCATGTAACCTATGGTGGAATTTTAAAACTATATGGCACACAATATGCAATATGCTTTTAATTAAAATATACATTCATAATGCATAAAATAATTAAATAGCAAAGTTGGACCGATTTTTGGCACCCTAAGAAAGCAAAATAATATAAAAACAATAAGAAAACGACCGCAACTGCAACGCCCTCGAACCGTGAACCAGCCGAAAAATACCCGGGACAGCACCACAGCGCCTAAGGGCAGTGCAGCAGCGCCACGACGCTACAGTGAAGCGCTATGGCACTGTGTGCTGTCCACGCAGCGCCATGGCGCTGTCTGTGCAGTCTGCTTCGTCTTCTTCGCTGTTTTCTGCAAATTTTCACCAAATCCGACGCCACGAACAACTTTCGAGCGACCTGGACTTACAGACTCGATATAGAAACTCAATGCCCAAAACACCAGGCTTTTACATGATCAAATCAAGACTTCAATTGCATTCTACAAGCCAAAAACCGAAAATTTTCCAACTCGCAAATCCATATTTCGAAAATATGAAAACACCTACCAAGAACACCGATTTTGCTCCCAAAAATCAGAACATCAACCTGGCTTTAATACCAATTGATGGGATGTGAATCCCGGAGCGGAAGCGGATCATCGTTCATGACTTTTTGAGAAAACAAAAACAAAGGTGTGAAGAAGAAAATACAGGGGAAACTTACATTTGAACTTTTCTTCAACGATTTCGACCCGAACACCACCAAACGATCTTCCGTGCTATCCTCTTAGGTTTCGAGATCGCGCTTGTAGGAGCAATTCGTTTGGAATCACAGGGAGAATTAAGAAAGATTGTGTTTGATTGAGAGCAAATTGCTTGGGATTTCTCCGTTGTTTCTAATGCAGAACCATTTTGCAATTAACCACCTATTCCGTGGGGTTAACTCCCCACGTCATAACTGCCCCCCACTCCCCTGCAATTAAGACTTAATTATTTATCATATAAATAGAATCATATTCTATAGCATTTCTCTCATATAATCTATAGTTCTAATGTACATCTTATGCACATTATTTTTAACCTATAGTTTTAATATGAATCTTATTCATATTAATTTTATTTCAATAATATTCAAATAATTTCTCTCATAATATATAGTTTTAATTTATAATTAACTACATAACGTATCAATATACATATAATCCCTTAAGTAATTGAACAGTTCAAATTCTTCCGAAAACTTGATCCTCGTTTTACCCATTATGAGCTTGCAAGGGGACCTAATGGACCTACAAATCAGAAGCTCCAACGATAAGAGATTAATTGGTCAAACTCATTGACCGAGTTAATCAACATTCGCTAACTACGGGTCACTTCATTAAAGACCCGCAGTTACACTCTTCTCACTGCAGAATTTTTTCGTGTCCATGGATATACGACCATTAATGACAAGTCAATCATTCACGAGTGCTCATAACTCATGTTGGATCAAATTACCGTTTTACCCTTGAGTTACATCTTTCTCCTTAAATACCACTGCTCCTTTAATGAACAACTCGATTATGGTCCGACCAATAACCAGAAGTGCCTCTCGGGGAGGAGTGAATTCTATCTTGTGAAGCTATGTTCCCAGCTTCTCACTCGATCTCGTCCCTAAAATGGTAGGAATATTGAGTCGGCAACTCGGGCCACTCTCACCCATACAGATCAAAGGACGAGCCCTCAAGGGCAGGAGTTCATAACTCATTCAGGATTGAGAATGAGTTGTTTGGTCATCCTATGAAATAGCAATCTGTTAGTCAACGACGTTACATCTAAAGATTGTCTATTTCGTAGTTCGGTCTTATACAAACTCATTGTATAGGATACCCCTACTCTCATTTCTCCACACGAACGACCTGGATCGAGTCGTCTGTAACATTTACAAAGTGGGCCGTATCCATAGTGTTGCCAGGATAAGGTACCCAACCTTATCCATGTACTATAGACCCTTTAGGTTATTCACGGGACATTATCCACTCGTATATCAGTAGTATCTCAAATATATACCTCGTATATCAGTGGTATATCAAATATATACCTAGTATATCAAATATAACCCAGTTTATATACTGTCCCGGTTACATGATAAGAACCTTGGATGTTTAGTTTATTGGATTTTGAACAATGAAATGCTATGAATTCAACAATAAACTTATTGAATAAAACTTTATTGAATATACATTTCTTTTTACATAAATACAAACTACGAGTTTAGGGCAACACACCCAACTCGACATATAAGATAAGTTTTCATATCCAAGTCTAGCTTGTTAAATACCCTAAGTGATAAGCCAAATTTTCTTTATACCTCATGTGGCATTGTATTTGGAACATATATATATATTTTTTCTATATGTTCAAATTTCCAAAAAAATATCAAGAGAATTCCTCAGCTTGATTCTCTTGTGATTTAGGCGAACATATGTTCCAAATAAACCTTAGTACCAACTTTAATTTCTTTGTTTAAGGAAATAAACAATTAATGTGTACAATTTTATCTTTTCTTACTTAACCCATTTTCCTTGAAACATCACTCAGAAATTAGGGTATTAAAAGTTCAATATCTACCCTTATAAGTATCATAACCCACTACATACATGATGTATAATGGCTCAAATGGTATCAAATGCACAAGTAATCCTTGAATATTTTATATTTTGTGCATTTGATCCTTTAGTGTACTCACTAGTGTTCCTTTATTCTTTATCAAAAATTTAAATTCTATTTCTTTTGTTCTTTTCAGCACAATCTTTATCCTTTAAGGAACTTCTTAATTATCTCCTTATTCAAAGTAATCCCCAAGTTTCTCCCACTTTTTAAGATTCCATTTAACCTTAGAGGAATACTGCTTAGTGAAAAGTAGAAATATTTCCTTTAAATTTAAAAAAAAGCATGCAACTTAAATCAACTAAAAATATTTCTTAAATTCACAATAATGCAATGAATTTAATATTTAACAATGGCTCATTCAATAATGAAACATGTTTGAAATTAACCTTAAGTATTTATAAAAATACATTATATTTAAACTCAATGAGGACAACAAAATACCTAGCACAACATTGATAGCCTTCCTTTGGACTGACAATATAAACTTGCAAGTGGTACTCTCAATGTGGTGATCAAACATTGATAACCAATCCTGTCAGGCGAAAGCCTTCATTTGGCCGACAATCACTCACATGGCACAAGTTAATATTATCCATGTTTATCACCAACTAACTATATGTCTACTTGTTATTTGGCCAAACTTAAGTGTTCCTTTGGGCCAATTATATAAAACGCATAAATACACAAACTCACTAACATCTGATAATTTTGAAAGATATCAATATCATAAATCAGAGGCTACTTTGGCAGCATGATTCATCAAATTAACATCAACTAAAAGAATCAGACAATTATGCCACACATGTACCTTTATTTATTATTGATCATATCATTATGAAAATAAATTACCAAAATTATTTTCAAGATTAATAATAATATCTTTATGCATAACTTAATAATGGGAAATATCCTCTGAACAAAGAAAAATCAAAACTAGATTGACCAAAAGGAATTTTATTGATATTTTAACTCATCAGTAACTCGACATAGGCTACGAAACACTCATTGTAGCGCACAATAATCCAATATCAATATTTCACTCCATAATAGTATGTTTTTTGTTATTTGGCCAAATTGTGACCTCCTTTTGGACCGATCACAATTCAGATAAACAACAACATATACTAAAAAGTTCATAAAATATTGTTTTCGAATGAAAATAAAATACTTTTATTTTCAGCAATTAACAACAATATTTTCTTCATAAGTATTGATAAAATATAAATTTATTCACCATAATAATCAACCATTAATAAACAAAACTAAAACAAAAATCCAACAATTATCCATATTAAGTTATGCCAAAAAATATATATATCGACATGTATTCCTACACAATTAAACCTTTTTATCTTTAAACTGCACTGGGCTTTTAGCCCAATACAATATTAAACTTCAAATCAAATTGTGTCAGCCCATTGGCCTAGCATGATACGAGTCCATTTGTGACCAATTACATATATCAAAGGAGCAATTATTACAAGAAAGGCAAGGAAGATTCAAGAGGCTTTCATACTGCACCTTCAAAAGCTTGTTGATGCACAAGAACCAACAAAGAGTTTTGAGCCCGAATTTATTCATAATGTTACTTCAATGAGTCAAGAAGAGAATGAAGCAATGATGGCACGGGAAAAGTTGTCTATTTTGAGAGATGACACGGAGGACAAAAAAAGTGTGCAGATTCGTGAACAGGTGCCTTTGCAGATTGCACCACTTTGGAGTTTGTGAAGTCAAAAGTTGTCAAACCATATCCAAATGTGAAGCGCCTCTTACAGCACATAGATAAGACCATTTGAAGCATGACTACGTTTTCTGATCCGCATTTAAGTGTCTAGAATGATGTGCAATCCAGTTTTAATTTGCATGTCTTATTTTCTACAATTTGCATTAAGTAGTATTTTGAAAAACTTTTGGTGTTCTTATGTTGAACGACCATTTGGCCTATTTAAAGGCTTGTAATGCTCTTGTTATGGATAACTTAAGATCAAAACATATTGAAATTCAAGAACTTTTGTTCCTTAACACTTTTGGTGTTGCTTCTTTCAAATCTTGCTTTAGGTTTGATGTTAAACCGATTCATTGGATTAGTCTCGATCAAGCTAATTCTGGAGTGAGTCGTCTTAGGATCTAGGAGTGACCATCGTAGATTCTAAGTCCGATCTAAGTTAGTCGTTTTTGTGAATGTTTGCAAGGATCCTAGAAGGACCTCTAGCTTTGTAAACCCGAGCAACCTTGGCGCTTATCATAGCACCACTTTACTGTAGGTGGTGGCACTAATAACACTTTTTTTTAATACCACAATTTATAATCTTTGATTTGCAAACTAAAATAGTGTCAAACTTTTTCAAATCAATCATGATATTTGAACAATTTGTCGTCATTAAGAATATTAAATCATTCAAAATTATTTAATAATTCAGCAATCCAAATAATTCTGATAACATGTTTAAACAAATATGTTATTTAAAAGAACAACAATTCTAAATATCCAATAATCATCCATGTAAAACTTGCTCTGATACCACCTGTTGGAAAATTTAAATAAATCCTAATTCATAATTATTCTAAAATAAAAGTCATAAAATTCCAGAACAATCAAGACCAAGGATCTAAGCATGGAAGAAAACCAAAATCTATAAACATATTAGAATTACCTGAAACCATCAGATAGATTGACCATGAACTGCAAGAAGTTGTGGTTTGTGGTCTTCCTCAACTATGCAACCTGGACTAAATATAGAAAATACTCTATGTTTGATGGGGAAAAGTAGGCTCAAGAATCATAGTGTATTGGGGATGATAACCGTATATTTATATAATCAAGATCACTCATATGCGTATTAAATAGTCCAAATATAATTTTTCATTAATTTGTTACCAACATATGAATTAATTATTAAATTAATTATAACATTTTGTTCTTTTAGGAGTTCTCTATTACTGATAGTGCTGAGTTTGTTGCCTTCTTGTGGTTTTGTTGAGTTTGTTCCTATCATTAGTTGTGAATGATTTTTGTTAATATGTAGTTCATCTCAATTAGGTTTTGTAAGCTTGTTGTATCTAGGTGCTTTTATAATGAACTCCCCCCTCATATGGACTATAATTATGGGTCTAGGTGTATGACTTTTGTTCTTTGTGGAGTTCTCTATTAGTGGTAGTGTTGAGTTTGTTGTGTTATTGTGGTTTTGTTTAGTTCATCTCTAGGTGTTTTAAGTTTGTTGTATGTAGGCGGTGTTTTTATTATGAACTCCCCGCTCTCTCCCCCTCCCCTATCCATGGACTATAATCACTACAAGAAAAGTAAATATTTTCAAAGGTCACAACCTTGAAAAAGTATAAAATAAGGCTTTGATAAATCTTTTTTCGAAGGTTTACTCAACCTTCAAAAAGTGTCGAAATAGATCCCGTCGAAAAAGCTTTTTCAAAAGTTTTGTTAACCTTAAAAAAATAATATTTTTCAAAGGTTCAATCAGCCTTCAAAAATTCATATTTTTCAAAAGTTATACGCCTTCGATAATTTTAAATTAGTTGTCAATAATTAGTTAGTTTCAATTACTTTTTTCAAAGCTTTTTATTATTTTCCAAGGAAAAAAATCTTAATCCTCAACCATTTTTAAACCTTCAACAAAAAAAAGTAGAGTAATTAGCATTTCAAAAATATTATTTATTTTGAAAAATGAAATTACTTTTTCTAGTAAAATTTTATAATTTCAAAACTATATTCAACACAAGTAAATATTATTTACTATAACCAATAGTTACTGCAAAAACGGTCAATAAGTAGTCACAATTTTTCTAAAACTATTTTGAAATAATACAAATACTTCCAATTTCTAAAACTAATTCAAATAATACAAATACTTCCAATCCATGAAACAAAAAAAAAATTCGAAACCGGTACTTTAGGATTTTTTTCGCATCATCTCAAGCATCATTGCTTGAAATTGATGCGCAAAATGATCTTCTAATTTAATAATTTGATCTTTGAAGCCTTGTACCTCAACTTTTTTTTGTCGTTCAGATTCTTGAAGACGTTGTTCTGACTTGTTAAAGCGCGGTCAAGATCACGAACTTTGGAAGACACCAAGATGCAAAACAACGCACAACAAGTTAAGTTATATGGAAAAGTAAAGAGACAAAACCAGATAAATTCATGACACTTGCAAGATAAATACGGTGCCTCCAATCGGCCCAATTTCATCTTAACCATTTCCTACTTAAAAACACAAATATCCCATTCCAATTCAATGAGACAAGGACAAACATTGTTTTCCAACTTATGGACAGAATTGTACTATCATTATAATGAATGCCATTTGAATATAGTTACAAGAACCTCAAAATATTAAATTTAAAAATACCCTCGCACACAAACTAACGTATACAAAGCCATATATTTACTTGAAGGATGCTGGCCTAAGACTTTTAAATACCCTTTTTTAAATAAAAAATGGTTTTATTAAGATACACAGAAACATAAGAGAGTAGAAGACATTCTCCCTAGGCCAAACAATTACTGATAAGAACTTTCAGTTGACTCGAATAAAAAAAAAGAAGAGAAACTACTGAAGGATTTAGTTAAAGCGGCTCGTTCTGTTGTTGGCTGTATCTAAGGGGTGGTTTCTTCGTCAACTTGATTTCAAAAATGCCTTTTTGAATGGAACATTAAAGGAGAATGTCTACATGTCTCAGCCTCCGGGTTATGAGGATTCCTCTCGACCGAACATTGTTTGCACAAGGCCATATATGGTTTTAAACCAGTGCCACGGGCTTGGAATGATGAGTTGAAGTCCAGCTTATTACATCGGGGTTTTATTCTTTCCAAGTGTGATGCTTCATTGTATTACTATTGTCATAATGATATTATTGTTCTCCTTCTTCTATATGTGGACGATGTCATTATTACTGGAAATAACTATTTGTTTGTTGTTGATCTTATGTCTCATCTTGACTCCAAGTTTGCTTTGGAGGATCTCACTCAGTTGAGCTATGTTTTGGGCATTCAAATTACGTATCTCCCATTCGGTATTCATCTTAATCCGTCGAAATACATTTTTGACTTGCTGGAAAAAGTTCATCTACAGGATGCCCAGTCGTGCTCGACTCCATCAGTAACTGGAAAGCATTTGTATATTCATGATGGCGAGTGTCTTGACGATCCATTGATTTATTGCAGCACACTAGGGGGCCCTTCAATACTTAACAAACACTCCACCAGACATAGCCTTTATAGTGAACAAACACAGTCAATTTATTCAGGCTCCCACCGACACTCATTGGCAGGTCATGAAACGTGTTCTTCGCTATCTTAAAAGTTCATCTACCACTGGACGTCTCATTCAACCTTGATCTGAGTTTAATATAACTACCTTTTCGGATGTCGATTGGGCAGCGAGTATTGATGATCGTAATTCTGTTGCGGCATACTGTGTCTTTATTGGATCTACTATTATTTCATGGTCCTCAAAAAAGCAAGTCGCAATTGCCCGTGTCTAGCACCGAATCTGAGTATCGTGCCCTTGCTCATGCCTATACTGAAATTTCTTGGATCCAACAGTTGCTTCGAAAACTTGGATTTTGTTCTTTCACAACGCCTCTATTGTGGTGTGATAATATAGACGCTGGTGCTATAGCTATCAATCCCGTTTTTCATGCACGAACGAAGCACATTGAAATTGATGTTCATTATCAGAACAACTTGCTAACTGTCTCACCAAATCTCTTTCCCACACAATTCTGTTATCTTCTCTTCAAACTCAATCTAGTTTATCTACCCTCTTGTTTGAAAGGGGATGTAAAGGAGAAAGTACAACCACCTCTTTGTGAGGTGGCTGCAAATGTAGACTAAGGTGGCATATAAGGTGGACAGAAGGATCTATAATATATTTATGTTATTCTTCATCAAATATCATGCAAA
Source organism: Momordica charantia (assembly GCF_013281855.1). Classification (NCBI taxonomy): domain Eukaryota; kingdom Viridiplantae; phylum Streptophyta; class Magnoliopsida; order Cucurbitales; family Cucurbitaceae; genus Momordica; species Momordica charantia. The sequence goes on along the minus strand of NW_028275161.1, from coordinate 9,522,213 downwards.
CACGTATTTTGGTTGTTTTGCATTTCTCTATAATTTAGATTTATTCTGATTTTTAAAATTTTTAATTTCTTTGTATGAAAAATAGAGTTTACCGCTGTATTTTATTCATTGATTGGAAGATCGATACATAAAAGAATAGGGCAAATCTCTCCTATTGCTCTTGAAATTGTGTGAACTGTGAATTGCTACTTGTGTGTTACATATGTTTGGATCCTAGGAATGGATTGAAAATTTTGAAATTGTATAGCCGATGTAGCTTACTTAGAAGGTGGATTCCAAAATCCTGTGCAATTCAATGTTTTGACTGATGGTGTTAGTAAATTATAACCTGGCATAAGCAAATCCACATATAGAATACAAGTTATTGGCAAGAAGAAGATATTGGCAAAATTTCTGATATTCTAAGAAAACAAATAATTATGCAAAAGAATACTTGCCTCAGTGTCTCCAACAAGGCGAAAGCTCGAAACAGAAATTTGAGGACTAGAAGCTTTTGATCATCAGCTTTTTCGATGGTTTTGCTAATGATAGAAGCTGATTTAAATCTGAGTAGTTCATCAATTTTGGATTTGGCTTCGATCAACGACTTCACGTTTTTGGAAACGGAAACAAATTCCAGAATTTGCAATGTAGAATCATCGAGTCTGGAAATTTTTTGATACACGACAACTCAAGCGTATTGGATTACTCGAGCCGCAAGCCACTTGAATCCAATCGTATAGATGGTTTTAACCCGAAAGGCTAAGAGTTAAAGGATTACCTTTTCCATCCTTACCTTGAGCAAACAAAATACTCTCACTATGCTCAATGCCGAAAACACTCCACGAGTTTGGTGACCAACCAACCAAGCATGCTACGGGATAAAAATATGGATTCTTAAGTTCAACCACACAAAGGAAAATGATATTTTTGGGGGGGGGGGGGGGAGGGGGGTGCACACGACAAGGGTGAGAAAATCTCTCAATTTTATATTCAATATCAATCAAAGGTGTGAAATACAAGAGGGGTGCAAGCGTATTTATATGCTAAGGCCCATGGCCTTTACACGGAATGTGTAAAATCAAAATAAAAATGAAACAAATAAAAGAAAAATATTTTCCTTAAATTGCCAACTTGCTAATAAAATAAGGCGACATTTCTTAAAACTAATTTTGATAAAAATAAAATAAGACAAAGGAAAAATCAAATAAAAGATATTGCCTAAAATTAATTAAAACAAATCCCACAATTGTTTTAAACAAATTACGAATAGGGAATTTCCTAAAATGTTTAAGAGTTGTAGCAAGGCATTCGTTTTGGCACCAAAGTGAGCTGGCACCAATGGAAGGGTGGTAGTGTGAAGCGTGCATGGGGTAGGCGTAGGGCGGGCAAGCACTGGGTGTGGGCAGGTGAGGTGATAGGGGCGCTAGCACAGCAGGCGATCGTGCGAGTGGCATTGCATAGGCGTGCGCATGGAGCAAGTGGGTGCACGCTGGAATGCTTGGAGGCAGGCGAGGGTGTGCAAATGGGCGAGGCGTTGGGGCTAGGCAGTATGGTAGGCGCACGAGCGTGTATGGTGTATGGTGCATGCGGTACAATCATGCTGCATTCAGGCGCGCACAACTGGGCAAAAGCGTGCATGGGTACGACGTTAGCGCCCGGTGGGCATACTTTGCAAGGGCATGCGGCTGGTGCGCAGGCGAGGTAGGGTGCGAGCGGGGCTGAGCGTGTACGGCAATGGGTGATGGTGGACGGCAAGCGAACACTAGGCATGTGTTGCCTTGTAAGGTTAGTGGCGGAGTTGGGCGTGCATGGCATATGACTGGCATGAGGCGCGCGTGGGCATGTACGAGGGTGACCAATTGGAGATGCTGCTATGCGTACATGGGCACGGATGCGCGCATTGAAGCGTAAGTGACTGTACGGAGGACGTTGTCACGTGCGCGTGGGCTGTTTCCATACAAGGTTAGCACATTGATGTTGGCCTTAAGCATGCGGTTGGGTTCTCCACTTGGCGTGATTAGGTTCCAAGGACTTCGTGCCAAATATGATCGTATCATCTCCTCATTCTTGAAAACGATTCGTCCTCTAATCAAGAGGGTAGCCTACATATATAGAAAACAAATTAGTTTTCTCCAAATTATAACTCTTACCTTGTTGAGATATATAAAAAACAAATTAGTTTTCTCCAAATTATAACTCTTACCTTGTTGAGAAAACTTGAAATCTTGTGATGAAGATTCTCCTATTGGCTTCCCTTTGAATGTCCCTTTAAAGCATTTTTGTTCCTTCCAAACATGCTTCGAAGCCCAATCACTTGGTTTGTAGACATTGTGGTACGAATTCTTTGGCCTCCACTTGGTGTGTAGTATTTTAATTCTCCAACTTAGTAACTTGTGTTATCAGCTATGGCTTTGTTCAGATGGCTTTTTGAACAAGTACTTCTTCATGATTCTTGGACATATCATTATTCATTCATGATAACCTACATGAAAACGAACCAAATTAGTATCTTTGAAATTTAAATTTATCTTTTACATACCATGTAAGGTGATTTCAAGATCAGGCGAAGCTAGTGGGGTGAGTCTTTTTGGTTTCATCTTATAATGACTCACCATAACTTTCGAGTCTACTTTTGTTCCACCAGATTGAGATTAAGACTTGAAAGTTCCTGCAAAAGTCTCAAAACAATACAAGCTGTAGAATAAAACATAATAGTTTGAAAAGTAAGGATCCTTATCCAAGAATTCCTTGAGATTTGGCTTGTATGGCACAATAGCTTGTACTTTTCTCGCTTTCTCTTTTTGCTATCTACTCCCATTCTTCTCACTTTGATCAAAATTTGATTCTTTATGCATTGGTACAAGAGTAGGTATGTTATCCAAAAGACTTCACTATCCAAAAGACTTGGAGTACTATGCAAGTCACAAAGAATCTCATTTTCTAATTTACTACTCTTTATCTCAACAATTGGCATGCTATCGCATAATAACTTGCAATCAAATAAAATATGATCAACATGCATATCATCACAAGGTAGTTTATCCTCAACCTCAATTCAACTTTCCTTGAGACTCTCGACCTTCTCATATTCGTTAGGGGCACTTACCTCGTCCACTTGGATGTTGGTTGCCTCCTTGATTGTAAACTCCTTTCTTCTTTCCTCCAACTTTCTTTGATCGATTTGAACTTCTTTTGGTGACAATGAGATTGATGTGGTTTTCTTTCCATTATTAGCAAAATTATATCAATTAAGGAAACCATCATACTTCACCTTCCTATTATATTGTCACTGTCTTCCAAACGAAAGGTCACAAGCATGCATAGGTATGACATCACAAATAATTTCATCTTTATACCTAGCTATTGCAAAAAAAAAAAAAAAGATTGTAACTTGACTTTTGACCTTTATTTCACCACTATTAGTTAAACCTTGCAAATTATATGGACATGGGTGTGGTATGGTGGTTAAGTTCAATTTATCCACTATATAGGAACTAATTACATTAGTGCAACTACCACTATCAATACGAACACTACAACGTGTGATATTTAGTATACATTTAGTGTAAAAGAGATTATCTTTAGGTTAGTCCAAGGACTCCTCCCTAGATTGTGCATTGAGAGATCTCCTGACATCTAATGAGTACTTACATTGTTGACTTACTCCTTCTTGGGAGTTGGTAGTGGCTCCTTGTGAAATCTTCATTCTTCACTCCATCCTACGCAAGTAAAGGTTATAAATAATAAAGAAAATTTGTCACTCACTCCCTTGATCTCTCGACTTCTCTCCTTTTGTTAGAACGGATGTTGGTGTGGTTACCCTTTTGGAGATTCTCACTCGATTGCTCATGGCGAATCATCCTTGAACAAGCAAGCACAAGCCTACAAGCAATTATGCAAAAATACTTTCTCTCCCTCTTTTTTTTTTTTTTTTTACTATGGCTAATGGTATAGATGATACTAAGGACAAGAAGCAAATGGTAGAAAACGAATACCAAATGATATTACAAGAATAATGAAACAAAGATATAAACAAGGAAAGATAATATGCAACCTTGAACCTAATGCTCTTAGTACTAAGAACTTGACAAGAATATACAACTTGAAGTCAAACCACAATAAAGAAAAACTATCCAATAAAAATTAATGAAAACAATAATAACTTTAAAAGACGTACAAAATCCTACTCGTTGTGCAAACACACGCAAAAATCATTTTTACCAACAAAACAGTAACCTTTGTGGCAAGAAGGATGACTTTAGGTGAGGGGTGCATGCTGTGTACGGCTCGGATTGGGCTCAAACCAATGGTAAAATAAAGTACAAGGGGTGTACTTATCGTGTGTGGGCCACCAAAAGGTTGTTAATTGGTTTGGAGGGAATGCTCTCTCAAAAACAAATCTAGGGCTGAACTAAGGCCTCTTTCAGGTGGCCTAGTGGACTAGGCGGCTATCCTCCTTCTTTTGGAATGTCCAAAGTTGTCAAAATAATCCAAAAATAATTTTAGCACGAAGAATAAATAATATTAGGAATATTTGCCAAAAAAAAATCGATTTGGACAAGATTTGATGGCCTAAAGATTTGCTCGAAAATTGTTTAGCTTCAAATATGGAATGTTTTATGCCTGGACATCTTCTCTTTTAAGGCCAATAACTTTTGTTGCGAACCTCAGATGGCTACAATTTTTATGTCCCTGGAAAGCTCTTTCAACGACCGTTAATATGTCATCTGATTTGACTATAAACACTGTAACAACCAAAAAAAAATAAATATATATTATTTAAATTATTATTTTTTTAATTATTTTCTTTCATTAGGATTTGTTATAAAAGCCCTTAAACCCTAAGTTTTATTTTTCTTCAACTACTAGACCTAGTTTTCTCTCCAAAAGAAAAAGAAAAGAAAAGAAAAGAAGAAGAGTTTTGTATTTTCTCTCAAAGATCGGTAAGTTTTTTTCTTCCTCATTGTTTTAGTTTTATTTTTCCTGATTTGTAGTTCTTTAATTTAGTTTATTGGGAAAAGTTTTGAGGTCTTTGTTTTTGTAATAAAAGATTTTAACTACTTATTGCCCTACAAATTTTGCAGAATTTTTTGTTTGAATCTTGTTGTTTATGAGACAATTTTTGAGCTATTTTAAGACTCTTTTTGAATAAAAAGTTTACATGTTTGTATCCCATAAACCATAGGTTATTGTTATGATTCTTACATGAAAAATTATATGTTTTGACCAAATTTTAAAGGTTTTCTATACCGTTTGCAGATCTGATTTTTCTATAAAAATAAGTAAATTGTTAATTGTTTTATGGAAAATTCTTGGAAGTTTTATTTTATAAAAAATAAAAATTTTTAGATTTTAAATCCCCAATTTTTCAATTATTTAGAAGGTTTTTAAGCTTGTTTATTGAGAAACTTTTGTAAATTTAGTTCGTATTGATTTATATGGATTCTTGTAATTTTAATGTTTGTTATTGTTGAATTTAGGACCCGTTTACTTATCCGCAATCGTAATCAATGAATCTTAATGAAAATTTTGATTCCGTTTGATGGTGTTTTCCAAATTGTAGAAATGTAATCAAATGGTGGGACCCAGCTCAAACTTTGTAATCACATTACATGAAAATGTGTAATCCCATTACATTCATACAACCCCATCAATCCCATTCCCATTCCTTATTTCGTGGACCCCACATATATATTATAATTAACTTTTACCCTTTCTCTCTCATCTATGGATTAGATCCATATAATTTTTAATTATTTTTTTTATATTTTTATAATTTCTTCTCCATTTATACTCCAATTTTTATTAGCTGATGTGATTTTATTATATAATATTAATATTAATTAATATAAATAAATTTTTTAAATGGATATTATTATTTTTAAATATTAGAATAATCAAACTTAATAATATGTTTTATTAAAGTTTGGTTATTCTAATAAAAAATATTTTATTTGATGTAATTTTATTTTCATTATTCATTAGGTATTAATATTAGATAAATTGTTATAATAAGAAATATTTACTATCAATAATATAGTAATAAATTATATTAAAATTTATTATTATCGTAAATTAAAAAAGATTATCACAATAATATATTTGTAATTGGCTAAAAAGGAGAAAGGGGTATATTAGTAATTGTCATATATTTGATTCCGATTTCGATTCGAGACAGTTTTAGTAAACAACATCAAAAGAATTCTGATTACGATTCCAGAAATTTTATAGTAAACAACATCAATGGAATAACATTACGATTCCGATTGATTTCATTACGATTGATTTTCATTACGATTGCATTCTATTTAGATTACGGTTAAGTAAATGTGTCCTTAGTTTTCAAATCTGGTTTTGTAGCCCCAAATCCATTTTTTCCTAATTGTTTTGCATAAAAAAAGTCGTTTGAATGGGAAAATTGAGTAGATAAGATTTTCTTAGCAATTGGTTGAATTTTAAATCCTTAGGTAGAATTTAAGGATTGATTTTGGATATTGGTTGTTTCTAGGCCTCTAAGTTGATAACTATGAAAGGAAGAAGTTAAGTTAGATTAGTAAGATTTTCCGAAAGAGGTAAGTAATTTGCCATATCCCTTCGAAAAGTATTGTAAGTGATTTACCATATCCATTCGAAAAGTATTGTAAGTAATGTTGGATGTGGTGCCCTAAACTCGTAGTTTGTATTTATGTAGAAACAAATGTATATTCAATAAAGTTTTATTCAATAAATTTGTTGTTGAATTCATAGCATTGCATTGTCCAAAATCCAATAAACTATACATTCAAGGTTATTTTCATGTAACCGGGACAGTATATATACTGGATATATATTTAATATACTAGGTATAATATTTGATATACCCCTGATATACGAGTGGATAATGTCCCGTGAATAACCTAAAGGGTCTATAATATATGGATAAGGCTGGGTACCTTATCCTGGCAACACTATGGATACGGCCCAATTTGTAAATGTTACAGAAGACTCGATCCAGGTCGTTCATGTGGAGACATGCGAGTGAGGGTATCCTATACAATGAATTTGTATAAGACCGGACTGCGAAATAGACAATCTTTAGATGTAACATCGTTGACTAACAGATTGCTATTTCATAGGATGACCAGACAACTCATTCTCAATCCTGAATGAGTTATGGACTCCTACCTGTGAGGACTCGTCCTTTGATCTGAATGGGTGAGAGTGGCCCGAGTTGCCTACTCAATATTCCTACCATTTTGGGGATGAGACCAAGTGGGGATCTGCGAACATAACTTCACAAGATGGAAATCACTCCTCTCTGACTTTAGGGGAGTAGATGATTGTTCTCTTAAATGCTCCACCCTCTCATTGGCCCGAGAGGGACTTCCGATTATTGGTCGGACCATAACCAGGTTGTTCATTAGAGGAGCAGTGGTATTTAATGAGTAAGATGTAACTCAACGGTAAAACGGTAATTTGACCCAACTTGAGTTAGGAGCACTCGTGAATGATTGACTTGTCATTAATAGTCGTATATCCATGGACACAAAAATATTCTACAGTGAGAAGAGTGCAACTGCAGGTCTTTAGTTGAGTGACCCGTAGTTAATGAATGTTGATTAACTCGGGCAATGAGTTTGACCCATTAATCTCGTATCGTTGGAGCTTCTGATCTGTAGGTCCATTAGGTCCTTTTGCTAGCTCATAATGGGTAAAACGAGGATCAAAGCTTTGGAAGAATTTGAACTATTCAAATTGCTCAAGGGAATATATGTATATTGATACATTATAATATATAGTTAATTCTATATTAAAACTATATATTATGAGATAAATTATTTGAATAAGATTCAAATAAAATTAATATGAATAAGATTCATATTAAAACTATAGGTTAAAAATAATGTGCATAAGATGTACATTACGACTATAGGTTATACGAGAGAGATGCATTTGAATAAGATTCAAATATATGGATTGAATTAAAGATGTGATATTTAATTAAATTTTAAATAATTGATTGTTAATTATTTATTTAATTAATATTAGATTTAATTAATTAATTATTAATTAGATTAATAATTAATAATTAAATTTATTTTATTAATAATTAATTTATTAATTATTAATTATTAATTAAAAACTCCCGTGCAAAATTGTAGGGGAGTGGGAAGTTGTGACGTGGGGAGTTACCCCCACGTCACATTTGGTTAAACTGTACATAATAGTTCTGTACAGTTCTTCTTCCTTTGCAAGATAAAAACACTCTCTCGATCAAGCTCTCTCTCTATATTCTCCCTTACATTCCAAACCGACGCTGCCACAAGCACGATCTCGGTACCCAGAGAATAGCATGGAAGGTCTATTGGTGGTGTTCGGGAAATCATTGAAGAACAGTTCTTTAAATGTAAGTTTTCCCCTGTATTTCATTTTTGTACACCTTTGATTATGTTTCTCAAAATTGATGAGCAACGATCTGTTTCCGCTCCAGGATTCACATCCCATCAAGTAATTTGCCATATCCCTTCCAAAACTAAAATTTATTTTTGATTTGATATGAAGATTTGAAATTATTTAAAACTTTGAAATTTATATTTTATTTCTTTGTGAAATATTTGAAATTATGTTTGGTATGATTTAATAAAGTTTGTTTGAAATTATGAGTTAGTTTCGTATTGAATGTATGTATTTATTTGAAAGATATTTTAATTGATTTGATAGTGCTATCCGGATATGTCATATTTTTATTCTACTTTGAGGAATGTTTTGTTTACTTGGGGTAGTAGTCTAATTTGGAATTGATAGATTTCTGTTCTGGCTTATTTGTGGGAAGACACTTTTGGTGGTTTGACATTCTCTAGGATGTATATTCATGTGTGTGTTATTCACTCACATGGCCTCACACCTAAGTAATAATTCTGACCGTTCTGGTGTTAAGAAACCCTTGAGAGTTGGATCTAAGAAACTTGCTAACGAACAAGACCCATAGAACTCAATCCCGAAAACCCCGAAAACAAGTATGGAATCAACCCAAGGAAAAGTTTTAGAACGGATTACCTTGATGATCAATATCAAGAGTAGAGAAAACTTGTTTCTAAACTCGTGATTCGAATCACTCCACAAGAGGTATGATCAACACCGCTTGAATGATCCTAACATGCAAATTCTAAAGACACAAGAAATTGCACAAGAAATGGGAGATAAATCTCTCAACCAAGCGAATGAGGAAACTCACTTTTCATTCAACTTCAAAAATTGTGTTACAACAAGACATCTCAAGGCTATATATAGCCATCCTAGCAAGCCATATGAAAAGTCTTAAGCAAATGAAAAGACTTGTAACTTACAAGAAATGAAAAGACTTGTAACTTACAAGAAATGAAGACTTGTAAATGACAAGACATAACTTACGAGAAATGAAAAGACAAGCAAATGAAAAGGTTAAGAACATGGAAAGCCAACCAAAATAATTGCAATCCCGTCCATAATGAGGGATGTGAGTGTTTGACTTGGTTTTTGAATTGAATGAGTTGACTTTGACTTGTCTTGATGGAGTTGACTTTGACCTTGACCAAGTGGACTTTAACTTGCCATAAAAACACTTAAAAATGCATAACTTGCACCAAATTGAAGTGCATAGTTCTAACTTCTTGCACATCTTCCTTTATTTCTCTTGTCGAGTTCAAGAACGCTTGGACACGAAGTAGCAAAGCTTGTTGAAGTTTCCTAGCTCTCGATCTTGTAATCGGTCCATGAGGCATAACAACGGTAGCTCCTTGGTTCATATCATCCTCCCCATCTTCAGAAGGATTCGTCCTCGAATCGAAGTCATCAACTACATCAAAAGGAGACAAATCAGAAACATTAAAGGTAGCACTCACTCCATACTTACCTGGCAAATCAATCTTATAAGCATTATCATTGATCCGTTCAAGGACTTGAAAAGGACCATCGCCTCGTGGTAGCAACTTAGACCTTCGTTGAGTTGGAAACCGTTCCTTTCGAAAATGTACCCAAACCCAATCCCCTGGCTGGAAAACAAGGAGCTTGCGTCCTTTATTGATGCGGGAAGCAACCTTAGTGTTTTGCTTCTCAATCCTTTCCTTAACTTCTTTATGTAGCCTATGGACAAGATCAACCTTTGTGCTAGCATCATAACTCACAAATTCATTAGGAGGCATAGGCAACAAATCAAGTGGGGAGATAGGATTGAAACCATATACAATTTCAAACGGTGTGCATTTAGTAGTACTATGGACAGCCCTATTATATGCAAATTCAATTAATGGCAAACAATCCTCCCAAGTTTTAAGATTTTTATCTATGATTGCTCGAAGCATGGTAACCATTGTCCTATTTACTACCTCAGTTTGTCCATCAGTTTGGGGATGACAAGTAGTAGAATAAACAAGTTTGGTTCCCAACTTTCCCCATAACACACGCCAAAAATGACTTAAAAATTTTACATCGCGATCACTAACAATAGTTCTAGGAATGCCATGCAAACGAACAACTTCCCTAAAAAACAAATCAGCAATCAATTTAGCATCATCAGTTTTATGGCATGGTATGAAATGCGCCATCTTGCTAAACCTATCAACCACTACAAATATACTATCCCTACCCTTCCGAGTTCTTGGTAAACCAAGGACAAAATCCATAGAAATATCAACCCAAGGAGTAGTAGGAACAGGCAAAGGTGAATATAAACCATGTGGTTGTGACCTAGACTTAGCTTGTTTGCATGCAATACAATGCATTGAAATCTCCTTACCTTGTTTATACTTAATCACATATGGAAATGTCTCTATAAACTCCAACCACTTGGCATGTCTGCGATTCAGTTTGCTTTGCCCTCTCAAGTGCTTTAGGCTCTCATGATCCGTATGAATGACGAACTCCTTTGGCCAAAGATAATGCTGCCAAGTGTGCAAAGCTCGTACCAAAACATAAAATTCTTTGTCATAAGTTGGGTACCGCAAAGAAGCACCACTCAACTTTTCACTAAAGAACATTAGTGGCTTATGGTTTTGCATTAGTACAGCCCCAATTCCAATCCCAGTTGCATCACATTCAATTTCAAAAGTCAAATCAAAGTTCGGTAAAGCAAGTAGAGGAGCATTGCACAACTTATCCTTTAAAACATTAAAAGCATGCTCTTGGGATGTACCCCAAACAAAAGGAACATTTTTCTTTACCAATTCATTTAGAGGTGAAGCTAGGGTGCTAAAGTCCTTAATAAAACGCCGATAAAAGCTAGCTAGCCCATGAAAACTTCGAACCTCCCCAACATTCGTGGGAGTTGGCCATTCGCTAATAGCCTTAACTTTCTCACTATCCACCTCAACTCCTCGACTAGACACAATGAAACCAAGAAAATTAACCCTTTCTATGCAAAAATTACATTTCTTTAGGTTAGCATACAATTTCTCGTTTCTAAGTGTAGTCAGAACAGCACGCACATGCATTACATGATCTTCCAAAGACTTCGAATACACAAGTATATCATCAAAATAAACAACCACAAATTTTCCCAAATATTCACGCAATACATGGTTCATCAACCTCATGAAAGTACTAGGAGCATTAGTTAAACCAAAAGGCATAACAAGCCACTCATACAATCCATATTTGGTCTTAAATGCAGTTTTCCATTCATCTCCAACATTCATACGAATTTGATGATACCCAGATTTCAAATCAATCTTAGTAAAGAGACTACAGCCATGCAATTCATCTAACATATCATCTAACCTAGGAATAGGATGACGATATTTAACAGTGATCTTATTAATGGCCCTACAGTCTACACACATTCTCCAAGTTCCATCTTTTTTAGGCACTAAAATAACAGGCACACTACAAGGACTAAGGCTTTCGCGTACATACCCATGAGCTAACAATTCATCCACTTGCCTTTGAATTTCTTTGGCTTCAGTAGGATTAGTCCTATAAGCTGGTCGGTTAGGTATGGTAGCACCTGGAATGAAGTCAATCTTATGCTCGATGCCACGAAGTGGTGGCAATTCCTTAGGCATCTCCTCGGGAAACAAGTCCTTAAATTCCTGTAAAAGAGAAACAAAAATACTAGGCAAGGAGGTGTTAAGCTCGTTAGTAAGAAAACAAGACCCTTTGTACAAAAGTACAAGAACAGTCCGTTTCGCCATTAAAACATTCCTAACCTCACTTGAACTAGCATACAAGCTCACCGTTTTGGCTTTTCTCTCATTTTTCCCACTAGGCTGATTGCTACTCCCTTCCTTTTCACACAAACTTTTTTTTTCTCTTAACTCATTTTCTTTTGTTTCTTTTTCACTTTTTGCTTTTGCATCAGCCTCTTGCCTCTTCTTTTCAAGTTTGCATTGATCAACATGCACATCTTTTGGTGACAAAGGTACAAGAGTAGTTTTTCTTCCATGATGAGTAAAAGAATAGCGATTGGCATACCCATCATACATTACCCGACGGTCAAATTGCCAAGGTCTACCCAACAATATATCCCCGGCATGCATAGGTACAACATCACACAAAACATCATCAACATATTTTCCAATAGCAAAAGAAACAAGAGCTTGTCTACTCACCTTTACCTCCCCACAATCACTCAACCATTGAAGTTTATATGGTCTAGGATGTGGTTTTGTCTCTAAGTTAAGCCTCTTGACCAGAATAGAACTTACAACGTTGGTACAACTACCACTATCAATAATCACACTACAAGGCACAGTTTGGACAAGACACCTAGTGTGAAATAAGTTCTCTCGTTGGTCTAGGCCATCCTCCTTAATTTGAGTACTGAGAGCTCTCCTAGTGACTAAGGACATATGTGTAGGGTCCTCTTCACTATACTCCTCACTCTCACATTCACCATTGTCGTCCTCTTCTACCTCATCTTCCTTCTCATCTTCTGTTACAAACTCTCCTTCTCTAATTATCATAGTTCTTCTATTAGGGCAGTCTCGACTGTAATGTCCTACTCCTTGACATTTCCAGCATTTAATATCCCGATTCCTCACATTAGGTTCATCAACTTTCTCTTTCCCCTTCTTGGAACTCTCTCCTTTCTCAAACTTTTCTTTTGGTTTCTCATATGCCTCTCGATTTCTAAGTTTAGAATCAGCACTCTTACTATCCGTTTTCCATGTAGAAGATGAATGGGAAAAGGGCTTAGTAGAATACCTTTGAGATCGCCTTTGGAGCTGCTTCTCAATTTTGATGGCAAGGTGCAACATCTCTTCGATGTTAAAGTAAGGTTGTAGATCAACCTTATCCGCAATCTCCTTGTTTAAGCCATTAAGAAACCGTGCCATGAGATTCTCCATGTCCTCTTCAAGATCCAGCCGATTCATCAACGTATCCATCTCCTTGTAATAGTCCTCCACAGACTTACTACCTTGTCTCAACACTTGGAGCTTTTGCGCTGTGTCCCTGTGGAAATGTCTAGGAACAAATCGCCTCCTCAACAACTCCTTGAACTCATACCATGAATCGATTGGCGCCTCAAGGTTTCGTCTCCTAATTGACATTAATTTGTCCCACCATGTTACTGCATAATCTTTGAATTGAGCAAGACATAGTCGTACCTTCTTTTCTTCACTGAAATTATGGCAATCAAACACGAACTCCACTTCTTTCTCCCATTGAATGTACGCTTCCGGATCAGTCTTACCATAGAACTTCGGAAGTTTTAATTTGATGTTTCCCAAGTTTCGATCAACTTGAGCATTCGCTCGTGGGGCTCTTTGGAAATTATGATAGCCTCTTCCCCGGCCTCTCCCTCGATCTAAGCCACGACCAACGTGCCTATCACCCCCTCTTGGAGCCGCTAAAACTGTAGCTTGATCGTCCTCCCAATGATCGGATCCATCACCTTCATACTCATCCTCATCCATAACACGTGGTGGTGGAGGTGGTGGAACTCTCTCCTGAGCTTGGTTTTGAGTCTCCAACCTTCCTATCCGTTCTGTCAATGCCTCCATGCTACGAATCATTCGTTCAACAGTTCCTTCTAGCGCCTCTCTCCTCCGGGCATCAGAAATATTGCCTTCATCTCCAAGATTAGCCATGCTGTAAAAACAAAATAGAGTGACAAGAAATGGACCTCACAAGCACTCCCTCACTAATTCACTCGTTAGTGAAGTTCACTCGTGTTTAACCCTCAACACTCAAAATAATGTATCGCTCCCTTACAATCTCTCCCTCACAACTTAGTACACTCTTATGCACTTCAAACAAATCGGTAAGTGAGTCTAGCAAAGTTAAAAGCTATGTGCATTTCAAGTGGTTTAGACAGCACATAAGAACTCAAACAAGAGTGTGATTTTGGGAGTAACCCGAATAACAACAAAGAAACAAGTTAAGAAAAAAAAAAAATAATGGACAGAGTTATAATGGAAGCTAGAAAGAAAAAGAAAGTAGAGTTAAAGATAAAGATGGTTGGGAATTGAGCAACAAGAAAGTAGCATGAGATTTCAATGCAAGGCTACACAAAGAAGTAATGACAAATGGGGTCTTCTATGCTTTTTCCTCTTTATTTATTTTTTTTTATCAGTTATGGATCAGCAAAAGCACAATAATGCTAACAATAAATGCTTTCACGTTCAGTTTTTTTTTTTTTTTTTTTTTGGAATCAATCAGCAAAGTTCACGAATTTCACCACTAAGCAAGTCGAATTAGAAGACTTCAAAGAAGACAGATTTGTAGATAAGACCCAGATCTATAATAATGCAGAGAACGAAAATTGGAAAAGATGAACGAAATTGATACTTTTTTTTTTTATTTTGTAATTTTAGACAGAATGCTAATATGCTTAGATATAATAAAACATAAGCAAATGAATAAGGAATTCAAAGAATATGCAAGGAAACATATATCCGATCAAAGAGCCTAATGCTCTGATACCAAAATGTTAAGAAACCCTTGAGAGTTGGATCTAAGAACCTTGCTAACGAACAAGACCCATAGAACTCAATCCCAAAAACCCCGAAAACAAGTATGGAATCAACCCAAGGAAAAGTTTTAGAACGGATTACCTTGATGATCAATATCAAGAGTAGAGAAAACTTGTTTCTAAACTCGTGATTCGAATCACTCCACAAGGGGTATGATCAACACCGCTTGAATGATCCTAACATGCAAATTCTAAAGACACAAGAAATTGCACAAGAAATGGGAGATAAATCTCTCAACCAAGCTAATGAGAAAACTCACTTTTCATTCAACTTCAAATTGTGTTACAACAAGACATCTCAAGGCTATATATAGCCATCCTAACAAGCCATATGAAAAGTCTCAAGCAAATGAAAAGACTTGTAACTTACAAGAAATGAAAAGACTTGTAAATGAAAAGACATAACTTACGAGAAATGAAAAGACAAGCAAATGAAAAGGTTAAGAACATGGAAAGCCAACCAAAATAATTGCAATCCCGTCCATAATGAGGGATGTGAGTGTTTGACTTGGTTTTTGAATTGAATGAGTTGACTTTGACTTGTCTTGATGGAGTTGACTTTGACCTTGACCAAGTGGACTTTAACTTGCCATAAAAACACTTAAAAATGCATAACTTGCACCAAATTGAAGTGCATAGTTCTAACTTCTTGCACATCTTCCTTTATTTCTCTTGTCGAGTTCAAGAACGCTTGGACACGAAGTAGCAATGCTTGTTGAAGTTTCCTAGCTCTCGATCTTGTAATCGGTCCATGAGGCATAACAACGGTAGCTCCTTGGTTCATATCACATGAGCTAACAATTCATCCACTTGCCTTTGAATTTCTTTGGCTTCAGTAGGATTAGTCCTATAAGCTGGTCGGTTAGGTATGGTAGCACCTGGAATGAAGTCAATCTTATGCTCGATGCCACGAAGTGGTGGCAATTCCTTGGGCATCTCCTCGAGAAACAAGTCCTCAAATTCCTGTAAAAGAGAAACAAAAATACTAGGCAAGGAGGTGTTAAGCTCGTTAGTAAGAAAACAAGACCCTTTGTACAAAAGTACAAGAACAGTCCGTTTCGCCATTAAAACATTCCTAACCTCACTTGAACTAGCATACAAGCTCACCGTTTTGGCTTTTCTCTCATTTTTCCCACTAGGCTGATTGCTACTCCCTTGCTTTTCACTCAAACTCTTTTTTTCTCTCAACTCATTTTATTTTGTTTCTTTTTCACTTTTTGCTTTTGCATCAGCCTCTTGCCTCTTCTTTTCAAGTTTGCATTGATCAACATGCACATCTTTTGGTGACAAAGGTACAAGAGTAGTTTTTCTTCCATGATGAGTAAAAGAATAGCGATTGGCATACCCATCATACATTACCCGACGGTCAAATTGCCAAGGTCTACCCAACAATATATCCCCGGCATGCATAGGTACAACATCACACAAAACATCATCAACATATTTTCCAATAGCAAAAGAAACAAGAGCTTGTCTACTCACCTTTACCTCCCCACAATCACTCAACCATTGAAGTTTATATGGTCTAGGATGTGGTTTTGTCTCTAAGTTAAGCCTCTTGACCAGAATAGAACTTACAACGTTGGTACAACTACCACTATCAATAATCACATTACAAGGCACAGTTTGGACAAGACACCTAGTGTGAAATAAGTTCTCTCGTTGGTCTAGGCCATCCTCCTTAATTTGAGTACTGAGAGCTCTCCTAGTGACTAAGGACATATGTGTAGGGTCCTCTTCACTATACTCCTCACTCTCACATTCACCATTGTCGTCCTCTTCTACCTCATCTTCCTTCTCATCTTCTGTTACAAACTCTCCTTCTCTAATTATCATAGTTCTTCTATTAGGGCAGTCTCGACTGTAATGTCCCACTCCTTGACATTTCCAACATTTAATATCCCGATTTCTCACATTAGGTTCATCAACTTTCTCTTTCCCCTTCTTGGAACTCTCTCCTTTCTCAAACTTTTCTTTTGGTTTCTCATATGCCTCTCGATTTCTAAGTTTAGAATCAGCACTCTTACTATCCGTTTTCCATGTAGAAGATGAATGGGAAAAGGGCTTAGTAGAATACCTTTGAGATCGCCTTTGGAGCTGCTTCTCAATTTTGATGGCAAGGTGCAACATCTCTTCGATGTTAAAGTAAGGTTGTAGATCAACCTTATCCACAATCTCCTTGTTTAAGCCATTAAGAAACCGTGCCATGAGATTCTCCATGTCCTCTTCAAGATCCAGCCGATTCATCAACGTATCCATCTCCTTGTAATAGTCCTCCACAGACTTACTACCTTGTCTCAACACTTGGAGCTTTTGCGCTGTGTCCCTGTGGAAATGTCTAGGAACAAATCGCCTCCTCAACAACTCCTTGAACTCATACCATGAATCGATTGGCGCTTCAAGGTTTCGTCTCCTAATTGACATTAATTTGTCCCACCATGTTACTGCATAATCTTTGAATTGAGCAAGACATAGTCGTACCTTCTTTTCTTCACTGAAATTATGGCAATCAAACACGAACTCCACTTCTTTCTCCCATTGAATGTACGCTTCCGAATCAGTCTTACCATAGAACTTCGGAAGTTTTAATTTGATGTTTCCCAAGTTTCGATCAACTTGAGCATTCGCTCGTGGGGCTCTTTGGAAATTATGATAGCCTCTTCCCCGGCCTCTCCCTCGATCTAAGCCACGACCAATGTGTCTATCACCCCCTCTTGGAGCCGCTAAAACTGTAGCCTGATCGTCCTCCCAATGATCGGATCCATCACCTTCATACTCATCCTCATCCATAACACGTGGTGGTGGAGGTGGTGGAACTCTCTCTGAGCTTGGTTTTGAGTCTCCAACCTTCCTATCCGTTCTGTCAATGCCTCCATGCTACGAATCATTCGTTCAACAGTTCCTTCTAGCGCCTCTCTCCTCCAGGCATCAGAAATATTGCCTTCATCTCCAAGATTAGCCATGCTGTAAAAACAAAATAAAGTGACAAGAAATGGACCTCACAAGCACTCCCTCACTAATTCACTCGTTAGTGAAGTTCACTCGTGTTTATCCCTCAACACCCAAAATAATGTATCGCTCCCTTACAACCTCTCCCTCACAACTTAGTACACTCTTATGCACTTCAAACAAATCGGTAAGTGAGTCTAGCAAAGTTAAAAGCTATGTGCATTTCAAGTGGTTTAGACAACACATAAGAACTCAAACAAGAGTGTGATTTTGGGAGTAACCCGAATAACAACAAAGAAACAAGTTAAGAAAAAAAAATAATGGACAGAATTATAATGGAAGCTAGAAAGAAACGAAAGTAGAGTTAAAGATAAAGATGGTTGGGAATTAAGCAACAAGGAAGTAGCATGAGATTTCAATGCAAGGCTACCCAAATAAGTAATGACAAATGGGGTCTTCTATGCTTTTTTCTTCTTTCTTTCTTTTTTTTTTCCAGTTATGGATCAGCAAAAGCACAATAATGCTAACAATAAATGCTTTCACGTTCAGTTTTTTTTTTTTTTTTTTTTTTTATAAATCAATCAGCAAAGTGCACGAATTTCACCACTAAGAAAGTCGAATCAGAAGACTTCAAAGAAGACAGATTTGTAGATAAGATCCAGATCTATAATAATGCAGCAGACGAAAATTGGAAAAGATGAATGGAATTGATACTTTTTTTTTTGTAATTTTTTGACAGAATGCATATGCTTAGATATAATAAAACATAAGCAAGGAACACAGAATTCAAAGAGATAAATGCAAGGAGACATATATCCGATCAAAGAGCCTAATGCTCTGATACCAAAATGTTAAGAAACCCTTGAGAGTTGGATCTAAGAACCTTGCTAACGAACAAGACCCATAGAACTCAATCCCAAAAACCCCGAAAACAAGTATGGAATCAACCCAAGGAAAAGTTTTAGAACGGACTACCTTGATGATCAATATCAAGAGTAGAGAAAACTTGTTTCTAAACTCGTGATTCGAATCACTCCACAAGAGGTATGATCAACACCGCTTGAATGATCCTAACATGCAAATTCTAAAGACACAAGAAATTGCACAAGAAATGGGAGATAAATCTCTCAACCAAGCTAATGAGAAAACTCACTTTTCATTCAACTTCAAAAATTGTGTTACAACAAGACATCTCAAGGCTATATATAGCCATCCTAGCAAGCCATATGAAAAGTCTTAAGCAAATGAAAAGACTTGTAACTTACAAGAAATGAAAAGACTTGTAACTTACAAGAAATGAAAAGACTTGTAAATGAAAAGACATAACTTACGAGAAATGAAAAGACAAGCAAATGAAAAGGTTAAGAACATGGAAAGCCAACCAAAATAATTGCAATCCCGTCCATAATGAGGGATGTGAGTGTTTTACTTGGTTTTTGAATTGAATGAGTTGACTTTGACTTGTCTTGATGGAGTTGACTTTGACCTTGACCAAGTGGACTTTAACTTGCCATAAAAACACTTAAAAATGCATAACTTGCACCAAATTGAAGTGCATAGTTCTAACTTCTTGCACATCTTCCTTTATTTCTCTTGTCGAGTTCAAGAACGCTTGGACATGAAGTAGCAAAGCTTGTTGAAGTTTCCTAGCTCTCGATCTTGTAATCGGTCCATGAGGCATAACAACGGCAGCTCCTTGGTTCATATCATCTGGTCGATGTTATTTCGACAACTCTGTTCTCATCGATATTAATTCGACAACTCTATTCTGGTGGATATTAATTCGACAACTTTGTTCTGGTCGATATTAATTCGACAACTTTGTTCTAGTCGATATTAATTCGACAACTCTGATAGAAGCTTCTGATTGAGATTGACTGGTATTATTGATGGGTAACCACATATGTTCTGTAGACTACCCAAGTAATACATCTTTCCACATTGGAATGAAAGTTTTGATTGAAAGAAAGTTTGTTTTGAAGGATTTGAAGCTTGATCGAATGAAAGTTTGTTTCGAATGAATGGAATATTGTTTTCAATCATTAAAGTTTGTTTTTATTGACTGGAAATTTTGTCTTATTTGAAGACTTTGTTTCCGAAAATCTAGTTTATTTTGAAAGTTTTGAAAATTGTACTAAATATTTTAGAGGACTTTATAAGTTTTGATCTGTTCGTATTTTTGTTTACGAATGTTTTGAAAGAAAAATGAATTTCGAAATTCAATATGGAAATTGCTTATTGAGTATTTTTGTACTCATTTTTGTTTAAATGTTTTACAGATGAAGGATTGAATGATCATTCACATTCCAGAATGTGAAGTTTATCGTTATGGCATGAGTTTTAAAATCTTCCTATTTAGTTAAGTTAGTTTAGAGAAATTCTGTAAGGAAATTGCTTTTTCTGAATAATTTTAGTTCTCAAAGTTTCTTGAAAATTACGTTTCCGCATTATTGTTAGTCTAATTGTATTGGAAAATTCGGGTTGTTACAAATACCAAAAAGATTAGAGAGATAAAAATCGTTGAATTTGGGACTGTGTTGTCTCAGCGGTTGTAGGATTTTCCAGAAAATGGTGCTGACAAAAAACTTGATAACTCCTAAACCACATATCGAAAATTATCAATTATGTACTTTCTGGAAATCTAACTCAGAGATCTTTCAAATGACACCAGTTTCACTCAATTTGGACATTGGAGCAAAACGTTATGGATTTTTTAAATCGGCTCTCGGGTTTGGCTCTCTGCAGGTTTCTCTCAAATTATGGGGTTCGAAGAAAAATTGATAATTTTGACTATGAGGCTCGAATTAAAGGGAAACTTACTTGTTGGAAAGCTTTTGAAGTGCTGAACACAACAAACAACTTTTAAACACTTTAAGAAATTTTTTAAATAAAAATTTCTTATGCAAGAATGATAGATCAAAAGGCACGCAAAAGACAAGAACAATTGATGATATTTATTTTTTGTATGGTTTTCGAATAAGGGAAAGTAAAGAAAAAGACAAGGAATTTAAAGACGGAAAAATAACATATATCCATGTCTAGAGCGCAAGCTCTGATGCCAAATGATACACGACAACCCAAGCGTATTAGACTTCTCGAGCCACAAGCCACTTGAATCCAATCGTATAGATGGTTTCAACCTGAACGGCTAAGAGTTAGAGGGATTACCTCTGCAGTCGTTACCTTGAGCAGGCATAATACTCACTATGCTCAAATCCAAAAACAGTCCACGAGTTTGGTGACCAACCAACCAAGCATGCTCCGAGGGTAAAAATATAGATTCTTAAGTTGAACCACACAAAGAAAAACGATATTGTTTTTGGGGGAGTGAGGGTTGAGACACGGCAAGGGGTGAGAAAAACTCTCACTTTTCTATTCAATATCAATCAAAGTTGTGAAATACAATACGGGTGCAAGGGTATTTATAGCCTAAGGCTCATGACCTTTACAAGGAATGTATGAACTAAAAATAAAAATAAAACAAATAAAAAGAAAGATATTTTCCTTAAATTGTCAACTTGCTAATAAACTAAGGGAATCATTTCTTAAAACTAATTTTGATAAAAATCAAATAAACCAAAGGAAAAATCAAATAAAAGATCTTGCCTAAAATTAATTAAAACAAATCTCATAGTTATTTTAAAAAAAAATTAGGAATAGGGAATTTCTTAAAATGTTTAAGAGTGGGCAGTAAGACATTATTTTTGGCACCAAAGTGAGGTGGCACCCATGGAATAGTGGCTGTGTGACACACACATGGGTGTAGGTGCAAGGTTAGTGCGCGTTGGGTATGGGCTAGTGAGCTGTGCAGGGGCGTTGGCACGACAGGTGGTCGTACGGGTGGCATAGCATAGGTGTGTGCATGAAGCAGGTGGGCGCGCACTGGAATGCTTGGAAGCACCTGGGGTCATGTTGATGGGCGAGGTGTTTGGGTTAGGCGGCAGGGCAGGAGCGCGCAGTACAATCGTACGGCATGCGCACGGCTGGGCGTTGGCGGTTGGTGGGCAGACTTGGCAAGGGAAGGCGGCGAGGCAGGGTGCGTGTGTGGTAGGACGTAAATCCCGTAGTGGAAACGACGACGTTTGTTGTTGAATTTTTACGAACAAAAAAACCCACAAAAACAAAGAGAAAAATATAGGGGAAATTTACTTTGAAGAACATTTCTTCAAGTAATCACCAACCAAACACCACCAAGTGATATTCCTTGCTATGTCTCCGGCGAGGACCTTTGCTTGTGGGAGTTTTTGTTTGGAAGCAAAAGAAAATTAGAGAGAGATCGAGGTAGTGAGAAATTCCATGGATAAACTCTGATTTTGTTTCTTGTTTTGCAGAACTCTTCAACAAAACAAGAATGACATGGGGAGTTACCCCACGTCAAAACCAATCCCCCACTCCCCTGCAATTATGCACTAAAGGGTTTTATTTAATTTAATATTAATGTTAATTAAATTAATATTAATGAATTAATTATTAATCTAATTAACAATTAATTAATTAATATATATATTAAGTAAATAAATAATTAACACTTAATTATTTAGTATCATAATAGAATCATATTCTAAAGCATTTCTCTCGTATAACCTATAGTTGTAATGTACATCTTATGCACATTATTTTTAACCTAGAGTTTTAATATGAATCATATTCATATTAATTTTTATTTGAATCTCATCCAAATAATTTCTCCCATAATATATACTTTTAATGACCTATATATGATAATGTATCAATATAAATAATCCCTTGAGTACTTTGAACATTTCAAATTCTTCCAAAGAAACTTGATCCTCGTTTTATCCATTGTGAGCTAGCAAGCGGAACTAATGGACCTACAGATCAGAAGCTCCAACGATACAAGATGAATCGATCAAACTCATTAACCGAGTCACTCCAGTAAAGACCCGCAGCTGTACTCTTCTCACTGTAAAATGTTTTTAGTCCACAGATATACGACCATTAATGGGAAGTCAATCCTTCACGAGTGCTCGTAATTCAAGCTGGCTCAAATTACCGTTTGGCCCATGAGTTACATCTTGCTTCTTATATACCACAGCTCCTCTAATGAACAACCCGGTTATGGTCCGACCAATAACCAGATGTCCCTCTCGACCCAGTGAGAGGGTGGGGCCCCTTGTTCAAGTCACGAAGTCAAAATTTAAGAGAACACTCATCTACTTCCCTAAAATTGGCGAGGAGTGAATTGCATCTTGTGAAGTTATGTTCCCAGCTCCCCACTCGGTCTCATCCCCAAAATGGTAGGAATGTTGAGTCGGAGACTCGAGCACTCTCACCCATACAAATCAAAGGATGAGCACTCACGGGCACGACTCCATAACTCACTCAGGATTGAGAATGAGTTGTCTGGTCATCCTATGAAATAGAAATATGTTAGTTAACGACGTTATATATAAAAATTTGCTATTTCGCGATCCAGACTTATACAAACTCATGGTATAAGATACCCTCACTCATATGTCTCCACACGAACGACCTAGATCGGGTCGTCTGTAACATTTACAAAGTAGACTATATCCATAGTGTTGCCAGGATAAGGGACCCAACCTTATCCATATACTATAGACCATTTAGGTTATTCTTGGGACATTATCCACTTGTATATCGATGGTATATCAAATAAATATCTAGTATACATACAGTTCCGGTTACATGACAATAACCTTAGATGTTTAGTTTATTGGATTAGATAATTGCAATAAGTTCAACAACAAATTGATTGAATATAACTTTATTGAATACAAATTTGTTTTCACATAAATACAAACTACAAGTTTAGGGCAACACAACCAACAGCGCGGGGCTGGGCGTTTACAACAATGGGCGATTGCGCACGGCAAGCGAACACTTGGCATGGGTGCTGCCTTGTGAGGTTAGTGGAAAAGGTGGGCGTGCATGGCATAGGGCTAGCGTGAGGTGCGCGTGGGCATGTACGAGGGTGATCCGTTGTGCTTTTATTCCGATTAATGTCTCTTGTCAGTTTGTCCATTCGTCATTCTTCTGAGGTGCTCGGTCGTAGACCAGATTTTTCTGAAACGGCCCTGCCTGTTTTGTTGAGATTTTGCTTCAAGCGAATCTTGTTGAACAGCATGTGTCGAGGCCCTAGTTTACTTGGACTAATAAGCAGTTGGGAGATGGTTTGATTTTGAAGTGGCTTGATCGTATTTTAGTCAATCCGATATGGTTGTTGGCTTTATTCCAATTTCTTAGGTGCAGGTCCGAGAGTGGGGGGTTTCTGATCATTGCCCTCTTATTTTTTCTATTGGTGCCATTGTTTCGAGGCGTCAGCTTTCTTTTCGGTTTCTTGATTACTGGGTTGCCGATCCACACTTTTTATCGTCCGTTTGGGCTACGTGGAAATCGTATCCTCAGGTTTCTCCTATTGTGAGATTTGGGGTTAATCTTCGGGTGCTGAAGCTTGTGTTGCAGCAATTAAGCCATCATATAGGTGTTGTTCAAAAGGCGTTCAGGAGACGCGTGTCCGGATGATTGTTGCCCAAGCTTTGCTCTTACAGGATCCATCTTCTGAGTCCGCTCAGGAGGAGGAGAGGTTCACCACTCGTGATTTATGGGTTTGGGCTGGGAAGGAGGAGGAGTCACTACGTCAAAAGTCCTAGGTCCAGTGGTGTCTTTGGGTGAGCATTACCAAGTGGAGGAAAAATAAATTCGGGCACAATTTCGACAAACCAAGTGATTGGGTTTGGAAGCACTTTTGGAAGGAACGAAGAATTTGTCCAAGTCCAAACATAAGAAGACTAAGAAGGATGATATTACATGAAGACTTCAAGATTGCACTTGAAGGAAGTCAAAAAGTGGTGTTAACTCAAAGAAGGCAAACAAGAAAGGGCCATAGAAATTTTCAAGAAGAAAGAAGTGACATGTCCAACGAAGAAAATCATAAATCTTCAAGCTCCAATATACAACTCACAAGGTAAGGAACAAGTTGTTAAGGCTTATCATTGGACTAACTTGATTCGTTTTGATGAAGGAAATGAAAACCTTGATTTGAGGACAAATCCTTTTAAAGAAAGGGGGGATGATACGAATCCATTTGTGACCAATTACATATATCAAAGGAGCAATTATTACAAGAAAGGCAAGGAAGATTCAAGAGGCTTTCACACTGCACCTTCAAAAGCTTGTTAATGCACAAGAACCAACAAAGAGTTTTGAGCCCGAATTTATTCATAATGTTACTTCAATGAGTCAAGAAGAGAATGGAGCAAAGATGGCACCGGAAAAGTTGTCTATTTTGAGACATGGCACGGAGGACAAAAAAAGTGTGCAGATTCGTGAACAGGTGCCTTTGCAGATTGCACCTCTTTGGAGTTTGTGAAGTCAAAAGTTGTCAAACCATATCCAAATGTGAAGCGCCTCCTACAGCACATAGATAAGACCATTTGAAGCATGACTACGTTTTCTGATCCGCATTTAAGTGTCTAGAATGATGTGCAATCAAGTTTTAATTTGCATGTCTTATTTTCTACAATTTGCATTAAGTAGTATTTTGAAAAACTTTTGGTGTTCTTATGTTGAACGACCATTTGGCCTATTTAAAGGCTTGTAATGCTCTTGTTATGGATAACTTAAGATTAAAACATATTGAAATTCAAGAACTTTTGTTCCTTAACACTTTTGGTGTTGCTTCTTTCAAATCTTGCTTTAGGTTTGATGTTAAATAGATTCATTGGATTAGTCTCGATCAAGCTAATTCTGGAGTGAGTCGTCTTAGGATCTAGGAGTGACCATCGTAGATTCTAAGTCCGATCTAAGAGTGATTCATCTTCTAACCTTACTCTTGGTTGGAATCATTCGGTAAGTTAGTCGTTTTTGTGAATGTTTGCAAGGATCCTAGAAGGACCTCTAGCTTTGTAAACCCGAGCAACCTTGGCGCTTATCAACACGAACGCGTGCATTCGATCTTCTTTTAGAATTACAACAATGAAAAGACATATAAGCATGATTAAAATGAAGTTAGTGAGACATACCTTTAAAGACACCTCTTCAATGTAGACACCAACGCCACCACAAAGATTTCATCGCTATCCTCTGAATATTAAGATCTCGATTTGTGGGAACCGTCTAATAATTGAAATGGAAACTGAGAACTCGAAAGAGAGACTTTCTCGTTGAAGTATCAGAAACTCAACCAATCGATGTTCGGGCGATTGAAAGGGAATGAGAGAGCCTCCCTTTTATAGGGAAGGAGGAGTGAGGGGGAAGTCACCACTTCCCCACTCAGTTCCCCACTTCCCACCATTAATGGTGGAAAGTGGGAGGTTTTCCTCCCATTTTCCTTTTCCCTTTTTTCCCTTTTTTCCCTTTTCTTTTAATTAAAACTATTTTAATTAAAATAATAATTAATTAAATCTAATTTAATTAATTACAAAAAGAATTGTTAATATAATTAAATTAAATCTAATTTAATTTAACCACATTAATATATCACATTGATGTAATTAAATCATATTTAATTAAATTAAACTTAAATTAATCAACTATATTATAATCAAATTCTAATATCCATCTCTCTCATAATTTTGAATCTAATTCAAAATTAACTTTATATTATAATGTATCAACATACATTATATTAATTGCATCTCATACAATTATCATTAATTCCCTCTAACTAATTTGAACAATTCAAATTCTTTTCAAGACTAATTGTTCTTAACTATCCTTTACGAGCTAGCTAGAAGACCTAATGGACCTATAGTTCGGAAGCTCCACTGATACAAGATTAATTGATTAAACTCATTAACCATATTAATCAACATTTGTTAATTGTTGGTCACTCCACTAAAGACCCATAGTTGCACTTTTCTCACTGTAGAATATTTTGCGTCCATGGATTTTGACCATTAACGATAATCAATCCTTCACGAGTGTTCGTAACCACAGTTAGGTCAAATTATTGTTTTACCCCTGTGTTACATCTTATGCCTTAAGTACTGCTAATACTCTAATGAACAACCCGGTTATGGTCCAACCAATAACCGGAAGTCCCTCTCGGGCCAGTAAGAGGGTGGGGCCTATTGTTCAAATCACAAAGTCAGCACTTAAGAGAACACTTATCGACTTACCCTAAAGTCGAGAAGGAGTGAATTCCATCTTGTGTAGTTATGTTCCCAGCTCCCCACTGGGTCTTGTTCCCAAAATGGTAGGCATTTTGAGTCGGTGACTCGAGCCACTCTCACCCATACAAATCAAAGGATGAGCCCGAACAGGCAGGAGTCCATAATTAACTCACTCTAGATTGAGATCGAGTTACATGGTCATCCTATTGAAATATAAATCTATTAGTTAACGGTGTTACAGCTAAAGATTAATTATTTTGTGGTTCTCATTCGTGGTCCCCACACGCAATTAATTAATCTATACAATGAGTTTGTATAGGATACCCCCACTCGCATGTCTCCACACGAATGACTTGGATCAAGTCATTTGTAATTATTACAAAGTGGGCCGTATCCATAGTGTTACCAAGGTAAGGTACCCAACCTTGTCCATGTACTATAGACCCTTTAGGTTAATACTGGAACATTATCCACCTGTATATCAAATATATATTGTATATATATACACTGTATATCTGTTATATACTGTTCCAGTTACATGATATAACCGCGAATGTTAGTCTATTGGATTTGGGTTAATGCAATTCTATCAATAACAACTTTATTGAATGAATATTTGTTTTATGTTTACAAATCACGAGTTTAGGGCATAAAACCCAACAGGTATCATTTTAACAAGGGTATTCCTCGCTGTGTGCTTAAAGTGGATCGCATAAAGCATATGACTCAATGTATTGGAATTTTCTGTTTCGTCTTTTATTGGCTATTGAAACTCCGGATCGGTTCGTTGGATCAGAGCTTGCATTTTACATCTTCTATGTTCTCGATTTTTTTTAATGTTGCACTTAAAGGCTTTTCTCCAGGTCGTTTTGGTCTGCGTCAGGGGGGCCCTCTTTCTCCCTATCTTTTTGTTATGGCTATGAAGGTGCTATCTAGTATGCTCAATAGGCCGCAGTTGGGTTTCTGGTATCATCGAGAGTGTGATAGGGTTGGCTTGACTCACTTATGTTATGCGGATGACTTAATGATTTTTTCGCAGGGGATGTTGCCTCTTTATCCTTTATTAATGAATCTTTGGCTTCATTTAAGGAGTTGGCGAGTCTTATTGCCAATACTCGGAAAAGTTTGTTAAATTAGGCAGGCCTTTCTATTAAGGAGGTGCAGGAGTTGGCTGCCTTTTTAGGGTTTCCGGTGGCTTTGCTACCAGTACGTTATCTTGGGGTCCCGCTCTTTTCGCGTCAGCTGTCCTATAGTGATTGTAAGCCCCAGCTGGAGAGAATTGTCTCTCGTATTCGAAATTGGTTGGCTTGTGTTTTTCGTTTGCTGGTCACTTGCAGCTCATTGGCTCGATTTTGTAGAGTTCTAAGTATATTGGGCCTATGTGTCTGTTCTTCTATCTCGTGTTGTTCATGAGGTGGAGTGGATTCTTCGTTCCTTCTTATGGAATGGGAGCGAGAGTGGCGGGCGGTCGGGGGCTAAGATGGCTTGGTCTGAGGTTCGTCTTCCTTTGTAGGAGGGTGGTTTGGGTGTGCGTCATTTGGCCTATTTGGAATTCTACCACTATAATGATGCTGCTTTGGCTTCTTATTACGTGGGCTGGATCTCTTTGGATGGCTTGTGTGGAGGCTTATATTCTCTAGAGGGATTGAATTTTGACTATTCGTGCTTCGCCTCTGTTTTCTTGGTGTTGGCAGGATATTATTTCTGTCTGGGATGCTTTTTGGCCTCTACTCGGCTTACAAGGACATGGTAAGCGTTGCTTTATGTGGCATGACGCTTGGTTTTGGGGGGTCCGATTTATCCGAAGTTTGGTGATCGGATTATCTCTCATGCTATCAGCTTGCAATTGGTGAAGGTTGCTTATTTTCTATTTCCCGATGGTTCGTGGCACTGGCCTCAAGGGTCGGTTGAGCTTCGACAGTTCGTCTCTGAGACTTCATCTGTGTCGGTTTTTGTTTGGAGGGATGATTTGCCCATTTGGGTTCCGTCACTGTCTGGTCTCTTCTCGGTGTGGAGTGCAAAGGGTGTGTTGCGGCCGACCCGACCTCCTGTTCTTTGTTTTCTTTGGTTTGGTTTGATGGGAGTATTTTGAAGCATTCCTTCATTTCTTTGTTGGTAGTGCGTGATTGGCTTGCTACAAGGGAGCTTATGTCGTTGAGACTCTTTTGTTCCTGCTTCCTGTGTGTTTTTTGCTATCATTGTAACGCCCCAGGATTTTATATAACATCCTAGGCAACGCTAAATAATTCACCTGGCTAACCTTAACTCTAAACACGAGATAAGCAACTCCCTGGGAAAATAATTTAAATGAAATAAAGCTTCCACTCCCATACATTCTATCAGAAATATAAATGTCATAAACTGTCAGGACTTCACCCTCCGTGCGCAAATTAAAAACAACAACATCTCATATTCGCCTCAGTGGCAAAAATTCTTAAATAAATAAAAACAACCGTACACCTAAACTCCAACGACAACAGTGATGCGTTTACCAGCAGCATCCATAACAAATAAAGTAGTTCTAAAGAATACAAAATTTCCTCTGCGGTTCACACCTAGCGATAACATAAATCTCAATGCTACTCGTACCCAACGACCCTTCCCTCTATCCTCACTAACTAAGCTAGTGATCCTTCCTCGGTCAAGCCCTCTCCACGTCATCACCGCGGTCGACCCTGTTCGTACCTGAAAACATATAAGGGTAAAAAGGGGATGAGTAAATAAGGTATTCCGTAAGTAGCACTTCTTAACTAACACAAAAATCATGCTCACAGTCACGGCATAAAGAATAAAACGATAGCAAGGCAATCAAATAAGCAGTGAGAGATATAGCAAACAATAACTAAACATTTACATACAACAACCTTGCGTCGGAACTACCAAGACCACATCCCATGATTCACTAGCCCTTGTCTCATGGTACTAAACCTTCCTCTACACCCCCATGTGTTACTCCCCGCTTAACTTCTCGAGGCATGACGGCTCTTGACTTTTATTCCCAAGTCACCGTACCCCCTCCTTTTCCAGTACTTGATGTTCGACCTTGCCATTTATTCCCAAGGCCAAGCACCACTACTTCGCAAACACCACTCTACTTTTATCCCTCAAGCCTAACTCCTCGAGTCGCATTGACCCTTGATATTTATCCCCAAGGCCTCAATACTCCTCTACAGAAACATGACGTTCGGCCTTGCCATTTATTCCCAAGGCCTGAACTGTGCACCGGTCCTTGCCGTTTATTCCCAAGGTACCGATGGCTTCCCAGCGTATTGGTCCTTGACATTTATCCCCAAGACCCCAATACACGTTTACAGAGATTTGACGTTCGGCCTTGTCATTTATTCCCAAGGCCACTACTCAGGGCTTTGAACCTCCAAGCGATTTATATGCATTTTTTTCCAGGTCAGAACACCCGTGGTTAACGGACTATCAACCCGTCCCTTTACGCTTCACCCTCCACCACTTCACTAACCCTTCCATGACCACCTACAAGTAAAACTCCCACATTCTAAATCACTACACCGTTTACAAGCAGGCTGTTCCACGTAATAAACAAAATACATCCAACAGCTCACAACCAGAGCAATATGAATTAAATTATCGGTATAACCACGCTAGCATTTCATTTACATCCCATTTGCAAAACGTCATGAGCCAGTTACTTCTAACTACAATAGTTCAGAACCTCCTAGTCACCTACAACAATAAGAGTAGGAAGCATGTTTCCTCAAAAGTATTCAATAATAGAAAGACGGCAACAAGATCGCTAGAAATCCACAAATCAAACTAACAAGCCCTACATGCTCATTTAAATGATTTTAACAAGAAAAAAAATAGCATCAAAACCATTCCGTTAACGCTAAATAACGCACGCACTCGCCCCCTGGTGCTACTTACTCAACCACGTCTTTAAGTTTGCGTCGATCTCACACCTAAGCACCAAAAACAGAAAAAATACAACAATTTAAATGTACTGTTCAGCCTTCGAAAAACGACTCTACGAGGGTTCAAAGGGCTCATTACCGCAAAACGACTTCGTGTAGGTGTGGGTAAATTAGATCTAGCTTGCAAAGGTGTGTTTAGCGTAAATCGGGCTTCGAATGGATGAAGATAATCGCCGAACACCACCAAAACACTGCTGTCCACGTTTTTGCAGCAGCGAAAAGTGCCCAAAACGACCTCCAACGGCTTCGTTTTGATGTCCGTTACTACAAAACAACTTCGCTTAGGTGTGGGTATTCCAAATCGATTTTCGTTTGGACGTGTGATATGAACCAAGGAGCTACCGTTGTTATGCCTCATGGACCGATTACAAGATCGAGAGCTAGGAAACTTCAACAAGCTTTGCTACTTCGTGTCCAAGCGTTCTTGAACTCGACAAGAGAAATAAAGGAAGATGTGCAAGAAGTTAGAACTATGCACTTCAATTTGGTGCAAGTTATGCATTTTTAAGTGTTTTTATGGCAAGTTAAAGTTCACTTGGTCAAGGTCAAAGTCAACTCCATCAAGACAAGTCAAAGTCAACTCATTCAATTCAAAAACCAAGTCAAACACTCACATCCCTCATTATGGACGGGATTGCAATTATTTTGGTTGGCTTTCCATGTTCTTAACCTTTTCATTTGCTTGTCTTTTCATTTCTCGTAAGTTATGTCTTTTCATTTACAAGTCTTTTCATTTCTTGTAAGTTACAAGTCTTTTCATTTGCTTAAGACTTTTCATATGGCTTGTTAGGATGGCTATATATAGCCTTGAGATGTCTTGTTGTAACACAATTTGAAGTTGAATGAAAAGTGAGTTTTCTCATTAGCTTGGTTGAGAGATTTATCTCCCATTTCTTGTGCAATTTCTTGTCTTTAGAATTTGCATCTTAGGATCATTCAAGCGGTGTTGATCATACCTCTTGTGGAGTGATTCGAATCACGAGTTTAGAAACAAGTTTTCTCTACTCTTGATATTGATCATCAAGGTAATCCGTTCTAAAACTTTTCCTTGGGTTGATTCCATACTTGTTTTCGGGGTTTTTGGGATTGAGTTCTATGGGTCTTGTTCGTTAGCAAGGTTCTTAGATCCAACGCTGCCCGTCGCACGCTGCCGCCGTCTGCCGCTGCCCAACGCCACGCGCCGCCGCTGCCCGTCGCACGCCGCTGCTGCCCGTCGCGCGCTGCCGCCGTCTGCCGCTGCCCAACGCCGCGCTGCTGTTTCCCGACGTCGCACCTGCTGCTGCCGACGCCCGCGCCTGCTGCTGTCCCGTCATCGGTGCTGCTTCGTCGGAGAAAGAAATCCGGATGGGGGTGGCTGGCGGCTTCAAACGAAAGGGAAGGGTGGAAGAAGATGAGGAAGGAGAACAAGGTGGGCTAGGGTTGTTTTGTTTTAATTCCCCTTTTCCTTTTGTTTTGCAACATAAACCCACTTGGGCTAGTTTCTTTTGTTTAAGGCCCATTTACCCAATCACTCCTTGTTAACAAAACCAATAATATAATTTCGTAGTTGATCCAATGGCCCAAAGCAAGTGTCACATAGCGGAATCCGTAATAAACCATAACTTAATAAATACTACACGCTACTAACTCACCACTAAATCTGTAACAATACACACTAGCCGAGATGCCACACTTAAATTAAATAAAGATCACTGATGAATCAAATAAAATAAAAAAAATGAAATAAATCAATAAATCAATAAATAAAATCCATTTTGTTATAAAATTTCCCGGAACTCGGGGCAAGCTAACCTGAGTAACGCGGGGCGTTACAATCATGGAGTCCTAGAATCATATTTTCTTTTAGTGTGCCTTTAGTTGGGATGTCTGGTATGGCATGATTGCTTAGGCTGATTCTTACCAACGGGTTTTATAT
Organism: Momordica charantia; assembly: GCF_013281855.1. Classification (NCBI taxonomy): domain Eukaryota; kingdom Viridiplantae; phylum Streptophyta; class Magnoliopsida; order Cucurbitales; family Cucurbitaceae; genus Momordica; species Momordica charantia. The sequence continues at coordinate 9,489,396 of NW_028275161.1, read as the reverse complement.
TGGTCTACTGAACTTGCTTCGATTTGTGACATTAATACCGAAAAGTCTGCTTGTCATCCTGTGTGGTGCTTGGCATGGACTTTGACTGTTTCTTGAAAGCTAAGGTCTATTATCGTTGTATTACCTAGCCTGGGAGCTATTGTTTGAGCATCGATCCTATGTTTATCTCGATTAGGAATTTGTTTTGTTGATTTATTTATCTGTCTACTTGTCTTGTGTTTGTCCTTTTGGTGTTGTGCCTTGATCTCAGGTTGTGAGGTTCTCCTTTTTATTTTGTTTGTTTAATATAGTTACCTTTGCGCAAAAAAAAAAAGAAAAAAAAAGTGCTTTGTAATGCTATTTAGAAGAGTTACTAAATTCTTATGGGGTATTTATGAAATTAGTTTCTATTTTAATATTTCCTTAGCCTGTTGCTTAAAAGTGATTTTATTGGTCTATATTTGACTAAACCTTCTTGTGGTGACATAAGTCAAAGTGGATCTATGACCAAGACAATTACTATCAGTATTTGTTTGATTAATCTTTTTATGATGTTATTTGCCTATGTTTGTTGGAAATTTGTTTTGGTGGCATAAATGGTGATACTATTCTTTTGTTATTAATAAACGTTTGGATGTTCTTCAATTTGTGCTTATTTTCTAACATTTGATGTTTTGATATCACAATGATGTTTAAATGTTGCTTAGATTTGATAAGTTGATTCCTTTAAGAATAATTTGATTAATATATCCTTTTATGTATGTGGTTTATTGTGCTTAACCATTACAATTAATTTACTATTTGGAATTTTACTTGTCTTATGCAATATTTTATTAAATGAAAATTTTGTGAAATATTTTGATAATTTGTTGTATATTGATTGATCTACCATGATTGTCAAAGCGAGCATAGCAAAACAGTAATTGACATATATCTCCAACCGATCAGTTATGAGTTCGATCCCCCACCCCACATGATAAGTTTCGACCTGAATATATCGTGAGATGCCATGATTGAAGGGATGTGAATCCCGAAGCGGAAGCGGACCATTGTTCTTCATTTTTGAAAAACAAAACCAAAACTTACAAAAATGAAAACACAGGGGAAAAACTTGTTTTTCCTTACCTTTGAAGAACACTTCTTCAATTTGATTTCCTACGAACACCACCAGAGAATCTTTCTTGCTATCCTTTTAGGTCTCGGGATCGTGCTTGCGGGAGCACCGTTTGGAATGAGAGGGAGTATTGAGAGAGGGCTTGAGAGAGATTGGGAGTTAACCTTCTCTTGTTCTGTGTTCTCTATTAATTTTTGCAAAATGGCAAAAAGAAGAACAAACAAAAGTACCCCACTATCACTTAACTGTCCACTCCCCTGCAATTTTGCAGGGGAGTTAAATATTAATAATAATATTAATATTAATAATATATATATATATAATAAATATATATAAAATTATTAATTAATCATATTAATTAATAAATATTAATTAATTATTAATCTAATTAATAATTAATTAATATATATATATATATCAAATAATTAACACTTAATTATTTATCTCATAAATAGAATCATATTCTATAGCATTTCTCTCGTATAACCTATAGTTCTAATGTACATCTTATGCACATTTTTTTAACATATAGTTTTAATATAAATCTTATTCATATTAATTTTATTTGAATCTCATTCAAATAATCGCTCGCATAATATATAGTTTTAATTTAAAATTAACTATATATTATAATGTATCAATATACATATAAACCCTTAAGTAATTTGAACAGTTCAAATTGTTCGAAAACACTTGATCCTCGTTTTACCCGTTAGGAGCTAGCAAGGGGACCTAATGGATCTACAGATTAGAAGCTCCAACGATGCGAGATTAATCTGTCAAACTCATTGACCGAGTTAATCAACATTCGTTAACTACGGGTCATTCCACTAAAGACCCGCAGTTGCACTCTTCTCACTGCAGAATGTTTTTGTGTCCACGGATATACGACCATAAATGACAAGTCAATCCTTCACTAGTGCTCGTAACTCAAGTCGGGTCAAATTACCGTTTTACCCCTGAGTTACAACTTACTCCTTAAATACTATTGCTCCTCTAATGAACAACCCGGTTATGGTCCAACCAATAATCGGAAATCTCTCTCGGGCCAAATGAGACGGTGGGGCCCCTTGTTCAAGTCCCGGAGTCAGCATTTAAGAGAACACTCATCTACTCCCCTAAAGTCGGGAATGAGTGAATTCCATCTTGTAAAGTTATGTTATCAGCTCCTCACTCGGTCTCGTCCCCAAAATGGTTGGAATATTGAATCGGTAACTCGGGCCACTCTCACCCATACAGATCAAAGGACAAGCCTTCACGGGCAAGAGTCCTTAACTCTTTCAGGATTGAGAATGAGTTGTTTGGTCATCTTATGAAATAATAATTTGTTATTCAACGGCGTTACATCTAAAGATTGTCTATTTCGCAGTCCGGTCTTGTACAAACTCATTGTATAGGATACCCCCACTCGCATGTCTCCACACGAACGACCTGGATCGAGTCGTCTGTAACATTTACAGAGTGGGCCGTATCCATAGTGTTGCTAGGATAAGGTACCCAGCCTTATCCATATACTATAGACCCTTTAGGTTATTCACGGGACATTATCACTCGTATATCAAGGATATATCAATTATATACCCATTATATCAAATATATACCCATATATATACTATCTCGATTACATGAAAACAACCTTGGATGTTTAGTTTATTGGATTTTGGACAATGCAATGCTATGAATTCAACAACAAATTTATTGAATAAAACTTTATTTTATATACATTTGGTTTTTACATAATTACAAACTACGAGTTTAGGGCAACACACCCAACAATGATGTGGACACCTCTGGAGCAGTCCTTTAAAATTTTCCTATGACTCGCTCAATGACTCTCTAAAATGTTGTTGGAAATTGTTGATGCTGTTTCGAAGTTCTGTATTTTTGGATGGAGGAAAGTACTTCATTATGATCTTCGACTCAATCATTTCTTAAAGTGATGGACTCGGCTGGCAATAAATCTAGCCATGCTCTAGCACTATCCCCCAAGGAATGAGGTAATAGCTTTAGCCACATAGCCTCTTTGGTTACTCCTTTTAGCTTAAATGAATCAGCCACTTGCATAAAAATACTGTAGGTGGCGATGAGGATTTTCTGATGAAAGTCCATGAAATAGTCCTATGGTTTAGAGCATTTGAAACGTAACTGGCTTCAGCTCAAATCTATTACCTTCAATATTAGGATCTGCAATTATTGGGTTGAAGTCGTAGAATGCTGGGGTCACGTATGCTTGTATTTCCTACTCCATGTCATCTGCTAACAAAATAGCTTTAAGAGGAGGTGTTGGGGCAAGCCTTCTAGCTACATCCTGTGGCACTCTCCCTACTCTCAACTCTAGCTGAATTTGTGAATTTGGTGAACTCATTTCAACTTATTCTCTACACTATACTCTTTGTCGGCCCTTATCCTTCTAAAAGTTTATTCAATTTATGGGTCGAAAATTTCAAGACAGGGAAATTGTTCATTCACTGCACAAATCAACAAGAAATATATTAAAAGAGTTGTTTAAGTCCTATATCCTAATTTACTAAAAACAAAGTAAGAACACCTAGTCCTCGGCAACAACTCCAAGGAATTTATTGTGTGTCCATAACTTACGTGAAAATCGGTGCAAATGTACACCAAAATAAGCAGTTGTAGTACAAAACAAGGTCGTGTCCACATGGACTAAGACTATAATTTGAAGCAGTAAAACAAATAAAGGAAAAAAAAATAATAAGATTAAATAATTATGAATGTTTTAACAGTAAATGAAAAAAATGGTAAATGAATAAGAACATAGATGTTCTGCGATTCTGTGTTGGAGAATCTAAAACAGAGAACAAACTGAAGCGAGTTATGTGATACGATAAAAAGAGAAATCGATGGGTAATCACTTTAATGCTCTCACGCACCTCTAGCTATACTCTAGTGAACTCAAAATGTTGAATGCCAAACAGACATGGCTCTCTCCCGAGATACCTAAACATGCTTAGCAAGCAAAATATACAGTTTATAGACACGAAAGGGTGAGCCAATGAGCCTTATTCCTATGTACTCACCATCCTACTACAAAAGTAAAGAGTCTAACGTAAATAGAGGCAAACATGCATTAAAAGGACTTTTTCAAATCTCAAACGAGCTAGTTTACCGACAATGTAGGTCACACAAAATCAGTAAGATGAATGAATTAAAAAACACCTCTATTTGATCAGCATAAAGATGAGTTACTAAAACATATATAAACGAGAGCTACAGCGAGTTCATCCCCCCTCCCCCGAAGGTGAGGTTTAGTTCATTAGAAAACAAAATAAAATAATGAGGAGAGAATAAATGGAGATCATTGTGTAAGGAAGCTTCTGTTGCATCAGAGGTTTCCCTAGCTCAGTGATGAAGCACAGGTCAACTTCTTCCTCGAAAATTGGTAAGGAATGTTCTCTAATTTAATTGCCCAAATTGATTCTCTATTTTGTCTCGCTTTGGTGGCTAGGCACTCTTTCCCTTTTATATCAGGCCTTTAAATTTAGGACAACACATGGAAACTGTATGGACATGGTTAAAACTGGGACAACAAGTTACTGTGCAGTCACATATGTGAGAGCATTCGGTAGGCTCCAACAAGATCCAGCATAGAAATTCTCTCTATCAGGCTCTAGTAGCACTCCAGCAACCTTCGTAGCCTTTAACTTAAACGTCATTAATGCCAAAATAACCATATTATAGCTCAACTTCGTTCAAAACAAGTATATTGACAATTCTAACCAACTCAAGCACCTACCTAGCAAAATGCTTATCTTTTCAAGCTACTTAACCAAGGATCCTTATATTTACACACCAAAATTGCCCAATTTATGCATAAAACACTCTCTTATGAAGAGTTATCAGTTTTGCATTGACCGAGCGGGAGTCCTATAGGGATCCTTGGCTTAAAATTAAATAATAAAAGACTAACTACAAAATGTTGCCTATAAGGAAACCATGTCTAAGGAAGTTATGTCTGGGTTGAGGTATTTAAGCTGACCGTAAGAGAATACCTCTACCTGGGGGTTGAATTAGTCAATATTTTATATGCATGCAGTAATGTCATTAGTTTATTAACACGTTTAATAAACTAAAACGTTAATGTACAACTTCCAATATAAATAGTTATATTGGGCCGACTAAAAGTTCACTTTTTGATAGCTGGAATTTACCTAAATGATATACCCTAGTCTTAGAATACTAAGTGGAAGAAAAATAGAACATGTAATATACTACGTATATTTTTTATATACGAGGTGTAGATGACATATCATTTTTTCTCACGTTTCTCCTTATTGTTCACACTGAGTTCCATGCTTGGCCTCGTGTCGCCTTCGGTGTGACCAACCTACGGAAGGTGTTTGCATGATTCAGTATCAAAGTGAATGGAGATAGTATTCATAGTAAGTGGGAGAAGGACACGTGACAATACGTCATGCGGTCTTCGCCATTAGTTTGCATCATGAGATTTCATACATGACCTATGTGTCATCCTGGAGCAATCATCCCTATAGTTGATCCATTGTATGGAATCAAAACCAAAGCAAACTCTATAAATGGATAAAGGTCTCTTAGGTTTTGCCCCAATATTATCGTTCTTTACAATGGGATTATTGGGGCGGACCTCTAGGGTTTGGAAATTATGGGTTAAAATTATGGGGAATTGTTAAGGTAGTTAGCAATTCCCTGACCAAATAAACGGTGACTCATTATTATAGGAATAAGAGTTATTCCGGTGTAAGATTTAGTTGAGAACGTCTCAATTTAGTGAAAGAATAGTTGTTTGCCCGTACGGTAGCTATTGCTCTAAATCATTGAAGTGTCGTTGCAAAATAATTTTATTAGGGTGCTTGATTACTTTTGCTAAAACATGTTTAGGCTAAAGGATAATGCATGAAACTGTTATAGGTTTGTTTTTATTTTCAGCTTGTCGACTTCTATTATCGCCCTTTTAGCCACTGAAAAACTTAACGATGAGAATTACAAATAGTGGAAATCAAACCTAAACACTATACTCGTAATAGATGATCTTAGATTCGTCTTGCATGAGGAATGTCCTAAACCTCCTGCGCCTAACGCCGCTATGGCAGTGCGCAACATCTATGACAGGTGGATCAAGGCCAACGACAAAGCAAAGGTCTACATCTTGGTGAGCATATCTGATGTGCATGCTAAGGAGCACAAGAACATGGTCATCGCTAAGGAGATCATGGACTCGCTACGGAACATGTTTGGATAACTGTCCTCACAGGCTCGACATGAAGTCCTTAAGTTCATCTATAACTCCGGCATGAAGGAGGGCTCATTATTGTGAGAACACGTTCTCAACCTGATGGTCCACTTCAATGTGGTAGAGAAGAACGAGGCCATCATAGACGAGCAGAGTCAGGTCAGCTTCATGCTGGAATCTCTTCCGAAGAGTTTCGTGCAATTCTACAGCAATGCAGTTATGAATAATAAGGCACAAAAGTGGGAGGCAAACGTAGCAACCTCCAAAAGGTTCCACGAAGGTTCGACCTCTGGAACCAAATATACACCCTCTTCTTCTGGAAGAAGACTTTCAAGAAGAAAAAGGCTGGTGGTGAGGAATCCAAGCCTGACTCTACTGCTGCCTCTGTCAATAAAGGCAAGGCTGAGGTTACATACAAAAGAAAGTGTTTCCGCTACAATGTGGACGAGCATTGGAAACGCAACTCCCTGAAATACTTGGTCAAAAAGAAGAAAGCCAACAAAGGTAAATAAGATTTACTTGTTTTGGAAACATGTTTAGTGGAGAATGATGATTCAGCGATATTAGATTCAGATGTCACTAACTACATTTGTTCTTCATTTCAGAGAATTAGTTAATGGAGACAGCTTGAAGCTGGAAAGATGACTCTCAAGGTCGAAATAGGAGAAGTCATCTCAGCTGTGGCAGTAGGAAAGCTCAAGTTGTTTACAAACAAGAATCTGTGTATATTATTAGATAATGTGTACGTAGTTCCAAATATTAAAACGAACTCAATTTCAATTTATTGTTTGTTATAATATTTGTACTCTATTTATTTTAATACAAATGAAGCATTCATTTTCATAAATGGTGTGAATATTTGTTCTACTAAACTTAAAAACAACTTGTATGTGCTAAAACGAACCATTACTAAAGCAGTTTTAAATATTGAGTTGTTTAAAAGTGCTAAAACTCAAATGAAAAGGCAAAAAGTTTCTCCTAAAGAAAATACCTATCTTTGTCACTTAAGATTGGGTCACATTAATCTCAATAGGATTGTAAGATTGGTTAAGAGTGGTCTTCTAAGCGAGTTAGAAGACAACTCTTTACCACCATGTGAATCTTGTCTTGAAGGCAACTTTCACTGGAAGAGGTTACAGAGCCAAATAACCTTTATAACTTTTACATTCAGACCGTTGTTGTCCGATGAATGTTAAAGCTCGATGACGATGAATACGACATCTCTTTTATAAATTATTATTCAAGGCATGGTTATCTATATTTAATGCAACACAAGTTTGAAGCACTTGAAAAGTTCAAAGAGTACAAGACCGAAGTTGAAAATCAATTAGGTAAAACCATTAAAACACTTCGATCCAATCGGGGTGGAGAGTATATGGACTTGAGATTTCAGGACTATATGATAGAACATGGAATCACGTCACAACTCTCATTCCTGGTACACCTCAAAAGAACGGTGTATTAGAAAGGAGAAATGGAATCCTATTAGACATGGTTCGATGGTAAATTTGAGAGTTCACCATTTACAGCAAAAAAATCATTGGCTCAATCTGTCACATACAATTTTGTGATGAACATTTGTATTTGTACCTACCATAAAAGCTTTTTGCTAAACCTACCACATCCAATTATGTGATAAACATTAAAATTTATCCACCTAATTTGAACAAGAGAACTTTGAAGGCAATGAAATAATTTTTGGCTATTATGATTTACTGCTTAGTGATTTGTACTTGTAATTCTACAAATATTTCCCTATTTTGACAAAAATAATTTCAGGACTAACGATAGTAATTTTGAGACTTTGAAAGTTAACAACTTGACAAATAGTCTCAAGATCTCGGTTTTCTTTGATGAGTTTCATTTGAGAACAATTTCATCATATTACCGTAGCAACAGCAAAGAAACAATTTGGAGTAGTAGTCCGGGTTGCAAAAGGCGACTACGCATGATCAATCTTTTTTATATATGTGATTGCACCCTATTTTGTTTGTAAAGAAGATTATGTCTTGCCAATAAAAATTAAAAATAAAAAAGAAAATAAAAAAGAAATATAAAGGAAAAAAAAAAGTTTCTCTACGGCCATGATAATTCTTTAGTTCAATGACTAGGGCAATCAACATAGATCAACAACAATAATTTCAAGGTTTCGTAGTCTTCTTTACAAATCTTCACACTGGGCAAAGTTGAGCATTACTATATTGGGGCAAAAGCTGTCATTTGCTACCTTTTGGTTAAATCGAAGCCGATCCAAGTCGAGGTTGAAGCTTGTGTTAAAGCCATGTTCATTGCATCTTCTCTCATTTTAAATCAAACCCAATCCAAATTAAGGTTGAAGTATATGTTAAGGCAAGGTTCGTTGTATTCTATCTTTTGGTTAAATCGAACCTGATCTAAATCAAGGTTGAAGCCTATGTTAAAGTCTGGTCTATTACATCTTATATTCAGTTAAATTGAACCCGATGCAAGATCGAGGTCGAAGCCTGCGTTGAGATCAAGTCCACTTGATCTTAGTTTCGGTTAAATCGAACTTGGTCCAAGATTGATGTTGAAGTCTGTGTTAAAGCCAGGTCCGCTACATCTTATTTTCGGTTAAATCGAACCTGATCCTTGATCGAGGTTAAGGCCTGTATCAAGTACAGGTCCTTTGCATGTTGAGATCTTGCCTAGTGTCAAGTTGGGTCCATCTCTATCTTGCCTTGTTTGTATAAAATTTCCGCCTCCCAGATACTTTGTCTATTTGCCTTTGTCTATCTTTTTAGTTGTACAAGAATACACAAAGGGGGCAAGCGGTAGACACTGTATTTGGTCCAACTCAATTTTAGTTTTTATTATTATTTATTTTACTTTATTAAGTTTTATTTTAATTGTTTTTTTTTTGTTAAAAATAACATAGGTTTACTTTATTATTGTTTTTAAGGTAAAGTTTAATTAAATTAAGAATTAGATTGGCTTAAAGATTTTGATTTTATTAATAAAATTAAGAATTAAAAAAATAAAGATTTTATTTTAATCCAATCTTTTGATTTTAACATATTTGATCTTTTCCTCGTCAAAGTTATAGCCACCTCATGTTCCCAGCACTTTCCCTACTTTTTTTTTATCCAATCTTATTTGACCCACATAGGGTTATGATTATATTTTTGCATATTTAATAAAGGTTGCACTGCACGAAAAAGGGACAGAGAAGGAGCAAAAACTTCTTTTTAGTACGCCCCTTCTCCGTTTTTTAAAACCCAATTTTCTTATTGGTTCTCCCCCTCTAAAAAACATCTTCTTATTCATCTTCTACCTCTCTCTTAAACACGGTTCTACTTTCTTTTTTCTTTATTTTCTTTATTTTCTTTCTTTCAATAACCCCCATCATCTTCACCTTCTACATCTCCCTCGTAAACACTCTTCTACTTTCTTATTTTCTTTATTTTATGTCTTTTCTCTTTCTCTCTACAACCCCCCATTCTCTTCACCTTCTACCTCTCTCTCTGTTAAACATCTGTCGTTTTCTTTTCTTTTTTATTTTCTTTTTCGTGTCTTTCTCTCTCTTCAACCCCACATCCTCCTCATCTTCTTCTCTTCCTCCTCCTAACTCCCATCTTCCTTCACCCACAAACGAGTGGCAGCACAACTCCGGCGGTGGCGTACCATCTTCAGCGAACTCCACGAGCGGCGGTGACACAATAGATGACGGCGGCCCGACAGCCAAGATTCGACGAATACGAAGCAGCACGAGCAGATCCAACGACTCCATGGTGGCGACAAGTAGGTCCGACGACCCACGAACGGTGACAAAACCTCCCAGATCTGAACCCACAAATGATGACACTACAATAACAAAGTCATACAGATCTGAACTTGTGAGCGGCAGCTCTCCAAAGACAAACTCAGATTTGCACCTCGACGAGGGCGACACTCCGACGAATTCCATAGATTGCGCCATCATTATTACCAAGGTGAAGAAATGTGAGTTTTGAAAAATGAGAGAAGAAAACTCTTTTTTAAAAAACAAAACATTTTTCTTGAAAGGGAAGAGATAAACTGTTGAAACTTCTTTTTTAAATAAGGAAAAAATAAAATGTTTTAAAATAAGTTTTAAATAAATCTTGGAAAAAATGTTTTAAAATAAGTTTTAAATAAATCTTGGAAAAGGAAATAAAATATTGTGATAAATTTTGTTTTACAGTAAGAAGAGTTTTTTTTTTTTAGTAATATGAGTTTTAAAACGAAAGATTTATTTTAAGTTTTAATTTTTTTTAATGCAAACAAAAAGTTGATTTAAAAGAAATCGTTTTAAAATAAAGACTGGCTAAATAAGTTTTAAAAATGAATAAGATATTTTAAAAACAAGTTTTGTTCAAAAAAAAATAGAAGGAATTTCAAATTGAAAGTTGTAAAAAAGTTTAATTTTTAAAAAATAACTGATGTGAACCAAGGAAGCACCATTGTCATGCCTCAAGGACCCATAACGAGATTAAGAGCCAAGAAGCTACAACAAGCTTTACTTTCTCATGTTCAATACTTGGTGAGCTCAGCTAGGGATGATCAAGAGAGAGATGGAACTTTTCAAGTCAATATCTTCCAAGTAGAGCTTAAGGGAGGCGTTGCATTAAATGAACTCTAAGTTCATTTAAAGGAGCTGAAGTTGAAGTGGAGTTTAACTCAAGTTGCATTCAATAAAGCCAAGTTCAATTCAAGGAACTCAAGTTGCATTAAATGAACTTAAGTGCATCTCAAGCTTCATTTATTGCAAGTTATCCATCAATTAATGGAACTACACTTCAAACTACTTCAAGTGAAGCTTCATTTATAATTGGGAGGTTACAAAGACTTTGAAGGGTGACCAAGACTTCAATTCTCGGATTTAAACCTCTTTTTATTATATTTTCAGTTTTAAACATTTCATTTATGTGTTTTAAGTTACATTTTAGCTAGTGGATGTTATGGCCATCATGTAATTGGGAGTTACAACCTTTCAAATGTCTTTAGGTTACTTTTAGGGTTGTTTTGGAGGCTATAAATAGCCTAGTTTGTTTCCTTTGAAAGACAGATTTTGATGATTGAATGAAGTTGCTATTTTGCTTCAAAAAGCCTAGAGCTTGTTTTTCTTTGCAATTCTTGAGTGTTAGATTTGCATGCTAGAATCATTCAAGTAGTCTTGATCAAGCTATTTGTGGAGTGGTTCGAATCTTGAGTTTAGAAACAAGTTTTCTCTACTCTTGATATTGATCATCAAGGTAAATCCGTTCTAACTTCTTCCTTGGGTTGACATCATCTCGATTTGGGGGTTTTAGCATTTGTGATCTAGGGGTTTGCATAACCATAAGGGTTCTTAGATCCAATTGGCTATTGTTTTCTTATCAATAACACAAATGTCGTTTAACTAATCTTTAAAATAAAGTTTTAAAATAAAGAAGTTGACTCTAAAAAATAAAATTAAGATTGCATCCAGGGTGTGATACAGTGTCAAGAGCCTTTGACACTCTCAATCCAAGTTTGAGGTCTTATGTGCTTCAAAATATTTTTATATTTATCTTTATTTTTTTATTTAATTATTATTTCAAGAACTCCAATAACGGATATTGGAACCTTTCAATGTTCTCAAGGTGTTCAGATTTTTCTAATGGCTTTCGTGCCACCCACACCTATCAATTTATATTTTATTACAAAGTGTGAATCAATATAATGTGAGACATTTAAATAAAAACACAAAAGTATTTTTCTTTTGGACCAAATAAAATAACATAATTTTGGACAAAATATTGTACCATTTTCGAACGGGTGTCATAGGGGTGCTAACACCTTCTCTACGCTCAATCGACTCCCGAACTAACAATTTATTTTTTGCATATCTATTTTGTTATTTATAGGTGACCAATCATACCAAGTGAATGATTGGTGGCGACTCCAAATCCTTATCTCGAATAAGGCCCTTCAGACGATGACGTCGGCCGCTCCGCGTCGCGATGACGTTACAACAGTTTGGTGACTCCACTAGGGATTATTGAGAGTCAAGTCATTTATTTTTCTCATTTACTATTCGTTATGAAATATTTTGGTCTATTCATTTTTTATTGCACATTTTGTCTCTTAGTTATTTGCTCTTGTAAGTTTACATTATCATGCATTTCACACAAATTCGCAAACCTCCTACACGGGCTTGACCCTTAGGATTAGATTGGAGACTGAGTAGTGTGACATTCGTGGAATGTCAGTTCCGATGCAAGCGCATTAAATTCTCCACTCAAGTCGACCATAGTGCGAAAGCATATGGAAGATCTGGGGGCCATTATCCTTTAGGAGACATTAGAGCATAACCTCACACTCATATTCATATTACATTTTAGTTTGTTTTGTTGTTATGTCATTTATGGTCATATTGTTTTTTTAAAAAAATATAGGATCATTTTGGAGTTTTAATCATAATTTTTTAAAATTAATCACCTTTTTAAAATAAAAAATGAAAAAAAAATCATTTGCCTTGTTTCTTCCGATTTGTTTAATTATTTACTTGTTTTCAACATGCATCTACATCACATTTATTTTACTTTTTTAAGTCACATATTTAGCCTACTTCTAAGTGAATTTACAAGTGTTGTCTTCCAAAGGGATTATAAATTTCTCTAGGTAGGCACGCAAAAACATTTAAATTTGTTCATTTCTATAAAAAAAAAAACTTAGGAGTCGACTTTATTATCCTAGAGTTTAATTTCATGTACATATTCATGTTTCTCCCTTTAATGGTGAATTAGAGTCTACAATTACATTTGCATGCATTTAGAATGTACTAATAATTACATGAAGTATTTATCATATTCTTGGGACAATTTATAGCATGTTTAGATAATTTTTTTCCTCCTCATCAAAGAAAATAAATTAAAAAAAAATCTTTTCCATGCATCCTTGTGTAGGTCCGTAACATAAATAAAAAAATATCTATCTATTGTGTGCATCGTTTTACATGTCCAAAGCATAAAACTAAAAAAAAACTATCTTTCCCATGTATCATTGTGCATGTCCATAGCATAAATTAAAAACGTTTATCTATTGTATGCATCATTTTATATGTCCATATCATTAAAAAAAAAAAAAAAAACCTATCCTTTGCATGCATCATTATGTATGTTCATAGCATAAATTAAAAGAAATATATCTATCTTTTGCGTGCATCATTTTACAAGTTCGTAGCATAAATTAAATAAAAAAAAACTATCTTTTCCATGCACCATTTTGTAAGTTCATAGCATAAATATCTATCTTTTGCATGCATCTCATAAATTAAAAAATCTATCGCTCTCATACATCATTTCATATGTCAATACTATTAAAAGCAATCGTATCGGAAAGAAGTACCATCTTATACGGGAGATAGTGCAACGAGGAGATGTGATCGTCACAAAGATTGCTTCGGAGCACAACATTGCTAATCCTTTTAATAAAGCGCTCACGGCTAAAGTGTTTGAGGGCCATCTAGAAAGTCTTAGTCTAGCAGCATTGTACAATTAGTCTAGGGATGTGGGAGAAATGTAATGGGTATAATATATGCGCTAGTTTATTGTATTTGTCCCTTTGCTTTATGATTTTGTACACTGCCACTGTAATTTAGTTCAAGTGGGAGATTGTTGGGTGTGTTGCCCTAAACTCGCAGTTTATATTTTCATAAAAACAAATTTATATTCAATAGAGTTATGTTTTCTTATTCAATCAAATTGTTGTTAATGTCGCAACGTCATCGCGACGCGGAGCGGCCGACGTCATCCCCTGAAGAGTCTCTTTCGAGATAAGGGTTTGGAGTCGCCACCGTGATTGGTCACCTATTTTAAAAACTTGGTCTGTAAAAATAGATTTTAGGTTCGTGAGTCGACTGAGCGTAGGGAAGGTGTTAGCACCCTACGACACCCATTCGAAAACGGTACCACATTTTGTCATAAAATATCCTATTATTTTATTAGGTCCAAGGGAAAAAAAATATTTTTGTGTTTTTATTGAAATGTCCCATGTTATATTAATTTACACCTTCTTATAAGATTTGAATTAGTAGGTATGAGTGGCACGAAGGCCATTAGAAAAATTTATCACCTCGAGAATATTGGAAGGTTCCAATTTCTGTCATTGGAGTTTTCCAAATAATTATTTAGTAAAAAAAACAATGATAAATAAAAAAAGGAAATAAAATGAATTCATGGCACATATAAAGACTCAAACTTGAGGCATGAAGACATGAAAGTTGGATTTTATGGCAATCCTGAATGTCATTGTCATGATCACGGTGGAACTTGTAGTACTTACTCTCGTCTCGCTTGCCGGCATCATATTTCGGTCGCTCAGGCCGTTGGAGAAGGCTGTCAGCCTGCGTCCCGTCGATCCTAACTAGTATCTGATGCATCAGGATGCGGGTCGACGTATACTTTCCAAACTTGATCAGTCAGTCTGCTCAAGATTCAAGTCAACCGGAGCTCAACTCCTTGCACGCAGACAAAGTTCGGTCGGATGCCTTGCCTTTGTTCGTTCGTGAGGTTTCCGTGTGCTTTTTGCCCAGGGACTGGGCTTCGAGCAGTTCTTCCCTGAGTATGTGTCGCTAGATCTGAGCCATGAGCTTGACCATGGTCTACACTAGAAACTCTCCTCGGTACCGGATGAGTCTCTTATCTTTTATCCCAGTGGAGAGCGCCATCAGGCCACACTTTCGTCACAGTTCCGTATCCGTAGCTGTTCCATTATGAACCAGGCTACGTAGATATTCAGATCTTCGTCTGGCTTCTACTTCACCAACATGAGATGGGTGTTTGTTCGTCTGTTTGACACACGAACAGTGAAACTTGTCAACAAACTTTTGGGCGGGATCCTAGTACGTCGCGATGAAGTTCTGGGGCCAGTTTTGGAACCATTGCCTGGCAGGACCGATGAGTGTTACGGAGAAACCCCAGCACGACTCGACACCACTATTCTTATGGCGTCGTGATAAGGGGTAGCGTGATCCACAGGATCCGTCGACTCGTCATATTTGTCAATCTGCGATCCTTCCAAGCCTTTAGAAAGTCCAACGACCAGGACATTAGTGGTGAAGTACTCCTGCATTCTCTTAAGAGGCTTGTAGTTGATCATGGATCCCCTGCCTCTAGTCCCAAGATCGATTTGCACCAGGTTAAAGATTTTCTCATTGAAGCAATCCAACTTGTCCTAGCCGATCCCTACGTGGGACCCACTCGGGTGGCTGGAGGTTTTTGTACTGGTCTAGAACTCCACATTCGAGCAGGACAACTGTGTCGGTTTCTCTTGGTGTTGAACATGTGATATGATCATATTTGGCAATGTTGGGTATTCTGTCCTAAAACTCGTAGTTTGTAAACAGTGAACATTAATGTGAGGTTATTCAGACAAGTGTTGTTAAATGAAAGTGAATTTGTTTTTTTTAATAAATCCAATAAACTATGAACCTTTGGCTATTATAATGAGTACTTGGACTTTATGTGGAGACATAAACTAGATCAAGTTCAAGGAAATAGCCTAAACAGTCTATAGTACATGGATCATGTAGGGTACCTTTTCCTGGAGACACTATTGAATAAGGCCCGCTTTATGATTGTTACAAATGTTGTAAGGTGTCATAAACGAAGTGATCCTGATTCGTTCATGTAGAAACATGTGAGCGGGGGTGTTCTACACAATGAGATTGTGTAAGACTGACCCTGAAATAATCACTGTTACGTATTAACACCATTTACGGATAACACTGATTAATTTCGTTTATCGATGACCTAAATAACTTTATCTAAATCCTGAGTCATCTATGAACTCCTATTTATTCAGGATTCTCCCTTGATCTGCATAGGTGAGAGTAAGCTCATCAGCGTTGCTCAATATGCCTCCCATTTTAGGGATAAGACTGGGTAGATAGCTGGGGACATAGAATTAGCAAGATGGAATTCACTCCTACCCGATTTAGGGATAGTAGAGGGGTTGTTCCCTTAAGGGCTGATCTCGGGTTTTGAATAAGGCGCCCCATTCTCTCACTGGCCAGAGAGGAATTGGATTTAGTGATTTGATCCTAAATCAATTGTTCATTAGAGGGATAGTGGTACTTAAGGAGAAAAGATGTAACTCAGGGGTAAAATGGTTTTTTGACCTAGCTGAGGTTACAAACGGCCTGTGAAGGATCAACTTACCGATGACGGTTATATCGAATGGACACAAATATATCTACAGTGAGCGGAGTGCATCTACAGGCTATAGTGGACAGTCCTGTTAGTTAATGAATGTTGATTAACTGAGTTAAAGAGTTTGACCAGTTAATCTCGAATCGTTGGAGCCCATGATCTGTAGGTCAAACGGGTCTCCATGCTAACTCATAAAGGATAAAATTGATGAACTAGGTGACGCAAGAATTTGAAGTGTTCAAATTCGGTTTTTAAGGGAATATTGTATTTTATATGAGATATAATATACAATCTAATTGAAATTTAATTATTATGGAGAGTATGAGTTATTTAAATTAGTTTTAAATAAGTTCAAAACATGAAAAAGAGTTGTAATTTGATTAATGTGATTAATCAAGCTTAGGTGTCAAAGACCAATTAATATGAGATATTGATTTGGCTTGGTTTTTGTTTTAATAGAAAATTGATATTTCAATTTTTGTTTTTATAAAAATTAGTTTTATCAAAGTTTTATTTAAAAAATCAAAACTTTCCTACTAACTAGTGGGTTTTGAAGTGTTTCTTCAAGGCAATGACACCTATCTTTTACATGCTAGTGGAGTTTGAAGTGGAAGACATGCAAGGCTTGTCCTTGTATGCATTTGGTCTTTATATAGGTGATGAATATCACTTGGATAAAGCTAATGCTTCCTTGCATAAGTGCAGAATTTTTCCACTCAAATTTCTATTGTCTTCTCCTAGGCATTAGTGTTTTCCCTTTGTTTTCACTCAAAATTCGGTCCTACAACTGTGTTCATCAACCCGAGGATAGCACGGATTTGTCGTTGGTGGTCCCATTGAGTTAGGAGAAGAAGTTATAGTGGAGGTCTTCAAAGGTATAAAGTTAATCTCATTCTCTTTACCTTTTTCGTCATTTTTTCAAGCATGTTTATTTTATTTAAGTTGCTTCATTAAGTGTATTATGATCCTTAGCTTCCGCTGTGCATGTCTAAGAGTTTCATCAGGCAAAACATTCCAAAATGACACCTACACCAATAAGGAAGAAGAATTTGAGGAAAGACCCCACAAACGAAGGAGACTTCATTGGACACATCAACAAATTTTGACTATTTTGAAGGTCAATGAAGAACCTACTAGGGTCAAAAAGAAGCGTGGAGAAGAAGAGAGGTCAAACAAGTGGCCCAATTTCAAGGACAAGCCTATCGAGAGGCCACTTGCACGCAAGCACTGCCAGTCGCACACCCTGCGCGAGTGCCCTGTCGCGCAAACCAAACGTGCCACTAACCTCACAACGCTCATGCCTGCGCGTGCTGCCGCCGGGCCCACGCCTGTGCCAGACGCCTCCGCCCGTGCGTCAACACTCCCTACACGCCCTAGAACCCGCGCGTCCTGCCGTCACTCGCGCACCCCACTGCCACCCTCGAGCCAATGCCGCCACCAGCGCCCATGCCCGCGCGTGCCGCATGCTCAACAGCGCTCCTGCCGGGCATCACCAGCGCCCCTACCGCCCAGCGCCAACGCCCTGTCGCGTGTCACCAGCACCCTGCTGCCCAACGTTAGCGCCTGCCCCAGTGCCCAGCACCCATACCGCACGCCAAGCGCACCTGCCTCAGTGCCCAACGCCCATGCCGCATGCCCAGCGCGCACCACCCTTGCTAGCCTTACCTCTGCGCGCCAGCCATGCCTTGCCGCCCACTCCTTCCAAACAAGGAATGTCTCCCCTTATGATTTTGGTTTCTTGGGAGATTTTCTTTAGGATTTATTTTTTATTAATTGTTTTATTTATCAAATTTAAATTTCATTTTTAAGCAAGTTTTAGACTTTTTAGGAATTTATCAATTTTAATTTTCTTTTTAATTTTTTATTTTCCTTAAAAGGTTAAGGGTTTTGACCTATAAATAGGCTTGTACCCCCTCCATTGTAACACATCTTGGAATTGTCTTTTGAATAGAATTGAGTTTCTCTCATTGACATGTGCAAACCCCCCTTCAAATCTCGAATCCCTTTGTGTGGTTGAATTTAGGTCTTCGTGTTTAAACCGCTCGGAGCATGCTTGTTTGATTGGTCATCAAACTTGTGGAGTGTTTTCGGCCTTGAGCATAGTTAGTCATCTGTATGCTCAAGGTAACGACTACAAAGATAATCCCTCTAACCTTGACCTTTCAGGTTGAACCAACTATACGATTGGATTCAAGTGGCTTGTGGCTCGAGTAGCTCAATACGCTTGGGTTGTCGCGTATCAACATGTCTCGGAGGTCCTTCGAGCCCTCGGAGAGTTCGAGTATCGTGAGGGGGCCTCATCGGTAGGGCCCTCCCTTGGAACCACTCGAGCCTCCGCTTTGGCAGTTTCGTCGGTTTCCCTATTTTCGTTTTTGGGGTTGGGGGCTCTCCGAGCTCGGTCAGTCAAGATCACGTCAATCGATCTCCCAATTTGGGTGGACATTTGGGCGTTCATCACCCATATTTAGCTTCTGAACCCCAAGCTCTTTCTGTGGAGGTATCGCACTTTTCCTCTTTTCGAATTGACCGATGGGGCGGAGTGGGTAGGTCGTGTCCTTGGCTCCCCTGACCTTATGCGGGGAAGGAGGAGTAGGGGTTGCCTTGTCGGTAGGCTTTTAGCATTGATGTTCCTTGTCAACGGATTGTTCGAAGCATGACTCCTTGTCCGATGTCATTGCTAGGTGTCTTAGTGATGGGAATGAACTTTTGTTTGGCTTGAAAACGTTGTTACCACACACGACGCCAACTGTTGATTGTGAATCTCGGAGAGGTTTACATGTCCCATTGGACAATAGTGTTCGCTAAGAAGCAAATGAGCCTACAACTAGAAAACTCGATGTCGATGCGGTGTCTATCATAATACACTTCAACACTCAAGTCATTAATCAGAGTAAGAAAATAGGAGTAGACACATGGAAATTTAGGTGACAGGTTTTTCAATTACTTGGTGTTGGTGGGAGTTTTTCCCTTTTATAGGTGCACATGGCCGACCAAGAAGGACGATGGTTATGGACATACAGGCGCGCCGAGCTGCACGAGGTTCTCATAGAGGGGCGGCAGACGTTCCCGACAGACAGTGAGTGGTGCCTTCATTTTCAGGTCTATAAACCTTCAGCTCGCAGGTTTTAGGCTGTTATACTCGGCTCTCCCCCAACCAGCTGTGCTGGCCACGCATATGTACGTCTATGCAAATTACGGTGATAACCATCTGGTCTCGCTCCTCGCTATCGCTCCCAATTTTTGACGCATTTCCTGTTCATGTTTCTCCCTCAACGAGTATGTATATGTATGTATATATATATATATATATATATATATATATTCTCTAATATAATTTATTTTTAAAACTAAATGACCCACCTTTGATTTCTTTTTGCCAAAATTTAATGGCTCAAATCATATTTGATTTCAAACATTTTCCCTCCTATTTAAACCCCTCATTCTCTAAAAATTCGTACAACAATTTCTTTCCAAAAATCTTCATTGTTCATCTCTCTTTAAAGCTTCAATTTTGTTCGAATTTCTTGTGAGAGAGATTTTATCATGAGAGATTCACGAGCTTATAATTTTGATCTTCCATAGTCATTTGAAAGCTTTTATTTGTAAGATTTTTTCTTACAAATTTATGAACAGAAATTTGTATATCCACTTTTTTAGAAGATTTTTAAGCTTATTATTTTTGTTTTCCAATTCTTGTAAGGGTTGCTCTTGAGCCTGCAAAAACAGGATTGTAACGGTTTTATCTTGAAGAATGGAAATGATCGAGTTTCTTCTTGCACCCTAAAAAAATAATGTTTTGTACCGGTTTGACTACTACGATGGATAGCTTCAAGTTTCTTATTCGAACACCCAAGAGGAGCTTGGAAATTGGTGTAGGCCAATGTTGCTTAACTACTATAAAATTTTTTGTATCATTTGCTCTAACCATTCTCTATTTATCTTTTGCAGCTAATTTTTTATTGTAAATTGCATGAAATTAATTGATAAAATTTGTTATTCATGCTTTTGGTCAATATTAACATTTGAATTAATTAGGGTGCTTGAAATATATTTTTTATTTATTGATTAATTGTGTGATAAAATTATTTATTTGTAAAACGTTTACATAATTATTTAAATTGGATCCACCATGTTAAAAGGTTTATAAAGTTTAATTAAACCCTATTTATACCCTCTAGGGTTGTCATACCGATTCAACAGCCACACGCTAAAGAACACCAAGAAGAATTTTAATGATCACTTAGTGAAGATTTGAATCCATTTAAGCTTGTTTAGCAGATCTTACACAATAACATTTTTTCACTGGTGATTTCAATATAAAATCATGCATCGTCTTTGATGTCCCCTTAAATACTACTTAGGTTTTGTCCAGGAACTTTCCTCCTTTATCAATTTGTGCTCACTCAAGATTCTCTCTATTTGTTTGATACAAGATAGCTTTTCTCACTCATATTTTCCATCTTTTCTACTCCTGCCTAGCCCTTCATTTTGCCAAACAACTTTGACAGCTCCTCTACTCGCTCTCAACTTTGCCCTTAAAATATATCTCAACTGTTTTAAACTATCCTCACTTAATCTTCCTCCAGCACTATCAATGTGAGAATACACCGAGAAAATAAAAATATACTCTTTCCATGGGTCAATCTTCCTATGCTCTATCTCGTGCTATATGATTGTTACTCACAAGATCTAATGCTCTCATTCTTCGGTTCATCTTTGATGTTAATGAGTACAGCTCAACTTCACAGTAAAATAAGTGGCCCAAATTTGATGCTTTTTTTACTAGGTGCAAAATGTGCAAACCTCAGCTCCAAACTCAAAATAAACAATGTTTTCATTGGACCAAAGTAAACTAAGGGATCAATTTAAAGGTGTTGTACATCATTTTAAACCGCTTTTATTTTGCAGGAGAAAAAGAAACTATCTCAATTATGCTTGAGAACTCTCTTAGGTGAACCACCACAACAATAATAAGAATAACCCCAATGGGAAGACGATAAACCAACCCCAAGAAAGTTAAACAGATTTATGTTTGATAAGATGATCATGAAGGGATGTGAATCCCGGAACGGAAGCGGATCTTTGTTGCTGATTTTCTGGATATAAAACCGAAATTGAAAGAAGGAAAATACAGAGGAAACTCAATACCTTTGAAGAACGTTTCTTCAACAAATTTCCGACGAACACCACCACCGAGCCTTCCTTGCTATCCTCTGGGTACAAGATCGTTCTTGTGGGAGAATTTCTATGGAACGAGAGGGAGAGATTCAGAGAGGTCTTGAGAGAATTGGTGGGAGTTTTTTTTTCCTGTTCTGTAACCCCTGCAACTTCCTATTCTCCAACACTTGAAGAAGAAGAAGAAGGGTGACGTGGGGTAACTCGCCACGTCACAAAACCTCCCACTCCCCTGCAATATTGCAGGGGAGTTAATATTATTATTATTATTATTATTAATAATATATAATATACATATAAAAATATATATAATAATTAATATATATATATAATTAATTAATCAAATTAATTAATAAATATAATTAATTATTAATCCAATTAATAATAATAAATATATATATACATAAATAATTAACACTTAATTATTTATTATAAAATTAGAATCATATTCTAAAACATCTATCGTATAATCTATAGTTTTAATGTACATCTTATGCACATTATTTTTAACCTATAGTTTTAATATGAATCTTATTCATATTAATTTTATTTGAATCTCATTCAAATAATATCTCTCTTAATATATAGTTTTAATTTACAATTAACTATATATATTATAATATATCAATATACATATAATCCCTTAAGTAATTTGAACAATTCAAATTCTTCGAAAAACTTGATCCTCGTTTTACCCGTTATGAGCTAGCAAGGGGACCTAATGGACCTACAGATCCGAATCTCCAACGATGCAAGCTTAATCGGTCAAACTCATTGACCGAGTTAATCTAGATTCGTTAACTACGGGTCATTCCACTAAAGACCCGCAGTTGCACTCTTCTCACTGCAGAATGTTTTCGTGTCTATGGATATACGACCATTAATAACGAGTCAATCTTTCACGAGTGTTCATAACTCAAGTTGGGTCAAATTACCGTTTTACCCCTGAGTTACATCTTACTCCTTAAACACCACTGCTTCTCTAATGAACAACCCGGTTATGGTCCAATGAGAGGGTGGGGCCAATGAGAGGGTGGGACCCCTTGTTCAAGTCCCGGAGTCAGCATTTAAGAGAACACTCATCTACTCCCCTAAAGTCGGGGAGGAGTGAATTCCATCTTGTGAAGTTATGTTCCCAGCTCCCCACTCGATCTCGTCCCCAAAATGGTAGGAATGTTGAGTCGGCGACTCGGGCCACTCTCACCCATACAGATCAAAGGACGAGCCCTCACGGGCAGGAGTCCATAACTCACTCAGGATTGAGAATGAGTTGCCTGGTCATCCTAAGAAATAGCAACGTATTAGTTAACGGTGTTACATCTAAAGATTTCCTATTTCGTGGTCCGGTCTTATACAAACTCATTGTACATGATACCCCCACTCGCATGTCTCCACACGAATGACCTGGATCGAGTCGTCTGTAACATTTACAAAGTAGGCCATATCCATAGTGTTACCAGGATAAAGTACTCAGCCTTATCCATATACTATAGACCCTTTAGGTTATTCACGGTACATTATCCATTCATATATCAGGGGTATATCAAATATATACCTCGTATATCAAATATATACGCAGTATATATACTGCCCCGATTAGATTAAAATAACCTTGGATGTTTAGTTTATTGGATTTGGACAATGCAATGCTATGTTTCAACAACAAATTTATTGAATAAAACTTTATTGAATATACATTTGTTTTTACATAATACAAACTACGAGTTTAGGGCAACACACCCAACAGATCAAAGATCAATAAGAAAAGAGAACTTGTTCCTATCTTCAAGATTTCGAACTCTTCACAACCTAATTGATCAAACTAGATTGAAAGTTCTAAACATTCATTCTAAACACAAGAATACAAAAAAAGCTTAAAGCTTGAGAGAGATTAAATTCAATCTGAAAATTTCATTCATCAAATGTTCTGTTTCAAAAGGCAAATATACATCCCTATTTATAGTAATTGAAAAGACAGAACTATTGGCCTAAATAGTCCAAATACAACCACCACCCCTTCAAATCCATTCATGCACCCTTTTAAATGCAAATATATGGATTTGAAAAATACATGATAAATTAAATATGTGGATGAATTTGGATTTTTAGATTCATGAAGTTTCTTTGAGGACAAGATGTCTTTTCAAGCTTGAAGGGATGCAACTCTTCACCAAGCGTGAGACCCTTAGCTTAGAAATGACCATTTAATCCTTCTTGTAGTCTTTTAGCTCTAGCTCTGGTGATTGGACCTTGTGGCATAATGACTGGCTCATGATTGTGTTGACTTTGAGTATAAGCTTCATTTGAGTTTATTTGAGCTTGCTCCTCTTGTAGGCTTTCCCCGAGTACTCCGTTATCACTCATTTCTATATCATTCTCCACTTCTTCGGAAGGATTCGTCCTCGAATCCAAATCACCTACCTCAAAAAGGGATAAATCAGCAACATTAAAGGTAGCACTCATATTATATTTGCCAGGAAGATCAATTTTGTATGCATTGTCATTGATCTTTTCCAAAACTTGAAATGGCCCAACTCCCCTTGGATGTAACTTGGACTTTCTTTGGTTTGGAAAACGTTCCTTTTGAAAGTGAATCCAAACTCAATCTCCACGTTTTAAAATTAGAGGCTTCCTTCCCCAATTCACTATTGTTGCAACTTTTTCATTATGCTTCTCAATTCTTTCTTTTACCTATGTATGAAGCTTTCTGACAAACTCAACTTTTCAATTAGCATCAAGATGAACAAATTTGGTAGGTGGCAAAGGTAATAAATCAATAGGGGTCATAGGATTAAAACCATAAGCAATCTCAAAAGGTGAACACTTTGTTGTGCTGTGTATAGCCCTATTGTAAACAAAGTCAATAAAAGGCAACATTTCTTCCCACGTTCGAAGATTTTTATCAAAAATTGCCCTAAGTAAAGTGATTAATGTCGTATTAACAACATTTGTTTGACCATCAATTTGTGGGTGACATGTGTGGTAGAAACAACAACTTAGTTCCCAAATTTCTCCATAAAACCTTCAAAAAATGACTTAAAAACTTGACATATCTATCACTAACAATGGAACTAGGAATGCCATATAATCTTACCACCTCCTTAAAGAATAAATCAGCAATGTTTTTAGCATCACCAGTCTTATGGCAAGCAATGAAATGTGACATTTTGCTAAACCTATGAACAACTACAAAGATGTTATCATGTCCCCTTCTTGATCTAGGCAAGCTAAGAATAAAATCCATAAACAAATCAGTCCAAGGTGTATTAGGAATGAGTAAAGGAGTATACAATCTATGTGGTTCAGATTTTGATTTAGCTTATCTACATGTAATGCAAGTACTACAAACTTTATGAACATCACGATGCATGTGTGGCCAATAGAAATCATCTTTAAGGGAAACATAAGTCTTATTTTCAGCAAAATGTCTTATAAGTTCACCTCTATATGCTTCCTTAACAAGTAATTCTTTATAAGAATCCTTAGGAATGCAAAGCTTATCTTTCCAAAACAAGAAACCATCAAAGATATAGAAGTGATTGACTCCAATTCCCTTCACACATTGAGAAAATATTTCACCAAAATCATCATCATTTTTGTACATTTCTTTCAAAAACTCAAATCCCAACAATTTAGAAGATAAAGTTGAAAACAAGGTATATCTTCTAGACAATGCATCAGCAACCACATTTTCCTTACCACTTTTGTACCTTACAACATATGGAAAGGATTCAATGAATTCAACCCACTTCGCATGACGTCGATTCAACTTGTCTTGTCCTTTAAGATGCTTCAAGCTTTCATGGTCAGTATGGATCACAAACTCCTTTGGCCATAGGTAATGCTGCCAAGTTTGTAATGCTCTTACCAAAAGCATACAACTCTTTATCATATGTTGGATAGTTCAAAACAGCCTCATTCAACTTCTCACTAAAGTACATAATAGGCTTTTGTTCCTGTATTAAAACTGCTCCAATTCCTATTCTACTAACATCACACTCAATTTCAAATGTATTTTCAAAAAACTAGGCAAAGACAACAAAAAGTTTGGAACTTAATTTTTCTTTTAAAATAGCAAATGTCTTTTCTTGAGATTCTCCCCATTTGAAAGCAACATTCGTTTTAACCATTTCCTTAAGTGATGCAGCAATGGTACTAAAATCTTTAATGAACCTCCCATAAAAACTAGCAGAGCCATGAAACGATCTTACTTCACTAGCATTTTTAGGTTGTGGTCATTCCTTAATAGCTTTTACCTTGTCACTGTCAACTTCAACACCATTTGCAAAAACAACGAATCCAAGAAAATTAATCATATCCAAACAAAATAACCAATTTTTTCAAATTGGCAAACAATTGAGCTTCCCTCAATGCAAGCAAAACCTCTATAACATGCTCGACATGCTCTTCTAATGACTTGGAATAAACAAGAATATCATCAAAGCACTAAGTGCATTGGTAAGACCGAAAGGCATAACTAACCACTCATACAATCCATGTTTGGTCTTTGATAAGCCTTGATTAAAGGCTAAAAAAGGGTAGGTTTGCATGCTTAAGTAACTTATATTTGGGATGAAAATGTATGTTCATGCATATAATTTAGGAAAAATGTGCATAATTTGTGATTAGGGACTCTGAAATTCAGTCATAGGTAAATAAAGGCTAATTTGTGTAAATACGCTTATTTTGTAAGGAAAAATGAAGATTTATGATCACAATGCCTCAGGCACATTGCAAGGCCAGAATTTCTAGCTTACTAGAGGAATGAGCCAGCCAAGTTACTTTGAAAGTTTCAGCTTCACAATGCTTCAGCCACATTCGATGCCTAGATTCTCAAAACGGGAATAACCACTTTTGACCAACTAATTGGTCCAAGATTTGGTTGTAATTGGTTCAAGATTTGGTTTTACTCCTAATATCTCTACAACAAGTGGTTGCCAACTTCCCTTGAATTTCTCAAATCCTTGTTACTTCCATGGCCTATAAAAGGAGCCTCCAAGCATCACTTCTTCACACCTCATTTCCATGCTTTTGCTTTCCCTTTCTAAATTCTTGTCAACTTTAGCTTTTAAGTTTTAATTTCAGCTTTAAGTTTTGTTCTTCCTTTATTGTTTTTACAATTTTTCCTTGTTTATTTTATTGCAACTCTAATTATTCTAATTTATGTTCTTCTTTCCCGATTCAATGGAAATGAATTCTTTTGTTATCTTCTTTTGCTATTGCATTTATTTTAATTCCATGAGCAGCTAAATTAATTTTTCAACCCTCCTACGAATGGTTTAGTTCCCATCATTTTAATTACATCTATCAGATAGCACGGCGTTTACGCTCAAATTGCTTATCTTGATTGAGTTAATTAATCTAGTTGATTTTACTTGCTGGCCACTTGTTTAAATCACAACAGTTGAGTTTAATTCTGAAAAGGTTAGAGTCAACGAAGTTCATCAAGATAAAACGGGAAGTTACTTAGAAATAAGAACTAAAACAAGATCCTAGACATAGGCTCTGATAAGCGCCAAGGTTGCTCGGGTTTACAAAGCTAGAGGTCCTTCTAGGATCCTTGCAAACATTCACAAAAACGACTAACTTACCGAATGATTCCAACCAAGAGTAAGGTTAGAAGATGAATCACTCTTAGATCGGACTTAGAATCTACGATGGTCACTCCTAGATCCTAAGACGACTCATTCCAGAATTAGCTTGATCGAGACTAATCCAATGAATCGGTTTAACATCAAACCTAAAGCAAGATTTGAAAGAAGCAACACCAAAAGTGTTAAGGAACAAAAGTTCTTGAATTTCAATATGTTTTTTTTTTCTTCCAAAACAAGGTGATTACAAGCCTTTAAATAGGCCAAAGGGTCGTTCAACATGAGGAACACCAAAAGTCTTTCAAATCCTATTTAATGCAAATTGTAGAAAATAAGACATGCAAATTAAAACATGATTGCACATCAAACTAGACAACTAAATGTGAGTCCAAAAATGTAAAATTGCTTTAAATTGTCTTGGAAATCACATGTAGGAGGCGCTTTACGTTTGGATGAGATTTGACAAGCTTTGACACCACAAACTCCCAAGAGGTGCAATCTGCAAAGGCACCTGTTCACCAATCTGCACACTTTTTTTGTCCTCCGTGCCATCTCTCAAAATAGACAACTTTTCCCGTGCCATCTTTGCTCCATTCTCTTCTTGACTCATTAAATTAACATTGTAAAAAATTTTTGCCTCAGAAATCTTTGTCTCCTCGTGTGCATTAGCTAGCCTTTGAAGATGTATTATGAAAACCTCTTGAATCTTCTTTGCTTTGCTTCTTGTAATTGGTCCCCCGGGTACAGTCAATGGATCCGTGGTTGGATTTGCATCAGGCTCTCTTACCCGTTAAACGTAAGTTGGCATTTCAATTATTTAGGATTCTAGAGTTACATAGATATATGTAAACACTAGCCTAAACTTCTAAACAAACCAAAAGCGGTATGGAATAGGAATTGAACCAGCTTGCATAAATTGAGCGTAATTACGGGCACATTTGGTAGGTGTAATTCATCATTTTAAAACTAAACAGAAGTAGAGGGTTGGCCTTTTAAATTCTATAATTTCCATGTGTTTTTCGTTTTCAACCAATCTCACCAATTTTTCTCACAAACCTTATTGCTCATTCTAACAGTTTTCAAATTCAGTTTCAAAAGAAAAACTAGTCCCTGTGGAGACGAACTTGGAATATTTCCAGATTATTACTTGTGACAGTATGCACTTGCATTTACCCTCTAGCTATTAAGCAGAGGCGCAACAAGTTTTTTGCGCCATTGTCGGGGACTTTGTTTTTTATTTTGTATTTTTATTCTGTGAAAATTGTTTTTGTGTGCGATCACTTCACCGTTTCTGTTCTAAAAATATCCCCATATCTAGCCTCAAAAGTGAGCATTAGTGCATGAGCACAAATTCACACTTGCTTCCGTACGATCCGGAGATCGAGAAAACTTGCAAGAGGTTAAGGCGTGAACAGAGACTGAGAAAACAACAAGCGAAAATCCAAAAAGAGAAAGAAAAAGAAAAGGAGAAAGAATCGGAGGAAGTAATTATCAAGATGGCAGAAAAAGTGCCAAATCCAATCCTATTGGCCGATCGAAGAGATATTGCAATGCGCGACTACGCGACCACTACTTTGCAAGACTTAAATTCGGGCATTACAAATCCAATTCCAGAAGATGCCCAATTTAAATTCAAACCGATGATGCTCCAAATGCTTAAACTATTGGCCAATTTGCAGGACTCTCACACGAGGACCCCCATTTCCACCTTAAATCATTTATTCAAGTGGCAAATTCTTTTAGGTTACCAGGAATATCTGAAGATGCTTTAAGACTAAAATTATTCCATTTTTCCCTTTCAGGTCAAGCAACAGCATGGTTGAACGCTTTCCCCCCTAACTCCATTACTACTTGGGGAACCATGGTGGACAAATTTTTAGCAAAATATTTTCCACCCACAAGAAACGCGGATGTAAGGGAAGAGATCATCACCTTTAGGCAAAGGGAGAATGAGTCCGTGAATGAAGCATGGGAATGTTTTAAGGAACTACTAAGGAGTTGTCCAAACCTAGGAATCCCGGCCTGTGTACAAATAGAACATTTTTATTGAGGTTGTGATATACTAACAAAGATTATGTTAAACACAGCAGTGAATGGGAAGTTCACTTCCAAGACATTCAACGAGATCGTCATCATTCTTGATCAGTTATCTAAGCACAACAATCTATGGTGTTCGGAGAGATCAAGGACCAAACCGAAGAAAAGCGATCAAGCTGGAGTGTTAACTCTAGATGTTGCATCATCAATGCAGAGTCAAATAGATATCCTTACGCAAATGATAAAGAATATGCAAGGGAACAATGTTGCACCTGCACCAACAGCAAATACTAATCTTGTTCCTGTTTATCATATGACTGAATCTATTTGTTATTATTGTGGAGATTTTCATCACTCAGAAAACTGCCCTTCTAGTCCAGCTTCTTTATGTTATGTAGGGCAAGGGAATCAAAGAAACTTTAACCCTTACTCCAACACCTATAACTCGGGATGGAGACACCATCCTAATTTTTCATGGTGTGGGCAAGGAAGTTCCAACACTGCGGGTCAAGTACAAAACCAACAATACAAGCAGACCTACAATCCTCCCGGATTCCCGACGACACCGACTCTACCTCCACCTCCACTGCAGTGCAATCAACAAAAAATTCCAGCGCAGCCAGTGCAGCCTAACATGAGTAGTATTGAAAGCATGATGAAGGAATGCCTGACTAGTACCAGTATGATGAAAGAGTACATGACTCGAAATGACACAGCTATGCGAAATTTGGAAGCTCAAATGGGGCAGTTTGCTAATGAACCCAAGAGTCGACCTCGAGGTACATTACCTAGCACTACGGATGAGCCCAAAAGAGAAGGTAAGGAGCATTGCAAAGCAATTACAACCCGGAGTGGACTAGTTTATGAAGGACCAGAAATGCCAAGAGAGGATCATCCTGTCCCTTAAAGGAAAAAGAGACAGAAACAGAACTCGACCAACCAATAGAAATTGAGGTAAGTCGGCCAACTGCCCCACAGGTACGTAACTATAGACCTCCTCCTCCCTTCCCCCAACGTTTAGTAAGGAAAAATCAGGACAATAATTTCCGTAAGTTCCTAGACATCTTGAAACAACTGCACATTAACATACCCTTTGTTGAAGCTCTTGAGCAAATGCCTACTTATGCAAAGTTCTTAAAAGATATAATAACTAGGAAGAAAAAGTTAGGAGAGTATGAGACAGTAGCTTTGACAAAATGTAGTAGTAATGTTTTTAAGAGCCAAATGCCCCCTAAGCTTAAAGATCCTGGCAGCTTTACAATCCCTTGTTCAATAGGAGGTAAAGATGTAGGGAGAGCACTATGTGATTTAGGGGCTAGCATAAATCTCATGCCTTTGTCCATTTTTAAGAAGTTAGAAATAGGGAAAGCTAGTCCTACCACCGTCACACTCGAGTTAGCAGATAGATCGATCACCAAACCAGAAGGAAAAATAGAAGATGTCCTAGTAAAGGTTGATAAATTTATTTTTCCTGCTGACTTTATTATTTTAGACTGTGAAGCTGACAAGGATGTGCCTATCATTCTCGGACGCCCATTCCTAGCTACAGGAGAAACTCTAATTGACGTTAAACAGGGAGAACTCACGATGCTCGTTGATGATCAGAAGGTGACATTGAATATGCTGGATGCAATGAAATATCCGGACGATATGGAAGAGTGTGCAGTAATTAGCATTGATAAGGGAATTACTTGTTATGAGTTAGATGATTTGTTAAATGCAGAAATAGAGGCAGAGTTAGAAGAAGCAGAAAAAGAAGGCATCATAGCGACAACTGCTTTGAAGAAAGAAAAGAGAAAGTCAATTCAGCCTTTAAAAATAGAACCACCGTGATAGGGAGGGGATTTCAGTGAATAAGCGACCCTCGCCTTGGTTTTGAGAACTAAAAGAGGGATTTGTCTTGTATTTTATTTATTTTATTTTTCTTTCTTTATTCACGCATTGTTTTTTTTTTAATTTGATTATTTAGTTTGAATAATTTTGCAGGAACAATAACATGCTTAAATGTGAGAGGTTAAGATGAAAAGAGGAAATTTTGCTAAGAACTTGCCTTGGTGTTAGACGACACAACCATGTCTACTTTCCACCATCTTCAACCACATCGTGATGTTACAAACAATGAAGAAAATGATTCAGGGAGTTTTTTGTGACCTCCAGTATTATTTAATTTAATGCATGTTCTATTTCTATTAATAAATTAGTAGATGCGCATGTTAGGACTTAGATAGTTAGTTGATTTTGTCTTTTGAAAGCATGCTATCAAGTCGTGGATATTATGATGTGTTGCTCCGGGCTAGCATTGACATGCATGGAAATAATAAAACTTGCTGCCAGATTTTTGTCTTTGTGAATCTTCAAGTGAATGCACAATTGTCTAATTAATTTTAAGCATGAAAAGTCTTAGATTTGTCATCTTTTGAGTAGGTTCTTGTTCTTTTCTCATGTCGATGATGATAATTAGGAATATGCACGAGCTTTGTTTTCTACTATTTAGATCAAGCTATGACTCATTTGGCACGTTGTTTTAAGATAAACTCATTTCTGCTTCTTTAGTTTTAACCTTTAAACTTTTTACATTTTTTAAAAGGATCCTTGTCCTTTAGTGGTAAAAAATTTTTACGCACCTTCAAATTTTTCACACTTAAAACCAGTGAGGACATTGTCTCCTTCAAGTTTGGGGGAGTTGCTTCCCTCAAGTTTGGGGGAGTAGCTTAAGTAAGCCTAATAGAATGTTAAGATGCAGTGAGCCAAAAATTAAGGGAGGTAAGAAAAAGTGTGGAAAAACAAGAAAAATTTTTGTGTTCTTGAAAAAAGAAGAGTGGCAAAAGAAAAAAGTGATAGAAAATTTTACAAAGAAAAGCAAAATAAAAATAAGAGTGGAAAGACAAAAGCATGAAAGGAAAAAATGTGTGGCAAGGGAACTTAATGAGAGAAAAAAAAGTAAGAAAGCTTGTATTAACTCAGTTCCCACTCTGTTTGCGAAAAGAGTCTCACTTAAGGATACTCGTAATTTTATGGTAGTGACTTTGATCTAGCTTGACTTTGTGCAACTCACTAATCGACAAGCTCAGATTAGTTGCCAGCCTAGAGAATCTCTTGAGTGACGGTCCTGTTTTCGAGTCATTTTTGTGCTAGAAAATTTTCATTAAAGGAAGTGTGCATAGTCTCTACTGGATTTGAAAAAGTTTTTTGAGTTGGACAATAGAAGAATTTGAAAACCTTTTATCTTTTAAACAAAAGTGACTTTATGATGATTTTGCTTGAAAAGAGTAGTAGCGATTAGAGCTTTGACGTTCCTCCTGAGACCCCATATGAGCAAATTACTCGGCTGTGCTTGATGTTTGGTTTATTCTTGAATTTTGCATGTTTATTATTGATTTGATAATTGTTGTTTTTGCTTGAGGACAAGCAAAATATTAAGTTTGGGGGTGTGATAAGCCTTGATTAAAGGCTAAAAAAGGGTAGGTTTGCATGCTTAAGTAACTTATATTTGGGATGAAAATGTATGTTCATGCATATAATTTAGGAAAAATGTGCATAATTTGTGATTAGGGACTTTGAAATTCAGTTATAGGTAAATGAAGGCTAATTTGTGTAAATACGCTTATTTTGTAAGGAAAAATGAAGATTTATGATCACAATGCCTCAGGCACATTGCAAGGCCAGAATTTCTAGCTTACTAGAGGAATGAGCCAGCCAAGTTACTTTGAAAGTTTCAGCTTCACAATGCTTCAGCCACATTCGATGCCTAGATTCTCAAAACGGGAATAACCACTTTTGACCAACTAATTGGTCCAAGATTTGGTTGTAATTGGTTCAAGATTTGGTTTTACTCCTAATATCTCTACAACAAGTGGTTGCCAACTTCCCTTGAATTTCTCAAATCCTTGTTACTTCCATGGCCTATAAAAGGAGCCTCCAAGCATCACTTCTTCACACCTCATTTCCATGCTTTTGCTTTCCCTTTCTAAATTCTTGTCAACTTTAGCTTTTAAGTTTTAATTTCAGCTTTAAGTTTTGTTCTTCCTTTATTGTTTTTACAATTTTTCCTTGTTTATTTTATTGCAACTCTAGTTATTCTAATTTATGTTCTTCTTTCCCGATTCAATGGAAATGAATTCTTTTGTTATCTTCTTTTGCTATTGCATTTATTTTAATTCCATGAGCAGCTAAATTAATTTTTCAACCCTCCTACGAATGGTTTAGTTCCCATCATTTTAATTACATCTATCAGATAGCACGGCGTTTACGCTCAAATTGCTTATCTTGATTGAGTTAATTAATCTAGTTGATTTTACTTGCTGGCCACTTGTTTAAATCACAACAGTTGAGTTTAATTCTGAAAAGGTTAGAGTCAACGAAGTTCATCAAGATAAAACGGGAAGTTACTTAGAAATAAGAACTAAAACAAGATCCTAGACATAGGCTCTCTTACCCGTTAAACGTAAGATGGCATTTCAATTATTTAGGATTCTAGAGTTACATAGACATATGTAAACACTAGCCTAAACTTCTAAACAAACCAAAAGCGGTATGGAATAGGAGTTGAACCAGTTTGCATAAATTGAGCGTAATTACGGGCACATTTGGTAGGTGTAATTCATCATTTTAAAACTAAACAGAAGTAGGGGGTTGGCCTTTTAAATTCTATAATTTTCGTGTGTTTTTCGTTTTCAACCAATCTCACCAATTTTTCTCACAAACCTGATTGCTCATTCTAACAGTTTTCAAATTCAGTTTCAAAAGAAAAACTAGTCCCTGTGGAGACGAACTTGGAATATTTCCAGATTATTACTTGTGACAGTGTGCACTAGCACTTACCCTCTAGCTATTAAGCAGAGGCGCAACAGTCTTAAAGGCAGTTTTCCACTCATCACCAACTTTCATCCTAATTTGATGACATCCAGATTTGGAGATCAAGTTTAGTAAGTAAAATAGCCCCATGTAATTCATCTAGCATATCATCAAGTCTCGGTATAGGATGACGATACTGTACCGTAATCTTGTTGATGGCTCTGCAATCTACTCACATTCTCCAAGAACCATCTTTCTTCGAAACTAAAATGATCGGTACTGAACATGGACTAAGACTTTCCCTCACATGTCCTTTGGTAAGCAACTCATCAACTTTCTATTGAATCTCCTTTGACTCAGTAGGATTAGCTTGATAAGCTGGCCTATTTGGAATGACTGCTTTAAGGATGAAATCAATGTGGTGATCAATTCCACTAAGTGGTGGCAATCCACTTGGTAGTTCTTCAGAAAATATGTCCTTGAATTCCTGCAACAAACTCAAAAAAATACTAGGCAAAGAAGTTTCTAAGTCACAAGTTAGAAAACAAGGTCCTTTACACGAAAGTACAAAGATCGATTTTGTTCAAAACAAAGCTTTCCTAACTTCACTGTTTCTAGCTATCAAAATCTCATTTCTTACTTTTCTCTCTTTGAGCACTTTCTCACTCTCTCCGCTCCTTTCTTTTGTTCCATAATTATTTTTCTCACTCTCACTATTTTTTTCTTTGAACTTCATTTCTCTCTTGCTCATTTCACTCAAAATATTTTTACTCTATTGCTCTATTTTGTTGGCCTCCACTCTCATTTTCTCTAACTTACATTGCTCTTCAAATACATCCTTGGTTGACAAAGGAAGAAGAATTATCTTTCTCTCATCATTGGTGAATTTGTAGCGATTAAGATAACCATCATGCACAGCTCTTCTATTGAATTGCCATGGTCTTCCCTTAGAATTTCTCCAGCATGAATGGGTGCAACATCACATAGAACACCATCCTTATATCTTCCAGTAGAAAATGGCACAATACATTATCTATTAACTCTACATTGTCTATTAACTCTAACTTCCCCACAATTGTTCAACCACTGAAGTTTGTATGGTCTAGGATGTGGTGTTGTAGACAATCCCAATCGTTTGATAAGTAATGTACTAACAACATTAGTACAGCTTCCCCCATCAATGATCACACTACAAGCCTTCTCATTCACATGACATCGCGTATGAAACAAGGTTTCCCTTTGCTCCTTAGCGAGGTCCTCTTTAATTTAGGTACTTAAAGCTCTTCTAGATACAAGTACATCCCCTACTACTGGTTCTTCATAGCTATCATCACAAGACTCCTCTGAATAAACTATTTCTCCATTCTCCTCCTCATTTTCACTTTCTTCACCCTTAGTTACTACCTCTCCATTTTTTATGACCATTGTCCTTTTGTTTGTACAATCCCTACTTACATTCCCTACCCTGTTACATTTCCAACATTTAATATCCCTAGTTCTCTCCTTATATTCATCTACCTTCTCTTTCCTCTTCATTGAACTCTTCCCTTTCTCCATTTCCTCTTAGGATTCTCATTTCCCTCTCGATTTCCATGATAGACATCACTATTCTGACTATCCTTTTTCCATGTAGCACTAGAGTTGGAAAATTGTTTAGAAGAATACCTTTGAGACTTCCGCTGGATTTGTCTCTTGATCTTGATTGCTAAATGCAACATCTCCTTAAAGTCAAAGTAAGGTTGTAGATCAACCTTGTTAGCAATCTCCTTGTTTAAGACATTAAGAAAACACGCCATGAGTTGCACAATGCGAGATCAAATCGATCCATCAAAGTGTCTATCTCCTTGTAATAATCCTCCACTGACTTGTTTCCTTTTCTCAACGCTTGTAGTTTTTGTGCCATGTCCCTTTCAAAATGTTTTGAAACAAACCGCTTCCCCAAAGACTCCTTGAACTCGTACCACGAATCAATTGGTGCCTCAAGATTTCTTCTTCTACGTGACATAAGCTTATCCCACCATGTTTGTGCATATTGTTTAAATAGAGAAACACATAGTTGTACCTTCTTTTCTTCACTGAAGTTATGGCACACAAACACCGACTCCACATTTTTTCACCATTGGATGTATTCTTCATGATCAGTCTTGCCAAAGAACTTTGGAATCTTCAATTTAATGCTCCCTAAATTACGATCAACTTGAGCCTTTTCTCGCGGAGCTCTCCTCTAATAATTGTGATGTCTTCCACGACTTTTCCCTCCATCCAAGCGATGTCAAGCACGTCTATCTCCCCTTCTATGCGCAGCTAACAAAGTTACTTGGTCATCCTCTAGTTTGATCAAACTCACCTTCCTCAGATTCATTCTCTCGATATAAAAGATGGTCATTCATAACACGTGGTGGTGGTGGTGGTATCCTTCCTACGCTTGGTTTTGAACCTCCAACCTGTGCATTCGTTCTGATATCTCTTCCATGGTACGAATCATTCGCTCCATAGTTCTTTGTTGGCCTCTCTCATCCTACCATCTAATATGTTACCTTCATTTTCTTCATTTGTCATGCTGCAAAAACGAACACAGAGAAAATAAACCTTACGAGCACTCCCTCATGTGTTTACGCTCTTGGAATATGAAAGGTCACTCGTGTTTGCACTAAAAAAAACATATAAATACCCTAAGATTTCTAATTTCTCAAACTTTAGCAAGTTTTGTAGTATCCTTATGAAAATCAAGCAAGAACACTTCAAAATAGCCTAGGATGTGCAAAGTTACAAAAATCCATAATTTAGAAAACAAGCATTGAAAGAGGCCATGGAATGAATTTTAAGCAAAATGATTCAAGAATGATACGATGGAAATGAATATGAATGATTTGATGAAAAGATAGAGATGTGAGAGACAATGCTTTGGAACTGTCTTCACATGTAAGGTAAGAGAAACAATGCTTCACTACTTGCTATCTGGGCATTTTTTTTTTCTTTTTTAACTCACATAAAACAGGAGACAATTAGCAGCGAATATGAAATGCCAATAAAAGATGATAAGTCTCTTCGTCTTCTTTTATTTACTTTTCTTTTCTTTTCTTCAAACGAACTTCGTTTTTTTTTCCAGCAAGCACGATAAAAAGTGAAGTAAATATGAGAAGAAGCAAAATCAAATTAGATGTAACGATTGAATGAAGAAAGAAATAAAGATGAAGAACTAAGAAAAATGAATAAGATATAATCTGTTTAGAGCCAAAGTTCTAATACCAAATGATAAAAGGAATTATCTCAATTATACTTGAGAACACCCCCACAACAATATTAAGAATAACCCCAATAACAACACGATAAACCAACCCCAAGAAAGTTAAACAGATTTATATTTGGTAAGATGATCAAAGATCAAGAAGCAAAAAGAACTTGTTCCTATCTTCAAGATTTCTACTCTACACAACCTAATTGATCAAACTAGATTGAAAGTTCTAAACATGCATTCTAAACACAAGAATACAAAGAAAGTTTAAAGCTTGAGAGAGATTAAACTCAATCTGAAAATTTCATTCATCAAATGTTGTGTTTCAAAAGGCAAATGTACATCCCTATTTATAGTAATTGAAAAGACACAATCATTGGCCTAAATAGTCC
The DNA here is from genome assembly GCF_013281855.1 of Momordica charantia. Lineage (NCBI taxonomy): Eukaryota > Viridiplantae > Streptophyta > Magnoliopsida > Cucurbitales > Cucurbitaceae > Momordica > Momordica charantia. The sequence continues at coordinate 9,451,698 of NW_028275161.1, read as the reverse complement.
AAATACAGCCACCACCCCTTCAAATCCATTCATTAACCCTTTTAAATGAAAATATATGGATTTGAAAAATACATTATAAATTAAATATGAAGATGAATCTGGATTTTTAGATTCATGAAGTTTCTTGGAGGACAAGATGTCTTTTCAAGCCTGAAGGGATGCAACTCTTCACCAAGTGTGAGAACCTTAGCTTGGAAGAGACCATTCAATCCTTCTGGTAGTCTTTTAGCTCTATCTCTTGTGATTGGACATTGTGGCATAATGACTGGCTCATGATTGGGTTGACTTTGAGCTAAGCTTCATTTGAGTTTATTTGAGCTTGTTCCTCTGGTAGGCTTTCCCCGTGCACTCATTTCTATATCAACAGGCATCTAAGTTGAACAAGTGAAGGTAGACCTTAGGAACTGAAGTGCTAAAAATAAAATATCTTACGGTGGGAAATGCTACAGCTTATCTAAAAGTAAAATAATTTCAGCTTGTTTGTAGTGCAATACTGTAGCACTTACTAACGCACTCTAGCTTGAAGGACAGTTGAGAAGATAATTAAATTCAACTATCATATGAGTTGTGCGTATAATAATTGTAAAGATTATAAATGAGTGAAACTTTAAATACAAAATTGAATTTACACGTTTTATGGAGAGATTTTTTTATTTTTTTTATTTTTTTTAACATATGCTTGAGATTTTTTCGAAATAATAAAGGTAAGAAGTTTTATTTAAAGAAAATCTCAAGATTGCGGCATAAATACAAATATTTTACCTTAAATGCAAAAGTCCCGTAATCTTTTTACTAATCCTAATATCTTCCAAATGGGGATATATTTTTACATTTTCCAAGCATAAGTTCAGGAATGTTTCATTCTCGTAGTTCCACGACCTTTTTTCCTCTTATTTCTTTAATTGAAAAACAATAAATGCTAGAACAAATGTTGCAACATGTTAGTATGCATGCTGTTATGGAATAATCTTGTTTTTTCTTTTCTTGAAAGCAGATGAAATGAAGAAAATAGCCAGAGAGAAGATGGACACCAGCGGATTTTAAAGTGGTTCAGCTTAAAGCCTACATCCACTGTGTATCGACAGCAACACTCAATTCTTGGAGGAAAAAATTACAAAAGAAATTCATATGTCTCTCTCTGGGAGAGCCTCTACACAACAACTATTAAAGAAAAAAAAGAAAGGCCCAAGCCCAAAAGCCCAAAGACATTTCAATTTGGCTTAAACACGTGTAAAGCACACATGTGTAACACAAGTACACATCAAGATGACTAGAAATCAAGTAAATGAATATGAATAATGTCCAAGAAAAAAATTAAAGGGAAAAAACACAAAGATTCAAAAACATACAAAAAAAAATGTCCAAACTAATATCGTGATAAAATAAAGAAGACATGCAGAAAAAAAAAAGCAAAAAGTAAAGGAAACCGCAAGTTAGACTCCTCCAAAGTTAGACTCCTCGCAATTTTCGTCATCCCTTTCTTCCATTGTTTGCATGTTGCAATAATTTCAATAGTTTCATTGGATCATTTTGGTAGTGTTAGCATGTTTCAGCTACTAGTTTTCATGGCTTTATTTTCCATTTCATCTCACTTCTTTGCATATGTTTCCATTGACCTTTTGCTACATTGGCCATTTAATTATTTTCTTTTTCAACTCTACCTTTAGGACAGGCTTCCACGTTAAAATTGTTTTTGTCCTGTTCTTGTTTTTTAATTACTATTTTTACGTGCTATTTTTCTATTACGTTGTTTATCCGAATAAGTGGTGTAAGAATCATGGTAAAAAAACCTAGCTGTATGGAGGAAATCTTTGGAGGTCGTAGAAGAGTGTTGGTGAGCCTAATAGTCATTACGAAACTTGTGGATGAATTTCTAAATTAGACAATACATGCTTGAGGTAGCGAGAAATGACATGCTCTGTGCTTGGGTGATGAGCAAGACATGCCCTATCAAGTTGGGTGCATTGATAGGAAGCTTATCACAATCGGTTAGACTAATAAGAAAAGTAGTGTAACTTTATTTGAGGGGAGGAGATCGAGGGTCTAATAAAACGACTCAAGGTGTTCCAACAATGTGGTCCGTGTAGCAAATGCTCTATTGGGACATGCTAGATAGAAGCGAGCTCTTATTGATTGTCGGGAGTAGATAAGTTCATGACTATTCGAGGCAAGATATAAGTAGAACTTTTTTTGAAGGAAGGATTATTGGGTTTGTAAGAAGTACAAACAAAGTCTCACATTGGCTCACGAAGGAAGTGACTCATGGTATATAGACGAGGACAATTATCTTTATTGGTATGATACTTTTTTAGGTGAAACGAAAAGGAAAGTCATGAGGGCTATGCCTAAAGTAAATAATATGATACCATTATAGAGTTACTAAACTACATAGATTGTGTAATGTGAGAATTAAGTAGATGAATATTAATTAGCAAAATCATATATTAAGAACAAATATAATTATTTTTTGAATAAAATGATTCTTTTCTTAAGTTTAAAACTAAAATAGAGATTTCAAAACATAAGTGACCAAATTGGCAAGTTATAAACTAAAATGATATGTAAACATAATTTTTTTTTATTAATATTAGATTTACATTGATTTGATTCAATTTAAAATAATTTTATGAGACGCTAAATCCAACCCAATCCAAATTGTTGGGAAATTAGACGCTCAAAAATAATTTATCATTCCACAATTTTATCTAGTTATCTAAGCAAATCACACAGTACAAATAGAAAAATAGGGAAAACACTAAACGACACAACAAATTTATACCGGTTCACCTCAATGGTTTATGAGCTACGTTCTGTCTTCCGCTCAGATGCAGGTTCCACTATAATCAGATTGGATACAAGCACTCTCATATATTTATCTCTCCACAATAGTCGCTCTCTAGAGGTCCTAACAAAAGTTCCCTAGCTTTTAAGTATTTAAACCCAATATACATAGGTATAAGGAACGAAAAAGTCACATACCAAATACCGCAAATACCTCGACCTCGATCTCGATCTACCCCTCTGTGTACTGCCAACTCGAGCCACTACTTCTGATATGCCACAAAAATCTCTCAAAAAGTTGTTGTTAACCAAAACCCACGGCTACTCTTTTGATTTGGAATTAAACCCACGGCTCACACAAAAACATAAAGTGAATATGTGTGTGTGTGGCAGAAACTACAAAAAAAATTAAATAAAATAAACTAAAAAAAAGACTTATTGGCTCCAACACCCAACAATCTCCCACTTGGAGACAAAACGACAATCTCGGTAACAGTGTCTCTTAAGACTTAGTTCTGACTGCACCAACAGTTTCTAATGGATCAACATCTTCTTAGAACCAATCAAGTCTCTACATCTATTGCACCGACAGCTTCTAACATCTTCTTGTCACCGACCAAGACTCCATCTACACTGGCCCTATCAAAACTCCATCTGTGATTGTCTTGAGACTGAGTAATCTTACGTGGTCTTGTCTCCCAGACACAGCCACATGCGCCCACTAGATCTAAGTAGTCCCCGATACTTCCTTCTTCAGTCGCACCCAATGACTCCTGAAGAAATATTTCCCCTCTAATGACTTCGCACTCCCACCAAAGTTCGTTGCAACTCTAGAGACATTGCCCTTGACTTCAACACTCACTGTAGTATTCTCAATCAATGCACTCTTTCGCCTATACGACTTCATAGCTCATCAAACCATCAAACAACTATGGCTAGAAACTGACAACCTATTTAACATCTTACTGAGTTATTCCCCTTTCCCCTGTCTCTACTTCCCAAATGTTGTACCTGAACTGATGGCAGATTTTCTTCTTCTCTCCAGTTTATCATCGTTTGCTGATTCTTTCAAGTTTTGCCCTGAATCATCTGCATTCCCTATGCATCCTCTATCTCTATGATCCCATAGCAACCTCAAATCTAGACACATACACTGAAGCTTCTTTGTGGCCCACAGCCACTACATTGGATCCCCTCACTACCTTCTAGATACCATATGCAAACTCACTACTGTAACCTTCTTCATCCAGCTTCCAAGTAGATATCAGATTCCTCCTGAAACCGAGCACATATACAACATCCCTCAAAAATAGCTCAGTTCTACTATCAGTTTTCTGATTAACATCTCCAATACCTTTGATCTTGGAGAGTCTATTGTTTCTCATTGTTACCACGCCAAATCTCAACTGTCTGTTTGAAGTTACGTGCACTGAGACTGCACTATCCATTGCCTACTTTGATGCCTGCTCTACAGATGTTTTGCTAATCTCAGCGCTAGCAAGCAACACCTCAGCTGTTAAATAATTTGCAAAATCTTACTTTTCTTCATCCTCCTTGAACTTCCTGCAAAATACTTGATGTGTCCCTTCTTATGGCAATAGAAACACTCCACATTTCCATTGCTGCTCCCACTTCTCTGGTTGTTATACTACTATTTTTCCTTGTAACTCATAATGCTGATTCCAAGCTATTCTCCCCTCCGAAAGTGGATGCAGAATTATTCTCACACTACAACAATTGTCATCTTCAATGTCAGTTAGTCATTTATAAACAATGTCGGTTTTATAGTGAGGCGCCTTATTTTCCGGAAATGTCATATTTGATGTCAGTTAAGAACCGACATGAAAACGTACCAATTAATGTCGGTTAGAAAACGTCATGGTAATATAAGAGAAATAGGCGCGCACGTTTCGTTTTAAAATAACGTAATTTGGGAATTGAAAAATAACGTCGTTTGCATTTTAAATTAAAACTAACATTAAATACATTATACAATGTCGGTGAAAACCGACATTAAAAGCCCAAAATTAATGTCGGTTAGAAAACGTCATGGTAATAAAAGAAAATAGGCGCCCACGTTTCGTTTTAAAATAATTTAATTTGGGAATTGAAAAACGACGTCGTTTGAAATTTAAATTAAAACTGACATTAAATACATTATACAATGTCGGTTTAAAACCGACATTAAAAGCCAAATATTTGAACATTCACAAAACGACGTCGTTTTGAACCCTTGTTTTAAAACATTAGGGTTTTTAACCCTCCAGCCGTAACCTTCTCCTCCAGCCGTAAGTCTTCTTCGTTCGTCCAACCCTCATCTGTTGATTTTCGTTTTCGTCGACGTCTAGCGCTCTCAGCTGTAAGTTCTCTGCTTTCGTCCACCTTTTTGTTTGTCGATAATTTTTAATTTTGTTTAATCGAAAATACTTTCTTTAATCGAGACCCAACATAGTTGTCCCCTTCACCTACCCCAACGAGTTTTTTGTCGTTATACGAATTTCTCCTTCCACGTGCTTTTGCAGCATTTGAGCCGTAAGTTAAAGTCTACGAAGGCGCCCCACATTACACAAAGGTTGTTGCCGAGGTTAGTACTGTTTGTCAACCTTATTTTATACGTTTACCATCTATTTTAGTTCTATTTTACTGATTTTTTGGTTGTATTTGTGACTGTAGATGTGGATTGGGTTATATATTGTTGAGAAATTTTTGTTATTTTTAATTTTACGGTTATTTTAACATTAATGTTAGGTACTTTGAATGTTATTTTAGTTATTTTAATTCTTGTTTACTGCTGCGTGTATCTTCAAATTTTGTCCCCTAATCTTTTAATAATTTATAAGTTCATAATTTTAGACAGTGAGTATGTTGGAATGCAAGGAATTCGGAAAAGAAAGAGAATGAACATTGAACACAGTAGAGGCAATAAGAACAAGGGCATTACAATTGCACTGCTGAGAAATCTTAGGATTTGGGAGTTTGAATTAATGAATTAGGTACGGCTACAGGTAGAGGCAATGAAAGCTCAATGGGTGGGAATGGCTGGTAAATTGGTAGATGCTTCCCCATTGGTCTCATTCTGGTGAATACTTAGAATTTTTTTTTGGGTATTTTTGTGTGAGCCACTGTTTCTGCTTCTTCCTTTGCATCTGTCCAAAACTGATCAATTTCACGTCTCTAGCTATAATGGCCTTTTGAATAAAATAGAATAAAAGATTTGGCACAATGTAGTGAGTTCAAATATGGATGACGAAAAATATAATGGATGATTACACTTTTAGTTTTAAATTGTATCCTTATATTATTTGACTGCGAATGTAATCTTGTGCATCTTGGCTAATGTCTCTGAATTAACAGGAAGTATATTCTTGTATCTTCTACAGGTTTTTATATTGAAATGTTACAAGTTTCACGATTGTTGTATATTTTACAATATGCTTTAAAAGACCCTTTGTTCCTTTAACGCAAAGGAAGTTCTCATTAAAAAAAGAAAAGTAGAGACCAAGAGTTAAAAAAAAAAATAGAGAGAAAGAGAGATGCTCAGTTTGATTAAGAGGTGTTTAAAATAACGCTTTATTTATTCTATTAACAACACCATGTTATTAGGTTCTGAAATTCAATAAAGTGAGTACTGGGTGGTGCTATTCCATAATCTTTTGATCTCATTTAGGTTGTTATTATTTTTCAATTTCCAATGTCACAAATATAATTTAGCCATATGTCTTAATATTTACCCATGTGTTGGCATGTAGTTAATTTTAAATGATGTTGATGATCTTTTACTTCCTTATGATAGCTAGGTTTATTATAGGCTTATGTACTATAAACTGTTGCTTATGTTGGGTTTATTATTGTTTGATACAGTGTTTTTTCGTTTGTTCTTTATAGAGAATTTTTAGCTAAGTTTATTATAGGTTTATGTACTATAAATTGTTGCTTATGTTTATGTTTATTTTTGTTTGATATAGTTTTTTTTTCCTTTTTTCTTTGTAGATAATTCTTTTAGTTAAGTTATTCTATATGGATAAGTCATGGATGAAAAGAGATAGAATGTCAATGGAATATAACTTAGGTGTTGAGAAATTCATTGAAAATGGACTACGACATTCAAAAGGGTCAAACTGCATATAGTGTCCTTGTTTGAACTTTGCAAATGCAGTTCTACAAGAGTTGAACATAGTTAGAGAACACTTATTTATTTATGGTATTGATAAGAGTTATAAGATATGGATTTGGCATGGTGAGCAACTACCTAAGGATGAAAGTGGTACTAGTAAGGGAAAAGAAGATTATGATGATGATGACATAAAGAACACAACTAATATGTTTGAAGCTGTACAAGACTATTTTTCAAATAAGTTTGAAAACTTTGAACAACTATTAAGTGCGACATGTTTAAGATAGTGGACCCATCTGAAGTTGTGAAAGAAAGTTATTCCTCACCAGACGAACGTGCAAAAAAGTTGGCTAACATTTTCGCTTTAGTACAAACAAACCAAAAAATAATGATATCTTACAATAGCGGGTAAGAAACAATGTTTTTTAAAACATGTGGTTATCATAATTTAGTTATTTTATATTTGTTTTGATGATGTTAACTTTTTTTCTTATAAGAATCATTGGGCATTATGTGTTGTTGATGTGCATAATAATATGATTTATGCTGTAGACTCTTTGCAACCGTGCTATTAAGGAAGACATTAAATATGTTGTGAATAGGTAAGTATTATCTATATTTTTAGTTTGATACATTAATGTGTAGGATTGATCACTTTTTTTTTTTAAATATATTTAGGGCTCTGAGAAAAAATCCTACTTAGCTTCTTCTACGGGTAAGTATAACTATATTACTTTATGTTATTATTTTTTAATAAGTTCTAAAACTTAGCATTTTTATATATGTATAGTGCCCACGTCAATTAGGATCGGTTGAGTGTAGATGTTATGTCATGAGGAAAATTTGACAGATAATGCATAATCGAGACACTCCAATACCTAATCTTGTATGTCTTTCATGCACACTCAAAACACAACTCTACTTTTCATATTCGAATTATATACTTATATTATTTATGCTTTGTTACATGTAGTTCAATTCAAAAAAGCCGTATACTCAAGCCGAACTTGATGAGGTACAGGATGAACGGATCAGACGCTTAGTTTGGGTTAGATAGTAAATATAGTTTTATCGTTTTAGCCTTTTAATATGTAAAACTTTGAACCATTTATATGTTATTTCAATATGCATTGGTTGTATTTGTGAGCTGCTCAACATTTTGCTTAGTTTGTTCATTTAACACTTCTAAATATTGCTTACTTAATGAATTAGATATTATAGAAGGATTACCGTGTGTTGTAGTTGCTGAATTTCTGAATTCTATTGAAGATGTGTATTAGAATTTCTACTGATTGTATTGGTGGTATGCTGATGATTGTGTTTGTGATGTGCTGATATAGATCTTTTAATTATTAATTTATTTTGTACGATTTTTTGGCTAAAAATATTTTGATACAGGTCTTTTAGGTATTACGGTATGTGGAATATTTTATTCATATTTTTGTTTCAGTAATTTTGAAACCGTGGGGTTGAATGGAGGAAGAAGAAGATGATGGTTTGTTATTGGAAGAGAGAGAGTAATTTTGAAATAAAATTAAGAAAAGAAAAAGGAATTTGGTAAAAGTAAACGGACACGTGAATGAATTGAGAGAGAGAAATTGAAGGGTTGTTGTGGGTCCCACTTTATAAGTAATACGAGAGACAAGAAAAGTGGATTTTTAACCCAGAGAGAGAATGAGTTATTAATTTGAAAGATAATTATGTGATTTATGTTGGAAATAATAATATATTGAATTTTTATTGGATTAAAGCATGAATTAATTTGGATGAGGTGATATTTCAGGTCAGACAAAAATTGGAATAGAGGACGATCCAGTTTAAAGAATTATTTTATCGTTTTAGATATTATTATTGACTTGTGAGTGATTATTTAATTAGATGTTTTCTAGATCTATTAATATAGAATTTCGAGAAAATTATCTATATTAGATATGTTTTAGTATTTGTGTTGAGAATGATATAACTCTGGTTGTTTGAGATTTTAGAGATATTTTAGAATTTGGAGAAATGTTTTGTGATTTAGAAAAAATGTTTGTAGTTTATGTAATATTTGATTTAGAACGAAAGTAACTAGATTGAATTGAGAATTTATAAATACCTTATGATTCCATATAAAAGTTTGAAGTTTATTGAATGTTGTTAGAAAGAATGATTTTAGAAAGGTTGCGAGAATAATTGTATTCAATAAGAATTAGAAATGTTTTATGTTTTTAAAGAATTGTACAAAATTTTTAGAAAGAAAGATTTCAGAAAGAATTTGAGAAACTTTTATGAAATTTTATTAGGACCGAAAGATTTCAGAAATTGTTTTAGAATATTTATGAAATCAATATTTGGAAATAGTTTGAGAAATAGAATTTTATGAAATGTTCTTGTAAAGAAATATTTGAGGAAGTTAGAAAGAAATATGTTAGAAGTGGTCTCAGAAAGGAAAGTTTTTAGAAGAAAGAAAATAAAAATTTCATAATTGTTTACGAGATTGAGAATTTTATGCGGAAAGAAATTTTCAAACCACCATATTATTTTATCCAGGTGATTACATGTTATATGAATGTGTTTCTATATTATAGCCAGAAATAGAAGATCTTTAGAACCATTTTACTCCGCACGTTGAGAGAATTATTCTACTGTGTGTATTGAGATTACTCTATGCCAGTAGACCAAAAATAAAATTATTCTACTATGTGTATTGAGATTACTCTACGTCAGCAGACCAGAACAAGAATAGAATATGGATATATATGTGGTGTTGAGTTCCTTAACCTACTTTATGGTTGAAAGAAGAAATTTTATGTGTGTTTAGAAATTGATTTTAGAAAATGTTTTCCTAGTTCTATTTATATTTCAGGAGAACAATTTACAAATTTATTTAGAAAGGGTGTGTTGTTACAAGATTATCATGAGAAAAAGTTTTTAGTGGTCCAAATTTTACGAAATTTAAATGAGAATGTTTATTATTTTGAAGTTTGTTTGCGGAGCTTCGAAACTTGGTTTTTTTATGAAAAAGTGTTTTACAATATTATTTTCGTATTAACTTCATAACGAACCGACTTTTTCAGACTTAAACTTCTAAGGGACATTACTACATGCATGTTTTCAATATTTTAAAATCCTTTAAAAAAAATAAATGATAATAAATAAAATAAAATACAACCTCATAACATAATTTTATAAAATAAAATTAAAAAAAAACTTTAGGTATCCCATAAATAGTTACATAAAACATAATATTAAGATAAATGACTCCTAATAAAAATAAAAATAAAAACATCAAACTAAAGCAGAAGCGAAAACCCATGGCATAGCTTGCAGATATCCTCGTCACACATCATGTACGTCTTTGTTATTCCCTAAAAAAAATAAGGGGAAAGGGGTGAGTATTAAAAATACCCAGTAAGTAACCTAGCTAACAGGGTCAGACATGCATACACATACAACATGAACATGTGAGACCTAAATATTTATTCAGTCAAATTCTTTTCCTAATCCTTTTCATTTTCCTTTTCCTTTTCTTTCCTTTCTCTTTGGTCAAAGTGAGCAATTAACTCAACCTTACACAGACGATATCAACTCCATTATGGTACATAGGTGGGTTTTCTGGGAGACTCTACCCAAACTGATGGTAGTTGGCACCCAGTCAGCAGAGCCAAGTCTCACCCACCTAGGTCCTCAATTTCAGTCTGTGCATTACAGTAGGGTAGTTGCCACAAACCCTTTATATAAAAAACATTTTTCACATTCATATCATGCATGAGGTCCCATGACTAAACACTTTGTAATGCAGCACAACAATTTCACATAACATTCAATTAACAAACAGCAATGATCATATAGTCATTCAAAACATCATATAAAAATTCCAACCTAGCCCTAAGGCATTCCAAAAGCTGAGCCACTTACCTCAATAGCGACCTAAAATAATTGTTGGCTCAATCTACGAAATTTACTAGCTTAGCTTAAATCAATTTCCCAAAAATTAACAATAAGATTCAATTGATAAAATTAACACGGCTGGTATAAGGATTTCCAAACAAAAATTTATTCCTGACTTACCGGACTGATGTTGGATGCGTGTGCGAGGGTGGAGAAAATATAACAGTTTTGACAGAGTGAAAATTGAGAGGGAGGAAAGGGAACGATATAACCTAGGGTTTTGTGATATTCTCTTTTAACTAATTTTAAGCCTAACCCATCTTTTATTCGTTTTTATTTTAATTTATTTTATCTTTCTTTCCTTTTATTTATTTTTCATCTTTTCATTTTTTTTTCAATTAATTCTATTTTTTTCTTAATCTACTTTCTCTAATCCAAACTTACCTGATAAATATTATTTTTTTTAAAGATAAGAGCACAGAAAAAAAACAAAATTAGAAAAAAAAAAACAAAATCTCTATTGATAAAGAAAATTTTTTTAGAAAATAATTCTCTAGTTAATACATTTAAACTACTAAAATATTATATAAAAAAATACGGGACGTTACAAACTTACCACCCACCGAGCTTTCCAGCTCACTCTTTATCCTTTGTTGCTTCCCCCATGTTGTATCTGAGTTTCAAAGAGATAGTTGACAAGCTTGTGTCACTTCGAGTAGTTCAAGTATTGCATATCATCGTGTAATCTGCATTTAGTTTGATTTGTAAAGAAAATTGGTTCGTAAAAGTTTAAGTTTTTCTTAGTTGTGCATTTAGAGTTCGTCAGTCAAAGTTTGGGTCATATTTAGAAAGAGGTTTGACTACAAACTCCATTGCTAGCGGGGGCCTGTGGTCAGCGCGACTCAGTCTACGACCAGTAGGTGTTTTTGGACGGGTCGTGTCAATTTGTGTCGATAAAGTCAAGTTTAAAAAAATTATATATATTCAAATTTAAAATATTACAAAGTTTAAATAAGTAATTTAATTAAAAATTAAAACTAAATAGTAATTAAAAATTAAAATTAAATTATTTTCGGTAATTGGTACCTGTCTCTAACCAAAAGGTCATGAGTTCGAATCCCCGCCGCACTTGTTGTACTAAAAGAAAAAGTAATTTATCTTGAAATTCTATAAGATCATATTGTAATTTTGATAAGCGTCACGGTTGTTCGGGTTTACAAAGCTAGAGGTTCTTCTAGGATCCTTGCAAACTTTCACAGAAATAGCTAACCTACTGAATGTTTCCAATCAAGAGTAAGGTTAGAAGATGAATCACTCTAAGATCAAACCTAGAATCTATGATGGTCACTCCTAGATCCTAAGACGACTCACTTCAGAATTAGCTTGAACGAGACTAATCCAATGAATCAGTTTAACATCAAACCTGTTGATGCAAAAAATGGCCTCTTGGGATTCCACCAAATTCGCACCAATCTTCAAGAATAAAATGGATCGACGAGACCTGCAAAACAGAATAGCATTACAAACCGGTATGGCTCTTGCCTCACAGACTCTGATGCTTAAGTCAGAATCGGAATAGTTGAGTATAAAGTGTGGGGTGTTGTGAGCATATCTTTAAGGTTTAGCTTACTCTCCTATTTATAAAAGTCAAATCCTAATCCCTTCAGGATTTACATTAGTTGAATCATACTTCCTTTAGGATTTACATAAATTGAATCCTAATTCACTTAAGAGATCTAGACGGAACGAGCCTCATGCTTGCTTTGCATCCGTTCGTTTCACTACGGGCTTAAGGTCGAATCAAGAGTCGAAGCAGGATGGTGCAGGATGAACCATTAGGGTTCTCGGTCGGGGGGCTGAGAACTGCTCGGCGCCAAGGAGGTCTTAATGCCAAGGCCTGGTCGGCCGGGGGCCGGCTCGGGTCGCCAGGTGCCGGCCCCCTTTTGTGGTTCCTGCTCACTTCTTGGCTTTCTTCCCATCTCTTGTCGCCTAGCTGGACCTCGCTTATTTCCCTCTATAACAGTAGCCCCCACTCTCAACACAAAAGGCAAAATATTAGGTCTTCTATATTGAGAGTTCTTTGTCGATTGACCATTCCATGAATGGCTATTTTGTGGAATAATCCCCTTATTATCTTGTCGTTCGTTGGTTGTCATCTCATGGGTTGATCTTCTTAGCCACATACCCTTTTGTCGTAGTTGGCTGTAGTAAAGTCTCTTAGGCTCTACCGTACAGTTATTTTTAACTGTTTAGGTTTTTGCCTTGGGATCTAACTTTTACTTGGACTAGTTGTACCCCCTTGAGTTTTTAACCTGTTTGGATTTTACCATGGGTTTTATACTCTATGGTTTACTATTGGTTTTCCAACCTATTTGGCTTTTGCCAATGGTTTCATACCTTAAGTCCAGTCGATACCCTTTTGTTGTTGTTGGTTGTCGTTTCATGGGCTGGCTTCATAGCCCTCATTCTCTTTTGTTGTTGACTGCAATCAAGTCTCTTAGGCACTGTTATATGATTAATTTTAACAGTTAGAATTTGGCCTTGGGATCTAACTTCTCATCAGGGCCAATGGTACTCTGTTTGGGTTTCTAACCTATTTGGCTTTTACCCATGTTTTATACCCCAGGGTTTACTCTCGAGTTTCTAACCTATTTGACTTTTGCCAATGGTTTTTATACCGTGAGTTTAGTCGGCACCCTTAGGTTTCTAACATATTTGGCTTCTGCCGATTTTTTACCCCAAGTTCAATCAACACCCTTGGGTTTCTAACCTATTTTGGCTTTTGCCAAATGGTTTTATACCTGTGGGTTTCATTGATTGGTTAGACTTGTTTGCTTTTTGTTTTAACCTTGTTGTGCCTATACGCATGCCTTTTTCAGCATCTTGGGATTCTCTTCCCTGGTTTCACTGATTGGCTTCTAGTTTATCGGCTTGCTTCTAGGTTTGTCCCTATTCGAGTTCTTTGACCAGCTGTTGATTTACTTACCCATACCTCCACTTGAGGGATTTTCATTTATAATAAAAGATAAATTCTCAAGTAGTAAAGATTTAATTATATTTCAAATGTCAAAAGTCTTATTTAGAAATAAAGAGATAATTGCTCAAGTAATAAGAAAATAATTAAATTTCAGATGCTATGAGCTTTTTTTAAATCACAAACAGTAAGTATCTTTGGAAACATAATATTTTGCTTTATCAACATGCAGTTACCAAAAAATCAGTCCTTAAATTATGCGATCTACCAAATATGTGATTACCAGAAAATCAAACCTAAACTTTCGTAATTATAAACAACCAGAATTACATAGCAAACTTACCATTGTCTGAAGTTGAAACTTCATATGTTAATCAGTTGCTTTTCAAGGTAGTGTAGTAGCATTCTCGTGATACTCGTCATTTTTTATTATTATTATTATTAGATTCTCATCCTGCAGGTCCTCTTAATATTATCCTTATCTCCCTAGTGGGAAACTTTGTCGTTGTAGCTGTTGTTAAGAGTTACCTTGAAGTTTTCAACGAATTTCTTGAGGTAACCCTTGCAGATGAGATCTTTCCTCTTTTCCTTGAGACCATGATGTCCTTTGTCACTCCATAGATGTCAATCCAGTAATCAGTAGGAACTGTCGAGTCGTCGTATTATTTGATAGCAGAGAATTTTGACCTTTAGAGGGACTATCTTTTCCATGAGTGGTGAATCTACCTAGTAAGCGGAAGAGACTTGGTCGACATAAGAGATCTGGTTGGCCGAAGACACCTGGTCCGCGGAAGAGACCTGGTCAGTATAAGAGACCTGGTCGGCGTAAGAGACCTGGTCGATCGAAGACACCTGGTTCGCGAAGAGACTTGGTCGGTAGAAATGACCTGGTCGGCCGAAGGGACATTACCGGTGGAAGAAACCTAGTGGGCATAAGAGACTTAATCGGTCGAAGAGACCTGCTCAGTCGACACTTGGTTATGCCTTGGATCCAGTCATGCCCTGGAGTCTGTTCATGTCTTAGATTGGTTATGACCAGTTATGTAGTTGCTTGTCAGGTCTTTGCAGTAGCTTTGTTCTTCCGTGGACCACAGATAAGTGTAGGTTGTTTTTTTCTTTTCAGGGATTTGTTAACTCATTTATCTCGAAGTTTGTTTTGGAATCCGTCGATTTACCTCATCCAGGATCTGTCCTAGAATTTGTTAATTCGTTCATTTTGGGTCCTGCTTCAGAACTAATTGATTTTATTTTCTTTTTCTACTACCTTAGGTAGGGGAAACCCCTAAGTCGTATGGTATTTGTCGTTAGAAAGTTGTGGTCTGCCTCCAGAATACATGTCAGTTTGTTTCTCCTGAGATCTCCTTGTATCTAAGCAGTTATCGGTCAATTCATCATCAATCGTCTAGACTTTTAGATCTTAGTCGTCCCCACAGACGGCGCCAATTGTTGATGCACAAATTTGGCCTCCTGGGATTCCGCCAAATTCGCATCAATCTTCAATAATAAAAGGGATTGACGGGACCTGCAAAACAAAATAGTATTAAAGACTGGTGTGGCTCTTGCCACACAGGCTCCGATGCTTAAGTCAGAATCGAAATAGTTGAGTATATAAAGTGAGCAGTGTTGTGAGCATACCTTTAGGGTTTAGCTTACTCTCCTATTTATTGAGGTCGAATTCTGATCCCTTCAAGATTTACAACAGTTGAATCTTATTCCCTTTAGAATTTATATAAGTTGAATTCTAATGCACTCAGGAGATCTAAACAAAGTGGGTCTCATGCTTTCTTCGAGTCCGTTCGTTTCATTGTGGGCTTAAGGTTGAATCGAGAGTCAAGGTGGGATGGTTCGGGATGAACTGTTAGGGTTCTCGGTCGGGGGGGCGAGAACTGCTCGACGCTAAGGCCTGGTCAGTTGAGGGCCGGCTCGGGTCGCTAGGTGTCGACCCCCTTTCGTGGTTCGTGCCCACTTCTTAGCTTTCTTTCGGTCTCCTGTCGCCTAGCTGGATCTCGATTATTTCCTTATAACAAAACCTAAAGCAAGATTTGAAAGAGACAACACCAAATGTGTTAAGGAACAAAAGTTCTTGATTTCAATATGTTAAATCTGTCATAACAAGGTCATTACAAGTATATAAATAGGTCGAAGGGATGTTCAACAAAGAAATACCAAAAGTCTTTAGTCAGAGTCCTAAATTGAAGAAAATAAGAAATACAAACTTAAAAGTTGATTGCACATCAATCTAGAAGCCTAAATACGGATCAGCAAACATAGGCACGCTCTGTCTTAATTATCATCTGTAAGAGCTGCTTCACATTTGGATAAGTTTTGACCAACTTTGACATCACAAACTCTCAAAAGCTTCAATCTACAAAGGCACCCGTTCACAATTCTGCACACTCTTTTGGTCCTCCATATCATCTCTCAAAATAGACAACTTTTTTTGTGTCATCTTTGCTTCATTCTCTTTTTGACTCATTGAAGTAACATTATAAAGAATTTTGGGTTCAAAACTTTTTGTTGGTTCTTGTGTATTGATCAGCCTTTGAAGATGTAGTGTAAAAACCTCTTGAATCCTCTTTGCGTTGCTTTTTGTAATTGCTCCCTCGGGTACATCCAATGGATCATTGGTGGGATTTACATCAAATTCTTTTCGTAGAAACATAATTTAAAGTCTCATCATATTCTTTTCGTAGAAACATAATTTAAAGTCTCATCATAATCTTTCATGTAATAACAAATATTGGACTTCATTTCTAAAATAATAACAATATAATTAATTTGATATTCATCCAGATTTGGAATCACATAGAATCTAAACCAAACATATACTTTTGCATTTTAAATTTTAAAACCTAAGTTAATTGTTTTATCCTATACATTATTAGAAATGTATGGGTGGAAATTCACTCTGTCATTCAATCTCAAATCAAGAGTACTTTTAAAATGGAATAACATAAAATTTTAGGAACAAAATAGAATATAAATCTAAAAGTTATGCCGAAAGTAGACTACCTCCCAATGAAGAGAGAACACATCCATAATAAAGTTAAATATTCCAAACTAGACTTCCATTTTTAGAGAGAGAGGAGAGAGAAAGAGGACAATTTAGAGCCAAAGGCAATTTTAATTAACTTTCTACTAAAAATGGGAAAGATCACACAGAACTTGTAACAGTAGTTTGAAAAGTGGGGTATGGTGGTCATGCATGAGATGCAGCAATAAAGTCTAAAGGAAACTCCAAAATGCTATACAGGTCAGAGCTTTCCCTTATCCCTCCATTCAAAAACACAAAAACATAATATTATTTAAACTTCTCTATTAACAATTTTTAAAATGAATTAAATTCTATGGTTTTCATGTTAGAGCAACCGCCTCGCCGTGGTCATAAATATTCATCGCCGCAAACGCCTTGTTTTCCTCCTCGGCCACCTTCCACGGCGGGTACTGCCCGTACTCCCACGGCGGAGAAGCCACCGGAGCCCAGCTGAAGTTGCACATCATCTTCTCATCATCACAAACAGTTTGATCGATGTCTCTCCAAATATCATCCATGCTGTAATCCTCTTCCTCTTCTGTGTTTTCGACTCGATGTCCCCCGGTGTCGTAGAAGCTTTCTTCTCCGATCTCCACCGAGGGAAGCGAGTCGATGGCCGGGTTGTTCGAGGCCAAGGAGCAGTTGGAGGAGGACGATGGAGAGAGGATGACGGTGGTGGCTGCAGCCGCTTTCTTCTTCTCCTGCGCTATCTTTCTCATGTGGGTTCGCCAGAAGTTCTTTATCTCGTTATCTGTTCGTCCTGGCAGCTTCCTAGCAATCCTCGACCATCTGCAAAACCATAACACTCCATCAATATATATATTATTATATAAGATCGATAATTAAGAGAGAAAAATGCAAAAACAAGTACTTTTTATAAAAATTAACGAGTCGTCAATTTTTCAACGACAACGAGGACAAAATTTGGTCTTTACCATTAAATGAGTCTGAGTATTTTCCTATTATATATATAAATAGTTAGAACGTAAAATTTAGAACGAACCTGTTACCCCATTTGGAGTGCAGGTCGAGAACGAGGTGCTCCTCTTGGGGAGTCATCTTGCCGCGCTTGAGACCGGGGTGGAGGTAATTGACCCAACGGAGACGGCAGCTTTTGCCGGTTCTTTTGAGGCCTGGGAGAGAGAGGAGAAGGAAGTTAAAAAGGGTTTCAAAATGGGATTAATATTAATATTAATTAATAATATATGAATATTGATGTGTTCTAATTAACGAATTGATGAATTTTAATGAAACAAAAAAGAAAAAAAAGAAAAAAGCCCTACCTAGCTAGGACTTGAACAAGGTATTTCTCCCGCCACCTTCAAACCTGATACTTTGGCGATGAAATCCCACCGGCGATCGCCAAATAACCCCACAAAGCACACCAGTTGGAAATCTTCTTGCTCTGTCCATGGCCCTTTTCTCATACTTTCCTCTTCAATAACCATCTTCTCTCTCTCCCTCCCTTTTGTTGGATTCTTCTTGCTTTCTATGGTGGACTTTGGGTGTGTACCAGTGACATTTATATAAGCCAAGTCTATGGACCTAACAATTCTCTCTCTCTCTCCTTAAAATAACAATATAACGCACGCTCTCTTTCTTTTTTTTATGTTCTTTTATTGTGGTTTACATTAACTTTTTTTTCTTTTCGAATCATGTCGTGTGTCTTGTACTAATGGATCTTTATAATTGGAATGTGTTGTCTAGATTGAATAGTGACCCATGCAAGATTAAAACTTGAGATGTTAAGTAGGTATAGTACCTCAAGATCCTAAGCGTTTGAGATTGTGCCATCCTTCATGGAATTCTACTTAATTAGCATTAATTATTCAACTCTACGGACTTAATTAGCATAGTTTGAGATTTTATTAAATATGATGTTGATCATATATATATGTTGAATAGTTAAACGTATTAAATTAACTTTCTAACGTCAAAGCGAGCATAGCTTAGTGGTAATTGGCATATATCTCCAACCAAGAATTTGTAAGTTCAATCTTCCACCTCCACATATTGTATTAAAAAATAAATAAATAACTTTTAAATTAACTCGTGGAAATTCAAAGTGTATACTCAACAAAGATATTTATGTTTTAACAATTAACCATATTGAGATTGAGTTAATAATCACATATTACATCATTTTAATTCAACCTCCCACCTCTAAGAAGCCAGATCAAGATTTTGTTTTAATCGCTAAGCTATGTTCATGTTGACAAATTTTCGTACTTATTTTAAAAATGTAACAACACATATTTTACCATTTAATCTTTAACTAATGACAAACATTAAATAAGCTTTATACAAAATTATGGAGGACAAAAACCAAAACTTTTAAAAGGGTAATCAATCTTTTTTTAGTACAATAATTTGGAGATATATGGAAGATCAAACTTTCAACCTCGAGTAAAGGAATACATGTTAATTACTATGTCACGTATTGGTAGTAACAAAATCTTATTATATTAAGATTAACTTTTTCTTTAATTTATTACCAGATTTAAAAGATGTATCTATGGTGATTTAATTTTGTTTCCATTAATATATTATATATGTGATCTCACACTATTGCGTCCACTTGCCTTATCCTATTATTATTAATGTATGTTTTAAAAAATTTGGTATTTTGATTAATTTAATGGAAATGTCAATGTAATAAGATTCATATAATCTTGAAAACTAATATAAACCATAGGGTTAAAATAATGTGGATGTGTCCCAATGTGAAAGCAGATATTTTTTGTCCATTACAAGAGCCCCCTTGTGTTTATCTTTAAACAGATTGTGCTGTATTTTGTGGAATTCAATAAAAGTATATATCTAAAAGCATAAGGGATAAAGAAAATTTGTGAGAAAAGGACAAATGGAATTAGCTCAGCCACAATTGGATGAAAGGGAATAACTTCATAATTGAACCCTAGACTTCGTCTTTCTCTCTTCCTTTCCTTCTCTTTTTCTTTTCCTATTTTTTTATTAAGTAATATACCATTTAATATGAAAATATTGATCCAATCAATTAATAAAGTATATGCCTTTTAGCATTTGGAATAGCCAGTTTTATGTCAGTTAAAAATATTGAGAGGTTTTAATTTATGGGAATGTAAATGAAAAGATAGATAAAATATTAATAATAATGAATATTTTAAAGAAAATAATTAAATATTATAATAAA
Organism: Momordica charantia; assembly: GCF_013281855.1. Classification (NCBI taxonomy): domain Eukaryota; kingdom Viridiplantae; phylum Streptophyta; class Magnoliopsida; order Cucurbitales; family Cucurbitaceae; genus Momordica; species Momordica charantia. The sequence continues at coordinate 9,431,750 of NW_028275161.1, read as the reverse complement.
TATTTTAAATAACCAATAAATATTTTAGTCTAGTGTTAAGGAATTTTAATGTTAATATTATGTCTATATTAACTATTAGTGATATTTTATTATTTTTTTTATATTTTGTCTTTTTTTTTAATAATAGAAATGTAGATTCATCCTGCATGTTCATGTCGAATAATGGACTATGAAAATGTCAAACATATCAAAACAAAAATAAATACTTTAGATAGATTCAGTCCAAAAAGATGAAATTATAATACATACGAACAAATTCATTTAAATTTGAAAAAGAAATAAACGGTGAATAATGGAACCCTTTTTCCAGGTACCTTTGAATGTGAATCTTTTTTTTCTTTTTTCTCTTATAAAAGACAAATATATTATTAGATTCAAATTGGTCTAATATTACTAGATAAATGAATGCATTCACGGACCACAATTTCCAATAATTGTGTGCATTATAGGAAAATATTTCGCTCTTTTTATATATATGTATATTTGTATATGTATATACTTTCTCTTTCAATGTTGAGTAGTAACTTTGTTCTAACTCCATTAAATATTTGACAATGAAGAATGAGAAATGTAAAATATAGATTTTTTTAAAAAAAATAATAAGTTGTCATTTTTTCTAGACGTGGTAAGGACAAGATTTGGTCCTCACCAAAGAGCTAAGTGACCGTTTGTTTCATGAGAATCCAAGATTCTCATTAGACGGACATCTCAATTCCCACATTGTTTCGAGATACCTAAATATCCTAGGATGTTCATACTGGAGGCATCATATGAGTTTTGGATGCCCTTTTGAAACACGGGTTTCCAAGATTCTTGTATTTAGGGCATCAACTTTTTACATTTTCGCCCTCCATTTTTTTTTCTCTATATATTTTATTGTGTCAATTTTTTTAATTTTTCCTCAAAAAATTCTTTATTTTTATTTTTAAATTTATAATTAAAATAAATTAATATACTCATCGTCTAATAAATAATTTTATGCTATTAAGTATATTTGTACATTAGATTTACATGTAAAATAAACTACAATTAAATTATATAACATCTCCATTTATTTTTAATATTTCGAAGGAATTACATTATTAATAATATTTATTATCATAAATATATAATTGTAAAGCAACATTTTTTTTACCGCCAACATACCCGTGATATTTTTCCTCTTAAAGACAATATAATGTGATGATAAGATAAATAAATTTCACCCAAGGTAACATAAATTATATAATTGTCCTTTTAGAAAACTATTAAAGTTGGAAATGAGACTTATATTAAATTAATAATGAATTAATTTGTTGTTCAAAATAACATATAAAAAATAAATAAAAATAAATAAAAATCAATTCAAATAAATATATTATATTATATGAATTTGTAAATTATATAAATATTTGTGATGACATTTTTGGAACATTTTATAAATTTAACACATTCCTGAGAATAAATCTGGAAAACAAATCTGGGTATCCAAATATTCTCGGATATCCTTAAAAATCTATCTACGAAACAAACATGGTTATCTAAAGATGTTGGACATCTAAAATTCCGAGCATCTGAAATTTTGGACATCTTTAGATGCTAGTCATCTATATTCTCGAAAAACAAATGACACTAAAAGTTTTCTATATATATAGTAAACAAAAAAAAATTTTAAAGAAAAATACTTGATCTTTGACAATAAGGAGAGAATCGTATTCTTACCACTATTATATATTTGACAATTAAGAGAGAGAAATACAAGAACCACTTTTTATAAAAATTAATGAATTATCAAATTTTCAATGATGATGAAAATATGATTTGATTATTACGGGAGCCAAGTATTTTTTTTTTTTTTCCAAACCGTTGCAAACAACTCAATTATAGACTAGATTTTAGAAAGGAAAAAAAGTCGAGCCAAAGTTCAGAATTATCCGGCCAAAGTTCAGAATTATATCAAGGTATTTCGAAAAAAGAAAAAATGTATATCATAGCAAGAAGAAATTGTTGATTAAAGATATTTTGTGGTCTAGAGCCCAAGAGCTTACTTTAGTCAACAAATATGATTAGAAAAACTTTGGCCTAAATGTAACTTTAGACTATGTTTTTAAAATTATACCATTGTTAAAAATCAACTATGATTTTACTTTAGACCATGGTCAATTTTTTTAACAATAGTCTAAAAATCAACTTCAAAAAATTGATGGTCGTCTTGAATTAAATTATGGGTTTCCTTTATATTATAAATTCATAGTTTAAAAACACTTTGGTCTAAAATTCAACAACTCGTGATTAAAATGTAAATTAAACAACATAAAAGTATATAAGAGTGAAATTTTTACGAGTGAGACATATATATAGAAGCAAATTGTTCTCTTTTCTATAGAACTTTGCATAATATGAACATATGCTATGGTAAAAAAAAATGTTGATTGCCGAGATCAAATACAATACAACCATAATTCATAACATTATATTGTCAAAGAAGTGCATGTATGATGACAAATTACAAATTTTCATTTTATTATTAATTGATAATTAATGTATAGGTATTGTGGTGGTTGTTTTGTACTAGTAAAAATGTGTCACTGCCTAACTTTTTTTTAATTAGTAACCTCTAACTATTTGATCTATACGTAGTTAGAAATAAAATAATTTTAAAATTATAGATCTCAATGTTCGTATATTGTATTTTATGAACTAATCTTAATTTAAAAACAATGTAAACACTCGACATGTCGCTATCATGTTCTAATTAAAACAACATATTTGTTGGGTATGACCTAATTAACTATATAATAAAACATGCTTGTGGAGTTTTTATAAGTTGGCAATATAAGTAAGCCAATGGCCTATATAAGTAAAAGCATTTATTTATAGTGATCATTTTCTTGAATTTAATTAAATGGATGGTTTTGCTTTACCAAGAATTTATAGGACCACACAGTCACACACACACCATTAATATCTCAAACATATAAAAGTTAAATTTAAAATTAAAATAAAAGAAAAGCCTTTGTTCTTATTTACTGTTGATTTGACTGACAGCTTTCATGGGTCATATATTATAATATGTAGATAGTGGAATTTGGCATCATATGGGGTTATGTGGTTAAATTATATTTGTCATTGTGCATTTTAAAAAATAGTGTTTTTTTAATATAATAATATGAGTAAATGAGCACGATATTTTAGATGGAGATATACTCTTTAAAAAAAATTGTGTTGAATTTTCATGTTTATTTCATTTTTTTATTTTTAAATACTTTATTTTAATATCTAATTTTTACATAAAATTATTTTAGTATATATTATTAAATTTGTAGTAACTTAAATATCTATATGAACCAATATTTAGTGAATCAAAATTATATTAAATAATTAATTTTGTTTTTCTCATACACAATTGAGGTGGAGGATTCATCGTTCTATATTAATAATGGTCTTGTTCACCTAGCAATATTCATATCAATATTCTAAGGATACAACAATTCGTATTTTTGGTAATAAGTCATATAAAAAATCTTATAATAATTTTAAAAATTAAAACAAAAACTTATTTAAAACATAATCTTTAATACACTTTGGAAAATAAATTTCACTTGATCGTGCCCTTGAAACAAAAAATAATTTTTTAATACAACAACTGTTTATGCGAGGTGGGATATGTGTGAGCTACATAGGTGAGTCGAATAAGAACGAGCTAAACAGGAAGACTTGCATGCAAAGAATAAACACTCTGATACTCAAGTTACTCCAAAGTTCAAATTTCGAGGTTGATTTCAGACATAATTGCATACATGATTGAGTGGAGTTATGATGTATTTACAGGGGTTAGGTCGATATGTTTCCGCTATGGCAAGCGTTAGTTTGTTACTAAGGTTGTTGAACTACTCCCAATTGTACAAGAAAAATGTCGGAATCTTAACTTGGATCAGATGAACTATGGATCCTTGACATTTATTTGAGGTTCTAAGTCGTAGGTGGCGATCTTTGCAGGTCGTGATAGACCTCAACTCTTGGTCCACGTGCCACGCTGTAATTTTTCATCCCAACACTATACAAAATCTCTCTCCAAACAAAATGGTAATATTCAAATCAATCTTGACTCTCTTGGGGACTTTTGAAGCGAAGGAGTTCACAAGAGTGAAGTTGAGTGAGAAACTCCACCCCTTCTTGGAGTGAAGAATTTTAAAACTACAAATTTGAAGAATAAATTTACAATTCAACTCCCCCAATTTACTATTTAATTTCTCACTTTATTTTATTTTATCTCTCTTCTCTTTCTTCACGTGTCCCGCATCAAATCATATATTTTTTCTCTTATCTCTATCCTCACCATGTGACCACATCCTCTCAAATTTGGTGGTCCCACCATTTTTTCTTTTTTTATTTATTTATTTTAAATTTTGGTGAGTTAGTACAATTTTTCTCTTATATATTTTTTTACGGAAAATACTTAACATCTTCAGCAATGAGGAGGAACCTTATCCTTCTCACCATTAAATGTTTGATAGCTAGAAAAGATAAATACAAAAATATAAACTTTTTTTGTTAATAATAATGAATTGTCAAATATATTTAATGGTGAAGAGGACAAGGTTCTCCTCAATAAGGAGGTAAGTAATTTTCTTTTTTACTACTCTTCCCTAGTGACATCTCTCTTCTTCTAATTTCCAATTATTCAATTTTATTTTTTTACAATTTAATTGTTTTTGTTTCATCTCCTTCCATACTCACAATAATACATACTGAAGTTTTTTAAATTGTAATGCAAATTTATTTTTTTAATTCATAGAAATATATAATTTTCAATTATTATATATTAAATGAATTATAATTCAATTTTATATATATGTAGTTTTTTTTCCTAAAGATATGTAGACGTAGTCATGTCTCGATGTAAAACAGAATTTAAAATGTCAAGCTTAAATAATTAAATTTAAAAATTTAAATTTAAACATGTGATGAAATCAAATTAATTAAGTACTTAAATAATCTTAATTCTTTATTAAAGAATTATTATTTTTATTTTAATTATTGTTTTCTCTTATACATGTTTAAATAATTATAGTTTGTAAAACGAGTGACTTTAAATTAAGAATAATAGTTTATTTTGAATTTATGAAGATGAAGATATTTAATTTCAAGCGAGCATATATTAAAATAAAATTTTTTATTTATTTTTAAATTAGTAATATTCAAAATAACAAAATAAATTGTATTGTATTTTTAACTTACTCAAATAAAATCTATATTAAAAAAACATTTAATTCTTAAATTAGACATAATAAAAATAAGAAATATAGATGTATGGTATTTCAATTGAAGTTGGTCAATTAAAATAATCTAAATATGTATTACTTTATTTTTAATAGAGTGAATTTAAAAGAGTTAGAGAATGTATTTTGTTTTCAAAGTAATCAAATTAAAATAACAAAAAGTATAAGAAAAATTAAAGTAAGATCATTACTTAAATAAAATTCTAAGACAATTATGTAAGAAAAAAAAAGGAAATAAACAATTATATTATAAAATCTTATTAGGTTCCTTATCTTTTCAATATGAGATCCTTAACATGTCTCCTATAAATGGTGACTCTTTTGGGTTCACCAATCGTGGTCGAATCTCATTTCTTGAGAGGATACTTGTTTTAGCTTTTGGGCTCTAATACTATATTAATATTTATAGAGTTACATCTCAAAACTAATTGTGACGTCTCTTATATTTTCAATGTGCAATCCCTAATAACAATATTGGGTAAGAGTAGTGTGATTTTCGTACCTCTACTGCTTTGGGAACACATATTTATAGGGATCCTTTTGCTTAAGTAAACTTGAAGAGCAAGTTTGCTTGGGAGATTGTACTACACTGTCAACTGTAGATGGATAACTATGATTGATATATATATACACACACATATACCTCTAATTTATTACTGATATACAGTTTATATAACTATGATATTCACTAATATAACTTCTTATAGGATCATATTATCTATTAAATTATTATAAAAAATAAAGAAATTTAATTAAAATTATAAGTTGAAATTATTAATTCATATATCGACAAAAAAAATTTAATCGTATATTTTATGAGTGAAAGCTAAAATTGGAAAATGAAAAAATTAGCCAAATCGGCTTAATTCGATCAGTGGAACTGTAACGGTGATTTAGTTCAATTTTCTTAAACTTATATGTCAACTTTGACAAAAACCAACCTAATCATTTCATTTATACCTATTATAAACTCCATGTTTTAGAAGAATTATAATGATAAATTTATATGCAATAATCTATTTACACACTTTAGTCCGATTTCGAAAAATACTTTTAAAAATTAATAACAAAACTAATTAAATATTGACTTCACACAGTAATTACTAAAAAACATTAGATTAATAATTAGATTAAAAATAACTTATTCATACTCACAAAATAAATATTATTACATTTTTAATCACATATATATAAATAATCTAAACTGTTTAATTTTAAATTCAAAATTCAATCCAGGTCATACAATCTAACAAGTTCATTTCTCTAAATCCATAATTTTATGGAACTCTTTTTACTAGTTAAAAGTCAAATTAGCGTAATTAATTAAAGAAATGTATTTTATACGATAAATGAATTTAACTATTTTGGTTAGTTTATTTTGAAGATAATTACTTTTAAATAATTATTGTTTAAAACGTGTTAACTTTTTAATCAAATACATTAATTATGTAAAAAAGAAAAAAAGAAGTTAAGTTTATTTTTTAATGGTAATTAGCATAACAAGAAATGAACAAAGATTAAATAAACCATGGATAATACTTATTTTCTGATAAATTACATGTCAGATATAAAACAATTATCGAAAAAATTAAGCAAACAAATGTATTATTTTTTTATGCTTCCTAATTTCATACGGAAACAAAAATTTTAATTTAATTTTAATAATTTCAATAAAATAGTTAATATATGAAGTATCTATTATTTATTAAAAATTCAAAATCTACCAAAAAAAACACACTTTTATGCTTAATAAACCCAAATTTAATAACCATGCTTAAACTTCCAACCAAACACGAGGTGACTCAAATGACCTTTAAAAGTTTTTGAAATGCTCAAATGATCCACCCGTCAAGAATGTGTCCAAATGACCTACTTTAAACATTAATGATGTGTCAGAGGAAATGAAATGACCAAAATGCCCTTAATTATAAGACATGACTGCTGGAAAAAACTTCGGTCGGGGTCATATTAATTCTCGCCCGAGAATCATTTAATTCGCAACAACCATTGCCCTTGATTTTGCTGCTTTTGATTTCTTCCTAAGATTGGACTACATTTGAAAAGCAATTTTATTGTTTTGTTTGCTTTTTTTGCTTTGATTTTGAAAGAGGTTGTCATTTTTAAATTTAGTTTCGTATTTCGGCATGATTCTGTGAAGGTTGACTATGAACCTCGAGCGGGAGTTATGGTTTCCCAGCCGAGTTTCATAAGAAACGATGAACCTCGGGTGGGGTTTCGTAGGTTTCGCTCGAGGTCAACGGTTGGTGATAGAAAAAGTTGACTCAACCTCGAAGTTTTTAAGCTTCTGTAGTCATTTTTCTCGGGTTCGACCTCAGGCGAGGTTGAGCCCGAGGTAATTGAAACCCTACGAGTCTAAAGAGGATATTGCTCTCAATCAAAATTGAAGATTCGAATCACCACTCATACACCTAATTCAACTAAAAAATGTAAATATAGTAAAATATAATTAGAACACAAAGATTATCATGTCAACAAAAATATTGACAGAACCGTTGATACTATGAATTCATAATAAAAATCGTACAACTATTTAGATTAATAATTAAGTTTTTCAAATTCTTAAAAATTTTGTAGCTAGTGTCTTTTTTTTTTTTTTAAATATTTTGTCATCATATAAAGCAATAAAAATATTGGTTCATCCCACCTAGGCAATATATTGACACGTCAATGACTAAAACCTTAATTGATTAAACTTTAGAAGATTAAATTTTCACCTTAAACATCATAAAATATTTTTCAAACAATAAAAAGTAATGGGTATCTTTAATATGGAAATGAAATTAAGGTATGTTTCATATGTAATTTAGATTCCGTTTCTTGCTTTCAGTGGAAAGATTTATTTTTTAAAACTATTTTTGAATTCTGTGATCTGAAGAGTAGAAATTCTGAAAACAAAATCTTTTTGACTGTTTTTAGATTTTGAATTTGAAACTTTAAAATATTGAATTACATAAAAAAAAATTTGATAAATATACTATTTTATGTTACAAACTTATCTTATTTCTATTAAAATTAAAATATGTAAGATATATATATTATAAACTATATAATATTGTAAAATAATAATTCTATAAAATTTATAACAAAAATGTTAATAAATTAATTAATATTTTTTAGATTAAACTAAATATTTAGTTTGTAACCCTCCTTAGATTACAAATGTATTGCTGAACACTCATTCAAAAATTTTTTAAAATGAAATTCAATTTCTAATTAATCTGTTACCAAATAAATATTAAAAAACAATACAATTTTATTTTTCATTAAATTTAGATCACCAGTCAAGTACACCCTTTTTAACTTAAAAGATACGGATTCAATGAAAACAGGGTTGCATTCTTTGTTTTCAAATATGTGTTGGGTAGCAGATCTAAAAAATTTATCTCAATAAAAAAAATTCAACATGTTTTATTAATATATTAGGAAGTCATTAGTTAGAAAATATTTAGTTTAATTTAAAATATTATTAATTATTTTTTTAACATAAACGTTATAAATTTAGTTAGAATTAGTATTTTGTAATATTATATAATTTAAAATATATTATATTTTACGTGTTTTAATTTTAACAAAAATGAAATGAATTTATAACCTGAATAGTGTATTAATCAAAAGTCTCTTTTTTTAATATAGCTCTGCATTTCAAAGTTTTGGATTAAAAATCATGAATAGTATATTAATCAAAAGTTTTTTTTTAATATAACTCTGCATTTTCAAGTTTTGGATTTAAAATCTGAAAACACTCAAAACATAAAAAAATTGTTTTCAAAATTTCTACTATTTTGACTACAAAATTCGAAAAACAATCCTACCAAACAGATAATCATTTGAATTCATTTGAAAACAAGAAACATATGATCCAAATTATCTAGCCAACGAAACTCGATATTTTTTTAAGATTTTTTTTTAAGTAATGTTTTCTTTTAAACTTATTTTTAAAATAATGTTGGTGTAAATAAAATCGAAAGAAAAACGTGTTTTTCAAAACTTATTTGAAAAATAACGCGTGAAAATTAGGATGAAGTTGCTAAGTTTCATAATTTTTATCCGCAAACACGAAATTCTTTTGTTGATTCCATTGTTCCCAAAATAAAGTGCTCTCTCTCTCTCTCTCTCTCAACCACCTCTCTCTCTCAACCACTTCCTTCCTCTCACCGACAGTCTCGTCTTGTCGGAGGATTCTCCATCCACGTCGTTTCCTTCATCGTCGTCAACACCCATTCCGACTTCCACCATGTGTTCGACCATGGAATTGGATTTGGAATTTTGTTCTTTGCCACCGGAACTAGCCCCATCATTTCAAATAGGCCCCAATGTTGTTCGAAACCCATGAAAAAACGATCAAAATGCCCATATAGAACCTAAAAAGGGAAAAAAAAACCAACCGACAAAACAAGAAAAAAAAGATGGAATTGGGGGTGGGATTACGCGGGGTGTGAATTTGAAAATTATGAAATCCTAGAAACTATGACCATCTCAGTTGGTCCACGAAGTCACATCCTAATTTTCAGGCATTATTTTCTAAACATGTTTGAGAAACACATTTTTCTATAAATTTTATTTATACCATCGTTATTTTAAAAATAAGTTTAAAACAAAACATTATTTAAAAAAAAAATCCAACGAAACTTAAAATTATTCTAAAATAGAATTCCTAGAGGAGTTGATTTTGAGTGGGACCCCCTTGATGGGAATGATTGAGCTGTCAACTCCTTCCTTTATGTGTCTTTCTCTTATGTGTCTCTTAAATGGTTTGAAATCTTGGGAGCCTCAAGCCCCTTCTCCAATTAGGACTTTCATCTCCATGCAATTATTAATATCACTGTGAAGAAATAAAATATATATATTTAATGAATTTGTCCATAACATTGCATGGCCCAACAAAAGCTTGCCAAAATTTTATTTTGTGGTCCTAATTAACATTACCAATGGTCACCCACTTTTTAATTCTTGAGTATTACCACACACAAAATATATTTAATTTAGATGATAATATAATATTTGTTTATCTTATCAAGACATTGTAATTAATCCTGCTTTTTTTTTTCTTTTGTCTTTTTTACCATATAAAAGTTTTCTAAAATATTCGTGAATATTGATTTTTGTAAAAAGGAAAATTCAGCTTTGTCCTTCCAAAGAAAAATAATAATGAATAGTTAACTTAGATATTGATTTCGATTTTAGGTTTCAATTTACCACCTTTTAGTTAGAATAGGTGTCTTAAGTTAAATATTAATTTTGTTAATTGATACGTAATCCTTTTTGAAAAATATTTAGCTCCCAAATAGCAAGCTTGTGTTCACCCTCATTAAATGTTGACGGTCAGAAGATAAAGGTAAAAATAGAGATTTTTATAAAAAATAATGAGTTGTCAATTTCTTAATAGTGGTGATGACAAGATTTGATCCACATGGTTAAATTGTCTTTATAATTATTTTTATGAGAAAAAGGATAATTTAATCCCTACTGGTTTGAAATATTTTTCCATTACTTCTTTGATCATTTAAAAGTTCAATTTTATGATTCATGCACTGAGCTTCTAAATCAAAAGATTTTATTTTCACAAATCATTAATATTCACTAGGAAAATGATTGTATCATGACATCACAATACACTTAAATAAATTCAGTACAGCAATACTTGGACCTTGCAGTACGTATCACCTACCATGAAGTATAGTATTTCAATCTTTAAGTGAACGTAATACCAAAAATCTTTAACATCCTCTCCATTTGAGCTCTAGAATGGGCACGGGTGTCCTCAATTATAGGAGTAAAAAGATAAAAAGCTATCGATGATGAGTTATAAAAAAAAAGACACCCATAATTAATTGATGAAATAGACATACTCATTCATAAACGTGAAACTTTACCTACTTCATATGACCCGAGCCATAGTAACTTACGCGGGTTGATATGATTTGTTGTTATAAAAATGATCCATTAAAAAATACCCACAAGCACTTTGGAGAAAAGCTAGATGGGTGGCTAGAGATAGAAAGAGAAAAGGCCAAATTGCCCCAATATCATATCTTGGGATCAGTTCGGAAAAGTTTAATTGATTGCAAAGATTGGGCAAAATCTTTGGCCTCTTGTTATTCTCTGTTGTTTGAGGGATAATTATTAAGCAGAAAAAGACTGTATAGAGAGTTAGAAATAGAATGAGATTCTATATTGCCTTCTGATTTATCAATCAGTTTCCTATTCCTCTCTTTCTACTGTTGTTCAGTCAAAGGCAAAGGGTTTTAGCCCACAAATTTGGAATGATTAGCTTTGATCATTTCCCACTTTTCTTGGCCTCGGGCAATCAACTATTATCTATCTATTACATCATTGCATCTAGAATTCAGCTGCACAAAGTGGTTCTATATATCATCAACAAGTGCCATTTCTTGATTCTTTTGTCGTTTTTATCCAATAATTGTATAAACTTTTAGCGTTAAATTATAGATAGATTATTCGATCCACATTCCAACTCTTGTCAGGCATTTATTGAACTAAACAATATTAATGTTTTTTTAACCTATAAGATTTTTGCTGACTAAAACAAAAGTTTAGGATCTGATTGGTATCTGTCTTTCGTTTTCAAGATTCACTGAATCAAGAATAGTTGCTTGACGGATTTTGTGGTGAGTAGAAATTATGAAAACAACATTTTAATGTTGTTAGTATTTTCAGATTTTGAATTTACAAATTTAAAATACATTATTATATTAAGAAAGATAAAGCTTTAATAAATATATTATATAATGTTATAAACTCGTTTAATTTTTAGTAACTCTTAAATTAAGATATGATATACTATCTAAAATATATAATGTTGTAAAATAATATTTCTACAAATTTATAATATATATAATAAATTAATTAATATTATTTTAGATTTAACTAAATATTTAGTTGGTAACTACGTTACTTGAATAATTTTTTAAATTGAGATTCAATTTCAACATCGGATACCAAACAAATATCTACAAACACTGAAAACAATTATTTTTATTGAATCGCTTGTTTTCAGATCACCAACCAAACACATCCTTAAAGATTGAAATAGAATACAAGTGTAAAGTTTTGAAACTAAATTAGAATTTTAAGCCTAATTTCAAAAGTACTCTCAAATGGAGTCAAGATAGAATTGATCATGGTGGATCCACCATGATTCATGAACTAAATGGCAATCAATTTTCAAATTTGAAATTGCAAAAAAGAAAGAGAAAAAGAAAGACAGCTTTTTGAGGAGATAGATTATAAAAATATATATAAATTGGAAAGATTATTAATTTAGAGGAAAGTTGGCATTAATGGAAATTGTGAAGAATACAAAAGGAATGGAAAGGAAAGAGATATTTATATAGAAGGATAAGAGAGTAGCACAAGGCAAGTGGGTGAGAAGCGTGTGTTTTTGGGCAGAGCCAAAGCAAAATATAGTGGCAATGCTTACGAATGCAGAAATAAGGGTTTTGGAGATAAAACGCACAACAAAATGTGTGGGGGATTCATCTGCCTTCTCACCTACTCATATTTCATATTTCCTAATAATAATAATAATAATAATAATTAATAATTAATAATTAATAATAATATTGATTGGCATAAACAAGTCAAGATGAACATGAGGATGCCCCCATTAAACCATTCTCTCTATCTTTCTAAGTTTTTGTCCTTGATACTTTATTCGTGATTTGGTTTCACCCATACACGTCACACACAACACAATATTAGTACTAATAATAGTTTGGTTAAAAATTACAAATTCAAACCCTAAGGTTTATGATTGCAATATTTATTATTCTTTAAAATGATTCAATTGAGTCGTCAAAATTTTGAATTGTGAATCTACCTATGTTGTCGTTATAGTTAGCATTTGTTGATGCAGAAACCTGGCCTCCTGAGATTCCGTCAAATTCGCACCCATCTTCAAGAGTAAAAGGGATCGATGCGACCTGCAAAACAGAATAGCATTAAAGATCGGTGTGACTCTTACCATACAGACTCCGATGCTTAAGTTAGAATCGGGGTAGTTGAGTATAAAATGTGGGGGTGTTGTGAGCATGCATTTAGGGTTTAGCTTACTCTCGTATTTATAGAGGTCAAATTCTAATCCCTTCAGGATTTACATCACTTGAATCCTAATCCCTTTAGTGTTTACATCAGTTGAATCCTATTCCCTTTAGGATTTATATAAATTGAATACTAATGCACTCAGGAGATCTAGACAGAGTGGACCTCATGCTGCATTGAGGGTCGAGACTAAGTCGACTCGGATCGTGCTGCATGGGGGTCGGGGCGAATCGGTGAAGTGCTCGACCATTGGGTCGAGAACTCCTCGGTGCTGAGCACTGCTTGGCGCTGACCTCGGGTTGGCTATGGCCGGCCCGGGTTGCTGGGCCCCGACCCACTTACCTCTCCTCGGGTCTACTCCTTTTTCGGCTCCTAGCCGACCCGGGTTGCTGGACCCCGACCCATACCTCTCCTCGGGTCCGCTCCTTCTTCGGCTCTATTTCCTCTTTTCGGTTGTTTAGTCCGATCTCTATTTTCTTCCTATAACAATAGCCCCCACTCTCAAAATAGAAGGTAGAAAGCATGCTAGGGCTTCTATATTGAGAGTATTTCTCGATGTTAGTTGTTGTCTCTATGGGCTGGCCGTCACAACCCCTATACTCCTTTTTAGTTGACTACCATCATTGTCAGTTGTCGTTTTTATGAGCTGGCTATCATAACCCTTATTCTCTTTTGTTGTAGTTGGCTACCATCAAGTTTCTTAGGCACTACTATAAGGTTAGCTTTTACCGTTAGATTTTGGCCTTGGGATTTAACCTTTCAGTTGAACTAGCTGTACCCCTTTTGGGTTTCTAACTTGTTTGATTTTGCCCAGGGTTTTATACTCTAGGGTTTACTCTTAGGTTTCCAACCTATTTGGCTTTTGCCAATGGTTTTATACCCTGAGTCCAGTCGATACCCTTTTGTTGTTGTCGATTGTCGTTTCATGGGCTGGCTGTCATAGCCCCCATTCTCTTTTATTGTAGTTGGCTGCAATCAAGTCTTTTAGGCATTGCTATACGGTTAGTTTTCACTGTTAGATTTTGGCCTTAGGATTTAACTTCTCAGCAGGGCCAGTGACACTTCTTTGGGTTTCTAACCTATTTGGCTTCTGCCCGTGGTTCTATACCCCAGGATTGACTTTTGGGTTTCTAACCTATTTGGCTTTCGCCAATTGTTTTATACCCTGAGTCTAATTGGTCTTAGGTTTCTAACCTTTTGGTCTTTGCCGGTTTTTTACCCTAAGTTAATCAACACCCCTTGGTTTTTAACTATTTTTGGTTTTTACCAAATGATTTTCTACCCCTGGGTTTCATTGATTAGTTAGGCTTGCCTGCTTTTTGTTTTAATCTTGTTGGGCCTGTACGCATGTCTTTTTCAGCACCTTGGGATTCTTTTCCCTAGTTTCACTAACTGGCTTCTAGCTTATTGGCCTACTTCTAGGTTTGTCCCTGTTCGAGTTCCCTACCAGCTATTGATTTACTTACCCATACCCCCACTTGAGGGATTTTCATTTAGAATAAAAGATAAACGCTCAAGTAGTAAAGATTTAATTATATTTCAAATGTCAAAAGTCTTATTCATAATAAATAGAGAGATAGTTGCTCAAGTAATAAGGAATTAATTAAATTTCAAATGCTAGGAGCATTTTTTAAATCACAAACGAGTAAGTATCTTTGGAAACATAATATCAACATGTAGTTACCAAAAAATCAGTCCTAAATTATGCGATCTACCAAATATGCGATTACCAGAAAATTAAAATTAAACTCTCGTAATTATAAATAACAAGAATTACACAGCAAACTTACCATTGAATGAAGTAAAAACTCCATATGTTAATCAGTTGCTTTTCAAGGTAGTGTAGTAGCATTCTCGTGATACTCGTCGTTTTTCTTATTAGATTCTCATCCTGCAGGTCCTCTTAATATCATCCATATCTCTCTAGTGGGAGACTTTGTCGTTGTGGTTGTTGCTGGGAGTTACCTTGGAGGTTTCAACAAATTTCTTTTAGGTGATCCTTGTGGATGAGATATTTCTCCTTTTCCTTGAGACCATGATATCCTTTGTCACTTCGTCAATGTCAACTTGGTAATCAGTAGAAATTGTTGAGTCGTCGTATTGTTTGATAACATAGAATTTTGACCTTTATATGGACTATCTTTTCCACGAGTGGTGAATTTACCCGGTAGGCCGAAGAAACCTGGTCGACATAAGAGATTTTGTCGGTCGAAGACACGATCCGTGGAAGAGACCTGGTCGGTAGAACCGACCTGGTCGGCCGAAGGGACCTTACCAGCGGAAGCGACTTAGTCTGTATAAGAGACCTAGTCGATCGAAGACACCTGGTCTGTGGAAG
This sequence comes from Momordica charantia, assembly GCF_013281855.1. Taxonomy (NCBI): domain Eukaryota; kingdom Viridiplantae; phylum Streptophyta; class Magnoliopsida; order Cucurbitales; family Cucurbitaceae; genus Momordica; species Momordica charantia. The sequence continues at coordinate 9,416,069 of NW_028275161.1, read as the reverse complement.
AGACCTAGTCCATCGAAGAGACCTAGTCGGTAAAAGTGACCTGGTCGATCGACACCTGGTCATGTCTTGGATCCAGTCATGCCCTGGAGTCTGGTCACGTCTTAGATTGGGTCATGACTAATTATGTAGTTGCTTGTCAAGTATTTGTAGTAGCTTTGTTCTTCCGTGGACTACAGATGATCATAGGTTGCTTTTTTCTTTTATTGGATTTGTTGACTCGTTTATCCCAGAGTCTGTTTTGGAATCCGTCGATTTATCTCATTCAGGATCTGTCCTGGAATTTGTTGATTCGTTTGTTTTGGGTCATGCCTTAGAACTTATTGATTTGCCTTTCCCTCGGCTACATTAGGTAGGGGCAGCTCTGTCGATTTATCTCATCTAGGATTTGTCCTAGAATTTGTTGATTCGTTTGTTTTGGATCTTGCCTCAAAATTTATTGATTTGCCTTTCCCTGGGCTACATTAGGTAGGGGCAGCTCCCGAGTCATATGACATTCGTCGTTAGAGAGTTGTGGTCTAGCTCTAGAATCTATGTTGATTTGTTTCTCCCGGGATCTCCTCGGATCTGAGCAGTTCTCCGTCAATTCGCTGTCAATTGAATTGACTTTTAGATGTTAGTCATTCCCACAGACGACATCAATTGTTGATGCAGAAATTTGAGCTCCTGGAATTCCGTTAAATTCGCACCAATCTTCAAGAATAAAAAAGGATCGACGAGACCTACAAAACATAATAGCATTAAAGACCGGTGTGGCTCTTACCACACAGGCTCTGATGCTTAAGTCAGAATCGGGGTAGTTGAGTATAAAGTGTGGGGTTTTATGAGCATGCATTTAGGGTTTAGCTTACTCTCGTATTTATAGAGGTCGAATCCTAATCTCAGGATTTACATCAGTTGAATCCTAATCCCTTCAGGGGTTACATTAGTTGAATCCTATTTCCTTTAGGATATATGTAAGTTAAATGCTAATGCACTCAGGAGATCTAGATAGAGTGGGCCTTATGCTGCATTGAGGGTCGATACCAAGTCGACTTGGATCGGGCTGCACAAGGGTCGGGGTGAATCAGTGAAGTGCTCGACCATTGGGCCGAGAACTCCTCGACGCCGAGGTCTGGTCGGTGCCGAGCACTGTGTGGCACCGACCCCAGGTCGGCTATGGCTGGCTCGGGTTGCTGGGTCCCGACCCACTTACCTCTCCTCGGGTCCGCTCATTCTTCCGCTCAGTTTCCTATTTTTGGTTGTTTAGTCCGATTTCTATTTTCTTCCTATAACAACATTGTAAAATGAATGATAATGTTACGTGCATATAAAACAGGTGTTAGCTAATTTGGAATGATGTAGGAATAGATGATTAAAGGGGCTAGGGTAAATTGAGAGAGAATTGGTTCAAATCCTATGATGACCACTACCTTAGGAATTAGTGATGGAGAAAAATTAGATCAATCAATACTCACGTAAATTCTTCCAATAGGAACTATTTGATAACCATAACAAATAAATAAGAGATATGGATAGAAAACCTTGACACCATAGAAATTACACTGCTTAGCCCCAATCTTGGGACTACATCAGACCTTTTGCAAAAGGTAGGTTCTACGGAATACTACAATGAAGATCTCACTCAAGTTATCACTATACAATGACCATTTTGCTTTTAAGTACCCATACAATGCTACCTAGGATTACACAATTAAAAAACACCTTCACTAAACCCACATGATAAAGACTCATTTTCACACACTGCCCACAACCACTCAAGTCTCTTTTATTTGGATTATGTATAAATAAAACTTTAACGAAATGACTATTTATAAAAGACTAGATATCCTAATCCTTATAGGAAAACAATATTGTAATCTTTATATGACAAAAATATCCTACTCCTTGTAGGAATTCGTAGTAGTATTAGAAATCCTTTTCCTTATTCATACAGGTGTTTTGTTTTGGCTCCATTATCCCAACAATCTCCCACTTGCAGACAAAACATTGATCTTGCCTCGCACTTCAACAACAGTCTCTAATAATCTTGGAAAACTCCACGGCTTCTTCTACAACAACTTTTGATCTTCTTGAAAATTCTCTAAGACTTCTCCTACAAGTTTAAAAACTTGTAAAACAAAATATCAAAAATCACTTCTCTCATCTATCTTTGCCCTGAGATCGGGTAATCTACATGGTCTTGTCTCCCATATGCAAAAAACATAGCCATGTGCTCCCACTCAAACTAAGTGGCGATATCTGAAACTTCCTTCTTCGTTCTCAAACACTGATTCTTGAAGAAGGAACTTTCCACTGATAACTTGATAACTCTATTTAAGCCTACTGCTAGAATTGAAACTTCACTCTTTACCTCAGCACCTACTGGGTTCATCTTCTCTAATGCAACTGTTTGCTGCTACAACTTCATCAATTCATCCATCCGTTTGACAATTAGGGATAATCCCTGACAATCTAAAGAACCTATTTTTGTTCTCTGATTTCCCAATTGTTGTTCTTGAATTGATGGCAGATCCTCCAGATATATTATGGTTGTCTTTGTTGCTGGCTTAGTCCTACCTCTTTAGAACTTATCTGCAACTTGCATCCATTGTTTCAATAATCCTCTGACAACACTCAATCGCGACGTGTAAATTGTAGATCTTCTGCGGCCAATTGCCACCAACTTGGACCATTTTGTAAGCTTCTATTGGTTTTCGCAAAACTCACTTTGATAATCATCATCGTCAAACTTACCTGTAGAGATAAGATTCATTATGATACTGGGTACATATCTTACATCTTGTAGTAATAACTCAGTCTCACTATTGGTCTTCAATCGTATATTTCCAATCCCTCAAGTCTTGGAAAGCTTTCCTTTCCCCATCTTCACGTGGCCGCAATTGCCTTTTCTGAAAGATGTGAACAATCTCCTATTTGAAGATATGTATACTGAAGTTGTGTTGTCTATTGCCCACTCCAATGATTGGTTTCATGTTTTTGTCTTGCTCTCTACAAAGATGAGGACATCATCCACAACTGCATTTGCCTCGACCATATACTTTTTAAGATCCGCCTTTAATATTCTACAATTTTTCTTGACGTGACCTTTTTTTGTGGCAGTGAAAACATTATGCATCTCTTCTCCAATCCCTCCTACTATGCTTCTGCTGCTTGTCATCAAACACAACTTTCTCGTTACCTTGCAACAATGAACCTAAAGTTCATGAATCCATATAAATTTACTATTTGGCATGACCGATTGGGTTGTCTAGAGTCAATAATGATGAGAAGAGTTATTGAGAATTCACATGGACATCCTTTGAAAAACTAGAATATTATTCAATCTAATGAATTGTCATATGTAGCTTGCTCTCAAGACAAATTAATCATTAGGCCACCACAAACTATAGTGGGGACAGAATCAGCTACATTTTTAGAACGAGTTCTTGGTGATATATGTGGATCTATTAATCCATCAAACGTACCTTTTAGACACTTTAGGGTGTTAATTGATGCATCGGGTAGATGGTTACATGTGTGCTTATTATCAAGTTGAAATCTTGCATTTGCAAGATTACTTGCTCAGATAATTAAATTACGAGCACAATTTCTTGATTATACAATTAAGATTATTCGTCTTGATAATGCTGGTGAATTTACATCCCAATCATTTAATAATTATTGTACGACAATTGGGATAAGTGTTGAACATCCCGTACCTCATGTTCATACCCAAAATGGTTTAGTCGAATCATTTATAAAACGACTGCAATTAATTGCTAGACCATTACTTATGAAAGCTAAGCTTCCTACATCTGTATGGGGACATGCTATTCTGCATGCAACATCACTTGCACGCATTAGGCCAACAACCTATCATAAGTATTCTGCGTTACAAGTAGCTTATGGCCAAGAGCCTTTGGATGTGTAGTATACGTTGATAGACACTCAAAGGTGGTTGGGAATATATGTTGGTTTTGATTCCTCATCAATCATTAAATATCTTGAGCCCCTGACATGTGATGTATTTACTGCACGATTTGCTGATTGTCATTTTAAGGAGGCAAATTTTCCAACATTAGGGGGAGGAATTAAGAAGTTGGAAAAATAAATTACATGGAATGCATCTTTATTGTCCCATTTAGATCCCCGTATAGATCAAAGTTCAAAAGATAATTCATTTTCAAAATATAGCAAATCAATTACCAGATGCGTTTATAGATGCTAAGAAAGTGACCAAGTCATATATTCCAGCTGCAAATGCTCAATCAAAAATTGATATCCCAATATAACAAGTTGTCATTAATGAGTCTGCGGCATGCGAGAAGCGTGGAAGACCAATGGGTTCTGTTTGGGATTTTAGATTTAAAATAAATGAAAGAGCGCAAGTGTACACCCGTCACAAGTAGTAAAACGAAATGAGTATTCCAAGTAGCGATCCTTAGGGACAAATGAAGTCTTTTTAATGAAAATGATGTTGATCGGTGACTTCGCAATTGAATTTGGGGTAACAAATATCAAGAATAATGTTGGTTTTGGTATTTTAAGACTCAATGTAATAAAACCAGACCAGTTACATCGAATCAGCTAAATAGGCAATTTTTTCCAACTAGGAGCCAGACACCTCTCACTATTTTTCATCAGTTTTGCTTTGCCATCTTCTTATGTCTAAGTGATTTTGAAGGTATAAGTACATCCCTAATATGTCTATTAAAAAATTGAACTTAATTTAATAAAAACCAACCATAACCTTAGGTCGAGGTCCTGTGTCTAGGCTACCTGAGGGAAACCTTTATGTCTAAAGTATTTCTCTCCAAAGTTAAATCATTAAAGTTGTGAAAATGTATCAACCCTTTCAATATTGATGCTTGGTTAAAACATTAATTGGCCAAATCAAGTTTTAATTTTATAAAACAACCTTAAGTGATAAAAGAAGAGAAAAACACATTTTGCCTTGTTGGATTTTAAAAACTTTAGCTAATTATGCATAACTGGGCTTGGGAAAAATGAATTTAGCTCATAACTTTAAAGGAAAAACAAAATTGAACGTTGATGTGAATAAGAGACATGATTAAAAGATGAATATAATAAAACAAGATGAAAATGGGTGAGTTGCAACCCGAATGACCCTAACCCGTTCTTTCAAGATTGGGGAGCAGTACTTGGTCAATTCCACAACTTTGTGTGATTACAACTTTGTAGAGATGTTGGGTGTGTTGCCCTAAACTTGTAGTTTGTATTTATGTAAAAACAAATTTATATTCAATAAAGTTATATTCAGTCAATTTGTTGTCGAATTCATATCATTCCATTGTCTAAATCCAATAAACTAAACATAAAAGATTATTATCATGTAACCGGAACAACATATATACTGGGTATAGATCTGATCTACCATCGATATACAAGTGGATAATGTCCCGGAAATAACCTAAAGGGTCTATGGTATATGGATAAGGCTAGGTACCTTACCCAAGTTGTTCTTGTGGAGACATGCGAGTGAGGATATTCTGTACAATGAGTTTGTATAAGATCGGACCGTGATATACCCAATCTTTAGATGTAACGCCATTGACTAACAGATTGCTATTTCATATGATGACCGGACATCTCATTCTCAATCTTGAGGGCGTCCTTTGATTTGTATGGGTAAGAGTGGCTCGAGTCGCCGACTCAACATTCCTACCATTTTGAGGATGAGACCGAGTGGTGAGCTAAGAACATAACTACACAAGATGGAATTCACTCCTCCCCGACTTTAGGAGATTAGATGAGTGTTGACTCCGAGACTTGAACAAGGGACCCCACCCTCTCACTAGCCCGGGAGGGACTTTCGGTTATTGGTTGGACCATAACCAGGTTGTTCATTAGAGGATCAGCGGTAATTAAGGTACAAGATGTAAAACAGGGGTAAACCAGTAATTTGATCTATCTGTGGTTACGAACACTCGTGAAGGGTTGACTTGCGGTTAATGGTCAATATCCCTAGACACATAAATATTCTATAGTGTGAAGAGTTCAGCTGCAGATTTTTAGTGGAATGAACGTATGTTGGTTAAGGTGGTTAATCAGTTTAACCAATTCATCTCGTAACATTGGAGCTTCTGATCTATAGGTCCATTAGGTTCCCTTGCTAGCTCTTAAGGGTAATTAAGAACATTAAGTCTGGAAGAAATTTGAATTGTTCAAATTTAATTTAAGGGAATTTGAGTTAATTGTGTATGACACAATTTAATATAATGTATGATGATACATTATAAAACTATATATTATGAGAAAATAATATGAATTGGATTCATATTAAAACTATAGGTTAAAAATTTACTGTGATTCAGATTCATATTAAATACTATATACTATGAGAGATACGTATATTCGAATATGGTTCAAATATTAATTAATTTAATCAAATGAGATTTAATTAAATTATGTTTAATTAATTAATTAAATAAGTTTTAATTAATTATTAATTAAATACAATTCATTAAATTAAAATAGTTTTAATTTAATTAATTATATTTAAATAAATTGTTAATTATGTTAATGATGTTAATTAACATAATTAACTAAACAACTCACCACTTCCCAACATTTTTGCTCGGAAGTAATAAGGTGGAGATTGGGAGGTTACTCCCTCTCTCTCTCCTTCCTCATTTGTTTTCAATCACACGGAATTTCCCTGTGTTTTGGTAGTTCAATTTTCCCTATAAAACATCTCTCTCTCACAATCTCAAGTATTTTCCTTATACGTTTTCTTTTCCAAGGAGGATCCCACAATTCAGTTTTTGTTGCTAGAGTCATAGCAAGGAAACTACATGGTAGTGTCCATCATTTGGTTGGTACGTTTAGGTTCGTTTGTTTGTGCCGAAACAAATTCCGTGCTCGAGGAAGAAGGGCTGTCAACAATCTTCAAACGTAAGTCGTTCTCTTCCTCCCAAGAGGCTTAACCTGATTTTTAATAGAAATGTTATGTTTTTTAAAACCGGTAACGTGTAATTTCTAAACTGAGTCGAATCACAAGCGTTCAATCGCTTCCGCTTGGAATTCGATCCCATCAAGAGAGAGAGAGAGCGAGAGAGAGAGAGAGAGAGAGAGAGAGAGAGAGAGAGAGAGAGAGAGAGAGAGAGAGAGAGAGAGAGAGAGAGAGAGAGATGAATATCAAGGAACTTGCTGAAATTTTAATTGAATAAGATCAAACTTACAAATTGAAGAATAACAAGCTGGAAAATAAAGGATGAACTTGAAATAAGCAAAGTTTAAAACAACAACTAAAACTTTAAGGGAAAGCGTAAATCAGCTGAGAGTAAAGTGTCTAAAGCCGAACATGATCCCTTGAGGATGATGAATGAAGAGAGGGAGACACTGTAATTATAGGGAGGTTGAAATCGGTTTGGAGATTGAGACTTTCATGGAGAGCCATTCCTTTACAATAACTTTTAGTTGGTTTGTTGTTGAATTAGTCATCATCAATGCATGGAAGAGACGTGGGGGGGCTTGAGAAAGCTTCAAAACACACAAAACTTGCATTTTACATTAAGGGCATTCTCGAAATTGGACAAGAGTGCCTAGCTCGAATTTTTTCTTCACAAAATTGTATTTTTCGTTAGAAATCAACTCTAAATAATGTAAAAATCTTCTATATGCATAACCTACAATAACTTCGAATGAAAGGCTTTGGACACTAAAGTAAGCTTAAAACATGGTTTCTGAATGTAGAACGATAGAAAACAACACCTAACTAGTTCCTTTTTACCCTTGTGAACAAGGGAAATTAGGTTTTAAAGATAAAAATCCCAGTAAAAGAAAAGTAGTCAATAATCAAAATGACTCAATTGAAAATGTGGATATTCTAGAAGAAAACATGAACATGTCTAGTCATAAAAGTATCGAGGAATATCGAATACCTAAAGATAATAATAAGATTTTAATAAATTATGTCACGACAAAGAAAAGATGGAACCGAGCTAATATAGTTATTTACAATATTTTTGTTTATAATGTAGCTCTTGAAATTATATCTGAAAGTGAGGATTCTGAACCAAGATCTATCAAAAAATGTCAACAAAAAAATGATTTACTTAAGTGGAAAGAAGTAATCCAGGCAGAATTAAACTCACTTTCAAAATGTCAAGTCTTTAGACCAGTAGTCTGAACACTAGAAGATGTTAAGCCTGTGGGATATAAATGAGTATTTGTAAGAAAAAGAGATGAAACCAATGAGGTCACAAGATATAAGGCAATACTGGTTGCACAAGGTTTTTCACAAAGACCTGGTATTGATTATGAGGATACATATTCACCAGTGGTGGATGCGATTACACTAAGATATTTAATTGGTCTGACTGTATATGAAAGTTTGGACATGCATCTTATGGATGTAGTTACTGCATATTTACATGGATCTCTTGATAATAATGTTTATATGAAAATCCCGGAAGGATTTAACATACAAGAAATATATAATTCAAGTTCTCTGGAATTGTATTCAATAAAATTACAGAGATAATTATATGGATTAAAACAATTAGGACGAATGTGGTACAATTGCCTAAGTGGATATATGCTTAAAGAAGGATATCAAAATAATCCAATTTGTATGTGTGTTTTTATAAAGAAATCACAGTCAGGATTTGCTGTTATAACTGTGTATGTTGATGACTTGAATATGATTGAAACTCTTGAAGAACTTCCAAAGGCAATAGAGTATCTTAAGAAAGAATTTGAAATGAAGGATCTCGGAAAAACAAAATTTTGCCTTTGCTTGCAAATTGAGTATTTAGCAGATGAGATATTTGTACATCAATCAACTTATATAGGAAAACTTTTAAAAAGATTTTATATGGACAAAGCACACCCATCAAATATTCCAATGCAAGTTCGTTCACTTGATGTGAAGAAATATATATTTCGACCTCGAAAAGATAATGAAGAACTTATTGGTCCTGAAGTACCATATCTTAGTGCAATTAGTGCACTCATGTATCTTGCTAATAATACAAGACCAGATATAGCATTCTCAGTTAATTTATTAGCTGGATATAGTTCTGTTCAAACAAAAAGACATGGGAATGGAGTTAAGCATATATTCTGTTATCTTCGAGGAACGATTGACATGGGCTTGTTTTATTCAAACAAATCAAATTTTTGATCTAGTAGGTTATGTAGATGCCAGATATTTATTTGATCCATACAAAACTAGATCTCAAACAGGTTATTTGTTCACATGTGGAATAACTGCTGTATCATGACGATCAGTGAAACATACCATAACAGCTACCTACTCAAATTATACTGAAATTCTTACAATTCATGAGGCCAGTTGAAAATGTGTATGGCTAAGATCAATGACTCAACACATTCGTGGAACATGTGGCTTATCTCCTAATAATCTTCCAACAATATTATACAAAAATAATACAGTATGTATACAAATTAAAAAAGGATATATTAAAGGGGATAAAACAAAACATATCTCACCTAAGCTCTTGTACACTCATGATCTTGAAGAAAGTGATAACATCACTATTTAAGAAATTTGTTCAAAGGATAACCTGGCAGATTTATTTACAAAGGCATTATCTACTACAACCTTTGAAAGATTGGTACACGACATTGGAATACGGTGGCTCAGAGATCTCAAATAAGCCTACGCGTCTCCTCCACTTGCTCGTCCGATGGATGCACCAAAATCTCATTACATATGGCATTAATGTAACGCCCCAAGATGTTATATATATCACCCTAGGCAACGCCAAATAATTCACCTGGCTAGCCTTAACTCTAAACACGAGATAAGCAACTCCTTGGGAAATAATTTAAATGAATTAAAGCTTCGACTCCCACACGTTCTACCAGAAATATAAATGTTATAAACTGTCAGGACTTCGCCCTCCGTGGGCAATTTAAAAACAGAAACAGCTCATATTCGCCTCAGTGGCAAAAATTCTTAAATAAATAAAAAAACCGTACACCTAAACTCCAACGACAACAGTGACGCATTTACCAGCAACATCCATAACAAACAAAGTAGTTCTAAAGAATACAAAATTTCACCTCGGTCCACACCTAGCAATAACATAAATCTCAATGCTACTCGTACCAAACGACCCTTCCCTCTATCCTCACTAACTAGGCTAGTGATCCCTCCTCGGTCAAGCCCTCTCCACGTCATTACCGCGGTCGACCCTGTTCACACCTGAAAACATATAAGGGTAAAAAGGGGGCTGAGTACGTAAGGTACTCCGTAAGTAGCACTTCCTAACTAGCACAAAAATCATGCTCACAGTCACGGCATATAGAATAAAACGATAGCAAGGTAATTAAATAGGCAGCGAGAGATAGCGAACAATAACTTGACATTTACATACAACAACCATGCGTCGGAACTACCAAGATTATAACCCATGATTCACTAGCCCTTGTCTCATAGTACTAAACCTTCTTCTATACTCCCCTGTGTTACTTCCCGCTTAACTTCTCGAGGCACGACGGCTCTTGACATTTATTCCCAAGTTACCGCACCCCCTCCTTTTACAGTACTTGATGTTCGACCTTGCCATTTATTCCCAAGGCCTAGCACCACTACTTCGCAAGCACCATTCTACTTTAATCCCTCAAGCCTAACTCCTCGAGTCGCATTGACCCTTGACATTTATCCCTAAGGCCTCAATACTGCTTTACAGAAACTTGACGTTCGGCCTTGCCATTTATTCCTAAGGCCTGAACTGTGCACCGATCCTTGCCGTTTATCCCCAAGGTACCGATGACTTCCCAGCGTATTGGTCCTTGACATTTATCCCCAAAACCCCAATACTCATTTACAGAAATTTGACGTTCGGCCTTGCAATTTATTCCCAAGGCCACTACTCAAGGCTTTGAACCTCCAAGCGATTTATATGCATTTTCAGGTCAGAACACCCATAGTTAACGGACTATCAACCCGTCCCTTTACCCTTCGCCCTTCACCACTTCACTAACCCTCCCATGACCACCTACAGGTAAATTTCCCACATTCTAATTCACTGCACCGTTTACAAGCATGCTTTTCCTCGTAATAAACGAAATACACCCAACAGCTCACAACTAGAACAATATAAACTAAATTATCAGTTTAACAACGCGAGCATTTCATTTACATCACATTTGCAAAACGTCATGAGCCAGTTACTTCTAACTACAACAATTCAGAACCAACTAGTCACCTACAACATTAAGAACAGGAAGCATGTTTCCTCAAAAGTGTTCAATAATAGAAAGACGGCAACCAGATCACTAGAAATTCACAAATCAAAACTAACAATCCCTACATGCTCAATTTAATTATTTTAACAAGAAAAACAGCATCAAAACCATTCCGTTAACGCTAAATAATGCACGCACTCGCCCCCTGGTGCTACTTACACAACCACGTCCCTAAATCTTGCGTCGATCTCACACCTAAGCATAAAAACAGAAAAAAACAGCAAGTTATATTTACGATTCAGCCTCCGAAATCAACTCTAAGGGAGTTCAAAGGGCTCATTACCACAAAAACGACTTCGTGTAGGTGTGGGTAACTTAGATCTAGCTTGCAAAGGTGTGGGTAGCGTAAAACGGGCTTCGAACGGATGAGGGAAATCGCCGAACACCACAAAAAGCTGCTGTCCACGTTTTTACAGCAGAGGAATGCGCCGAAACGACTTCCAACGTCTTCGTTTTGATGTCTGTTACCACAAAACAACTTCGCTTATGAGTGGGTATCCCAAAATTAACTTCGAACAAAGGTGGGTCAAAGAAACTTGCCGCACTTCACGGATCTAAGCTGTTCGAGGTCGTTGGGGCTCGTCGGATCGGAGAGAAGACACCACGAAACCAGCACCTACGTGCACTACCGCCGCCTGCTGCTGCCGACGCCGCGCGCCGCCGCTGCCCGGAGTCGCGCGTCACTGCTGCTCGGAGTCGCACCCGCTGCTGCCTGTCGCGCCGCCTGCTGTTGTCCGCCGGAGGGAGCCGTCGTCGGTGCTGCTTCGTCGGAGAAAGAAATCCGGATGGGGGGGGGGCTGGCGGCTTGAACAAGAAAGGGAAGGGAGGAAGAAGAAGAGGAAGGAGAACAAGATGGGCTAGGGTTGTTTTGTTTTAAATTCCCCTTTTTCTTTTGTTTTGAAACATACAACTCACTTGGGCTAGTTTCTTTTGTTTACGGCCCACTTACCCAATCACTCCTTGTTAACAAAACCAATAATATAATTTCGTAGTTGGTCCAATGGCCCAGAACAAGTGTCACATAGCGGAATCCGTACTAAACCGTAACTTGATAAATAACTACACGCTACTAACTCACCACTAAATCTGTAACAATACACACTAGCCGAGATGTCACACTTAAATTAAATAAAGATCACTGATGAATCAAATAAAATAAAAATTAAATAAATAAATAAATCAATAAATAAAATCTATTTTGTTATAAAATTTCCCGGAACTCGGGGCAAGCTAACATGAGTAACGCGGGGCGTTACAGACTTCCCCCCTTAAAAAACTTTCGTCCTCGAAAGTTCGTTGCTCGAACAATTCAGGATAATGTGCCCTGATTTTGTCTTCTCTCTCCCAGGTAGCCTCTTCTATTTGGTGGTTCCTTCACAAGACCTTCACCAAATCAATCACCCGGTTCTGCAGCACCTTGGTCTCTCTTGCTACGATCCCAATGGGTACTTCTTTATAGTACAATGTTTCATCTACCTACAGTGGTTCGTAATCCAAGACATGGGAAGGGTCATGGACGTATTTTCTCAACATGGACACGTGGAACACGTTATGCACTGCGCTCAACGACGGTGGCAAAGCCAACCGGTAAACGACCGGTCCGATGCGCTCCAAGATCTCAAAAGGACCAATAAATCTTGGACTGAGTTTTCCCTTCTTACCAAAACGTAGGACTCCCTTCACCGGTGCCACACGAAGGAAAACGTGGTCATCAACATCAAATTCCAATGCTCTTCGCCTAATATCAGCGTAACTCTTCTGTCTGCTTTGGGCTGTCTGCATTCTCGCTCTAATCTTTTGGATGACACCATTAGTTTCTTGTACCAACTCTGGTCCCAACAGGACTCTCTCACCGACCTCATCCCAATGCACCAGCGACCTACACTTTTTCTCGTACAACGCTTCATATGGGGCCATGTCAATGGTTGCCTGATAACTGTTGTTGTATGCAAACTCTGCTAAGTACAGGTGTTTGTCCCAAGAACCACCGAAATCCAATGTGCAAGCCCTCAACATATCTTCCAGAACCTGGTTCAGACGCTCGGTCTGACCATCGGTCTGGGGGTGGAACGCCGTACTGAAATCGAGTCGTGTCCCCAGAGCTTTATGTAAACTCTGCCAAAACGTTGACGTGAAATTGCGTTAGGCGCAATTTCTGCCACTGTCTTCTTCTTTTGTGTTTTCTTCACCACTTCGGTCAAGCTCACTTATTCATCTAAGGTCTCTGCAGTAGCAACCAAATTTGGGTAAGAAATATTCAAACTCGACAAAGAAGGGGTCTTACCTTGTGAAGAAGAGGAAGATGATTCCTCCATAGCCTCACTAGGGACATCCACAGGACCGGGTGCTCTTTCTTGCTCTTGTGCAGGGGCTCCTCATCATTTTGCTGAGATTCGTGCACCGGAGTTCGTACTCTCACTTCATATTGAGAGACATGGTCATCGTCTTCTTCATCTTCATACTCATCTCCATGTACTTTTTGAGGTAATTCTCCAAGATCTCCATCCTTTCCACCAACATTCAATTTTCCTTGTGCTGCCCCACTATTTCCATCATCCTTCAATGGATCCTCTCCCCTTGCTTCATTCAACGCCACCAAAATTTTGACAATTTTTGGCATTGTATTTTCCTGTTCTACATGATAAAAAACTAGGGTCTTTTTAGTCAAGATAAGATCTGGAAAAGATGAGGACAAAATACCTTGTAGAGTGGTGGGTGGAGTCTCATCCAAAATTGCACCAGGCGCAATTTGGTATTGAATTTCGATCGTGGCCAAATCTGAATGCTCCAATGGCTCCGTGTCGTGTCCTGAGTCTCCACTAACCTGTTCTTGACCTTCGACATGCACAACAACAGTAGTGGAAAGAGGGGGAGGGATAGACAGTTCCAAAGACTCGGAAACGGGATTATCTTGAGAAAGATTCATCCTACGACGTATGCTCATGCTATTTAACTCAAACTGAATCTCCTCACTCACTTTCTTTGAGTTTTCCATGAATTCTTGCCATTTTATGTTTAATTCCTCAATTTTCGCATAAACCCTCTCATTCTCTTTATCCCTAATTTCTTTATTTTTATTGCACATTTCCACTATCTCATGAAGTCTAGTGATTTCCTCATCTAAGGCAGCACCTTTTTCCTCTAAAGTTTGATTTTTTCGAAAAGAGACTTTACTAACTCCTCGTAATTTTTTCTCACTATGACCATCATTAGATTCCATGTTAATTTTTTCAGAAGTTGTACCACCTATGGATAGATGTCTCATACGGTTCATTCTTATAGCTTCCTCATATTTTCTTCTTTCTTCCATAGGATCAAAAACTAGCTTTTCATGAGAAATCATATGTAACGCCCCACGTTCTTGAGTTAGTTTTATTTTAAGATTTAATTTGTGCCTTTGGTTTACCCCTAAGTTGATAATTTAAATTATTGGAATTTGTTTCTTTTTGTTAATTTTGGAGTTCTAATTTTGGTTAAGTTAAGATTAAGTTTAAGTCATGGATTAAGATAAATTAAGTTTTCGATTTTTTCGAAAGAGATTTTTAATTAAATCTTACCTCTTTCGACTTTATTATTACGTTTTAGAGTTTAAGTTGATCTCTAAAATAAATTTTCCAAACCTTTTTATAATGAGTTTTCTTATTTTTATTTTTTTTCCTTTCTTAGAGCCAAAGACTTTACCTTGTTATTTCTTTTTGGATTATTTTTATTTGGAAAACAAAAGGGCAATAAACTAAAAGAAAACAAACACAAAAAGTAAAGAAATAAAAATAAGGAAACCCTAAGTTCCATTCTCCCTCTCTCTCTCTTCTTCTTCTTCTTTCAAACACACGAGCCGCCCCCACTGGTTCCTCCTTCGGCAAAGCAGCAGCGACAGCGTCCTCCGGCTATGGCAGCAAGCAACACGAGCATTGGCCGGCGTCCTCCTGCAGCAGTTCGCGGCGGCAACCAGCGATCAACGACGACACGCTCCAAATCGCCATATCTCGCCTTCCTCGAGTAGTAGCAGCCCGATTCCGGTGAGTCCAACCATGAATGACGATCTTTGAGCATCGTGGACGACTGAGACTCCTAGTTCGGCTTCTGCAGCAGCCCGCGCACCCAGACGGTCGACGACCCACGACGTTGATTGAAGAAGTTCGTGGCAACGCAACCCTTAGCCGGATCTTGACCTCAACAACCCGACCCTTGTGCAGATAACGCTCGATTTGTAGCAGCCAGCAGCGTTAGAAGTGGTTTTAGAGCGTTTCCCGTGCTGTAAAATGCAAAACAGCTTAGTTCCTTGGCGTTCGGTGATTACCCACTTCCGTTCGAGGCCCGATTCACGTTATCCATACCTTTTCGAGCAAGATTTAGGTTACCCACACCTAAACGAAGTTGTTGTTGCGGTAACGAGCCCTTCGAAGCCCTTAGAGTTGATTTCAAATGCTGAAACATATAACTAACTTGCTGTTTTGATGTTTTAATGCTTAGGTGTGGGATTGATGCAAGAAGTATGAACTTATTGTTGTGTAAGTAGTACTAGGGGTCGGTGTGTGCGTTGTGCTGTGTTATTGAAATGATTTGTTGCTGCATTCTAATATGAATTATGTGTCATTTATATTTAGGGTCATGGTTGGAGAAATTCTAATAGATACGGTTGGCTTTGCATCTTGCTGTGTTCCTATAAATTATGTATATCTGTTGAGTCATGATCGTTGGATGTAGTTGGTGGTTTCTGATTTAAAAATGGTTGGAAGTGGTTATGCTGGTTGATTGAATGCATGTTCTGAATCTAGATGTATGTGCTAGCTTTATGATTACTGGGATATGATAATTGTTGAATTAGGAGACAGGTACTTTCTAGTTTGAGAACTGTGAATTTTATTTCTCTCCTTGTATGAATGAAAAGCATATTAAAAAGGGTGTTGCCAATAGAGTGTAAATGACTTGTCGATGCCCTGAAGAGATTGGTTGTGATTTAGCTGAAGTGATAGGACGGACTGGTTGCTTTGTTGTTGTGAGTTGTCTGAAGTAGTAGACAGGACTAATGATTTCGTTACTGGGAGAACTTATGGTACGTGGCTTGAACGTCACGGGATAGAATCTTAGCAGGAGGCTGAGAGCTGAATATGTGGTTTATCCTGAAATGGAAAGCGAATGGAGACATACATAGACTTGGTGGCAAATGGCTGGGGCTGGTACGTCACTACTGGGTGTTGAGGCTCCGAGTGCAAAAGGTCGGGGGTCGATAAGTCAGTCTTGGTAGAGATGAGTGTCGAGGCTCCGGGCAAAAGGTCGGGGGTCGGCATGATGAGTCTATTTGATGATGAGTATTGGGTCTTGACGTGGTGGCGGTCAAGGACCAATACGCTAAGTAGTCATCGAGACCTTGGGGATAAATGTCAAGGGTCGATGCATAGTTCGAAGCCTTGGGGATAAATGTCAAGGTTGAACACCAAGCTTCTGAAGAAGAGCATCGGGACCTTGGGGATAAATGTCAAAGGCCGATACGATTCGAAGAGTTAGACTTGGAGGAGTAACATGGTGTGATGTATTAGAAATCATAGTTCAAGGCCTTGGGGATAAATGGCAAGGTCGAACGCCAAGCTTCTGTAAATGAGTGTCGGGACCTTGGGGATAAATGTCAAGGGCCGATATGATTCAAAGAGTTAGACTTGGAGGACTGACATAGTGGGATGGGAAGAAGTAGCTTGAAGGAGTTAGAGACCGGTGGGACTTGAGGACGAAGTTTCGAGAGTCTTGATATTTTGGATGCTGTGTGTGTGTATTGACTAATTGTTACGACCTAGCGATGCATGATTTCTAGTTATCGCATTTTGATGATTGATGTGATACGAGCATGTTGATTTGTGTATAGTTAATGAGGGCTACTAGCGGGCGTATGTGGTTGAGGTTACTTGGATTGCAATGTGTGAATTAATGAGTGTTATGATTTATTGATGCATGAAAGTCAGAGTAATGTTTCGTAATGAATATCGTGTGCTGAACATGTTGCTTGTGTGTAGTTAGAGAGGGCTACTTACGGAGTATTCTTAATACTCACCCCCCTCTACAATTATTGTTGATATGAACCAAGGAGCTACCGTTGTTATGCCTCATGGACCGATTACAAGATCGAGAGCTAGGAAACTTCAACAAGCTTTGCTACTTCATGTCCAAGTGTTCTTGAACTCGACAAGAGAAATAAAGGAAGATGTGCAAGAAGTTAGAACTATGCACTTCAATTTGGTGCAAGTTATGCATTTTTAAGTGTTTTTATGGCAAGTTAAAGTCCACTTGGTCAAGGTCAAAGTCAACTCCATCAAGACAAGTCAAAGTCAACTCATTCAATTCAAAAACCAAGTCAAACACTCACATCCCTCATTATGGACGGGATTGCAATTATTTTGGTTGGCTTTCCATGTTCTTAACCTTTTCATTTGCTTGTCTTTTCATTTCTTGTAAGTTATGTCTTTTCATTTACAAGTCTTTTCATTTCTTGTAAGTTACAAGTCTTTTCATTTGCTAAAGACTTTTCATATGGCTTGCTAGGATGGCTATATATAACCTTGAGATGTCTTGTTGTAACACAATTTGAAGTTGAATGAAAAGTGAGTTTTCTCATTAGCTTGGTTGAGAGATTTATCTCCCATTTCTTGTGCAATTTCTTGTGTCTTTAGAATTTGCATCTTAGGATCATTCAAGCGGTGTTGATCATACCTCTTGTGGAGTGATTCGAATCACGAGTTTAGAAACAAGTTTTCTCTACTCTTGATATTGATCATCAAGGTAATCCGTTCTAAAACTTTTCCTTGGGTTGATTCCATACTTGTTTTCGGGGTTTTTGGGATTGAGTTCTATGGGTCTTGTTCGTTAGCAAGGTTCTTAGATCCAACTCTCAAGGGTTTCTTAACATTTTGGTATCAGAGCATTAGGCTCTTTGATCGGATATATGTTTCCTTGCATTTATCTCTTTGAATTCTGTGTTCCTTGCTTATGTTTTATTATATCTAAGCATATGCATTCTGTCAAAAAAATTACAAAAAAAAAAAGTATCAATTCCATTCATCTTTTCCAATTTTCGTCTTCTGCATTATTATAGATCTGGATCTTATCTACAAATCTGTCTTCTTTGAAGTCTTATGATTCGACTTTCTTAGTGGTGAAATTCGTGCACTTTGCTGATTGATTTATAAAAAAAAAAAAAAAAAAACTGAACGTGAAAGCATTTATTGTTAGCATTATTGTGCTTTTGCTGATCCATAACTGAAAAAAAAAAAAACGAAAGAAAGAAGAAAAAAAACATAGAAGACCCCATTTGTCATTACTTCCTTGTGTAGCCTTGCATTGAAATCTCATGCTACTTCCTTGTTGCTTAATTCCCAACCATCTTTATCTTTAACTCTACTTTCGTTTCTTTCTAGCTTCCATTATAACTCTGTCCATTATTTTTTTTCTTAACTTGTTTCTTTGTTGTTATTCGGGTTACTCCCAAAATCACACTCTTGTTTGAGTTCTTATGTGCTGTCTAAACCACTTGAAATGCACATAGCTTTTAACTTTGCTAGACTCACTTACCGATTTGTTTGAAGTGCATAAGAGTGTACTAAGTTGTGAGGGAGAGATTGTAAGGGAGCGATACATTATTTTGAGTGTTGAGGGTTAAACACGAGTGAACTTCACTAACGAGTGAATTAGTGAGGGAGTGCTTGTGAGGTCCATTTCTTGTCACTCTATTTTGTTTTTACAGCATGGCTAATCTTGGAGATGAAGGCAATATTTCTGATGCCCGGAGGAGAGAGGCGCTAGAAGGAACTGTTGAACGAATGATTCGTAGCATGGAGGCATTGACAGAACGGATAGGAAGGTTGGAGACTCAAAACCAAGCTCAGGAGAGAGTTCCACCACCTCCACCACCACGTGTTATGGATGAGGATGAGTATGAAGGTGATGGATCCGATCATTGGGAGGACGATCAGGCTACAGTTTTAGCGGGTCCAAGAGGGGGTGATAGACACGTTGGTCGTGGCTTAGATCGAGGGAGAGGCCGGGGAAGAGGCTATCATAATTTCCAAAGAGCCCCACGAGCGAATGCTCAAGTTGATCGAAACTTGGGAAACATCAAATTAAAACTTCCGAAGTTCTATGGTAAGACTGATCCGGAAGCGTACATTCAATGGGAGAAAGAAGTGGAGTTCGTGTTTGATTGCCATAATTTCAGTGAAGAAAAGAAGGTACGACTATGTCTTGCTCAATTCAAAGATTATGCAGTAACATGGTGGGACAAATTAATGTCAATTAGGAGACGAAACCTTGAGGCGCCAATCGATTCATGGTATGAGTTCAAGGAGTTGTTGAGGAGGCGATTTGTTCCTAGACATTTCCACAGGGACACAGCGGAAAAGCTCCAAGTGTTGAGACAAGGTAGTAAGTCTGTGGAGGACTATTACAAGGAGATGGATACGTTGATGAATCGGCTGGATCTTGAAGAGGACATGGAGAATCTCATGGCACGGTTTCTTAATGGCTTAAACAAGGAGATTGCGGATAAGGTTGATCTACAACCTTACTTTAACATCGAAGAGATGTTGCACCTTGCCATCAAAATTGAGAAGCAGCTCCAAAGGCGATCTCAAAGGTATTCTACTAAGCCCTTTTCCCATTCATCTTCTACATGGAAAACGGATAGTAAGAGTGCTGATTCTAAACTTAGAAATCGAGAGGCATATGAGAAACCAAAAGAAAAGTTTGAGAAAGGAGAGAGTTCCAAGAAGGGGAAAGAGAAAGTTGATGAACCTAATGTGAGGAATCGGGATATTAAATGCTGGAAATGTCAAGGAGTAGGACATTACAGTCGAGACTGCCCTAATAGAAGAACTATGATAATTAGAGAAGGAGAGTTTGTAACAGAAGATGAGAAGGAAGATGAGGTAGAAGAGGACGACAATGGTGAATGTGAGAGTGAGGAGTATAGTGAAGAGGACCCTACACATATGTCCTTAGTCACTAGGAGAGCTCTCAGTACTCAAATTAAGGAGGATGGCCTAGACCAACGAGAGAACTTATTTCACACTAGGTGTCTTGTCCAAACTGTGCCTTGTAGTGTGATTATTGATAGTGGTAGTTGTACCAACGTTGTAAGTTCTATTCTGGTCAAGAGGCTTAACTTAGAGACAAAACCACATCCTAGACCATATAAACTTCAATGGTTGAGTGATTGTGGGGAGGTAAAGGTGAGTAGACAAGCTCTTGTTTCTTTTGCTATTGGAAAATATGTTGATGATGTTTTGTGTGATGTTGTACCTATGCATGCCGGGGATATATTGTTGGGTAGACCTTGGCAATTTGACCGTCGGGTAATGTATGATGGGTATGCCAATCGCTATTCTTTTACTCATCATGGAAGAAAAACTACTCTTGTACCTTTGTCACCAAAAGATGTGCATGTTGATCAATGCAAACTTGAAAAGAAGAGGCAAGAGGCTGATGCAAAAGCAAAAAGTGAAAAAAAACAAAAGAAAATGAGTTGAGAGAAAAAAAAAGTTTGAGTGAAAAGCAAGGGAGTAGCAATCAGCCTAGTGGGAAAAATGAGAGAAAAGCCAAAACGGTGAGCTTGTATGCTAGTTCAAGTGAGGTTAGGAATGTTTTAATGGCGAAACGGACTGTTCTTGTACTTTTGTACAAAGGGTCTTGTTTTCTTACTAACGAGCTTAACACCTCCTTGCCTAGTATTTTTGTTTCTCTTTTACAGGAATTTGAGGACTTGTTTCCCGAGGAGATGCCCAAGGAATTGCCACCACTTCGTGGCATCGAGCATAAGATTGACTTCATTCCAGGTGCTACCATACCTAACCGACCAGCTTATAGGACTAATCCTACTGAAGCCAAAGAAATTCAAAGGCAAGTGGATGAATTGTTAGCTCATGGGTATGTACGCGAAAGTCTTAGTCCTTGTAGTGTGCCTGTTATTTTAGTGCCTAAAAAAGATGGAACTTGGAGAATGTGTGTAGACTGTAGGGCCATTAATAAGATCACTGTTAAATATCGTCATCCTATTCCTAGGTTAGATGATATGTTAGATGAATTGCATGGTTGTAGTCTCTTTACTAAGATTGATTTGAAATCTGGGTATCATCAAATTCGTATGAATGTTGGAGATGAATGGAAAACTGCATTTAAGACCAAATATGGATTGTATGAGTGGCTTGTTATGCCTTTTGGTTTAACTAATGCTCCTAGTACTTTCATGAGGTTGATGAACCATGTATTGCGTGAATATTTGGGAAAATTTGTGGTTGTTTATTTTGATGATATACTTGTGTATTCGAAGTCTTTGGAAGATCATGTAATGCATGTGCGTGCTGTTCTGACTACACTTAGAAACGAGAAATTGTATGCTAACCTAAAGAAATGTAATTTTTGCATGGAAAGGGTTAATTTTCTTGGTTTCATTGTGTCTAGTCGAGGAGTTGAGGTGGATAGTGAGAAAGTTAAGGCTATTAGCGAATGGCCAACTCCCACGAATGTTGGGGAGGTTCGAAGTTTTCATGGGCTAGCTAGCTTTTATCGGCGTTTTATTAAGGACTTTAGCACCCTAGCTTCACCTCTAAATGAATTGGTAAAGAAAAATGTTCCTTTTGTTTGGGGTACATCCCAAGAGCATGCTTTTAATGTTTTAAAGGATAAGTTGTGCAATGCTCCTCTACTTGCTTTACCGAACTTTGATTTGACTTTTGAAATTGAATGTGATGCAAGTGGGATTGGAATTGGGGCTGTACTAATGCAAAACCATAAGCCACTAATGTTCTTTAATGAAAAGTTGAGTGGTGCTTCTTTGCGGTACCCAACTTATGACAAAGAACTTTATGCTTTGGTACGAGCTTTGCAAACTTGGCAGCATTATCTTTGGCCAAAGGAGTTCGTCATTCATACGGATCATGAGAGCCTAAAGCACTTGAGAGGGCAAAGCAAACTGAATCGCAGACATGCCAAGTGGTTGGAGTTTATAGAGACATTTCCATATGTGATTAAGTATAAACAAGGTAAGGAGAACATTGTTGCATATGCTTTATCACGAAGGTATGCTCTCTTTAATACTTTGAATGCTAAGATTTTAGGATTTGAACATCTTAAGTCCTTGTATCTAGATGATGTGTTCTTTGCTCCTTTTGTTGAATCGTGTGAAAAAGGACTTGTTGTTGATGATTACATGTTGTTTGAAGGATTTTTGTTTCGAAAAGGAAAACTTTGCATTCCATCTTGTTCAATTCGTGAATTGCTTGTAAAGGAAGCTCATGGGGGTGGTTTAATGGCTCATTTTGGTATTTCTAAAACTTATGATATGCTTGCTGAGCATTTTTATTGGCCTAAGATGAAGCATGATGTGCATAAAGTGTGTAAGCATTGTATTGCATGCAAACAAGCTAAGTCTAGGTTACAACCACATGGTTTATATTCACCTTTGCCTGTTCCTACTACTCCTTGGGTTGATATTTCTATGGATTTTGTCCTTGGTTTACCAAGAACTCGGAAGGGTAGGGATAGTATATTTGTAGTGGTTGATAGGTTTAGCAAGATGGCGCATTTCATACCATGCCATAAAACTGATGATGCTAAATTGATTGCTGATTTGTTTTTTAGGGAAGTTGTTCGTTTGCATGGCATCCCTAGAACTATTGTTAGTGATCGCGATGTAAAATTTTTAAGTCATTTTTGGCGTTTGTTATGGGGAAAGTTGGGAACCAAACTTGTTTATTCTACTACTTGTCATCCCCAAACTGATGGACAAACTGAGGTAGTAAATAGGACAATGGTTACCATGCTTCGAGCAATCATAGATAAAAATCTTAAAACTTGGGAGGATTGTTTGCCATTAATTGAATTTGCATATAATAGGGCTGTCCATAGTACTACTAAATGCACACCGTTTGAAATTGTATATGGTTTCAATCCTATCTCCCCACTTGATTTGTTGCCTATGCCTCCTAATGAATTTGTGAGTTATGATGCTAGCACAAAGGTTGATCTTGTCCATAGGCTACATAAAGAAGTTAAGGAAAGGATTGAGAAGCAAAACACTAAGGTTGCTTCCCGCATCAATAAAGGACGCAAGCTCCTTGTTTTCCAGCCAGGGGATTGGGTTTGGGTACATTTTCGAAAGGAACGGTTTCCAACTCAACGAAGGTCTAAGTTGCTACCACGAGGCGATGGTCCTTTTCACGTCCTTGAACGGATCAATGATAATGCTTATAAGATTGATTTGCCAGGTAAGTATGGAGTGAGTGCTACCTTTAATGTTTCTAATTTGTCTCCTTTTGATGTAGTTGATGACTTCGATTCGAGGACGAATCCTTCTGAAGATGGGGAGGATGATATGAACCAAGGAGCTACCGTTGTTATGCCTCATGGACCGATTACAAGATCGAGAGCTAGGAAACTTCAACAAGCTTTGCTACTTCATGTCCAAGTGTTCTTGAACTCGACAAGAGAAATAAAGGAAGATGTGCAAGAAGTTAGAACTATGCACTTCAATTTGGTGCAAGTTATGCATTTTTAAGTGTTTTTATGGCAAGTTAAAGTCCACTTGGTCAAGGTCAAAGTCAACTCCATCAAGACAAGTCAAAGTCAACTCATTCAATTCAAAAACCAAGTCAAACACTCACATCCCTCATTATGGACGGGATTGCAATTATTTTGGTTGGCTTTCCATGTTCTTAACCTTTTCATTTGCTTGTCTTTTCATTTCTTGTAAGTTATGTCTTTTCATTTACAAGTCTTTTCATTTCTTGTAAGTTACAAGTCTTTTCATTTGCTAAAGACTTTTCATATGGCTTGCTAGGATGGCTATATATAACCTTGAGATGTCTTGTTGTAACACAATTTGAAGTTGAATGAAAAGTGAGTTTTCTCATTAGCTTGGTTGAGAGATTTATCTCCCATTTCTTGTGCAATTTCTTGTGTCTTTAGAATTTGCATCTTAGGATCATTCAAGCGGTGTTGATCATACCTCTTGTGGAGTGATTCGAATCACGAGTTTAGAAACAAGTTTTCTCTACTCTTGATATTGATCATCAAGGTAATCCGTTCTAAAACTTTTCCTTGGGTTGATTCCATACTTGTTTTCGGGGTTTTTGGGATTGAGTTCTATGGGTCTTGTTCGTTAGCAAGGTTCTTAGATCCAACTCTCAAGGGTTTCTTAACATTTTTTCAGGTGAAGATCAGGTTCGTGGTGATGGTGCGGTGGAGACTCGAGAAGAATGACCATAACTAGTTTCCGTTTAGTTTTAACTTGTTTAGAATAGGTTGTTACGAGTTCTTGTTGATTTAGTTTATGTCATCTGTTTGAGCATTGATTTGTGTAATGTTTAGGGAGTTATTAGAATGTTGTAGAAGACTTTTCTTTCAAGTCTCAACTCTTATAATGATTGGGCTTTTGGTTCTGTTGAGAAGCTTAGAGGGTACGTTTAACGTTAGGGGATTTGTTCACTTGGAAAGGTTGAAGAATGGATTAACTGTTTTGTTTTGGTGTTATTATCAGAGTGGCGTAGTGGTAGTGTGGTGGATTTATTTGCTTAGTTGATTTGTTATCATCCTGCAGGGTTATGCTTCTGTCGAGTAGGTTGTTGGTCTATCGTCGTTTACTCGATTTAGCTTTGTTTGGGCTTAAATAGGGGAGTTATGTGTATTTTGCCCATGAAGGACAAGTTGTTTCATTCATTTGTCAAGTGTAGTGTTCACATGTTTAAATTGAGCAAATAACAGACTGAATTAGCAAATACAAAGCTAAAATATTTAAGTTCGATTAGTGGCCTTTATGCCTTGGAATAAAGTGTAAAACAAATAAGTTTAGTAACATTCCCCGTTACCCAAAATTCGGGGGCGTTACATCCTAGGAGGTTCAAGAGGAATCATACCCGGTTTAGTTGGTGGAGGCAACAACACTTTCTTCTTCTCCTTCTCTTTGTCGTGTGGCTTGGAGGAAGATGAACCTTCAATGGTTCTCGAGCTTGCTTCATGATCAACAACGAAAAATCCCTCCAATAAACCCTAAGTATGCCGAAAATGAGAGAGATGAGAGAAACTTTGAGATTCTTTGAGATTTCTTGAGAGAATATTTGAAAACAAGTGAGGAAATCTTGGTGAAAATCGTGAATGGGGGAAATTTGAAATCCTAGGGCTTTTTGTTTTATGTTTTAAAACATATTAAAAACATAAGTGAGTTTAACATTCGGCCTTATTTTGATTTAAAAACAATCTAAAGCCCATTTAAACATAACCCACATAAAGCCCACAAAAGCCCTAATACATAACTCAAAAGTCGATTTTTTTCTCTTGAATTGCGCCTGGCGCAATTTTGACTTGGGTTGGATCTTGATCCTGCAAAATTCAAATGCAAAAACAAAAATTAGATTTGGAATCTACACAAAAAAACCCTAAATAAAATGTAAAAATTTTGCAAAAAGAAGACAAAAAATATTTTACATAAAAACACCCCTTAAACTGCCCGAGGGACTATTTTCACAGTTTTTTTTTATGATTAGGCATGCTTAGCAAATAGATAGTAGTTTTAGCAGCAACAAACAAGCCATGAAGTATGATAAAGAGCCTAGGGTCTATAGAATGTCAATGCTTATATGACCCTAACTTGTAGGATTAAACATGATATATGTTATCCGCCAAACATCTCAGCATGCTGTCTAGCTGATGCAAATACTTCTACCTAGAAAATATCATGACTAAGAACACATGAACAAAACAACATTATGTCAACAACGAAACATGGGTTAGAAAAATCCTTCGATTAATCCGATGAGTAAAACAAAAAAAGGGCCACCAAGTGGCGCTTTTTCTAGGCATTCCATATTTAAGTCATGTTTTGTTCCTTCTTATGGAATAATGCTCAGTGCTCTTTGCCTTATGCCTTGCTTATTTTCTTGGGAACTCCAATCCTGTACTAAGAAAATGAAATTATTCAAACGTTAAGGACATAATAAAAAAAAACTGAAAAGTAAACATGACACTAATGTACAAACTTCCCTCCTACTGATTTTACTTTAAAGAACGTTGAATGCTTTCAACTTTCACTCATTTCCTCAAGCTCGTTCGATCTCTTTTCTTCTACTACCCTGTCACAGTTCGCTCCTTCAGAGCACAATATGCTTTAAGGTCTAGCTCGAGGGATAGGTGACTTACTTGTATGCATTGGTTTTTTAAAATTGGAATGTGGGGTGAAACTTTAACGTAGAACCCTTCATCTGAACCTATCTTATCTTTTCCTAGTTCTTCATTTACTTGATCCTTCACAGGTTTTGTGAACTCTTCCTTCTTTATGTCTTGGGTTATCTCTAAAGGGAATCAAGGGAAAGGGAAAAGTGGTCCAACATTTAGAGGTGACGGGTTTAGGTTCATTGCAACCTCGTGCTCAATTACCTCTACCGATTTCTCGTGTTCAACTTCCTTATTCTTCCATACCTTATTTATCACTTCAAAGGTTGGTGGATCATCGTTGTCCATTCGAAGCTCAGGTTCGCCATATTCAAGCTCGCTCCTTTCATTGAATGCCTCATCCTGCTTTTCCATATTGGTAGGCAATGCTTCTGGTGGACTATTCCTCAACTCATCGGCTACTTGCTCAATTTGGCTCTGCAGCCTACGTAACGCTTCATCAGTTCTTACTATAAAATTTATCATTGTCTTTTCAAGGCTAGAAATGAATGATTGCATTTGCTCTAGCATCAGTGGTTGTTCACATTCTTGGTGAGGTTGCTTTGGGAATTCTGGTTGAAATGCATGCTTGTATGGATGGATACTCTCAGCTTGATGCTCTCCACAATAGAAATTTGAATGATCCCTCCAATCTTGGTTGTATGGAGTTGAATAAGGGCTGAATTCTTTTATTTTCTGGCGGACCTAGATAATAAAAAGACGAAGGATTAGATGGACAATATTCTATTGAATGACAAATATCACCACAATATAAACAACATAGTTGATTCACAGGAGCTATGAGCATGTTACTTCCCATTGGAAGATTATACATAAATTGGGACTCCATTTCAAACACTCCTACTGGTTGTTGGCTCAATACAAGTAACCTCCTATTTATTTTTTCATTCCCTTCTCTTTTAAAGTTTGTTTTTCTTTTGTTTTCTTGACCTCTATTCTTGACTTAACCTTCTTAGGGACTTCTGCAAGAAAGCTTTTTTGCGGTAACAAAAATTGGTACTCTAAGGATAGATATAACAATTAATCTCAAGGACATGCAACAATCGCAATATGAAACAATTCACTTGAAAAAAAGAATAGTTTTGAAAAATAAGTCCCCGGCAACGGTGCCAAAAACTTGTTGGGACTTTCTCTACCTTTAAAAACATTAGAGACTCGTGCAAGCGCACACGATCACAAGTAATACTCGGAAGTAATCCAAGGTGGAATCCTCAAGGACTTGTTGCCTTTCAAAACAGTTTTAAGAAGTGAACAGTTCAAATATGCAATTGTAATTTAGGAAAAAAAATGTGATGAAATGTTGTTGTTTGAGGGTTTAACTAACAAGCAATTTAATAAAACTCAACCTCTTTATGCACCGGGTGCAATTCCTGACTTTTCTTGGGATTTCAGTTCTACTCTTCACTACCACTTTTGGTTGCTGTAGAGGCTAGGGTAACCTACAATCATATGCCTATGTGTGATTACAATCCTAGAGAATATCTACCAACTAATTTGCATTATGGGTCAGAGGGCCTATGTCTAGAACCATGTTTTATGCGCTTATTCCTAAGTCACATCCCATAATTGGTTTCCTATTATTTTACCTAACTCACCTTTCTCAAGGTTGGGCTTTGGTGTATAAATCAAGTTCCCACTGGTCAAATAGAAAAAAGACGTAAAGAGAAGTTTTTAGAAACCAACCCAAAAAAGTGCCAGGCACAATTCTAGACAAATCCCGTGATACGAATCCATTTGTGACCAATTACATGTACCAAAGGAGCAATTACTGCAAGACAAGAAGATTTAAGAGGCTTTCACACTGCACCTTTAAAAGCTTGTTAATGCACAATAATCAACAAAGAGTTTTGAGCCCAAATTTGTTCATAATGTTACTTCAATGAGTCAAGAAGAGAATGGAGCAAAGATGGCATGGGAAAAGTTGTCTATTTTGAGAGATGGCACGGAGGACAAAAAATGTGTGCATAATTGTGAACAGGTGCCTTGGCAGATTACACCCCTTGGGAATTTGTGAAGTCAAAGCTTGTCAATTGTCATCCAAATGTGAAGCGTCTCCTACAGCCCATAGATAAGACCATTTGAAGCGTGACTACGTTTTCTGATCCGCATTTAAATGTCTAGAATGATCTGCAATCAAGTTTTAATTTGCATGTCTTATTTTCTATAATTTGCATTAAGTAGTATTTTGAAAAACTTTTGGTGTTCTTATGTTGAACGACCATTTGGCCTATTTAAAGGCTTGTAATGCTCTTGTTATGGAGAACTTAAGATTAAAACATATTGGAATTCAAGAACTTTTGTTCCTTAACACATCTGGTGTTGCTTCTTTCAAATCTTGCTTTAGGTTTGATGTTAAACCGATTCATTGGATTAGTCTCGATCAAGCTAATTCTGGAGTGAGTCGTCTTAGGATCTATAAGTGACCATCGTAGATTCTAAGTCCGATCTAAGAGTGATTCATCTTCTAACCTTACTCTTGGTTGGAATCATTCGGTAAGTTAGTCGTTTTTGTGAATGTTTGCAAGGATCCTAGAAGGACCTCTAGCTTTGTAAACACGAGCAACCTTCGCACTTATCATTTGGTATCAGAGCATTGGTCGACATCCTTTGGCCGGCTCTAGAGGTGAAATATCTTTACTTTGTCTAATTTTATATTCTGTCATTTTTTCTTTTTTCGAAAGTAGTTCTTACAAAGTGTAACAAGACATACTACAACTTTCCTTGAAATTCTTGTATTTTTGCTCTCGGATTATTAGCAAAGAAAAAAAATAGAAGCAAAAAGAGAAAAAAAAAACAGAAGCAAAAGAAACAAAAATCAGTAGCAAAAGAAAGAAAACAGTAGCACAAAAAAAAAGCATTCGAAGATCCGAGGCACATGAAAAGTTCTTTTCATTATGTTGTGTTTTGTTTAAATTATCAAGTTTTTTATCCTAAGATTGAGTTGCTGTAGTCTTAGTTTGTGAGAGTTGATCATTGAATTAGTTATATCAAGCTTTAAGCAAGATTGCACCAAAATTTAAGCCAACCCTTACATCTTTGACCTAGTACCAAAAGCCTACCCTCGAGTGATAAACACGAGTGTCCTTGAGTGAAATCCTAGTGAGAGGAGTGGAAAGGTCCTTATTTTGTTATTTTATTTTTCTAACAAAATGTCACAGGGAGTACCGCAAGATCCTACTATGGCTATTCTTCAATCAATTCAAGGTATGGTGGAAATGATGAGGGAAGATAGGCAGGAAAGAAGGGTGCAACAACGAAGAGAAGAACGAGTCTTACAGGAAGATGAAGGTATGTTTGACTTCGATGTCCAAGAAAGACAAGTTGGAGGAAGAGGAAGGAATAACTTTGCCAACATTATGCAACCGAGGAGATTGGAAAGAGTTCATGAAAATAGAGATGGCAGAGTTAAACTCAAAATTCCAGCGTTTCGTGGAACAGCGGACCCCGAGGCTTACTTACAATGGGAAAGGAAGATAGAGCACGTGTTTGATAGCTATACATATAGTGAGAATAAGAAGATGAGACTTGTCATTGCCGAATTCATTAATCATGCTAATGCATGGTATCAACATCTCAAATCCGAGAAAAGAAGGAAAGAGGAGTTTCCAATAGAAACTTGGGAAGAACTCAAAGAAGCCATGAGAAAGAGGTATGCTCCCAAACATTATAAAAATGATTTGAAAACTAAACTGCAAGCTTTGAGGCAGGGAACAAAAAGTGTTGATGAGTATTATCAAGAGATGGTGATTTTAATGGAAAAAGCACACATTCGAGAAGAAGAGGAAGAAACCATGTCTAGATTCCTTGGAGGTTTGAATCTGGAAATTGTTCATCATATTGAGAAAAATCCACCACCTTACTTGAAAGATATGTATCACCATGCTATCAAAATTGAAGATCAATTGAGGAAAGAAGAGGAGCATTCCAAATGGAATGAATTCATGCAACCAAAAGGGAATTTTGGTGCTGTCAAAAGAGTGAAGGCCGAGAGCTCCAATGCCAAAAACAATGAAGTTCCAAAGGAGGTAAGGGAGAAGACTAATTCTCTTACATGTTGGAAGTGCAAAGGGTTTGGACACATGAGCAAAGAATGTGTCAATAAAGAAGTCATGGTGATAAGAAATGGTGTTGTTGATTCAAATGATGCTTGTGAGAAATATGATGCAAAATTTGAGGAAGATTCTAAAGCACATGTTGATGAATTTATTGAACAAGATCGCAAAGATTCTGATTTTGATAAAAGTGAGTTCAAAGAAAAGAGAGAAAGAGAAGAGTTAAGAGAAAGGAATTCAAAGGAGAAAGAAGAGGAAAATAGCAAGATCCAATCCATTTGTCAATATAAGTCAAATCTTATAGCATTGTTGCATAAGGACCCTTACTATCAAGCTCACATATTTTATCCTAGTCTTTCTACTTTTCTAAGATTTTTGTAGGAAGTTCCAACTTTTCAATTCAAGCATGATCGAATACAAGAAACAAAGGAAGCTATAAAGGAGCCAAGAAGAGTTATCCTATCATCTTCTCATGATCTTGAGATTGTCTTACAAGGTAAGTATAAAATATATCTTGATTTTCAAGATACTAACTTGCTTCCTTATTGTGTAGGTAACCATGGACATAAGAAACCTAAGGTGAAAGGCATTGTGGAAAACTACTTATCCAAGAATTTGTATAAAGAATTCCATGGTCGAGAAAGCAGAATGTTATGTTGGAGAATGCAAATGCAAAGTACCAAGTGGAGGAAAAATAAATCTGAGCACAATTTCAACAAACCAAGTGATTGGGTTTGGAAGCACCTTTGGAAGGAACGAAGAATTTGTCCAAGTCCAAACATAAGAAGACTAACAAGGATGATATTACATGAAGACTTCAAGATTGCACTTCAAGGAAGTCAAAAAGTGGTGTTAACTCAAAGAAGGCAAACAAGAAAGGGCCATAGAAATTTTCAAGAAGAAAGAAGTGACATGTCCAACGAAGAAAACTCATAAATCTTCAAGCTCCAATATACAACTCACAAGGTAAGGAACAAGTTGTTAAGGCTTATCATTGGACTAACTTGATTCGTTTTGATGAAGGAAATGAAAACCTTGATTTGAGGACAAATCCTTTTAAAGAAAGGGGGGATGATACGAATCCATTTGTGACCAATTACATATATCAAAGGAGCAATTATTACAAGAAAGGCAAGGAAGATTCAAGAGGCTTTCACACTGCACCTTCAAAAGCTTGTTAATGCACAAGAACCAACAAAGAGTTTTGAGCCCGAATTTATTCATAATGTTACTTCAATGAGTCAAGAAGAGAATGGAGCAAAGATGGCACCGGAAAAGTTGTCTATTTTGAGAGATGGCACGGAGGACAAAAAAAGTGTGCAGATTCGTGAATAGGTGCCTTTGCAGATTGCACCTCTTTGGAGTTTGTGAAGTCAAAAGTTGTCAAACCATATCCAAATGTGAAGCGCCTCCTACAGCACATAGATAAGACCATTTGAAGCATGACTACGTTTTCTGATCTGCATTTAAGTGTCTAGAATGATGTGCAATCAAGTTTTAATTTGCATGTCTTATTTTCTACCATTTGCATTAAGTAGTATTTTGAAAAACTTTTGGTGTTCTTATGTTGAACAACCATTTGGCCTATTTAAAGGCTTGTAA
This sequence comes from Momordica charantia, assembly GCF_013281855.1. NCBI lineage: Eukaryota > Viridiplantae > Streptophyta > Magnoliopsida > Cucurbitales > Cucurbitaceae > Momordica > Momordica charantia. The sequence goes on along the minus strand of NW_028275161.1, from coordinate 9,383,988 downwards.
TGCTCTTGTCATGGAGAACTTAAGATTAAAACATATTGAAATTCAAGAACTTTTGTTCCTTAACACTTTTGGTGTTGCTTCTTTCAAATCTTGTTTTAGGTTTGATGTTAAACCGATTCATTGGATTAGTCTCGATCAAGCTAATTCTGGAGTGAGTCGTCTTAGGATCTAGGAGTGACCATTGTAGATTCTAAGTCCGATCTAAGAGTGATTCATCTTCTAACCTTACTCTTGGTTGGAATCATTCGGTAAGTTAGTCGTTTTTGTGAATGTTTGCAAGGATCCTAGAAGGACCTCTAACTTTGTAAACACGAGCAACCTTGGCGCTTATCAGTGTAGTACACAGGGTGTTGCTTTTTGGCCTCCTCATTTACTAGTGTCGAGATGACAGCGCTCCATGAAAGGGCTAAGTAGAGGTATACTTCGTCCCTATGTTTGGCTTGGCCAGGAGTGTGGCGGACGCAAGATATTGCTTCAGGTCCTGGAAGGCCCTTTCGCATTCATCGGTCCATTTGAACTTTCCTTCCTTTCCCAGCGTATTGGAGAAGGACAACCACTTGCCGGTCGATCAGGACACGACCCGAATTAGCGTTGCGATCTTTCTATTCAGGCTCTGGAGCTGTTTTAAATTGGTCGGGTGGACATATTCAAGATGGCCTGGATCTTTTATGAATTGGCTTCATTCCCCCGTTGATGCACTATGAAGCCGAACAACTTTTCCGACCTCACACCGAAGGCACACTTTGCTGGGTTTAGCCTCAGGCCATGATGATGCATGACTCGTAAAGCCTCGGAGAGGTCATCCTTGTGTTGCTCGGCTGTCCGGCTCTTGACCAGTATGTCATCGACGTACACCTCCATGTTCCTTCAGATTTGCAGGGCAAACATCTTGGTCACCATCCTTTGGTAGGTTGCTCCGACGTTTTTTCACCCGAAGGGCATGACCTTGTAGCAGAACAGCCCTTGCTCGATGATGAAGGAGGTGTGCTCCTGGTTGGTCGGATGCATCTTCATCTATTTGTATGCCAAATAGGCATCCATAAATATCAATAACTATTATGGGTAGCATCCAAACAGGACACACGTCCGTCCCTCCTCAAGCGCGGGTCCACGGAGAACCACGTTTTTAGAGGAGATGTCGTCAAGCAGAAAGTGTATCTGCTAAAAGGGAGACAAAGAACAGTAAACGGTTACCCCGCACACACAGCCATAATTGGCAGCGCATGCTGTCGATACGATAGGCGCATCTTGCGGCCTTGGACGACACGTCTAGAAGGCATAGATGGCGGAATTACCCTGCTACTGTCGAGAACGCACCTCCTTCTGTCCAACCGTACAGTGTGCAACATCCCTGCCACTTCCAACCGTCGTTCTTCCTAGTCGACCCGTCGATGCTATAAAATGAAGGACGATCATCCTCACCAAGTAAGTGAAAAACTTGTCACTTATATCTTTGGTGTCTTATTCATATTTCCATTCAGATTATTAACTTGATCGTCAGAGTGTATTAGGCGGGACACCGCATCGGTGTTGAGTTCTTTAGTTTCAGGTCCAGTGGATCCAAGACCGGACTGGTCGTCTAGGCACCACATGTGCTTCTATCAAAATTCACCGTCGACAGTTACAAATGGCTTAATCCAAATCATTCATGTGGAGACATGCAAGTGGGGGTATCCTATGTAATGAGTTTGTATAAGACCGAGCTGCGAAATAATCGATTAGTTGTAACAAACTAATAGATTATAATTTCATAGGAAGACTAGGCAACTTAATCTCGATCCTAAGTGAGTTATGCACTCCTGCCTATAAGGGACCGTCCTTTGATTTATATAGGTGAGAGTCGCCCAGGTCGCGACTCAATATTCCTTTCATTTTGGGGGCGAGATCGAGCTTGGTGCTGGAAACATAACTACACATGATGAAATTCACTCCTTCCCGGCTTTAGGGTAAATAGGTGAGTGTTCTCTTAAGTGCTGACTCAAAGACTTGAACAAGGAGCTCCGCCCTCACATTGGCCCAAGATGGATTCCTGTTTAATGGTTGGACCATAAACAGGTTGTTCATTCGAGGATCAGAAGTTGTTTAGGTGAAAGAGGTAACTCAGGGGTCAAACGATAATTTGACGTAGTTGTAGGTTGATAAGACTTGGTTTAAGGCTAAAAAGGGTAGGTTTGCATGCTTAGGTAACTTATATTTGGGATGAAAATGTATGTTCATGCATATAATTTAGGAAAAATGTGCATAATTTGTGATTGGGGACTTTGGAATTCAGTTATAGGTAAATGAAGGCTAATTTGTCTAAATATGCTTATTTTGTAAGGAAAAATGAAGATTTATGATCACAATGCGTCAGGCACATTGCAAGGCCATAATTTTTCCAGCTTCACAATGCTTCAGCCACATTCGATGCCTAGATTGTCAAAACGAAAATAACCACTTTTGACCAAGTAATTGGTCCAAGATTTGGTTTTACTCCTAATATCTTTACAACAAGTGGTTGTCAACTTCCCTTGAATTTCTCAAATCTTTGTTACTTCCATAGCCTATAAAAGGAGCCTCCAAGCATCACTTCTACACACCTCATTTCCATGCCTTTGCTTTTCCCTTTCTAAATTCTTGTCAACTTTAGCTTTTAAGTTTTAATTTCAGCTTTAAGTTTTGTTCTTCCTTTATTGTTTTTACAATTTTTTGCTTATTTTATTGCAACTCTAGTTATTCTAATTTATGTTCTTCTTTCCCGATTCAATGAAAATGAATTCTTTTGTTATCTTCTTTTGCTATTGCATTTATTTTAATTCCATGAGTAGCTAAATTAATTTTTCCAACCCTCTTACGAATGACTTAGTTTCCATCATTTTAATTACATCTATCAGATAGCACGGCGTTTACGCTCAAATTGCTTATCTTGATTGAGTTAATTAATCTAGTTGATTTTATTTGCTGGCCACTTGTTTAAATCACAACAGTTGAGTTTAATTCTGAAAAGGTTAGAGTCAACGGAGTTCATCAAGATAAAATGGGAAGTTACTTAGACATAAGAACTTAAACAAGATCCTAGACATAGGCTCTCTTACCCATTAAACGTAAGTTGGAGTTTTAATTACTTAGGATTCTTCAAGTATTTTACAGACATGTTTTAAATACTGGCCTAATCTTCTAAACAAACCAAAAGCGGTATGGAATAGGAGTTGAACCAGTTTACAATTAGAGAGTAAATTTAGTGTGAGATTCTGATAGGTGTAATTCATTTCTCTTGAAACTAGTTAGTAGTATGAGGGTTGGTTTCAAAATTCTATTTTATTAAATTATAAAACGTGCATTTCAACCAATCAATTATTTTTATTCCCAAACTCGATTGCTCATTCCAACAATTTGCAAAATCAATTTTAAAGGAAAACTAGTCCCTGTGGAGACGAACTTGGAATATTTCCAGATTATTACTTGTGACAGTGTGCACTTGCACTCGTCCCTCTTGCTATTAAGCAAAGGCGCAAGATAGGTACAGACACTCGTGATGGATTGACTTACTGTTAATGCTCAATATCCAAGGACACAAAATATTCTAGATTGAGAAGAGTGCAGCTGTGGGTCTTTAGTGGAGTAACCAATAGTTAACGAATGTTGAGTAATATGGTTAATGAGTTTAATCAATTAATCTCGTATTTTTGGAGCTTTAGATCTGTATGTCAATTAGGTCCCCTTGCTAGCTCACAATGACTAAAACGAGGAACAAGAATTTGTGATGCATTTGAATCTGATTCAAAATATATGGTCTTAATTAAATATGTCGTATTTAATTAAATATTAAATAATTAATTACTAAATTATTTATTTATTCAATTAACTTCTAAATTTAATTAATCAATTAATAATTATTATTTTGATTTAATCAATTAAGTAATAATTAAATTAATAAATTTTAGGGACAAGAGATATGGAAAAAAAATTTTAGCCATCATATTTTGATTTTTCGAATATAACACTTCTTTTTCCAAAAAAAAAAATAAAAATAAAAAAAATGGAGTGCCACATATTAAATGACAACTTTGTCCTGCAGGCCCAATCCCAAGCACAATAACCAAAAAATTAAGCCCAAAATGCGGAAGCCCATAAAACCCTACATTTCGATTTCCCTTCCATTTCCACTAACATATATATATGATATATACTTGATATACTTTTAATTTTCCACTAATATACAATTAATATACTATTGAAATAACTATGATATCTACTGATATAATTTATTATATGATTATGTGATTTACCACTAATATATTTGTGGTATATATTTCATATGTATTTGATTTACCACCAATATACCTCTAATATAAATATGATATCTACTGATATAACTTTTTATATGATTATATGATTTACTATTGATTGATTTACCACTGATATAACCTTGATATATGTCTAATACATATTTGCAATGCATCTAATATACAATTAATTTACTTGTGATATAACTATGATATCTACTGATATAACTTTTGATATGAGATTTGCCACTGACATAATAATGATATATGATTTATCATTGATTTACCAGTGATATATATTTCATATGTACTTGATATACATCCAATTTACCAATGATATACGTTTGATCTAACTGTGATATATGTGTGCTGGTATATATATTTATTATATGATCATATGACGTTCCACGAAAAAATTTGTTTTTGAGATTGAAGTTTTGGTTCAAAATGAACAACTGATATGATTACGTGTTGCTGATATATATAACATGTGACTACATGTTGGAATTGTTGGTAAATACAACTGATATACCACTTATATAACTTCTTATATGGCTATATGATTTACCATTTATTGATTTACCACTGATATATTGTCATAATATATGTTAGATATAACACTGATGTAATTAAAATATATCTTATATTTTGTATATCAGTGTGATATACTCAACTGATATAATTCCGATCATAAAAGAATGAAGAACATAAACACTCTACTACTTTAGAATAGAATAAAGAACAAGATGAGCAGAAACCTATAAAGTATAGTATGATTTTTTTGGAATTCTAAAAAATTTAACCCTAGATTGCAAAGAAGAATCCCAACAATGAACAAAGAACCTATTAAATACGGTATATGTATGATATACGCTGGTATACTGCTGATATAGTACTCTGATATCCCTAATGTGAGTTTCTATGTGATATATATCTAATATACTATTGATATGTTATTCTGATACACCTGTATATGTATGTCATATACTACTGATATAAATATTTGATATGTTTGAAACATAAATATATGATATATTACTGATACGAGTGTTTGATATACTTGCAATATGTATGTTTGTAAAAGGTAATTAGGGAATACTGAAATATTCAAAATAAAAAATCTAAAAAATTTGCTATATTTGAAAATGTAAAAAATTGGTGATATATTGTTTAATATATAAAACTAATTTTGCTATCCAATGTTGTTCCATAAATTTTAATTAAATTAATTAATTTTTAATTTTTAATTGAATTTGTTAATTAAATTAATAATCAATTTGACGTGTTGTGACGTGTTGTTAATAATTGTTAATAATTGCATGGGAGTGGGAGTTGTGACGTGTTGCACCAAGTCACTCGTCATTAAGAAGGTAGAAACTGTTCAGCACTTCAATTCCGCTGGTATAAATTATAGAAAAGTCTCTCTCTCAAACTGTTCTAATCCCTGCAGTGTGAAGGGCCCTAATCGTCACAATGTATTTTTTGTAAAGGAAAACCTCTCATTTCATTTTATACTTGAAAGGTGAGCCTACGACTTTTGCTCAATTGACACACCTCACACACCATTTATTCTTTCTTCCAAATGATCACATTGATTAAAAAATAATCAAACAACAAATGGAGTCATCCCTTCGCCATGACCTTTTCGAATTTGTTCTTTATCAATAGTTCAATAATATAGAAAGTAGTGGAACAATCATGATCTTTAGTAGGTTTACTTATAGACAATGGATTATTTTTTATTTTTTAACTACAAGAACATCTTTAAGACCTATTAGTTTAGTGTCAGTATTAACATTGCAAATTATAATGTGAAATACATTTAAAAGACATTTCCAACCTACAATTTTTCATTTCCATAATATTTTTTTCATAAGAGATTTTACATGGATGAGTTACAAAATGAGCATTGGCACCTGCATATGCATGTAAATTAGTGTCTGCTTCAGAGCAACCATTAGATAATATTCAAGGCTTTGATTTCCCTTCTTCAAACTAACAAGAACTTCATTCAAGTGAAGTTCATTCTCTTTGTTTAAGGTTAAGAGCTGTTCTTTCTATTATTTATAAAGCATCTTTTGTGATTCTCCCGAGCAGCCATGAAATGTTTAATGTGTAGGAATTTTATAGATTTTATATTTTATATTTTATTTTATTATGTTATAGTACTCCTTTAACTTGGCCAATCAACTATTCCTAATAAATAAGATGGACCGGATGCAACGCGTTAAACTTATACACCCTAATAATAGGGGGTGCTCTCTTATAAAAATAGCATCATCTAATAGTCTAAGAGATAGAGTACACTGTGTGTTCCAACATAGTTCCCAACAAATTATTTATGTTAAATACAAAGTGTTTGTTTCAAGTTTTATGATTTTGAGCATACAAGCAATTAGGGATTCGTAAGAGAACTGTACTGCGACACAAGGTCTCTTTAAGGGTTGTTGTATCTTCGGAGTGAAGTGCCATATAACTTAGTGCAGTGGAGGCACATCTTCTCTATGGATAGTGTTTTACGAACGTGCCTCAATCTATAATTTACAGGCATTTATTATCTCACCATTTTAGTGTCGTTTTATTAAATTAATTATGTGTTGGATTATTTTAGAAATTTATATTCCCTAGCTATGTTTCCAACAATCATAGAGAAGATGTGGATGAAAATTTCTAAAATTTTATACGATGTTCACAATGTTCTTTGATGTTATATAATTATTTACTAAATTAGAGGTAAGGCTATGATAGTTTGCACTAAATGTAAAATAGAGTATTGTTAATTTTCTTGAATATACCATGGTGTACGTAGTGTCGTTCAATTTTCTTCATTAACAAATTTTGTGTGAATTTGTTTATGCAAGGATATGCACAACAGTGTATTTCAGATTGCAGCTCGAACTCGGCCTCCGGACCGACCTGAATACTTGGGCGGACCTGCACAAAAAGGTGAGCACTCCAACGATCAAGTCAGTATAGGTCGGATTCCCAGTTTAGTTCGAGGTCAGAAATCATCGCCCCTGATCGTGGAGTGAGGTCCTCTACTTATGGGTGGTAGTCCCGCTAATCTCGCGACGGTTACACTCGGTAATCTCGGGACCGTCGGTTACACCCGGTAATCTCGGGATCGACGGTTACACCCGATAATCACGCCGCTGACAGTAGCTCACATCGGCCCCTACTGAGCTTCCCGGTAGGTCGGACCTCGGCCAGGATCACCTCGGCCCTCATACTTAGCATTTGTCGACGCTAGTGGTGGTGATCTCGGCGGTCCGAGCTGGGCATGACTCATGAGTCATCTTGGAGCACCAATAGGGGTCCTCCACGTGTCCAGGGTATTCTCTTCCCCAAACATTTGCCCCCTCTCTGTCTGGTCCGATCTCGACCTGGCAGAGAAGTTCATTCGATTTGCTTTGGACGTGTGGCGACTTCCTATTCGTGGGAAAATATGACCGTTGCGGTAGATTTATCGTCGGAATATTCAAATATTCCGACACTTCGGATCTTAGGGAGGATCCTAGCCGCTCGTTGATTACACGTGTACGGTGGGGAAATTTTTCCGACGGGCTATAAATGCCCCCAATCCTTTAGGTCATACCTTACGTTCCCTGAATTCTTGGAGTTCGATCTGAAGGCAGCTCGAACCCTTGGTAGGTCGGTCTCTTCCCTCACTTTCTCTTTCAAACGTGGTTGCCATGTCGTCCTCTTTTAGCAGCAACTTAGGATCCGATGAGGATTTAGCTCGTAGGTTAGAGTCCGAGCTCGAGGAGATAGAAAACTTTAGATTCTCCGATGACGGGGAGGATAGTGACGCCTCCACCTCGGGTCAGGGTTTGGAATACCCTTCTAGGATACCTGAGCACTACCTCGGATCCCTTCGTAGAGGGTTCGCTATCCCTGAGAACATCCTCCTCAGGATTCCGGAGGAGGGTGAGAGAGCTGACAATCCTCCAGAGGGATGGGTCACTCTCTACTTCAAAATGTTTGAGTACGGCCTCAGACTTCCCCTTCACCCTTTTGTCCAAGAATTTCTCTTCCGGACTGGGTTGGCTCCGGCTCAAGTGGCCCCCAATGGGTGGGGCGTCATTTTCGCTTTGGCCATCCTTTTTCTACGAGCTCGGGATAGCAAAGAGGCCGAGCTGTTGGACGTAGACCAGCTCCTCGCGTGCTTCGAAGCGAAAAGGATAGCTAAGAAGCCTGGTCGGTTCTATATGTGCGCAAGGAAAGGAGCAGGCGGTATAGTTAAGGGGCCGACCTCCATCAAGGGATGGGTGAGGAAGTGGTTCTACGCTTCTGGGGAATGGCTTGCAAAGGACGAGTCAGGTCGTTCCTTCTTTGACGTCCCCACTAGGTTTAGGAACCTAGGTACGGAGTAGTTCTTGCTTTTTGTGATTTTCTTTTCTGTCATTCAGGTCTAACTCAGATTTTGTCTTCGTACAGTTTCAATCCGACCAGTCCCCGAGCTTACGCAAGCCTCCTTCGACACGTTGAAATATTACAAGGAGCGCTCTCCGAGGGGTAGGAAGGTCGGAACCTTGGTGACCGACAAGCTGTTGCTTGAGTCCGGGTTGCTAGATTACAACGCCGCAGTTCGTCCCATTGAATCCTCAAGGCCGAACTCCGAACTTGGTATGCCGAGCTTGCTTCCCTCCTTTTTCCTCTATCCTTGTGTTGACCCCTGTTTTATTTTACAGCCATGGTTTGCGGATTTGCAAGCAACGTGAAGCGCAAGTCCAAGGGCCGAGCCCATGCTCTTGAGGTCGCCCAGAGTTCGAAACCTGCCACTCCTACTGTGGTAGGGCCTGCCTCGGAAGATCCAGCCCCGGTGATCGAGCTGGAGTCTTCTAGGGGTCCTTCGAGGGAGCAGCGCCCAGGGATCAGACCGAGGCGGTGGACGCCTTGCCCTTGGGCGAGGAGGTGAGGGAGGAAGTCCCTCTGAAGCGAAGGAAGAAGAAGAAGAAGACGACCTCCCCCTTGGAGGTCGGAGCTCGTGGGGTCTTGCCTGCGAGCTTCGCAGATCAGGTAGACGATCCTGAGGCCAGGATAGGCGGGACGTCCGACGTGACGGCACGGTTCAGAGTCCAACCGTCAAGTTCTGGGGTGAGGGACCAGGTGTCCCGCATCTCGGCCGCAAGTTTGGACCGCTGCCTAAGGAGGGCGTCCAAATTTGTGAGCGACCCAGGGTCCGTTCTGCAGAGGACCATCGACTACGCCGCTGAGGTAAGATTGGTGTTTTTGCTCGATTTACCTAACAGGTAGCTCGGTCTAACTTCTTTTTTGTACCTTTCCTCAGGCATTCGTTGCTTCCATTCAATCGGCTCTGGCCATGAAGGCCGAGCTGGATGGGAGGGAAGTTATGGCAGCGAGGGAGAAATAGGAGTTCTCTGCTGCCTTGGAGGCTGCTTCCTCCACCATGAAGGATGAGCTGCTGAAGGCTCACTCTGAGGTGGAAATTTTGAAGGCCGAGGTGGAGACCAAGGCCGAGCTGCTGAAGAAGGAAGAAGACAGACGCAAGGTCCAGCTCCGAGCTGCCCATGCTATCACCCGGGGCTTAGAGAAGGAGAAGTTCCAACTCCTAAAGGAGAAGGACGACATGCTCCAGGCACTTGAAGCGAAGGATAAGGAGCTGCAGCATGCGACTGCCGAGCTGGAGACGGCAAAGGAGCGTCTCAGCAATGGAGTCCTATTGGAGGAATCGTTTAGGCAACATCCTGACTTCGATGGATTTGCCAAAGACTTCTCTGACGCGGGCTTCAAGTTCCTCATGAAGGGCATTGCTTCCGACATGCCTGACCTTCAGATCGATCTCAGTGGTCTGAAAAAGAGGTATGCCGAGCAGTGGGCGTCTGGGCCTGGCGGCACCCCTGGCCCCCAAGCGTTGGTGGATAAGTATGTCAGAGATCTGGACTCTGACGACTCCGATCTCGAAGAGGACCAAGTCGGCACCACACAGGAAGGCGCTCCTCAGGCGGGCTCTTAGGCGATCATCCTTCATGAGGCCTTTCTCTGTCTTTCTTCTCTTCTCTTTTGTTTGTAAGTGTCAGGGCAGAGCTGCAAGGTCTATAAGCCTTGGCTCTGCTCTCCATTCAATAAAGAGGCTCCCATTTGTTTTTACTTTGTCGTCGGCAACATCTTTCCTTTGCTTTTTCTTTGAACTGCAGCCAATGTCACCTCGCAGCTCTTACTTTTGAGGTCGCACCTTCAATTATAATTTGAAAGTTCGAATTTGAATCTCTGTCTAGCATTCAATGCATTGCACCAACTTTGGATTTTTAACATCGCACCCTTAACTTAAAAACGTTAAAAGGCTAAAATCCTAAGTCCGTAGCTATTCTTCACATCGCTCCTCGTACCCTCAAGTTCGGAGGCTTGACCATTTTGAACTTTCCACATCGTCCCTTTACCTTGAAGGTTTGAATTTAAAGTTCATCAGTGGTTTTGGCATCACACCTCGTACCCTTAGGTTTTGGAGGATTGAATTTTAACCGACTGCTGGAATGTGATCGCGTGGGAGTCCGTGGCCCCCATTTAATTTCTGGTCGAACTCGGAATCATGAAATTAAATCATCACATTTATTCCGATCATAATTCTTTTGAAACAGTGTTTACAAATCCATTGAAAACCCTTTTGGCATTTCAAGGATAATAATGCTTCAAGTGCTCCGCGTTCCACGGGTGCGCGAGGACGTCTCCTTTCAGATCGGCCAATACGTACGTCCCAGGTCGGACTATGCCCTTGACCTCAAACGGGCCCTCCCAGGTCGGATCAAGGGCACCCACATGGGTTTGGACCCTCCTTAATACCAGATGTCCGACCTGAAAGGTCCGAGGTCGAACGCGGGCGTTCTAATGTCTGGCCATTCTGCCCTGATATTCCGCCAGGCGTAGCTGGGCCATTGCTCTTCTTTCTTCCAACAAGTCGAGGTTGAGGAGTAGCTCTTCCTCATTTGCCGTAGGCTCGTAATGCTCTACTCTGTCAGATGGCATGCCGATCTCAACCGGGACTACAGCTTCGGAGCCGAAGGCCAGGGAGAACGGGGTCTCACCCGTCGATTCTCTTTGGGTGGTCCGGTACGACCATAGAACCTCTGGTAGCTCCTCGACCCACCTACCTTTCTTGGAGTCCAATCTAAGTTTGATGCCTCGCTTGATGATCTTGTTCACTGCCTCCACCTGCCCATTTGCTTGCGGATGTGCGGGGGACGAGCTAAGGTGACTTATGCCAAGCTTGCTGCAAAAGTCTTTGAAATTGGCGTTGTCAAACTGCTTCCCATTGTCTGTCAAAATGGCCTGCGGTATATCAAAGCGACATATGATATTTGTCCATACGAAGGACGTGACTCTGGATTCCGTTATGTGGGAGAGCGCCTCGGCCTCAGCCCACTTTGTGAAGTAATCCACAGCAACCACAGCGAACTTGGTCTGGCCCCTGCCCAAAGGGAAAGGACCAATGATATCTACCCCCCACTGCGCGAATGGCCACGGGGCCGAGATTGGGTGAGCAGCTCGGGAGGTTGGTGGATTATGCTTCCGTAGCGTTGGCAATTGTCGCAAGTTCTAACGAACTTCTTGGCGTCCTGGCTGAGGGTCGGCCAATAGTATCCTTGTCGGATCACTTTGGCTGACAGCGACGGGGCGCCTGAGTGATTGCCGCACACCCCTTCGTGGATTTCTCTGAGGACGTACAGGCCCTCTTCAAGGGTTAGGCATCTCAATAGAGGCAGGGAAAAGCCGCGTCGGTACAATGCTCCACCTCGGACCACGAACAGAGCTGCTCGCCTTGCCAACTTTCTGCGCTCCTTGGGGTCTTGTGGTGAGTTGCCCCTAATGAAGTCCGCAATCGGGTCCATCCATGAGGACTCTGGAGCGCCGATCTCCATCAGATCTGGCTCTGAGATCGAGGGATTATCTAAGATCTCGACGGGGACCGACCTGGCCAGGTCGGTCTCGTATGCCGACGCTAACTTGGCCAAGGCGTCAGCATTAGAATTTTCTGCTCGGGGAACCCGACTTACTTCGTAAGTTCGAAACCGGGCGAGGTGCGATCTGACCTTGCCCAAATACTTCTCCATTCGGGAGTCTTTGGCTTGGTACTCTTCCTTGATCTGGCTTACAACCAGCTGGGAGTCGCTGAAGACCTTAACACAAGAGGCCCCCAATGCTCTAGTCTTCTACGTTTTTCTAGATCTCGTTCTTGTCTAAAACTCTGTCTTCTTTGATATCTTCTAAATCAGTTTTTTTCAAGGTGAAATCATTCAATTTCGTAAATCTGTCAAGAAAAAATTAAAAAAAACTGAGATTATGATTTCTTTTGTTCTTATTTTGTTATTTACACCTTCATGTTCGATTTTACTTCAGCATGTTTAATCCCTACTTTGGTTTTTAAAACTAGCCATTGCTATTTAATATTATGGTTACACTTTCTATTCATTTACTAGTCTTGCATTGAATTCTCATTCTTAATTTTGCCACTTCATTGTTGTTTAATTCCAAACCATCTATATGTTTAACTTTGCTTTCATTTCTTTCTAGCTTCCATTCTAATTGTGTCCATTATTCTTTTTTTTATTCACTTGTTTCTTTGTTGTTATTCGGGTTACTCCTAAAATCACGCTCTTGTATGAGTTCTTATGTGCTATCTAAACCACTTGAAATGCACATTGCTCTTTGACTTTGCTACTCACTTACCAATTTGTTTGATGTGTGTAAGAGTGAACTAAGTCGTGAGGGAGAGATTGAAAGGGAGTGATACATTATTTTGAGTGTTGAGTGTTAAACACGAGTAAACTTCATTAACGAGTGGAATAGTAAGGGAGTGCTTGTGAGGTCCATTTTTCTTTGTTACTTTAACTTTGTTTCGCAGCCATGTTTCACACTGGACGTTCACAGAAATCGAAGTTCCACCATAGTCGAAGACAATATGATAACCACCATGGCGACGATCCATATACGAAGGAACTGGCCGGGATTCACAAAAACATAAATGACCTCAATGAATTGTGCCAAGAGTTCAAAATGCTATACGAAGACATGAGGAGGCATGCTACAAAATCGGATAAAAAAGAGAATGATTGTCCTATGCCTCAAGAGGAAAATCATCAACACATTCTAAATGAGGGAGAGAATCAAGATGCCGTTGACGATACGAATGTTGAGACTGTTATGCATGCCCAACAAGAAGATTTTAATATTGATGTTGTTATTTATGATGCTGAAGAAGATGTGCATGTTGAGGTTTTGACGCGTGATGAGTACACAACCACAGAGGAGGTACTTATTGAGAAAGCGCACGAGATTACAAATACTGTGCAACTTGGGGAGAGTAAGAAAAGCACGCAACTGCAAAATGCAGACCTCGGCAACACTCAGAAGCAAAATTAAAAAAAACTGAGATTATGATTTCTTTTGTTCTTATAGCAAAAATGTTAAGAAACCCTTGAGAGTTGGATCTAAGAACCTTGCTAACGAACAAGACCCATAGAACTCAATCCCAAAAACCCCGAAAACAAGTATGGAATCAACCCAAGGAAAAGTTTTAGAACGGATTACCTTGATGATCAATATCAAGAGTAGAGAAAACTTGTTTCTAAACTCGTGATTCAAATCACTCCACAAGAGGTATGATCAACACCGCTTGAATGATCCTAACATGCAAATTCTAAAGACACAAGAAATTGCACAGGAAATGGGAGATAAAGCTCTCAACCAAGCTAATGAGAAAACTCACTTTTCATTCAACTTCAAATTGTGTTTACAACAAGACATCTCAGGGCTATATATAGTCATCCTAGCAAGCCATATGAAAAGTCTTAAGCAAATGAAAAGACTTGTAACTTACCAGAAATGAAAATACTTGTAAATGAAAAGACATAACTTACAAGAAATGAAAAGGTCAAGAACATGGAAAGCCAACCAAAATAAGTGCAATCTCGTCCATAATGATGGATGTGAGTGTTTGACTTGGTTTTTGAATTAAATGAGTTGACTTTGACTTGTCTTGATGGAGTTGACTTTGACCTTGACCAAGTGGACTTTGACTTGCCTTAAAAACACTTAAAAATGCATAACTTGCACCAAATTGAAGTGCATAGTTCCAACTTCTTGCACATCTTCCTTTTTTTCTCTTGTCGAGTTCAAGAACGCTTGGACACGAAGTAGCAAAGCTTGTTGAAGTTTCCTAGCTCTCGATCTTGTAATCGGTCCATGAGGCATAACAAAGGTAGCTTCTTGGTTCATATCACAACGGCTAGTGAATATGATATTTAACAAAACATATTGGATAGAATATGGAGGTCTACGTAGATGACATGCTTGTAAAAAGTGTGACGTCCGCACAACATGTGGCTGACCTAATAGAGTCTTTCAATGTATTACGACCCTGGAAAATGGAGCTTAATCTGACCAAGTGTGTATTTGGAGTGTCTTCAGGAAAAATTCTAGGCTTTATGGCTAATCGTCGTGGAATTGAGGCCAATCCATATAAAATCAAAGTCGTTCTATTGATGGACTCTCCAAAAATATTGAAGCAAGTCCAATGCTTAAATGGCCAAATACCTGCATTGAAACGATTTGTCTCCAGGTCTACAGACAAATGCCTCCATTCTTTAAAATTCTTAGAATGAAAGGGAAATTGAGTGGACAAAAGAGTGTGAACAAGCACTCAACAAGTTGAAAAGTACATGGGTACAGTGCCATTACTCTCTAAACCTGAACCAAGCAATTGCTTGTATTTTTACCTTGCTCTCTTGGACTTGACGGTTAGTTCGGTCTTTATCCGAGATAATGGAGTCGACAAAAACCAGTGTACTACACTAGAAAGTGGATGATTAATACAGAAACCAGATCTCCAAGCATTTTAGCATTGGCTTTGATCACTTCTGCTCGGTCGCTGCGGCCATATTTTCAAGCCCATAGGATTGTCGTCTTAACGAATTTCCCATTACGGCAAGTCTTCTATAAACCAAAACTTTGGGTAGGTTAATGAAATAGACGTTAGAGTTGAATGAGTATGACATCAGTTTTGAGCCTCGAGTATCCTTGAAGGGTCAAGCCTTCGCCGTCGTTATGGCTGAATTAACAAACAAATCAAATGACAGTCGATTCTAAGAAACAGTGAACTCTATACATCGATGGGTCATCTAAAGAAAAAGGTGTGGAGTCAGAATCCTTTTACAATCTTCGAAAGGATCATGGTTCGAATACGCATTGAGATGTTATTTCAGGGCATCTAATAATGAAGCAGAGTACGAAGCTTTATTTTTTTGACATCAGATGTCTCAAGGTACGGGTGTAGCATATTTGATAGTCGTTAGTGATTCCCAACTCATAGTTAACCAGATCACTAAAGAATTTCAAGCAAAAGACAAAAAATGGCTAGATATTTCCAAAAGGCACGAGAAAATTTAGCAAAATTTAGAGACTTTGTGATAAGGCAAATATCTCGTTCAGAAAATTCGAACTGATGCATTAGCATGGTTGGCTTATACTTCTGTAACTGACTTATCTCATACTATCCTGGTCGAAATGCTAGGTGCACCATCAATAAATGACGAAGAAGATTGTGAAGTCACCGTGCGTGCTAACTTTTGGAATGATCCAATAGTAGAATTTCTCCAAGGTGTACAAGCAGAAATCAAAAATGAAAGACATAAATTAAGAAGACAGGTTGCACACTACTTGATTCTACACGGGGTGTTGTAAAAGTAGGGGTATTACTTGCCACTGTCGAAATGCTTAACCACCAATGAAGCAGAGTATGGATCTGCGAAGTACATGAAGGAATTTGTGGAAGTTATAGTTGAAGGGATCGGATCTCGTAGCGGAAGCGCGTGAACGCGTGTGTTTCGATATTGTTTTAGAATTACAATGAAGAAAATACATAAGCACGAATAAAAGGAAGTTAGTGAAACATACATTTGAAGACACCTGTTCAAATTAGACACCAACACCACCAAAAAGTGTTCCTCGCTATCCTCTAGATGTTAAGAACTCGATTTGTGGGAACCGTCTTATAATTGAAAGGGAAATTGAGAGATCGAGGGAGAGATTTTTTCATTGGAGTTTCACAAACTCAATTAACCGAGGACCTAGGGACCAAAAGGAATGGGAGAACCTTCCTTTTTATGATGAAGAGTAACTGGGGAAGTCAACTTCCCCACTTAACTTTCTTATTTCCCACAATTAATGGTGGGAAGTTCGCTTTCCTCCCATTTTTTTCCCTCTTTCTTTCTTTTTTTTCTTTTTTTTTTAATAAAAACAGTTTTATAAGAATAATAATTAACTAAATCTATTTTAATTCATTACACAAAAGAATTATTAATTAAATTTAATTTAATCTCATTTAATTTAACCAAATTAATATATCACATTAATTAAATTAAATTAAACTTAAATTAATCAACCATATTCTAATATCCATCGCTGTCATAATTTTGTATTACAATGTATTAACAGACATTATACTAATTGCATCTCATAGAAGTAACCTTAATTCGCTTTAACAAATTTGAACAGTTCAAATTTTTTTCTAGACTAAATGTTCTTAACTATCCTTTACGAACTAGCAAGGAGACCTAATGGACCTACATATCTGAAGCTCCAACGATATGAGATTAATTGATTAGACTCATTAACCATATTAATCAACATTCGATGACTGTTGGTCACTCCACTACAGACCCACAGCTGCACTCGTCTCGCTGTAGAATATTATGCGTCCATGGATTTTGAAAATTAACGGTAAGTCAATCCTTCACAAGTGTTCATAACCACAGATGGGTCAAATTACCATTTTACCTCTGTATTACATCTTGTACCTTAACTACCGCTGATCCTCTAATGAACAACCCGGTCATGGGCCAACCAATATTTGAAAGTCCCTATCAGGCCAGTGATTGGGTGGGGCACCTTGTTCAAGTCTCGAAGACAGCACTTAAGAGAACACTCATCTACTTACTCTAAATTTGGGAAGTAGTGAATTCGATCTTGTGCAGTTATGTTCCCAGCCCCTCACTCCGTCTGGTCCCCACAATGGTAGGAATATTGAGTCGGCGACTCGAGCCACTCTCACCCATACAAATCAAAGGACGAGCCCTAATATGCAGGAGTGCAGAAGTCACTCATGATTGAGATTGAGTTACCTAGTTATCCTATTGAAATATTAATCTATTAGCTAACAGTATTACAGCTAAAGATTAATTATTCCGCGGTCTGGTCTTATACAAACTCATTGTATACGATACCCCCACTCGTATGTCTCCACACGAACGACCTGGATCAAGGCCTTTGTAACTATTACAAAGTGGACTATATCCATAGTGCTACCAAGATAAGGTACCAAACCTTATCCATATAATATAGACCCTTTCAGTTACTACTGGAACATTGTCCACCTGCATATTGAATATATACTGTATATATACAGTATATATCAAATATATACGCCGTATATCTATTATATACTGTTCTAGTTTCATAACATAACCTCAGATGTTAGTTTATTGGATTTTAGTTTAATGCAATTCTAAGAGAAATATCAATAACAACTTTATTGAATGAATATTTGTTTTATGTTTAAAAACCACGAGTTTAGGGCATAAAACCCAACAAAGTCCCAGTTGAACTAAACTATAGTGGGGTGTACAAAAGCGAAAAGCAATAGTGGGTTGTACAATAAAGTACAAATACAATAAACTAGGGCATACACTATACCTTTTACAAGTCTCCCACTTGCCTTATGCTATATTGTACATATCTCGTAGGCCTAGGCTTTGTAGATTGCCCTCGAACACTTTAGCCATAAGATCCTTTGTAAACAGATCAGCAATGTAATGCTCTGAAGCGATCTTCATGACGATCGCGTCCCCTCGTGCATGATTTCTCATATCAAGTGATACTTTCTCTCTATTTGCTTGCCTTTTTTGTGACTTCGGGGTTCATTAGAATTTGCCACAACACCACTGTTTCCACAATAAAGTGTAATGGGCAAAGTCATGTTTGGAACAACTTCCAAATTAGTTAAGAACTTTCTAAGCCACAACGCCTCTTTTGCTGCTTCACAAGCGGCAACATATTCGGCCTCCATTGTGGAGTCTGCGATGCATCCTCGTTTGATGCTCCGCCGTACTATAACTCATCCATTAAGAGTGAACAATGATCCGAAAGTCGATTTCCTTGAATCCTTATCACTTTGGAAGTCAAAGTCAATGTAACCTCTAATGATCAAATCCTTAGCGCCATACACAAGCATTAGTTCCTCGTTCTCCCAAGATACTTGAGGATTCCCTTAACGACAGTCCAGGGATCATGGATTAGATTGATACCTATGACAATCCCTACTACATATCAAATGTCAGGCCTAGTACTCAACATGACATACATCAGGCTGCCCACTGTTGAAACATAGGGAATGCGTCTCATATCCTCAACTTTTTGAGGTGTCTTAAGACTTTTTTCCTTAGATAGAGAGATTCCATGTCTGAAAGGTAGTAAACCTTTCTTGGAATTTTGAATTGAATATTTTACAAGCATTTATCCATACAAGTTGCATGAGACAGGACTAGTGTTTTGTTCTTTCGATTCCTTATGATTTGAATCCCCGTAGCAAACCGAACGTCTCCTAAATCTTTCATTTGGAATTCAGTTGCTAGCCACATCTTAATGTTAGTTAGGAAACCTACATCATTCTCAATGAGTAGGATATCATTCACGTACAACACCAAGAAAGCTACAATGTTGTTGATGTTTTTCTTGTATACACAAATCTCATTGTCAAAACCATAAAACTTGATTGCAGTATAAAATCTTATATTCCAAGATCGACATGCTTGTTTTAATCCATATATGGATCTTTTAAGCCTGCAAAATTTTTGCTCTTGATCTTGCTTAATGAACCCTTATGGTTGAGACATATAAATACTCTATTCAAGATTGTCATTCTGTAAAGCGGCATTAACATCAATTTGTCAAATTTCATAGTCATAAAACGTGACAATGGACAAGAGTATTCTTATAGACTTTAGCATGACAATTGGGGAGAAGGTTTCTTCATAGTCCACCCCTTCTCTTTGGGTGTAATCCTTTGCCACGAGTCTAGCCTTAAAGGTCTGTACCTTTTCTTTGGCGTCTCGTTTTTCCTATAGATCCACTTATAACCTATAGGTTTGACCCCATCAGGTTGATCTATAAGTACATAGACTCCATTTCAAGGTTCACAGCTTTGATCCATTTGTCATTATCAACATATTCCATTGCCTTTTTGTAGGCAATGTGTCCTCAATGCCATCATCAGGTACAATGACCTGGGTTTCTGTTAAACACACATAATGATCAAGTCGTGTCACAACCCTCCCACTACGTCGAGGCACTCTAAACTCTTGAGATGAATGTAACTTACGGGATGTAGTAGCGCCATCAACAACTATTACTGAAGTGCTAGCATTATCAACAACTTTTGTTGATGTATTTGTAGATTCATTGGAATTCTCATTTAACACAATCTTGCTTCGTGGTTTATGATCTGGTAAGAACCAATTTGTTATTGATTTCTACAAAGGGGAAAAAATATATATTTATTGGAATTGTTGGAGTTAAGAAAGGCATTTTGGTCTTTTGACAAAAAAAAAAGACAAAAGAAAAGAAATTTGAGTTGTTTTTTTGAGGTGATACGTGTATTGGTGTGGGTTTTGGTATGTGTGACAGGTGTTTAAAAAAAAGATAAAAAAAGAAAATGAAAGGTAGAGAGCAGCGAGCGGAAACGAAGGAGAAGAACGAAAAAAAGAGAGGGAAGTGAGAAGAAAACAGAGGGGAAGAAGATGCTCAAGTTTGCTGATAATTTGTAGCTGAGAACCTTGGTTTTGAAGTTGGAATCGGAGAACTCAACAACTGAAATTAGAAGACCAATTTGGTAATTAAGCTTTTTTTTTTGCAAAGGTATGTTCCTTAAAATTAAAAATTATTTTAACCATCATGGGATGGCTCGAGTGGTCAATGAGGGCCTTTGTAAATAGTAAAGGATTTAGAGGGAATGAGTTCAAACCATGGTGGCCACCTACCTAGGATTTAATATCCTACGAGTTAACAGTAATTTTATTACTTAATTTGAGTTCAACCAAAAGAATGTGGAATTTGGATAATTAATTTATTTTGAAGTTGTTGTGATTAATTTGGAATTAGTTTATGTTGGAATTAAGTGAAATAATTTGGTATTGAATCAATATTTCAGGTAAGACAGAAATTGGAGCAGCGTAGTGGTTATTTTATTAAACGCTTTTGGATATCTATTATAGAATTTATGAGAAATTATATATATTCTAATAGAATTTCAAGAAAGTATATACCATGTAGGTTTTAGCATTTGTGTTAAGAATATAAGAAAATGCGTGAGAAAGAACTATTTTAGAAATGTTTATTAGAATTGAGAAATGCTTTATGATTTAGAGAAATGTTTGAGAAAAGTTATGAAATGTTATTTAGAAAGAGATTTCAGAAAATGAATTTAGAATTTCTATTTAGAAAGAAATATTTCATAAATGATTTGAGAAAGTTAGAAATGTTCTTAGAAAGAAGAAAGAATAATTTTAGAACGGTTTATGAGATTGAGAATAGTTTTCAAACCACCATGTTATGTATCGAGGTGATTACCCGTATGCTAGATAAATGTGTTTCTATAGTATACCCAGAAATAGAAGGTCTTTGGGACCATTTGACTCCACGTGTTAGAGAATTATTCTGCTATGCGTATTGAGATTAATCTATGCTAGTAGACCATAAATAGAATTATTCTGCTGTATGTATTGAGACTACGTTACGCCAGTAGACCATAATAGAATATGGATACACGTGTGGTGTTCAGTTTTATCTATCTATTTTATGTTTGAAAGAAGAATGTTTTAAATATTTTAGAATGTGTTTTAGAGCATGTTGAGAAGTTGGCGTAACTAGGTCGCAGGGACACAGGGGAATGCCGGTTCGATTAGAGCCAAATCCGACAGCGTTGTTTTTTCGATTTGCCTGAAAAGAAATTGTTGTTACAAGTTATGTTTATAAAGTTTACTGAGTTACATGAGAATGTTTGTTACTTTAGTTTCATGAAGCTTGTTTTAAGAATTGAATTTTCTGCTGTTTATGAAAGAAGTTTTACGAGAATATTTTCTTATTAACCTACCACTCACTGAGCTTCCCAGCTCACTATTTATGTTTTGTTTCCCCCCAGGCTGTACTTGAGTGCTTGAGTTTCTGAGTTCAAGAAGAATTTAGTTCAGCTTCTGCCACCCAGAGTAATTGATGATTTGCATATCACTTTGTACGTACCTGTAGTTGATGTAAAACTGTTAGCACCATTTTGATAAAACATAATGTATAGAATGGATGTAATAATGGTTGTTCTGTTGAGATTATCATTTTTTTTTATTGTGCATCCATTCGGGGTTGTCAATCAAAGTTCAGGTCAAAGATAAGAAGAAGTTGACCATTGACTTCGTAGTTAGTCGGGGTCTGTGGTCGGTGCGACTCATTTTAGGACTAGTAGGTGTTTTAGGACGGGTCGTATCAGATCTATTGTGTGGTCTTCTTCCAATAATGTAGCATTTGCCGATACAAAGACTTTATTTTATTGTGGATCAAAGAAGAGTCCACCTCTTGTTTATTTTGGGTAACCTAGGAATAGGTACACTTTTAAACGAGATTTCACGTTCTTCAGGTTTGTGGCTAACATATGTGCTAGACATCCCTAAATTCTGAAGTGACATTGTTGAACGATAATGTATCCCTTACGTGCAAGTGTACACGTTCGTTGTAGCAAGAAATAAAAAGTTCGAAACCACAAGGAATGCTAACTAAACACTTTAATAAAGACTCAAGCAAGCTAAAACATGAATAGAAGATGTTAGGTAACAAAGGCAACCCGAGAAATATAGAAAATAAGAACTGCAATGCACAGTGAATATTGTAAACCTGCACCTAAATTTGATTTACAAAACAGTAAGCAATTGAAATGGCTAACGAACTTCTTTTTGACAAGGTATGGGGGAAAATTGAATGTGACTTTTTATGGGCTATGATATAACATTAACAATGTGAGTACTAGCCAAATAGACATGGAGCCTTTCCAGGCATCCTAGATTTTCTGCTATTAGCGTTTTTAGACAAACTTAAACAGTATTTAGAAGCAGTTTATAGCCATGCTAGGTGAGCCTTATTCCTAAGTACCCACTCCTAACACAAGCAGAATCTAGCACGAATTGAAGTTTATCACTCTCTATTACACTTTTCCAAGAGTTAACAAGGAGGTATTTCAACAAAGGTGATCAAACATGCTGAAAATAAATTTAAACACAACTTTAGCTCAATACTCATTCATCATTAACGCTGAAAGCACAGTATACAACCCAAGAGAATAGTTCACAACATTTCCCCCTTACAAATGGGTTCAGCTATGCATATTCATAGGAAAAAAAATTAAAACAAGAAGAACTACAATGGAAAATAGATGCAAGAGTGAACACAAGGAGCTAAACGTTCAGCTCCTTGTGGGCATCTCTCACCTTCTTTTGCTTCAGCAACGGTTTGAGCCTCCACCTTTTTCTCGCCTTGCTCGAACTGAATTTGGGAGGATGTCTTGAAGTAAGGGTTGATTGATGTGACAAGTGTGTGGAGGCTTCCTTTAATGTAGGCTTTTATACACTCATTTGTTTTTAGGGCAACAAACAACATCCGTGGGCCCCAACTCTCACTTCTAGGTGATTTCTTCATTTAC
The DNA here is from genome assembly GCF_013281855.1 of Momordica charantia. Classification (NCBI taxonomy): domain Eukaryota; kingdom Viridiplantae; phylum Streptophyta; class Magnoliopsida; order Cucurbitales; family Cucurbitaceae; genus Momordica; species Momordica charantia. The sequence continues at coordinate 9,360,972 of NW_028275161.1, read as the reverse complement.
TGTGGTAACTCCCATTACAACTGTGTCCAACAAAGTGTCCAAAATTAGAACTTCTAACAAAATTCGCAAGGCTAAGAAGAATGGAAATATTCTAGCATTTCAGATAACACTTACTGTAGATTAGGTGTTAGTTTGGCTATCATTAGCTAATTTATACAGAATCGACCTTGATCGATGCTTTTTTTTGGGTGACTCACCAACCGACCCAGCAGTGATCGGCAGGCGGTGGACTCTTTCATTAGGGAAGGGAAGAAGGGGCATAAGCACGAAAGATGCCGTACACTTGAGTGGCAAAGGAAAGCGAGATCGTACCTCTTTTTCCAGGCCTGTTTTTATCGCCCAACTCTTTTGGAGAATTATCGCACCCTCAAACTTAAACTATTGCTTGTCCCATGCAATACTAGTGTTTGACTTCTCAAGCGCTGAAATTTTGCTCACCGAGCATGCCAACTACTGCTACCACTACCTAAGATCCTTTACTATGGTAAGTTTGTCTCAGCCTGCATTAGCATCCTATTAGAAAGGAAACAACAAACTCTTGCAGTAAGACTGATGCAAATCCAACCACGGATCCATTGACTGTACCCGGGGGACCAATTACAAGAAGCAAAGCAAAAAAGATTCAAGAGGTTTTCATAATACATCTTCAAAGGCTAGCTAATGCACACGAGGAGACAAAGATTTCGCAGGCAAAAATTCTTTACAATGTTAATTTAATGAGTCAAGAAGAAAATGGAGCAAAGATGGCACGGGAAAAGTTGTCTATTTTGAGAGATGGCACGGAGGACAAAAAAAGTGTGCAGATTGGTGAACAGGTGCCTTTGCAGATTGCACCTCTTGGGAGTTTGTGATGTCAAAGCTTGTCAAATCTCATCCAAACGTAAAGCGCCTCCTACATGTGATTTCCAAGACAATTTATTTACGTTTTTGGATTTACATTTAGTTGTCTAGTTTGATGTGCAATCATGTTTTAATTTGCATGTCTTATTTTCTACAATTTGCATTAAATAGGATTTGAAAGACTTTTGGTGTTCCTCATGTTGAACGACCCTTTGGCCTATTTAAAGGCTTGTAATCACCTTGTTTTGGGAGATTAAAACATATTGAAATTCAAGAACTTTTGTTCCTTAACACTTTTGGTGTTGCTTCTTTCAAATCTTGCTTTAGGTTTGATGTTAAACCGATTCATTGGATTAGTCTCGATCAAGCTAATTCTGGAGTGAGTCGTCTTAGGATCTAGGAGTGTCTATCGTAGATTCTAAGTCCGATCTAAGAGTGATTCATCTTCTAACCTTACTATTGGTTGGAATCATTCGGTAAGTTAGTCGTTTTTGTGAATGTTTGCAAGGATCCTAGAAGGACCTCTAGCTTTGTAAACACGAGCAACCTTGGTGCTTATCAAAGACTAATGTTCTTTATTTCACATAAGATAACTTCATTCCATCCTGACCCTTAAAAGCCTTTGAAAAATTCTCCTCAGCTTCCTTTCTAAAACAGACACCTTACTTCTGATTGATAGCTCACTACTGCCGTCACAAGATAACTATGGGCTACCAACCATTCCGCGCTGTGCAGTTCTTTACAATGTTTTTTTTTCCATAATTGAATTACAGGGTGCAAAATTTAACATAGCTTTACAATTAGGGAATACAAGGAAGAGTGTTGCAATAAGGATTAGAATCCCTCACTCCCAAACTTAGAGCGGAGCATTGTCCTCAATGCTGAATGAAGGAGTCGAATGAACCTGACAAGGCCCCCCCAAACTTCAATTGAAGATAGGCTGAATATGAATGATATAGGGAGGACTACCTATAACGATTGTTTATAGAAAGGTGAACTTTTGTAGATTTTGCCGAGTGACACTAGCTCACTAACAGCATGCGAAGATGGAAGCTAAGCTCCTGAAATTCAGCTAAGAACAAATTTCTAGGGCAGCTAAGGGATACTAGCAAAGTGAAGCTATCCTATTCTACATTAAAGAACATTAGAAATAAGGCAAGAACTGATAGCTGTCTATCTAACTTCAGCAAGAACAGGCTTCCTTCAAATTTTCACAGACCAGATATCATAGGTAGAAGCTAAAAATAGATTGGCATGCACAGTTCACTTATTCCACACTGAAGTTCTTCATATCTTGCTTCTACTGAGCTGCTAAAAGGAAATAAAAGAAAACTAAACAGCTACTTACAAATTTAAACTAACTAGACTACTAGCCACATAGTTATCTAAAACATGCATAACTTAAACTACTGAAATTAAAGAACTGAAAGTTAAATTGTAGAAAACTAAACATATTTTGAGCAGGGCAAAGTCAACTCCCCTTGTTATCCTTCTTCTTCATCACTGGCGCTGCCTGCGGGCTAAGATGCGCTAGCATCTTCTTCTTCAACAGTCTGCTCCACAGAAAATTTCTAGAATGGATGGGAGAAGTTCCTCATCAAGGTCTTGCAGATCATAGTGTCTAACACATCGTAGATAAGCCTGCTGTCTTCTTACTACGGCAGCTACAAATCCTATAATGCAGCTAAGTTGCTCCATCATGCTAAACTGTTTTGAGGTTTCTTCTTTGATGGTGAAGGTAATATTTCCCCCCTCTCTAACTATGATCCACTACGTTAAGCCTCTCAATGGCAGCTTCATTGATTACTTTGTTGTCCTTAAGTACTTGATCTGCTTCTTCTACTCTTACTCCAAAGAGGATACATAGCTGTGTGATCAGATTCGGGAAAAACAAATTTCCCTGCTTTATTTTTTCCACAATAGGGATCTCCATCTCAATAAGCTGGGCTAAAATTATGCTAAGGTCTTCCATTATGCAAAACAGAAGCATAACTGTTTCTTAGTGATGGAAGCATCATGCGTAGTTCGCATGAGCTTGCTCTTTAGTAGGTGGTGCCATTCATTTGCTTCTGGCTTTAGGTATGCAGGAAGGAAGGTCCGAGCTCCCCTTGTTGATAGATGTCATCTAGCTCCCTTTATTCCTATGCATTTTAATGCTTTATTGAGATGCTCCTGAGATGGAGCAACCAACATCTTATTAAATGTAGCATAGGAGTAATTAGGCAAATTGTATACCTCATTGACGGCTTCGGCATTCCAACAAATATTCTTGCACCTTACCATTACTCTAGAAGGATTTTTAGGGTTGAGGTTGGCATATAATTCTTGCACTATCTAGATGACTAAGGCTTGGGCTTAGCACAGAAGGACTGCCACTCGTGCTTGTTGACAGCATTGATAATGAACTCCGACATTGGCGACTCAGAAGGTTTCTTTCCTTCAATTACTCAAATCTTTCGGATGCTGCAACATCAATACACCTTTCGAACTCTGGCTCTCCTGAGGCAACCTTTTATTTTCCTTTCCCTTTCGCTGGGGAAACTTCTTTCTGCTTCTCATTTTCTGCTTCGCCCTTTGCTTTCTTTTTGTTGCCAACGGGTTACTTGGGCGATGCCTTTCTTTTTCTCTGCAATTTTCTTGTGGCGATTGAGACTGCTTCTTCCTATTATTTGTCACTCTAGGCATACTTATTGTCCTCTTCCTCCTTTACAACCTTTGCTCCATTGGGTTCACCCTTTCCGAAACCCTATTCACTGAAGCCCATGAGCACCTTCTCATTTTCTGATAAAGTCCGAATAAACTCTTCCATTACTTGTATTGTTTAGGGGAGAAGGTTGGAGCTTTATCTTCGTTTCCTTCCTCAAGTTGGATTTCTTCGTTAATGATTGGTCTTTCTTCTTCTGGGATCTCTTCATGTGGGGAAACCCTTTTCTCCTCTTGAGCGGGATTTGGTAGAGGCTTTGCCTTGATAGGTTTTCACCGTCTCTCCGTCTTCTTTTTCTTCTTGGAGGGGGAATGAACTTCATCACACTATAACTGTTCTTTGGGATGTTGGTCTGGTGGGGGCGGAGACTTGTCAGGGGCCTTTTGCGACAATTTTTCAGGTGAAGGCGATGAGGTGAGGCTGAGGGCAACTTAGGAAGCACGAGCTTTGGTGGGGCTAAGGCAGAAAATCAACATAGGAAGATGATGTAGAAAGATGATCTTCAGGGTTTCGAGACAATAATAAAAAGAAAAACAATTATTCTTGACTTATCTTCCTTTGAAATAGCCTGACAAGATATCCGTTCATAAATGGTTTGCCTTTCTTAAACCACCCAACTTAACCATGTATTTTAAATTTCGAAATCCCTCGCTTTTGTCCTTCTCTAAAAGAACTAATAAGTAAATCAGAAATGCAGAAGGGTGTGGCTGGGGCAATATCGACATTTTCTGGCTCGGTGATCTTTTTTGACAGTTTTGTCTCCCGAGAGGCAAAACTGATTTTCTCTCTCTCTTCTAACGGCTATTCTCTCTTCCTGATTAAACTTCAGCACGTTGCCACTTGTAAACCATGCTCCAGCATTATTAGAGTTGCCCTCATTACCACTCATCACTTCAATTCTTGAACTTCTCTTTTTTTCTTGCACTGTTGCCTCACAATTTGGCTTCCCTGCTCAAGACAAAAAATAAAACTACTTAACACTACACCTAACAGAATTCATAAAGACAAATAAAATTCAAATTCAACTCGCTATTAAACTAAAGGGAAAATACAAAAATAGGTAGTTAAGAATCCTTCCCTTTTTATTCCCTTTTTCTCTTTATTCAGGTTGACTTTAGTTGGTGGGACTCCACCTATCTCACCATTTATCCTCCTTAGCAATGTTTCAATCTTTGCCCATTCACAGTGAACTCCCTTTCAGTATGGTCCTCTCTAATGGTTATAGCCTCATAGGAACATACATGCACCACCGTAAAAGGGTCTGACCACCTTGATTTCAGTTTTCCTGGAAACAACTTGAGCGTTGAGTTAAATAGTAAAACTCTTTGTCCTGATTCGAATACTTGTTTTATCTTCCTGTCATGTCACGCTTTAGTCTTTTCCTTGTCTATCTTTGGATTTTCATAGGCCTCCCTTCTGAATTCTTCTAACTCCAAAAGCTGGAATTTCCTAATTTCCCCTGTTGTTGATAGATCCATGTTTAGTTGCTTGACTACCCAGAATGCTCGTTGTTCTAACTCTAGTGGTAAGTGACAAGCTTTTCCGAAGACTAACTTATAGGAAGAGGTTCCTATTGGGGTTTTGTAAGCTGTCTTATAGGCTCATAGTGCGTCATCTAGTTTAAAAGACAAATCTCTTCTGCTCGTATTCACCATTTTCTCTAACATGCCGTTGATTTCTCTGTTTGACACTTCTGCTTGCCCATTTGTCTGAGGATGATATGTTGTGGGTACCTTATGCTTAATGTTATATCTTGCAAGTAGGGCGGCCATGGCTCTATTAACAAAATGGGTGCCTTCATCACTTACAAGAGCTCTAGGGGTTCCAAATATGGTGAAGATATTTTAGTGGATAAAAATTAGGATAGCCTTTGAATCACAGTTTATACATGCTACAGCTTCCACCCATTTAAATACGTAATCTACTGCCGATGGATATAGAGGTTACCGTTTTATAGTGGGAAAGGTCCCATGAAGTCTATCCCCCAGACATCTAAAAGTTCTACTTCCAAGATAAAGTTCAAGGGCATATCATACTTATTGGAAATGTTCTTCACTCCTTGACATTTATTGCAGCTTTTTGCATATGAGTGTGCATCTTGGAAGATTGACGGCCAATAATACCCAATTTGTAAGATATTTGTAGCTGTTCTTTATCCCCAAAAATGGCAATCATAATGAGTAGAATGGCAATGCTGCAGCACTGTTAATGCCTCAATGTTGTTCACAGATCTACGAATAATTTGATCCTTGCACAACTTATGCAGATAAGGTTCATCGCAGTAATAAAATCTGCTTTATAGAGGAATCTATTCAACTGTTGCTTTTTCATGTATGATGGTAAGATTCCACTAACTACATAATTGGCAATATCTGCAAACCATGGTTCAGGATCTCTTTTATTCTCTGTCACTGCTAGCAATTGTTCATCAGGGAATGTGTCTTGAATGATGTTCTGTTATTCCATCGGTTCTTCAAATTCCACAATGGATAGATGATCAGCTATCTCATTCTCTGACCCTTTCTTATCTCTGATTTCTAGGTCAAACTATTGTAGCAGTAGAACCCATCTTATCAGCCTTGGTTCGGCATCCTTCTTGGCTAGCAAATACTTTATGGCTGCATGATTTGTGTATGCAATCACCTTTGTTCCAATCATATAGGCTATGAATTTATCAAAAGCAAATACCACCGCTAGAAGTTCCTTCTCGGTGGTGGTGTAATTGAGCTGAGCCTCTACTAACATCCTGCTAGCATAGTAGATAAGATGAATCAACTTGCCCTTTCTCTATCCCAGCATAGCACCCACTGCGTAGTTACTAGTGTCGCACATGACTTCAAATGGCTTACTCTAATTCAGTGCAGTCATTATGGGAGCCTGAATAAGAGCTTCCTTTAAAGTTGTGAAAGCCTATATATAGTCAGAGGAAAAGTAAAAAATTATTTCATTTTCCAACAGAGAGCATAAGGGTTTAGAAATTTTTGAAAAATCCTTGATGAATCTTCTGTAAAACCCTACATGCCCAAGGAAACTTTGAATTCCCTTAATTGATGTAGGTGGCAGAAGCTTCTATATTACTTCAATCTTGGCTCTGTCCACTTCTATTCCCTTTTTGATACTTTGTGGCCCACCATTATCCCTTCCTTCACCATAAAGTGAAATTTCTCACAGTGGAGAACCAAATTAGTATCCTCGTACCTCTTCAAAACTTGCTCCAAATTGCCTAGACATTTACTGAAGTCTTTTCCAAAGACTGAAAAATCATCCATGAAGACCTTCACCACAGTTTCTATCAAGTCTGAGAAAATTGTCATCATACACCTTTGGAACGTTTCTGGAGCATTGCACAATCCAAACGGTATTATACTAAATTGAAATGTACCATATGGGCAGTTAAAAGTAGTCTTTTGCTGGTCTTGAGGGGCTATGGTAATTTGGTTGTAACCACTGTACCCATCCAAGAAATACTAATACTCTTTCTCAGCCAAGCAATATAACATTTAATCAATGAATGGTAGTGGGAAGTGATCCTTATTTTCTGCCTTATTTAAATTCATGCAATCGATACAAATTCGCCACCCTGTTACTGGTATTGTAGGAATTAACTCGTTGTTATCGTTTGACACTACTAAAATCCCTCATTTCTTGGATACACATTGGACTGGGCTCACCCAATCACTGTATGAAGAGTAAATTATCCCAACATCAAGCCACTTGACGAATTCTTTCTTGACTACTTCCTTCATGGCATGGGTTAAGTCTTCTCTGGTGGTCAATTGAGTTTTTACAACCATCTTCTTAATTGATTTTATGCATACAATAGCTCGGACTAATCCCCTTGATGTATGCTATTTGTCCATCAAATGGCCCTCTTATGATTCTTCAACATTGCTAGCAGTCGAGATTCTTTTTCTTCAGCCAAGTCGGCTGCAATAATGATTGGCAGTGTCTCAGCTTCTCCCAAATAAGCATACTTCAGGTGAGTTGGTAGCACTTTTAGTTCCAACTTGGGAGCTTTTTCCACAGAAGGTTGTAGTGGTGCTTGTTATCTATCTTTTAATTCAAGAGAATCAAATACCCTGTTGAACACTATCTCTGCTTGTGTTCCTCTTTCATTGGCTTGGATTAACTTTGCTTCATTCTCCTATGTTTCAAATATTATGAGTATAGCTCCTCTTCCAGCCGGTCTAGTAGCTCCTCAGTTTGCATCTCCTCCGTAAGCAAATCATCTGTTATCTTTAACAGAGAACATTCTTCCACATCAGCAGGAAATTTAATAGCATTAAAAATATAAAATTTCACGTGTTGGTCATTTACTCTCATTGTTAATGCTCCATTTTGCACGTCTATTAAAGCTCTGCCAGTGGAGAGGGAAGGCCTTCCCAGGATGATTGGGATTTCATTGTTAGCTTTTAGTCCAATATGATGAAGTCAGCTGGGAAGATAAATTTGTCTACCTGCCCTAAAACATATTCTATCTTACCCTCTGTATATCTAATTGACCTATCAGCCAACTGCAGGGTTACTATAGTGGGGCGTGCCTTCCTAATTCCCAACTTATGATGGTGGAGACGTGGGTGGGCGGTGGGGTAACATCTTCTCGTCCACGCTCCGGTTCTTTCTCCGATTCAGAGGTCTGAGGCACGGTTGTCGTTTTGGGAGATAACATCAGCGAATGAACTGCTTCCGCTGCCGTCGACAGGTCAGTTGCGTCAACAAAGCTTTTGGAAGACGACTCCGAAAGGGCTAAATCCATGCGGGGGTTCTTGGTGGCTTTGGATTTTACACGAGGCATAGCTATATAAGGTGAGGAGCGTTCGGGGCAGGCTATAACATCTGGGGAGAGTTAGCATAAAATTTTTAGGGTTTTGGTGAAGATTGTGATCAAGAGGATCATGGGTGAAGGTTGAGTAGTGGGTAGTTAAATAGGCTTTAAGACCGAATCGTCCCCCACGATCTCCTTAATTAATTTCCATTGAGCAATTATGAAAAAGCCAATTTGAAATTCAAATTTGTACTTTCATTCAATTAAATTTGGTTTTCCTCCCCTATCACTTAATGCTCGCCTTAAATGTTAACTGTTGTGCCAACTGTTCAATGATTTCCCTCTACACGCCTGCCACCACTATGTTTTCCCATAATAATCACTTTAGCCATTGAAATTCCAACTGTGACGCCAACCTACAATCAAAATCAAAGCAATTTTCTCAAATCTTAAGGTGTCCGCCTAAAAATAAAAACAAACATTAAATTCATTAAAAAAAAACATAATGTTGGAGCTCAAAATATATTTCGAATTATTCACCGGCTCCTTTATTTTTGTTCATTTCTCAACTACATTACTCAGGGGCTAGCGGGCACATTCCAACATACCTATCCATATTTTCCCCCAGTAATGTTTTAACCGCTGCCCATTCACTGTTAATTCTCTTTCTGAATTTATCTCCTTAACTGTTATTGCTCCGTGGGGAAAAACTTAGCAATTTGAAATGGCCCAACCATTTAGACTTCAATTTCCTCGGAAATAACTTTAGTCCTGAATTGTAAAGGAGAACTTGTTGACCCTCTTCAAATTTCCTTGGATGAATTCGGACATCATGCCATTTTATTTGTTTTCTCTTTGTAGGTCTTTGCGTTTTCATATGCATCCATTCGAAACTCATCAAGTTCATGAAGCTGCAGCCTCCTAACTTCTCCAGCTCCGGGGTAATCCAGGTTTAGCTTCTTCAAAGCCAAAAATGCCTTGTGTTCTAATTTTACGGGCAAGTGGCAGGCTTTCCCAAAAACTAACTTGTAAGGCGAGGTTCCGAGACGTGTTTTGAATGTCGTCCTATATGCCCATAGTGCTTCATCCAATTTAGAAGACCAATCCTTTCGATTGGTACCTACCACTTTCTCTAGGATGCTCTTGATTTCTCTGTTGGATATTTCAGCTTGGTCATTGGATTGTGGATGATAAGCTGTAGCAATTCTGTGTTTAACATTGTATTTCGCTAAGAGACTTGCTACAACTTCATGCACAAAATGAGTCCCTTCATCACTTATGAGAGCACGTGGGGTACCAAAACGGGTAAAAATGTTATTCAGGAGGAACTTAGTTACTACTTTGGCATCCCTTGTTGGCACGATATTTGCTTCAACCCACTTGGACACGTAGTTTACCACAACTAGGATGAATAGATGTCCATTAGATGGTGGAAACGACCCCATGAAATCTATTCCCCTAACGTCAAATAGTTCTACTTCCAAAATATACGTCAATGGCATCTCTGATTTCTTGGATATGTTCCCCACTCATTGGCACTCACTACAGCTTTTGACTAAGTTGTGGGCATCTTTGAAGATCAAAGGCCAAAAATAGCCACTTTGCAATACTTTAACTACTATTCATTGCCCACCGAAGTGTCCTCCATATAGGGCTGAATGACAATCTTTCAATATCTGAGATGCTTCATCTTCGGTGCCGCATCTTCGAATTATATTGTCCTATCTAACCTCATACAAGTAAGGGTCATCCCAACAGTAGAAATTGCATTCGTAAAAAAAATGCTTCATCTACTGTCTTGTCCTCTCATCTGGCTTAATTCTGCAAGCCATAAAATTCGCAATATAAGCAAACCAGGGTTCTTTTTCCCTTCCTTCCTTATGCGAAATTTTCAGCAGCTGCTCATCAGGGAAACTACCACTGATCTCTACAGCATCCGAGCTCTTTTATGCTCCCACGATCCTAAATAGATGATTTGCGACCAGGTTCTCAGACCCCTTTTTGTCTTTAATGTCCACATCGAATTCTTGCAATTGGAGTATCCATCGGATCAGCCTGGGCTTTGCATCTTTCTTTGTATGGAGATATTTCAATGCAGCGTGCTCGGTGTCACAATCGCACTTTAACGGGACTCGGGAAGCGATTGTGCGGCACTTGCTTTCACCCTCTAGCAAGTCAGCCAATGCGGAAACGAATAGCCGAGTGGCACAAAGGCTATATGTCGCAACCTCCACCCCCGTTTCCGGGAAAACGGTTTTGGAAAATGGGGTTAGAGAAAAAGGTTTTGGAAAACGTTTGTAAGCATTTTGGAAGTTGTTGTAAGCTTGAATGCAAGAGAATAGATTAGCGGCAAGACAAGAATACAACGCAATATAGGGAGGAGACTAGGTATACTCCCTTAAGGTAGATTATAAAGCATTTTGCCTTTGGCAGGCGTGAACATGCAAAGTGGCGAGGAGTCACTCGCCACCAAAAGTACAAGGAAAACTAAATAACAAGCAAAACTAAATACATGGCATGAAAGCATGTGGAAAGAGGTTGTTATGGGCATGCGGCCACGGGCAACAGGCCCTGGACAAGCATGACCATGATATTCTCCCCCACTTAAATGGTTGACGTCCCCGTCAACTGTCGCTGCTCGAACTCTTCAATTGCTGCTGCAGCTGTCTTCAGGTCTTCAGTACGCTCCCAACTTATCTCTTCATCTGGGAGCTCTTTCCACTTGACTAGGAATTCCTGGACGTCCCGTCGTGGTCTTCCTACTCGGCGTGTTCTTTCGGCGAGGATTGAATCAACTTCTTTGTCAACCTTGTTTGTCAACGTGACTGCTGGACGGGTTACCTCGTTTCGTGTAGGGTCGACAGTGTCAGGATGGTAAGACTTCAAGTTGCTCACGTGGATTACTGGATGGACTTTCATCCACGGGGGTAGTTTAACCCTATAGGATGTCTTGCCCACCTTCTGAAGGACGTTGACGGGTCCTTCATATTTTCGCACAAGGCGTTGGTCTTTGTTACCTCGGAACCGAAGCTGTTCAGGTCTCAGCTTCACAAGGACTTGATCTCCTGCCTGGAATTCTAAATGGTCTTCGCTTTTTGTCTGCCCACTTTTTCATGTGTTTAGACGCCTTCTCTAGGTATGCTCGGGCGACTTTGGTGGATTGACGCCATTCCTTCGTGAAATTGTAGGCTTGAGGGCTCTTGCCCACATAAGGATGGTCGACAACATGAGGTAACACCGGTTGTCGCCCGCACACGATTTCGAAAGGGGTTCTTCCCGTGGTGGTGCTCTTTTGGCAATTGAAACAGAATTGGGCTACATCGAGCATCTGGATCCAGTTCTTTTGTCGAGCATCAATAAAGTGGCGGAGGTATTCTTCTAGCATACTGTTGAAGCGTTCCGTCTGTCCGTCGGTCTGTGGGTGATAACTCGAAGAGATGTTCAAATTGGATCCCAGTAGGCGAAAAAGTTCTGTCCAGAATGTCCCTGTGAAGCGTCCGTCTCTGTCGCTCACGATGCTCTCAGGAACACCCCATAATTTCACATTTCTGAAAAATAACTATGCAGTCATTTCGGCCGAACACATCTTCGAAGTTGGAATAAAGGTAGCATACTTAGAGAACCGATCAACTATCACGAGGATCGCTTCTTTCTCTCCGACTTTAGGTAGGTGGGTGATGAAGTCGAGAGACACACTCTCCCATGGTCGTGATGGGATTGGCAAGGGTTCCAGTAAACCTGCAATTTTGTTTCGCTCGACCTTGTCTTGTTGGCAGATGAGACACGTTTTGGTATACTGCATCACGTCGTCTCTCAAACTCGGCCAGTAGTAGCCTTTCTTTAACAGGGCGTAAGTTCTCTGCCATCCAACATGGCCTGCCCACATCGTGTCGTGACATTCTCCAAGTAGGAGCTTTCTTAAGTTCCCAGAACGGGGAACATACAAACGGTTACCTTTGGTGAAGAGGAGGTCATTCTCCACCCAAAACTGTCTAGTCTTCCCTTCGTTGGCTAACTGAATTATCGCTTGGGCAGCTGGGTCATTCTGTAAGTTCTCTCTGATGGCTTCACGAATGGATCCAGTGAGCTTGCTCGCTTTTAGGTGAGCTAACATGCACAGGGCCGCATGTTCGCTCTTTCTGCTAAGGGCATCTGCCGCCTGATTTGCTCGACCGGGCTTATGTTCAAACTGAAAATCGAACTCGGCGAGGTACTCTTGCCACCTAGCTTGCTTGGACGACAACTTCGGTTGGTTGAAGAAGTGACAGACTGAGCTGTTGTCGGTCTTGACAACGAACTTGGCCCCTAGGAGATATTGCCTCCAGGCCCTCAAGCAGTGGACTACTGCTAACATCTCTTTCTCGGAGGCGGCATACCTCCTTTCAGCATCATTCAACTTCCGACTCTAGTATGCAATGGGGTGACCGTCTTGGAGAAGCACTCCTCCTAGTGAGAAGTCTGACGCATCGGTTTCGACTTCGAACGGTCATGTGACGTCTACAATTCCCAACACCGGCCCTTCCATCATTGGCTTTTTCAAACTCTCAAATGCGGCGTGACATTCTGGGGTCCAGTTCCACTTCTGGTTCTTCTTCAGTAAATCCGTTAAGGGCCCGGTCCGTTTCGAGAATCCTTCCACGAATCGCCTATAGTAATTGGCTAATCCGAAGAATGAACGTAGTTCTGTGATGGACGTCGGAATTTTCCACTCTTGAATGGCTTTGACCTTTCCATCCTTCATGCCTATTCGACCACATTCTATCACATGACCCAAGAAACTGATGTGTTCTTGGGCAAACGAGCACTTTTCCCGTTTAACATACAACTGGTTCTGTTTCAGCTTCTCGAAAACAAGCTGTAAATGTACCTGGTGTTCTTCCATGGTTGGACTGTAGACGACTATATCATCTAGATAAACCACCACAAATTTGTCGAGGTATTCGTGAAACACCTGGTTCATTAAAGTACAGAAGGTGGCGGGAGCATTTGTAAGGCCGAAGAAGGGCATGACAAAAAATTCAAAGGCTCCATACCGAGTGACACAGGTCGTCTTCGGTTCATCTCCTTCTGCGATGCGCACCTGATAGTATCCAGATCGCAGGTCCAGCTTAGAAAAGTACTTTGCCCCATGAAGCTGATCGAACAGGTCTGTGATGATGGGCAAAGGATACTTGTTGCGGACTGTGAGTTTGTTTAATGCTCGATAGTCGATGCATAGACGGAGACTTCCGTCTTTCTTCTTCTGGAAAAGGACTGGGGCCCCATAGGGAGCCTTAGATGGGCGGATGAATCCAGCATTTAGTAGTTCATCAAGTTGTTTCCTCAGTTCGGCTAGCTCGGGAGGAGCCATCCGATAGGCGTTCTTGGCGGGCAGTTTTGCCCCCGGTAACAATTCAATCTCATGGTCTATCCCCCGTCTTGGAGGTATATTTTTGGGCAGGTTGTCTGGCATTACATCGGCATACGCCTCCAAGACTCGCTGGATTTCTCTGGGAACTGGCTCTTCAGAATTTCTGCCTTCCGCAACAGGAATGGCCATGAAGGTCGGCTCGTCACGGGCGAGACCTTTCTTTAGCTGTAGTGCTGATATCATCTTCACTCCGCTTGGTTGTTTGATGCTTGTATGAACAACTGTTGGATCAGAACCCGTTACAACCAGGCAGTTCGCAAGGGGCATGGGGATGACTTTGTGTTCCAGCAGAAATTCCATCTGCACTATCACAAAGTCGACCAGTCCACTCCATGTCCCTAGCTTTACTGAGACTCTTTTTGCAACTCCCATGATGGGGAGAGCAGCCGAGTTGACCGCTTTCATCTTTCCTGGATCTTTATCCCATCGCAAGTTCAGCCAACGTGCCTCGGTTTCTGTCATGAAATTGTGGGTGGCACCAGAATCTACCATAGTGCTTTTTGCGGCTTTCTGATTGACCCATGCTTCCACATACATCAGACCACGTTCCAGGGGTTCCTTTACTTCCTCGGCTTTCTTCTGAAGCGCCTATAAGAATTTGAGTGCTCCCATACGAGGGTTGTCACCGGCGTCTTCTAGAGGAGTATCTGTTTCGGGGCCTTCCGGTTCGATCGCTCGGTCGTTCGTCAGTGTGGCTTGGAAGGCCCGGAGAGCAGCTCGATTCGGACACTCGTATACTCTATGCGGTCCCTTACAAATGAAGCAGGATGGTCCTGTTCGATTGTTATTGTCTGGTGGGTTCGGCCCTCTCCACGTATTTCCCCCTCTCTACTGGAAGAGTCTGCGGTCTCCTCCTCCATTTCTGTCAGCTCCCCCATTTTTGTGGGACCCCGATCTTGCAGGTCTGTTTCCACTACTGAAAGAAGCTTGGGTCTTCCTCTGCTCTTGTGACGTGTCGTTGCTAAGATCGAACAGCCGTTCGGCTGTTGCGTAAGCAGTAGGGATATCTTGTACCTTCTGTTCATATAGTTTGGCTCGGGCCCATGGTTTCAAGCCCTCCACGAAGGCGAAGACCTTGTCTTTCTTGGACATATCGCGGATATCCAACATCAACCCTGAAAACTGCTTTACGTAGTCTCGAATATTTCCTGTGTGTCGTAATTCACGTAGTTTACGACGAGCAAGAATCTCTACATTCTCCGGGAAAAATTGGGATCTGAGTTCCTGCTTTAGTTTTTCCCACGTGTCGATGGTACATTTGCCCTCTTGTACATCTACGTATCTCGCTCTCCACCACAACTTCGCATCGTCAGCAAGATGCATTGTGGCTAGTGTGACTTTCGATTCCTCTGTCACCGTGCTTGTCGCCTTGAAGTACTGCTCAAGGTCGAAGATGAAGTTCTCAAGAGCTTTAGCATCTCGCGCCCCATAGAAGGGCTTGGGTTCGGGAACTTTCACTTTGTTGAACTGAATCGGTCCCCCAGTTGGGGCCTGGTTTCCCACCGCTCTCATGGTGAGATTTACTTTGGTGCCTAATTCGGCAATCTCCGCCCTCATTTCGTCGATGGTGGCTTTGAAGTCGTCGGTCAGCTCACTGACCATCTGCACAAGAGTCTTTTGGGAGATGTCTATTTCTTCGACACGCTCCTCCATGTGGGCGATTGAGCTCGATGAGCTTTCGCCACGCTCAAGGTTATCAGTACGCTTAACCTTGCCTTCAAGGGTCTCAACCCGAAGCATTAACTCAAGTATTGCAAGTCCGTCTATGCGGGCATTCACGACGTCAATTCCGTCAGCTTTGGTGGAGATCTCATCCAGCCGAGATTCCACATATCTAAGGTTGTCAGGGATTTCCCTCAAGAACAATAGCTGTTCTTCGATCTCGACGAGTCTGTCGACGTGGGACTTGCCCAACTGCTTTGTCGCGGACATGGTTACTGTTTTCCAACTCGAGGAGCCAACTAGGCTCTGATACCAACTGTCACAATCGCACTTTAACGGGACTCGGGAAGCGATTGTGAGGCACTTGCTTTCACCCTCTAGCAAGTCAGCCAATACGGAAACGAATAGCCGGTGGCACAAAGGCTATATGTCGCAACCTCCACCCCCGTTTTCGGGAAAACGGTTTTGGAAAACGGGGTTAGAGAAAAAGGTTTTGGAAAACGTTTGTAAGCATTTTGGAAGTTGTTGTAAGCTTGAATGCAAGAGAATAGATTAGCGGCAAGACAAGAATACAACGCAATGTAGGGAGGAGACTAGGTGTACCCCCCTAAGGTAGATTATAAAGCATTTTGCCTTTGGCAGGCGTGAACATGCAAAGTGGCGAGGAGTCACTCGCCACCAAAAGTACAAGGAAAACTAAATAACAAGCAAAACTAAATACATGGCATGAAAGCATGTGGAAAGAGGTTGTTATGGGCATGCGGCCACGGGCAACAGGCCCTGGACAAGCATGACCATGACACTCGGTATGCATTGTGACTTTAGTGGCCACCAGATAGGACCTAAATTTTTCGGACGCAAAAACTACTGCCAGCAACTCATTTTCCGTGGTGGTATAGTTAATCTGAGCTTTTACTCGTGTCTTACTACCATAATATATGGGGTGAAGCACTTTATCCTTTCTTTGCACCAAAACAGCTCCAACTGCAAAGTCGCTCGCATCACACATCAGTTGAAACGGAAGCTTCCAATTAAGAGCTTGAATTATGGGAGCAGTCGTTAAAGCATGTTTCAACGTAGAGAATGCCTGCTACAATTAGGAGAGAACTTAAACACTCTATCAGCTTCTAATAAGGAACAAAGAGGTTTAGCAAGTTTAGAAAAATCCTTAATAAATGGTCGGTAAAATCCTGCATGTCTCAAGAAGCTTCTGACTCCTCTAACTATAGTGGGCTGTGGTAATTGCTCAATGACTTCGATCTTCGCTCGATCTACTTCCAGCCCTTTCCTTGAAATCTTGTGTCCTAGCACAAGTCCCTATTGGACCATGAAATGGCATTTTTCCCAGTTTAGCACGAGATTAGTCTCTTCACAATGCTTCAAAACCCGTTGCAGATTCTCCAAACAGATGGTAAAGCTTTCTCCAAATACCGAGAAGTCATCCATAAAAATTTCCACTACGAATTCAACCAGCTCGGAAAAGATGGCCATCATTCATCTCGAAAAAGTGGCTAGAGCATTACCCAATCCATAAGGCATCATTTTGAATTCTCGATTCTCAAACTTTAATCACAATATATTCAAACAAAACCAATTATCCAAAATTCTCCATTCTCTCTCTTCCTTAAAAACCCACTACTTCTGTTTCTTACAACCTTACAAATGGGTCCCACAAAACTCATTCACTTTCAGTTCTTTTCATCTACTAACTTGAAACACCTTCCTTTTTTTTTAACAAAATTATTTTCTTTTTCTTATTTAATTCTAATCCACATTAATTCATTTTTCTCTCTTCAACAACTCATGTTCTCTTCTTCCACCCAAAACGCACGCCCCTTTCTTCCTTTTTCTTTCTTCCTCACAGTCCCTTTTTTTTTCTTTTAGCCTTTCTTTTTCTGCAATTTCTTCAAAAACCAACATAGCCTCCTTAATGTGTACCCAAAGATCAAAGATTAACACTTAATTTCTCTATATTTCTTTATCCTTCTTCTCCATCTTCAAACCCTCTCGTCTTTGTCCATTTTTGTTACCCATCTACAGTCATTAATTCCCCACAATACACCTAAAGAAAACCCACAAAGCACAACGATTAGGAGAGTTGAAAATACACAATTTCTTTTTAACAATTCCTTAAGCATAACAATAACCACCAAAGAATTCACAACTTCAAAGGGTTTCTCATAGAAGGAAACCCATAAAAACGTTTCAACATCCAATTTCTTCCTTGTTTATTTCCAAAACTTTCTTAATCACAAACATAGATTACTTACCAAATTTGAAACCCAAGTCTTAGCTCTGAAACACAAGGATTTCCCTCCTCTCCTCAACCTTCAATTTGTTCCTCTCCTCCCCTGTTCAAAAACCACGTCTTTCATTTCTCTTTCATTTATTTTCTGTTCTTTTCGTTTTCTTCTTCTCATTCGTTTTCTCTCTTTTCTTCACTCTTCTTTCTTTTCTTCGTTCTTTCTTCTTTTTTTTTCTTTTCTTTCCTTTTCTTATCTTTTCTTTTATTTTCTTTTTAAAACACGTCACACACATCAAAACTCACACCACACACACGCACGTGTCACCTAAAAAAACCCAAATTTCTTTTCTTTTCTTCTTTTTTGCGAAAAGACCAAAATGCCCTTCCAAACCAAAATTCAAATTTTTTTCTTTCTTTTTAATTTTCTTATATTCTTCTTTTTTACTAAATAAAAACCATTCTTACAAAATATTACCCCTTTTTTGAGAATTCGTCCTCGAAATTCAGCCACATCACCAAGAAGGCAACCGAGGTTATTGTACACTCATCTTCACTTTCTCAGACGGTCGGTCTCTTTCACTACTTAGTTTCTTCTCAAGACTTAATCCAATGGAAATAATCTTAATTTGTAACACCTTCCTTTTCCCATCTAAAATTTGTACCGACTTTTTCTCAAAACACATATTTATCTATTTTAATTGTTCCTACTTGCAACTCCAGAATTTCGACTAGTTTGACATTTACTCAAGCACACAAACACATGGAGCACATAACAAATCCTGAATGAGAGAGATTCTGAGATCATGTAAAAATGTTCAAGAAAGGCTTAAAAGAATCGATAGTCACTACATATACCAACAAGCTGTACCTTCCTTCTTGGTGGCTCAATCATAAGAACTTCAAAGTTAAGCGTGCTTGCCTTGGAGCCAGTTGGAAGGACTCGTGTTGGTCTCTAGGGGCAGTCTACGTTCTTCTAAGTGGCTCAGAGTTTAACGGTGCCGCAGCCAGGTCGTAGGGGAATGCCGGGGCAAAGAGGTGTCGAATCTAGATTTCGAATCCTGAGCCTGGAGCGTTACATAACAACCGCAGATCGAATTGTGTTAGTCTATTCGAATCGGTTCAACGTATAATTTAATGACTGATATAATATTTATTATTTTTAATTAATTTATCAACGCTAGGTTTAGATTTTGTCAACAAAAAAAAAAACAAAAGAAAGCCATAATTACTTTCAACGACATTTTTATTTTATTTTATTACTCTATATATTTTCATAAAATCCCAATTGCTCATTATTTTCTTCTCAAAATTCAATTTATACCCTTATACTCTCTTTGTTGTCAAGGTGCTGATCATTTGCTACGACTCACTACTCTTTCGTTGATGTTCGACTTTTTCTTTCATCACTTTGATTTTTCGGTTATAGCTTGTACTCTCTTTATTTTAGTTAAGCCGTTTGCTAATTAATATTCTTTCTCTTGATTTTGTCTATCTGTTTATTCATTACATCAATTGTTGTCGACTCTTGCGTTTATGGCTCAAAATCACCCAACTTTGTCAGTCTCTCCCTCCCTCCGAATAAATTTGCTTTATTTATTTATTTATTTATTATTATTATTATTTTGTTTGTTTAGCCGTGTGAATTGTGTATCTGAAAAGAAGAAAATACTATCAGTAGAGCACTCTCCTATCAATAATAAAAATAGTAACAAAACAATTCTAAAAAAAATATTAGTACGGCATTCTCAATAAATAATAGCAAAATAACAAAAAAAATATGAGAGAGAGAAATGTAAGCATATGAGCATACCAAAGGTAGAGCCTCAAATTATTGTACAATTGGGTTTAGATGATTTCTTTGTTTCTCCGGAAGAGGTATTTTGGGTGTGTTTGGGAGTGATGGTAGAAGAAGTGATTTTGGAAAAACTGATTTAAGAATAATTGTTTTTCAAAATCATCACCCAAGTGATATCTCAAAAATCAATTTTAAATGATTTTATGCATTCCTAAAATAAATTTTTTAATTTGTCAAACATGATTAATGGAAATGGAAGCGATGTTAGCAATGACAAGAGTGATTTTACCATGCCAATCACTCCCAACACACCCTTATATATTTGTGTAGAACCCTAATAGTTAAATATTTTTCTTTTACATAATAATGATAATTATAGGATTAAATTTGTAAAAGTAACTATTTAATTTTTAAGGGTTATTTGTTTCTCATATTTTTAAGGGTAAATTATAGGATTAAATTTACCAAACACTAATTCACATAGTATTAAAAACAATAACCATCTTAAACCAAGCTTTAGTTCTCATGCTCCACCCTTTGAACCATAATAAAGTTTATAAAAAGTTATATAACCGAGTTCAGAATACAATGTAAGATCTTCTATGAAATAAGCATTTTAAATTTGTTGTCAAAGCGAGCATAACTTGGCGATAATTGACATATATCTCCAACCAAGCCGTTGTAAGTTTGAACTCCTATTCCCACACGTTGTGTACTGAGACAAAAATGGTTTAAATTTATTTGAGTTGTTAGACTTTGGGAAAAAAATAGTTGAACCAACCCATCACCGAACATAATTTATTCAACTCAATTTGGATTAAATTAATTCATCAATATTTAGTTTCAAATATTGTAGCTATCAAATTATTAATATTTGGAAAGATTAAATAATAACTGAATCAATTTTTTAATTTATTAAATGATATTCAGTAACTTATATTATATAATTAAAAAGATACAATAGATGACACATATTATTTATAAATAATTAAATTATTTCTTATCACCATTCCTACAAAATACATATAGCATTCACCAAATGTAAATATTCATATATTTGACTTCTTCTTAATTGAGCCTTTCATCTTAATTTATTTTCTTTTCCTTCTTAATATACGATAGACACAGAGAGGTTCAAATGTTCATTGGCATTATCTTCCATGACAACCGTTGACATCAGAACAACCATGATCATCAGGATTAACAGAAACTCGTGGAGAATCGTTGCTTTCATCAGATAAAGGGCAACCTAGAGGTGGTACAGGCATATTGCATTCTAAAGGTTTAAGAAATACATCAGCTGCAACTTCTTGGCCAACCACTAACATGCTAACTAGAACTAAAGATATGAGCCACGACTTCATCTTTGTTCTTTTCTTGCAATCACAATTTTCGGTTCTTTTTCGTATTGGTTGGTTCGATCTATTGAAAGATACACGATCAAGAAATAAAATATTTCCCGATGGTTTTTTCTTATTTTCCACTCCCTATTTATAAGTTTTAGAAAATTAAACAATACTAAACAAAGGTTATCGAGATTACCTAAATTTAAGATTTTTAAGTTGGTTTCCGTTAAAATTGTTGTACCTACTAACAACTTTTTATTCAGTCTAAAATTGGTAGATTTTGGCTTCGTCTATTTTTATTTTTTTATTCTATGAAATAGCAACTAATTACAATATCCAATATATTTTCCATTTCATCTAAGTATGATTTAAATTGACATAAAAAATGTTTATCGAAATTATTAAAATAAGGTCATTTTATTTTTTATTAACTAATGTGGTATGCACAAATTTAGTTTCTCACCATCAATTATTACACTTATCCTATCGTATTAGTATTATGTTGCATAAATCTAATAAAATAAAATATGTCATTATATATATAGACGTGAAGCCAACAAGAAACAATTCTTTTTGAAATAAAAGAATTGTTAGATGAAGGAGAAATAATAACTCTAGAGCGAACCAAAATATATGTCATCTCGATTGATGTGCACAGAGGAAGATATTTCAATCCTTTTCAATGCTTACTTGATGTCACACATTCTATTTATAGGAATCTCATTTCAATCTTTCTCAATGCTTATTTGATGTCATGCATTCTATTGATAGGACTTTCAATTCACAAATTATAGAGTTAACCATTCGCGAGATTTAAGTTGACTATTAGGGATAAAAATTCCAAATCCATTGTAAATCCATCCCTACAAAAATATCTTGTCAGTAATGTCCTAACGACATTGATGAGGTGTGATTAGTCATTAGCACCCTACAACACAGTGTGATTAATCATTAGCACCCTACAACACCCATTTGAAATGGTTAGCATAATTTATCTTAAATTATGCTATTAAATTATTGGTCCAAGATTTTTTTTGTTTTATTTTAAATGTCCAAAGTTTTTTTAATTCACACTTTGCTATAAAATATGAACTAACAATCATTAGTGGTACGAAGGCCATTAGGAAACATTGTTGCCCGAATATTTGAAAGTTACCTTCCAATCTCCGTCATTGGAGTTTTTCGAAAGATTTTATTATCTTTTGTTTGTTTATTAATTTTAAAACAGAGTGAATTTTAAAACAGATTTTTATGGTGAACAAGGAGAATAAAAATAAATTTGAGGATTTTCCTGCACTTGCACATAACTCCACGAAAGTACATTACTCAGTCCTCATTTTAGAATTTCAATTCAAAATTAATTTGCACATAAAATCCTTAATTTTACCAAAAAAAATAAACACTAAATTAAGTCTCAAAATCGTTCAATTTTCACTTGAAAACCGTCCAAAGATATTCAATTTTCAACCCAAAGAACATTGAAAAACACTCTTGAAAATTGTAGAATTTTACACCGAAAACGTCCCAAAAAAATTCAATTTTCAGCCCCAACAAACAGCCCAAAAAGTTCCAATTTTCAAACTAACAAACATAAAAATGGTAAAACTGTTAAATTTTACACCGAAAAAACAGCCCAAAAAAAGTTCAATTTTCAGCCTCAAAAGCACTGAAAAACAGTCATGAAAGTGTGAAATTTTACATAGAAAAACGGTAAAAAAAAAATCAATTTTCAGCCTAAAAAATATCGAAAAATAGTCCCGTCAAAATTTTTAAAAAAATCACATGCAAAACAACCTAAAATATCTATATGCAAAAAAAGGGAAACAAAGATTTACTGACCTCACTCACCTATAGAGAATACCCATAGAATGGAGGGACATTTGTCAAAGGTCATCGGAACAAAAGGTCTCAACGTCGAGGGTCAGACTTTTGTCGGCTTTCAGCATCGTGCTCCGCATCGTTGTCGAAGTTGCACGCGCACTGGATTGTGGGTGAACCCCCATTATATAGGGCCCAAAATAATCCATTCAAATCGTAGATCTGATAATCTTTAACTTAAAATCTTGTTTTAAATCAAAAATCAAATTGAAGTCATATTTTAAAGTTCCCCAAACATTAACTGAAAATCTACAAAAGATAATCAATTTGAAATTGAGTAAAAATTTAAAAAATCTTCAATTTGAATTTCAAACTTCAAATCTCATAGTTTTTAATATTTTCTCTTCTATTTTCAAAATTGTTTTTGGTGTATTTCAAAATTTGAAAATCACCTAGCTTTAAAAGAAAATGTAAATTCAAATTCAAATTTCAAATCCCATGATTATTCTAAAATATTTTATTTTATTTTTTATCTTTTCTTTTGAGAATTTTTTTATATTTTTTAATTTTTTATGAAAGAAATGAATATTTTTTCAATTTTATTTATTTGGAGAAAATAAAATTGGGCTAGACCAAATAGGATGTGTACAAGTTAAAGACTCGTAAAAAACTTATTTGCTATAACAACTTTTAATATGCCCTCATATTGGCTCATAAAATGTTCATAGAATATTATTTTATGCTCAAAGATAGATAAATCAATCCAAAACGTTTCATTCTAACAGTGGTGCCACAACATCAATATTTCATTTTGTAAAGAGAAGTTTTCTTCTTCTTCTACCTTTTTTTATGATTTTTTTTTATAAATAAACTACTTTCTTAAAATATTCAAATTGTCACTTCTTATATGAATTAAAAAAAACAACTCATTATATGATAGACTAGTAAGGAAAAAAAAAATAAAACTACTATTAAAAATAAAGGAATAATTCGTGTTGTGTGAACATACAAGTACATGAACAGTTACAAGTTAAAAAGTAACAAGTAGATTATCATCTGCACCAAGAATGGAAGTCATACATTACCAACTTTTATACTTCAATTTTATCTAAATGCAAAATGCTTTATGGAAGTGTATGGTAAGAAATAATTACACAACTAATTCAATAAAATAAGAAAACCACGTAACAATGGAAGATATCAAAGAAAACCACATAACAATGGAAGATATCAAAGAAAACCACATAACAATGGAAGATATCAAAGAATCAACCAATATGGGAATTAAAAAAAGAAGAAAAGAGAAAATAGTTCAATCCTTCACTTTCACCCATTTGAAGATTTGGATATAACAGCAATAATGTTCTTCAATTGTTTCCTTTCTCTAGTTTGTCTTATTACGAAAATAAGATTGTAAAGTAAGAATATTAACGTTGGTTAATATCCTTTAAATTCGATGTATTTATAATTGTTTCCTTATGTAAGCTTTCGATCACTACTACTTTTAATGAACACAATAGAAAAGTCGTAAAGGCATTGGCTTATTTTGTGAAAATTTGTGTTGTTTTTTTTTTTATGGTATCAAAGCTATGCTAAGAAACTAGTAAGTACATGATTTGTCTTTTTCCGATCTAATACATGGCCAACATGGAGAAAAGACTCTCCATCCAAACATTTCATCAATGTACAAGTTTGATACCCATTAAAGTTTGAAACATATTTAGGGAAGAGAAATTTCCAAAATAATCCAACACATAATTAATTTAATAAAACAACACTAAAATAGAGAGATAAGAAACACCTCTAAATTATGGATCGAGGAACGTACGTAAACACTGTCAATCGAGAAGATGTGCCCCCGATGTACTGAGCTAAGTTCTATTATGAATCCCTAATTACTTGTATGCTCAAAATCATAAAACTCAAAACAAACCCTTTGTATTTTTTATAAACAATTTTTTGAAAACAATGTTGGAACATACAGTGTGCCCTGTCTGTCTCTTAGACTGTTAGATGATCCTCTTTTTATAAGAGACCATCACGTATTATTAGGGATGTATAAGTTTAACAAGTTGTAGCCACTCCATCATATTTATTAGGAAGAGTTTGACTGAACAAGTAAGGGAGTAATATCACATAGTAAAATAAAATAATAAATATAAAATCTTTAAAATTTCCAACCATCCCCCACAATTTTAAGATTTTTAAAATAAAGATGAGCATTTTTACTATGCAATGGGTGTAGGTACCGGATTGAACCTTCACTTAGCGTTAGCAAATGTACGTTTGAAAGAAACACAGTGAACTAAGTCTTGAACTAGGTCTTTTGGGCCAAATTTCCACTTAACACACACATAGTACAAGCAATATATAGGGTCTTCTTTTAATTGCCTTGCGTGTTAAATGGTCATGCACACGTATCTTATTCATGACTGTTTTAAGGCATTAGCCATGTCTCCATGGTAGCGACCTCACTACAACAGCCACAAGGTGAAATCTCCAAGGGTTGTTTGTGATCAACACCTTGCATAGTAAATGTCTTGGTTTCATTCAGAGTTAGACTCTTCCTTATAATCATAATTGTGAGCACTACCACCTTAGGAATGGAACTCAGAGTAATCCTACATATAATAAGTGCTCCCGTAGTCACACTTCAACTTTGTTGTTACCCATTGAACCTCTTTCATGAGATCTCTAATCTTTGAGGTTGGTTGCCCATTGCGGTGACTATCTTACGGGTTCTACCAGTAAAGCCACTTGAGGATTCACTTGAGGAGCTGCCGGGGGAACTAGAGGGACTACCTCTTATTGTGGAGCTACTAGAGGAACTAGAGGTACTACCCCTTCCTATGGAGCTGCCAGAGGAACGAGGGGGCTACTACATTCTCATTTCCAGGGTTCAGGTTAACGTTAGCACAAACTCTCAAACTTCGATGGGGAGGCATTATCTAAAATGAAAAGAATACTAGAGTTACTAGCCAAATTGTTAAGACCCTAGGCTAACGCGGATTGTTTGTTAAAGGTAACCCAAAACCACAATAGAGAACCAGCACAAAATTAAATAAATCTATCTAGTTAGCTAAAGGAGCATCCTATGCCTAACTAAGCATCAATCATAGCAATTCATAAAACAAAAATGTTAAGAACAAGCAAATAAAGTATGTATAAGAGAATAATAAGTCCATAATTCAAGCAACTATAAGGTAAGTCCACATACCTCGTGATGGATGAGAGACTGCAATGCCCCCAAATTTCAAACAACCCAAATGGGGCACGTTATTAAAACCTCGTTTTCAGCTCACCATCAGCAAAACAAAATATCTACATTTTGTTCAACATTTTCATTAAAAAAAACTTTTATAACTCTAAAAGTTCCAATACCTCAACCAGAATAACATATCTAGAGTTCTCAAAAGAATAACGAACCGACATCTTAAAACATCCTTTAAATATAAAACTAAAACAAATCAACCTACTGATCAAATAACAAATCATTTAAAGAGAAACAATTTCAACTATCCTATTTTTTGCCCTTTTAGAACCTTATTGATCACACAATTCTTAGTACCTTGTTTTTCTCATTGGTTAAAGGTTGCACTTAGCTGTTTTTTTCATTCATGAAAAGCATGCTAAATGTTTATTAATTCATCATTCGGGTGTTCTTGTTAGTACCTCACGTCTATGTTGATAATTAAGGAATTAAGGAAATTTAACGTTTGTTGTTCGCATAAGCCGTTAGTCATTTGTAAATGTGTTTGTTTAATAAAGTTTGTTTTGTTTTTGCTGATATTTTCTAGACTTAAAACTTTTAAAACACTATATGAGAAGTCCTTGTTGTAATTGTTTAATATATCTATATATATATATATATATTGCACTTTCAAATATCTTTTCACATTGACAACACTGCCTCCCAGTGTATTTTGCTACTTTATTTTTCAGAAAGAACATGTTTATTTTACTTAATATAAAAAAATATATCACATTCGTATTTTTGCATACTATTTGCTCGAGAGAAAATAAGACAAGGGAAAAGATTAGCAAAAAAATAAAAATAAAAATAAGTAGGGAGAAAAGAAAAGAGCGAAAAGAAAATGGAGAGGAAATAAAATGCAATTAAATTTCACTGTCTCGCTTATAGACGCTCCGCTAGCAATAAGTTATGAGTGGCTTTTTAGCGATCTTAGTAGTAATAGTTACATAAACTAGTGTAAATAAACAAGCAAAAGTGAGTCAAATTCCAATGCGTTGGGCGCCTAGGGCCGAAAATTGACAAATGGCATAATGTTGGGCACCTGCGCGCCTAGGTGCCGACTTGCAGAATGTTGGGCACCTAGGCGCTACGAAGTTGGAAGGGAAGTTTTTGCTGGCATGCGTTTGGGCGCCTAAGTGCCCGTGACATAATTTTGTTAAATATCTCATTCTATTCCTAGTGGCAAGAGAGGAAAAAATAAAAGAGAAAAGACGTTTTTAGAGAGAGTTTTTGATTTTGAGAAGATCGAAAGGAACGCGAAGAACAGAGGCTCAATAGATCGCCGAATTTGTTTTCTTTCTCTTCTTCTTTCTTTCCTTTAGCTTCAACTTCCATCAATGATGTTGATTGAGATTTTCTTTATAGATTCAAGCATGAACTAAATACATTTTTTAGGGCATTGATTTTGCCTTTATAAAACCTGACTCTTCTATTTGATTTCTTTCTAAACTTGCTGGTTGTGAGAACTTTTATATTCTTAACGTGTTGTTGAGATTTCGCTTTACATTGATTCGTTGTCATAAATCAAGGTTGAGAAACAAGATTATTCACTATATTTGAATAGTTCTCCCAAATTAAAGCAAGGGATAGAGATATTATTGTGAATTTTGTGGCATACTTTTTTAGGTTCTACATGCTTAATTATTTTAATCATCGGAGTAGTTATAGAGATATAGATTCTGTACTTTTCGAAGAAAATGGTTATTGATTGAGAAAGAATATAGAGTCAATAGGGTAGAATCCGCCAACAACCATTATTTAAAAAAGTTTTGAACAATGTAGTATGAAGAGTTAAAAGGCAATATCGATGAAATTATGCTCTAGAGTTTAATCTGCTTGAATTTACTCTTGATTCTTGATAGTTGTGATATTTTTGACAAGATGTTCGACATTCAGATAAAATTGAACGTTTAACATTTAATGTCGACATTTACAAGTAATATAGAAAACGATAGTAATTTCATCACCATTAAACGTTCGACATTCAGATAAAATTGAAGTGGAGAATTTGGTAGTTAGTAACCATTCATTTCTTGTAGAGACGATACTTTACTTACTTCTATATTACTTGTGACGATTCGTACACTTGCGAATTCGAACAACAAGTGTATATATATACAGTATATATTCGATACAGGTGAATAATGTTCCAGTAGTAATCTAAAGGGTCTATAGTATATGGATAAGGTTGGGTAACTTATCGTGGTAACACTATGGATATGACCTACTTTGTAATAGTTACAAATGACTTGATCTAGGTCGTTCGTGTGGAGACATGGAGTGGGGGTATCCTATTCAATGAGTTTATATAAGATCGGATCGCGAAATAATTAGTCTTTGACTATAACACTGTTAACTAATAGATTAATATTTCAATAAGATCCGAAACCACCACAAATTTCACAGATGTAGCATCACCAATTTCCCACATATATGTAGCTGGAAAGATCCTCCAACATTGTTTTAAACAATTATTTCACACACATAGTATCTATGATCATCTTAAACAACCATTACTAACTTTCTACAATTTATTAAGTAGCTAGCAAGATCTTAAATTACCATTAATTTCTATTTGAAAATTTTCACGGTTGCTACTCCCGGCCAAAAAAAATGAGCCAAGAAAATTATAGGCCCAAAAAAATATATAATATAAGTAAACAAATGGTTTTCAATTTAATGAAAATTCATGGTTAAATAAAATTCTCAATATCCACCATAACTTTAAGATATGAGATCATAACTTATTGTTAATAAAATCCTATAGCTTTACAAATTAAGTTGCATCACCAAAACAACTTAGAAATATTTTATAATCATTTCAAATAAACGTAATCATAGCTTGGTCAACAATAACAAGGAACAATTATTTCTATATACAGTTACATGCCAAATTAAATAGCCACGTAATTACTAACATGTTAGAAATTAGAAAAACTATAACAAATCACTCACATTGTAACACGTAGGAAACAACTTGCTTTACTATCAGCTTATGCATAAAACACCACAATTATCATGCTCAAAATATGACATTAATATGAATGAAAAATCTGTACAATTTCAAATTGTCATAAACTACATAAAATTGCTCATATAAAAATTAGCTAGAGTATATAAAATTAAATATATAGGAAGATTTGTATATTTTTAGAAAAAATTTTCCAGATGTATGCGACTAAAATCTGGCCATAATTAAACGAATTTATAAAAGTTTCAAAACTTGCGAACAACTATTTGGAAAACAAAATATTTGCAACACTAAAAAATAATTAATTCAAATTAGGACTTGTCAATATAGTACAAGGCCACAATCTACAAAATGATTATTCATATTTTAATCATAATAATTAAATTCAATCGCATCTAACTAAATATATAAAATACATAGAAAGCCAGTGCCCTTGCGACCAACAAAGATTTGTTGATTCAATGTTGGAGTATGGAAAGATTCTATCTAAGAAATCAATCCAAATTATTTACAAGAGAATTAACAATTTTATCTATATTTGTGGAACAAACATGATAATTCCAAAATTAAAATAAAATTGTTATAGGCCAAATCTAATATTCACACAGATACAATACAATGCATCACGAGTCTCGATTATTAATTAGATATTAAAAAAGATAAATAATTGTGTGTTAAATATATTAAAAATCACCCGTCCAAATTTCCTTACTACTGCGAGGCCTTTCTTATTGCAGAAGGTAGAAAATTCAATTCATATTTTGTCCACCTCTACATTTTCCTATATATGATTATTGAAAAGGAGGAGTGTTCTCATCCATTCAAATGATAGAAGTTCAGTCAAGATATTACATCCATGTTCACCAATTCTAAGATGAGAAACGACAAAGTTTCATTGCATACACCATCTACCAGAAGCCCACGTGGAAGTGGGGAAGAAAACCGGTATTAAACTAATTATTGATTTGGTTCTTTTTGGACCGGAATTGAGAGCATGTTGTTCTTCAAGATCCAATTAGGAAAACTGGATGCAGGAAATCAACGAGATCAAGTACTGTATAAATTAAGACATTTAAGAAAATCGTCGTATTGCTTGTCCCTGGTCATACATGATTTATTCACGACAATTGAAGATCATTAGGAAAGTAATTGGTTTAATTCACGTATACAGTAGACACAAACCAGCAGGTTTCATGCCCTTTCATTACAGTCGATTCTTCTACAATTCACACATAAAATTTGTTATGAAGAAAATTAAACGGCACTACGTACACCATGGTATATTGAAGAAAATTAACAATACTCTATTTTACATTTAGTGCAAACTATCATAGCCTTACCTCTAATTTAGTAAATGATTTTGTTTGACGAGAAATTCAACAAGAGAAAACTCAAATTTATGAACTTGTGTTTGTATTTATGTATGTGGGTGTTACAATCTCTAATGTATAATCCTCTGATTAATTCTCTCAAATGTAAACTTTAATTCAAGGGCTTGTGGGCTTGTTCTTGAATCAATGGTTGATGCCTTCCGCTTCTTGCTTGTCGAAGGATCTTTGAGGTCTTCGGCTTTGAGCTTGTTGAAGACTTTGACTTGTTGATGAAGTTATTTGACTTGTAGCTTGATGAAGACTTTGTGAAGTCTTCGGCTTTGCGCTGGTTAAGTTCTTCGGTTTGCGCTGGTGAAGTTCTTCAGCTTTGCAGCATGTGAAGTTCTTCAACTTTGCAGCTTGTGAAGTGCTTTGCTTGTTGAAGTTCTTCGACTTTGCGGCTTGTGAAGTTCTTCGGCTTTGCAGCTTGTGAGGTGCTTCGGCTTTGCAGCTTGTTGAAGTTCTCCGGCCAATTTGATGAAGACTTTGCAGTTTGATGGAGTCTTCAAGTATTGTTGCTTGGGAAGATAATATCCAATGTTCTTGAAGTCTCGTACTCTTCAAGTCTCCAATTCTTCAAGTCTTGTTGGCTTTGGATGCTTCGCTTGACTCTGAACGATTGTAGATAATTCTGAGTGCTCTGAATCTCCAATTCTTCTATCTCCTTTCTTCCAATTATTCTTTCTCTTCGCTTCCTCCCCTCAAATGAGAGGTGACCCATCTATTTATAGAGTTTTGGTGGGTCTTATATGGGTCATGGGCTTAGGCCCAGTCTCTCTATGGATTTGATCCAATTAGTTGATTTCATCAGACGGCTATAAAAGAGACACGTGGCATAGTTTGATTCACCAATTTTAAATTAATTTAGGGCACATGTGATTTGTCCTTAAATTGTGACGTGGCATTTAGTAATTGGCCGAAATTTCTGTTTCAACAAATGCCCCCTTTTCGAGATTTATACACGTATACGAGTGTGTGAATCTTGAAAAAGTAATATGTGACATTTAACCAAAAAAATATAGAGCATGGTTTATAATTTTGATCCAATGTACATATCAATTTTAGCACCAAATTTTGATTTTTTTATTCTCGACTGAATTTCTACTCATACTTTGAATTTTGGAGTAGAATTTGATAAAGTATGACATTTAAAATTTGAAATTGTCATCCTTATTTGACTTTGACTTTGATTTTGGAGATATTTAAACTTGATTTACGGACTTGATTTGTGTACTCCATAAATAATATGTCAAACCAACCGTTCCCTCGTCAAATTTGAAATAATATTTTCCAACTATGGAGACATTTAACTTTGATTCACCATTTTATTTGGTGACCAAAATTAAAACCCATAATGTGGCCAAGACTTTGATTTGAATTTGACAAATAATATATTCAAATTTTGCTTCAGAATAAAGCTTAAAATTGACCCTAATTTTGATTTGGGGTAAGATTTAAACTCTAACATTTGAACGAAAAGCAAGAGGAATTTGGTGACATTTGCTTCCAAATTGATTTTATTTTAGGTAAAATAAAAGCAAAACACAGGAAAGGCTGTGAAAGAGGAAGAGCTTTAGCTGCTTCCAAGGTATGATCTGAGCTCTCCCTGGGACCCAAGAATGTCAACCTCCAAGGAATTTGTCCCCCCTGCTTCTAGTGAGGAATTAGCACCGACAGCAGAAGGAAGGGTTCCGTTAATGTCTTGGGAAGAAAGGTCCTCATCCTCTTGTCGAGCTCGGCGTCACAGTCAAGTTTCTTCAGATATTGATCGACGCAGTGTTGGGGGCCAAGCGTCCCATTCGGACCCGAAGCCCACTTCTCTACATATCGCAGCTTGATGGGTGCAAGGTTAAGCTCGAGAGCCACTTCCTGGACCCTTTTCATCAGAAACTTGAAGCCAGCATCGCTGAAGTCTTTAGCAAACCCATCGAAGTAAGGATGTTGGCAGAAGGTTTCCTCCAGCAGAACACCGTTGCTGAGGCTCGACTCAAATAGCTCAAGCTTGGCCCTCAGCTCTGCCATCTCGATGTCTTGAGCCTTCAGTTTGCCCTCCAAGTCGTCTCGAAGACGTTCGAGGTCGTCGTTCTGCTTCATCAATGCGAACTTCTCCTTCTCCAGGAACTTGGCCACAACGTGCGCACCTCGCAAGTTCTCCAGATGACGGGCCGCCTCTACTTGGGCAATTCTGAGCTCGGTTTTATCGGCATCGGAGGTAGATTTCCATGCCTGGGCCTCAGCCCGAGCTTCTTTGAGCTCCCCCTCCAGAGTAGCAGCAGCCTCCAAAGCAGCAGAGGAGGCCTCTCGCTCCTTCACGGTGAGGAAGTCACGCCCTTCTAGCTCGACCTACACCATGAAGGTCGTCTAGCAAGATGCAGCGTGAGCCTGCAAAGAAAAAGAGAGGGAAGAGAGTTAAAAGGAAAACTTCTAAGGTGAGGCCGTTAAAGCTTGGGAGAAAGAGAAAAGGTAAGCTCGTACCTCGGCAGTGTAATCCAACAATCGTTGGATGGCCGATCCCAGAGCGCTGACAAATTTAGAAGCTCTCCTCCAGCAGAGGTCAAAGTAGGACCCGAAGATCTCCCTGTCTCTCTCCCTCACCTCAGCACTAGATGGTTCGATCTTGAACTTCATCTCAAGGTCGGAGGTGCCACCCATCCTGGCCTCAAGATCATCCACCAGGTTCCCAAAAGGGCTGACCCGCTGGCCAGCACCCACATCCCTCACTTCTTCCTTAGAGTGGTGGGTATACCTCTTCTTCTTTTTTGACTTCTTGGGAGAGGTCTTCTCCTTGATCTCCTTAATGGGAGAGACCTCGAGATCTCCTGATCCTGCGAAGTCCCAACTGCGATTGCCCCCTGAGATGGAGCAGCAGAAAGGCCAGCATTGGCCACTTCGACCTCTAGGTCGGCCACTAGGGGGCTGGGCGCCTCGGTGATCTTGGCAGCTTTTTTAGCACTGGGGCGTTTGTGCTTCACAATTTGAGAAAATCCTCAAACGATCGCTGCAAAGGGAAAATAGTCGTGAGTAAGAACCAACGGATGCAAAAAGCATCTGGTAAGAGCATCAAGCAAAGGCAACTTACCTAGTTCGAAGTTCGGTCTCTGAGCTTCAGGCGGAGATAAGCGAGGCATGTAGTCAAGTAGCCCCGAGGTAAGTAGAAGCTTATCTGTTGTGAGGGTGCCAATCTGCTCGCCACTCTTGAATCGTTCTTTGAAGTATTTCAAAGCGTTGAAGGTCAGCTCGGAGAGTTAAGGAATCGGTCGAATAGCAACTGAAAATGACAGGGACAAAAGTCAGAGCACGAAGAAAGGAAATCAAAAGCAAGGGAAGACTCCACCCTTTACCTAAGTTCCCGAATCTACAGGGGACGTTGTGGAAGGGCAGGTCGAACTCGTTCTTGGCCATTCACGATGCGGAGGCGAAGAACCACTTCCCCACCCACTTCTTTATGGAAGTCGGCCCTTTCAAAATCCTCCTGCGCCCTTCCTAGCGCACAAATAGTACCTCCCTCGCTTTCTAGAAATTCGTTTAACCTCAAAGCAGGCCAAAAGTTGATCAAACTCCGAGGAGGTCTAAGTCATCAACTTCCTTACACCTAAGCCGGAATAACACGACGAGACCAAAGATAACTTCCCATCCGTTGGGGGCCACCTGCGCAGGAGCCAGTCCAGTTCGGAACAAAAACTCCTGCACTAAAGGATGAACAGGAAGTCGGAACCCATACTCGAACATTTTCAAGTAAAGGGTTACACATCCGTCTGGAGGATTGTCAGCTCTTTCCCCTTCCT
Source organism: Momordica charantia (assembly GCF_013281855.1). Classification (NCBI taxonomy): domain Eukaryota; kingdom Viridiplantae; phylum Streptophyta; class Magnoliopsida; order Cucurbitales; family Cucurbitaceae; genus Momordica; species Momordica charantia. The sequence continues at coordinate 9,327,008 of NW_028275161.1, read as the reverse complement.
TGGGAAGCATAAGGGCGATATCATCGAGGATGTTATACCTCCTACGAAGGGGACCGAGGTAGTTTTTAAGCATCTGGGAAGGGTATTCTAAACCCTGGCCCGAGGTAGAGGTATCACTATCATCCCCTTCGTCATCAGAAAACCTAAAATTTTCTATTTATTCCTCCTCAAGTTCGGAATCTAACCTACTAGCAAACTCCTCAACGGAATCGGCCTTCTTGGGCGAAGAGTCCCGATTCCGAGATAGGTAACTAAATGGGCTACTAAGAGAGGACAAACTAGAGAATTCCGACATGACTCAAAAAGTAAAAGGAGAAAATAAGAGAAACAAATTCAAAAGAACGAGATTGACCTAGAGCAATAAATTGAATGCTCAAATCACCACGTGGATTGGTCTCTTTGAAATGACAACAAAACTTCTCTGCTAGGACGAGATCGAACCCGGAAGAGAAGGGGCCGATGTTCAGGGAAAAAAAATATCCAATTGCCGCGTGGATGACAAAGATTGGCAATTAGAAGAAATTGTTTAAGAGAGTTGTTTTGCGAAGCTCCTCCTCAGAACCTTCTGAGGAGTGAAGTTCATTACTCCTCACTGTATTACCATGTCGAAAGTATCCGAGTTCGATCTACTCGAACCCGACACATCCGACCTCAAAACCGACCAAGGTAACTGCCTATCGTGACCCCTGTCGGGATCTAAACCTATAAATAGAGGGCCCCATTTCACCATCAGGTATCGATTTTCTCCTCGAACTTAATATTGAGTTCGAGCTACTTACTGACTTGAGCGTCGGAGATTTCGCCCTCTTGTGCAGGTCTTCCCAGTCTTTCAGGTCGGAGCTAGGACCGGGTTTGAGGTAAAGAACCGTTGTGCAAATTCTTGCATAAACAGGGCCCGTTTAAAAACCATTTGGTTTTTGGTTTTTAGTTTTTAAAAAACTAAGTTGTTTCATAACCAATTCATTTTTCTATTTTTTGTTTTTCAAAAACCATTTTGTAATTTTATGTAAATTTCAAAAATAAAACAAAGTAGTTTTCAAAAACAGGTTTTTGTTTTTCAAAATCTCATTTTTCCTTCTAATACTCAACTTTTTTGTGTTCTTTATCACATTTATCTCCAAAAAATTTATTTTTCATGCTAAAATTTTTTTATTTCTAAATTTCTCTCTACGAACTTTATTTTTCTCTCTCTAAAATTTTCATATTTACAAACTTTATTTTTCTCTCTAAGATTTTCATATTTCTCTCTCCAAATTTTTTTGTATTTTTGTTTTTTTTCTAACAGACCAGTTTCATTCCTCTCTCTCAAAATTTAATATTTTTCCTAACTTTTTTCTCTTTAAAATTTCACATTTCTCTCTATTTTTTCCTCTAAAAATTATATTTTATTTTCTCGTTCAATTTTCTTTCGTTGTAGCTTTTATTTATTTTATATAAAAATTATATTTTGAATCTTGTTTTTATTTCTAAATTTGTTTCCACTGTAATTTTTCTATTTCTTTATAATTTATTTTTTTCTTTTAAGATATCTTTTCCTCTCGACTTTATTTTTTCTCCAAAATTTTTCTCTTTTTGTCTTTAACTATTTTTTCCTAAACATTTTTATTTATCTAATTTATCTTCCAAAAACTACATTAGGCGAAGACAAAAATTTCCACAGGGTCGGGTCCCAAAAATAGAAATTGCACGTCCCGACCCCGCCCCCGTCCCCAATTAGATTTTTTAAAAAATTAATATATATTTATTACACTTTTTATACTTAAATTCTAAAAATAATTAAAAACAATTATATTACCCATATTTTTTATCGAGAACATCTCTCGGATCCAAGAATGAGGTGGAGACGGACACTAAAAACTTTCACGAGCCCGAGAATGGGGAGAGCATCCTCGCTCGCACCCACTCCAATGTCATTTCTACTCTACATAAAATTTTCTCTCTCTAATATGTATTTTCAATTTTCTAACTTCTTAAAAACAAAAAACTAAAAATTGTTACCAAACATGTTTTCGTTTTTTGTTTTTTAAAAACAAAAAACAAAAAATGGTTATCAAACATGCATGTGATTGGCATGGTAAAATCACTCTTGTCATTGCTAACATTGCTTCCATTTTCATTAATCATGTTTGACAAATTAAAAAATTTATTTTAGGAATGCATAAAATCACTTAAAATTGATTTTTGAGATATCACTTGGGTGATGATTTTGGAAATCAATTATTCTTAAATTAGTTTTTCCAAAATCACTTCTTCCATCACTCCCAGACACACATGAAATACCCCTTTTGGAGAAACAAAGAAATCATCTAAACCCAATTGTACAATAATTTGAGGCTCTACCTTTGGTACTCTCATATGCTTACACTTCTCTCTCTCATCTTTTTTTGTTATTTTGTTATTATTTATTGAGAATGCCCTACTAATATTTTTTTTAGAATTGTTTTGTTACTATTTTTATTATTGATAGGAGAGTGCTCTATTGATAGTATTTTCTTCTTTTGAGATACACATTTCACACTGCGGAAGAAACAAACAATAAATAAATAAAACAAATTTATTCGGAGGGAGGGAGAGACTGACAAAGTTGGGTGATTTTGAGCAATACACGCAAGAGTCAACAACAAATTGATGTAATGAATAAACAGAGAGACAAAATCAAAAGAAAGAATATTAATTAGCAAACAGCTTAACTAAAATAAAAAGAGTACAAGCTACAACCGAAAATTCAAAGTGATGAAAGAAAAAGTCAAACATCAACGAAAGAGTAGTGAGCCGTAGCAAATGATCACCACCTTGACAACAAAGAGAGTATAAGGGTATAAATTGAATTTTGAGAAGAAAATAATGAGCAATTAGGATTTTTATGAAAATATATAGAGTAATAAAATAAAATAAAAATGCCGCTGAAAGTAATTATGGTTTTCTTTTGTTATTTTGTTGAGAAACTCGAAACTTAGCATTGATAAATTAATTAAAAATAATAAATATTATATCAGTCATTAAATTATACGTTGAACCGATTCGAATAGACTAACATAATTCGATCTGTAGTTATTATGTAATGCTCCAACGATTCGGCACCTCTTTGCCCCGGCATTCCCCTACGACCTGGCTGCGGCACCGTTAAACTCTGAGCCACATAGAAGAGCGTAGAGTGCCCCTACAGACCAACACGAGTCCTTCCAACTGGCTCCAAGTCAAGCATGCTTAACTTTGAAGTTCTTATGATTGAGCCACCGAAAAGGAAGGTGCACCTTGTTGGTATAGGTAGTGATTATCGATTCATTTAAGCCTTTCTTGAACATTCTTCCAATCAGATAACCATCGCACCTCAAGATCAGCACAAGACAACCTTTAGCTATCCGTATGGAACTTTTGCATTCAAAATGATGTCTTTTGAATTGTGTAATGCTCCAGCCACTTTTCAGAGATGTATGATGGCCATCTTTTCGGAGCTGGTTGAATCCGTAGTGGAAATTTTTGTGGACGACTTCTCGATATTTGGAGAAAGCTTTACCATCTGTTTGGAGAATCTGCAGCGGGTTTTGAAGCGTTGTGAAGAGACTAATCTCGTGCTAAACTGGGAAAAATGCCATTTCATGGTCAAATAGGGAATTGTGCTAGGACACAGGGTTTCAAGGAAAGGGCTGGAAGTAGATCAAGCGAAGATCGTAGTCATTGAGCAATTACTGCAGCCCACTATAGTTAGAGGAGTCAGAAGCTTCTTGAGACTTGCAGGATTTTACCGACGATTTATAAAGGATTTTTGTAAACTTGCTAAACCTCTTTGTTCCCTATTAGAAGCTGATAGAGTGTTTAACTTCTCTCCTGATTGTGTGCAAGCATTCTCTACGTTGAAACATGCTCTAACGACTGCTCCCATAATTCAAGCTCTTAATTGGAAGCTTCCGTTTAAACCGATGTGTGATGCAAGCGACTTCGCCGTTGGAGATGTTTTGGTGCAAAGAAAGGATAAAGTGCTTCACCCCATATATTATGGCAGTAAGATACTAGTAAAAGCTCAGATTAACTATACCACCACGGAAAAGGAGTTGCTGGCAGTAGTTTTCGCGTTCGAAAAATTTAGGTCCTATCTGATGGGCACTAAAGTCATAATGCATACCGACCACGCTGTATTGAAATATCTCCATACAAAGAAAGATGCAAAGCCCAGGCTGATCCGATGGATACTCCAATTACAAGGATTCGATGTGGACATCAGAGACAAAAAGGGACCTTAGAACCTGGTCGCATATCATCTATCTAGGATCGTAGGAGCATAAAAGAGCTCGGATGCTGTAGGGATTAGCGGTAGTTTCCCTGATGAGCAGCTGCTGAAAATTTCGCATAAGGAAGCAAGGGAAGAATAACCCTGGTTTGCTGATATTGCGAAATTTATGGCTTGCAGAATTAAGCCAGATGGGTGGACAATACAGTAGATGAAGCGTTTTTTTTACAAATTCAATTTCTACTGTTGGGATGACCCCTTCTTGTATAAGGTAGGATAGGACAATATAATTCGAAGATGCAGCACTGAACATGAAGCATCTCAGATATTGAAAGATTGTCATTCAACCCTGTATGGAGGACACTTCGGTGGACAACAAACAACAGTTAAAGTATTGCAAAGTGGCTATTTTTGGCCTTTGATCTTCAAGGATGCCCACAACTTAGTCAAAAGTTGTAATGAGTGCAAAAGAGTGGGGAACATATCCAACAAATCAGAGATGCCATTGACGTATATTTTGGAAGTAGAACTATTTGACATCTGGGGAATAGATTTCATGGGGTCGTTTCCACCATCTAATGGACATCTATTCATCCTAGTTGTGGTAAACTACGTGTCCAAGTGGGTTGAAGCAATATCGTGCCCAACAAGCGATGCCAAAGTAGTAACTAAGTTCCTCTTGAAGAACATTTTTACCCGTTTTGGTACCCCAGTGCTCTCATAAGTGATGAAGGGACTCATTTTGTGAATGAAGCTGTAGGAAGTCTCCTAGCGAAATACAATGTTAAACACAGAATTGCGACAACTTATCATCCATAATCCAATCACCAAGCTGAAATATCCAACAGGGAAATTAAGAGCATCCTAGAGAAAGTGGTAGGTACCAATTAAAAGGATTGGTCTTCGAAATTGGATGAAGCACTATGGGCATACAGGACGACATTCAAAACACGTCTCGGAACCTTGCCTTACAAGTTAGTTTTTGGGAAAGCCTACCACCTGCCCCTAAAATTAGAACACAAGGCATTTTTGGCTTTGAATAAGCTAAACCTGGATTACCCCAAAGCTGGAGAAGTTAGGAGGCTGCAGCTTCATGAACTTGATGAGTTTCGAAGGGATGCATATGAAAACGCAAAGACCTACAAAGAGAAAACAAAAAAATGGCATGATGTCAGAATTCATCCAAGGCAAATTGAAGCTGGTCAACAAGTTCTCTTTTACAATTCATCACTAAAGTTTTTTCTGGGGAAATTGAAGTCTAAATGGTTGGGACCATTTCAAATTGTTAAGGTTTTCTCCATGGAGCAATAACAGTTAAGGAGATAAATTCAGAAAGAGAATTAACAGTGAATGGGCAGCGGTTAAAACATTACTGGGGGAAAATATCGATAGGGATGTTGGAATGTGTCGGCTAGCCCCTGAGTATGCAGTAGAGAAATGAACAGAAATAAAGGAGCTGGCGAATAATTCGAAATATATTTTGAGCTCCAACATTTTTTTTATTTTAATAAATTTAATGTTTGTTTTTATTTTTAGGGACACTTTGAGATTTGAGAAAATTGCTTTGATTTTGATTGTAGGTTGGCGTAACGGTCGAAGTTTCAATGGCTGAAGTGATTATTATAGGAAAAAATAGAGGTGGCATGTGTGCAAAGGGAAATCATTGAATAGCTGGCATAAAAGTTAACATTTAAGGCGGGCATTAAGTGATAGGGGATGAAAACCAAATTTAATTGAAGGAAAGTACAAATTTGAATTTCAAATTTGCTTTTTAATAATTGCTTAAGCGAAATTAATTAAAGAGATCATGGGGGATGATTCGGTCTTAAAACCTATTTAACTGCCCACTACTCAACCTTCACCCACGATCCCCCTTGATCACCATCTTCTCTGAAACCCTAGAAATTTTATGCTAAATCTCCCCAGATGTTAAAGCCTGCCCCGAACGCTACTCACCTTATCTAGCTATGCCTCGTGTAAAATCCAAAGCCACCAAGAACCCCGCATGGAATTAGCCCTTTCGGAGTCGTCTTCCAAAAGCTTTGCTGACGCAACTGACCTGTCGGCGGCAGCGGAAGCAGTTCATTCGCTGATGTTATCTCCCAAAACGGATTTCGTGCCTCAGACCTCTAAATCGGAGAAAGAACCAGAGCGTGGAGGAGAATATGTTACCCCACCACCCACCCACGTCTCCACCATCATAAGTTGGGAATTAGGACGAAACGCCCCACTACAGTAACCCTACAGTTGGTTGATAGGTCAATCACACATATAGAGGGTAAGATAGAATATTTTTTAGTGCAGGTAGACAAATTTATCTTCCCAGCTGACTTCATCATATTGGACTACGAAGCTAACAAAGAAATCCCAATCATCTTGGGAAGGCCTTTCCTATCCCCTTGCAGAGCTTTAATAGATGTGTAAAATGGAGCATTAACAATAAGAGTAAATGACCAACACGTGAAATTTTCTAATTTTAATGCTATTAAATTTCCTGCTGATGTGGAAGAATGTTCTCTGTTAAAGATAGCAGATGATTTGCTTACGGAGGAGATGTGATAAGAAAACAATAGCCAATTGGATCTAAGAACCCTTATGGTTATGCAAACTCCTAGATCACAAATGCTCAAACCCCCAAATCGAGATGATGTCAACCCAAGGAAGAAGTTTAAGAATGGATTTACCGTAATGATCAATATCAAGAGAAGAGAAAACTTGTTTCTAAACTCAAGATTCGAATCACTCCACAAGTTAGCTTGATCAAGGCTACTTGAATGATTCTAGCATGCAATTCTAAAACACAAGAAATGCAAAGGAAAAGCTCATGGCTCAATAAGCTTAAATTTCATTATCTCAAAACTCAAATCTCAAATCCATTTTTCCAAGGGAACAAGCTAGGCTATTTATAGCCTCCAAAACAACCCTTCAAGTAACCTAAAAGAATTGTAAAGGTTGTAACTCCCTACTACATCAATACCACAGCCACCACTAACACAAATAAAACTTAAAACACATAAATGAAATGTTTAAAACTGAAAATACAATTAAACATGCTTTAAATCCGAGAATGAAACTCCTCCACCATAAAACCAAGAGTTTGTAACCCTTCTAGAGTGAATGAACTGGAGTTTGAACTACTTTCAAGTACTTTGAAGTCTTGTTCATTTAATGCATCTTGAGTTCAACTTAGACTTCCATTAATGCAACTTGAGTTTGTAGTAAATGAAGTTGGACTTGTTCTTGACTTCATTCAATGCAACTTGAGGTTGCCATAAATGAGACTAGAGTGCATTTAATGCAACTCCAATTTGTTGTCAACTTGGACATAGGATTCTCCAACAACTTCCTTTAACTCTTGAAGACTAAGACATTTTGGTTCATATCATCCTCCCTTTCTTCAAAAGGATTCGTCCTCGAATCAAAAGGATCTCCTACATCAAATGGACGGAAATCAGCAGCATTGAATATGTAATCTTCATCAAACTCGCCTTGTAGAGCACTCTTAAAATCATCAAAAGACAAGTGTATATCTCTACATGGGTTCCTCTTCAACTTCTTTCCAACAAAAAATCGATCCTTCCAATAGTGTTTCCAAACCCAATAAGCCGGTTTGAACATTGTATGCTTCCTGCCATGAATGAATTTAGAAACAAATTTTGACTTTTGCTTCTCACGAGATGTTTCAACCTTGTAAACCACATGTTGGCTGCCATTGTGTACTTTGGAAGCATTCTTTGGTTCAATCTTCTCAATGAGTGTTCTAGCCTCCTGTAAAAACTCAAGGGAAACACTAGACCAACATGGTTTAAGCTCTCCCGTTAGATAACAAACGCCTTTGTACAAAAGATCAAGAATGTTTTGTTTGGAAAATAAAACATATTTGACATCACAAACTTTTTCAAACAAGCTTACATTCTTGGCTTTTCTCTCATTTTTATCTTTAGGCCATAGATTAATCTCATGCTTTTCTCTCACACAAGATTCTTTTTCAAACAATTCACATGCTTTTGTCTCGACCTCATGCGCCTTTTTCCCTAACTCACACACAACATCATATGATTCTTTAGAAATTGGTGTAACAATAGTAGAAGTGTTAGAACCAAACAATTCTTTGCAATCTAGTTGCCTACTAAATAAAACACTATTAGCATGCATTGGCACTAGGTCACAAACTATGTCGTTTTTAATTTTATCACATTCTACCTCAACAATAGGCTTAGATTCAGTAGGTAAACTAACCTTCTCTAAAGATAAATGAATCTTTGAAATTGGTTTAGATTTAGTATACCTTGTAGACTTCCTTTGGAGATGTTTCTCAATCTGTATGGCTATGTGCACCATCCCTTCTAGAAACTAGCCATTGTAGCCTCCTCAGCGTCATAAATATCAAACTCCTCCAGCAACATTTGCATCTCCATATAGTAAGCCTCCACACTTTGGTTCCCTTGTCTCAAAGATTTCAACTTATGGAAACGATTAGTAACAAAATGCTCTCTCATTAAATGCTTAAGAACATACCATGAGTCTATTGGACACTCAAGGTTCCTCCGCCTACTCAACATTAATTTATCCCACCAAGTAATTGCATAACCTCGAAGTTGAGTAACAATGAGTTTTACCTTTCTTTCATCACTTAAAGGATAATAATCAAAGACACGTTCAACTTGCCTTTCCATTGAATGTATTCCTCCGGGTTTGTCCTACCATAGAACATAGGAAGTTTAGGCTTGATGCTTCCTAAGGTATGATCAATATTATGAACTCTTCTTAGATTTCTCCTTTGGACAGCATTGGAACATCCACCATATTCCCTTCCTTCGGCCTCCAAATACTCCTTGTGGTGTAGTGAGTTATTACTCATCTTTTGCTTCGGATGTGTTGGTTGTCTTTCAATAGATTTGAGTCTCGAATCCAACCTTTGGAGCGTCTTTGTCAAATGCTCCATGTTGTGGAAAAACTTTGTAAAATTCTCTTGCTCAGACATGGCTGCAAAAGAAAACAAAGTAACAAAGAAAAACGGATCTCACAACCACTCCCTCACGTGTTTAAACTCGTAAAGGTATAATCACTCGTGTTTTTACTCAAAACAACAACACTCTCAAGAAACTCACAATCTCATTCACATAAGCCAATGAGCAAAGTTTGCAACTCAAGTGGTTAGACATAACACACAAAGAAACACTCAAATAACTTGACTATGGAGTAAATTCAAAACTCAAATTAGAAACAAGTTTAAGAAGAAAGAAAATTACCAGAATCATTAAGATGGAACAAGATGAAAATTTAAAAGACCAGAAAATGTAACTCTTGAACAATTAAGGCTACTTTGAGATTTTATGGAGTTTAATTCAGCCTTTTATAACAGATATGAGCTACACAAGAAAAACATCATGAGCATTGAACAAAAAATTACTGGAAATTAATTGAGACAATTGTAACTGCCAAGAATTTAATGAGTAACGGTGATATGAACCAAAGTGTCTTAGTCCTCAAGATTTAAAGGAAGTTGTTGGAGAATCCTATGTCCAAGATGACAACAAAGTGGAGTTGCATTAAATGCACTCTAGTGTCATTTATGGAAACCTCAAGTAGCTTTGAATGAAGTCAAGAACAAGTCCAACTTCATTTACTGCAAACTCAAGTTGCATTAATGGAAGTCTAAGTTAAACTCAAGAGTTCAAAATCAAGTTCATTCACTCTTGGAGGGTTACAACTTCTTGGTTTTATGGTGGAGGAGTTTCATTCTCGGATTTAAAGCATGTTTAATTGTATTTTCAGTTTTAAACATTTCATTTATGTGTTTTAAGTTACATTTGAGTTAGTGGTGGTTATGGTATTGATGTAGTAGGGAGTTACAACCTTTACAATTCTTTTAGGTTACTTGAAGGGTTGTTTTGGAGGCTATAAATAGCCTAGCTTGTTCCCTTGGAAAAAGAGATTTGAGATTTGAGTTTTGAGATAATGAAATTTAAGCTTATTGAGCCATGAGCTTTTCCTTTGCATTTCTTGTGTTTTAGAATTGCATGCTAGAATCATTCAAGTAGCCTTGATCAAGCTAACTTGTGGAGTGGTTTGAATCTTGAGTTTAGAAACAAGTTTTCTCTCCTTTTGATATTGATCATCAAGGTAAATCCGTTCTAACTTCTTCCTTGGATTGAAATCATGTTGATTTGGGGGTTTTAGCATTTGTGATCTAGGGGTTTGCATAACCGTAAGGGTTCTTAGATCCAATTAGCTATTGTTTTCTTATCAAACAGTTAGTTGTGGAAATAAATCAAAACATAATTGATATGATTTATTACCAACAGCTATCTAACAAAAATAGGCACTTTGAACAACACAACTAAGATCTAGCATGATTTGCAAGTAAAAATGTAAAGAACAAAGAAGAACACATGCTCTCGGGTATAGCAGTTTTCCAGAATAGAATATCAATTTTCGAACTTTTCACCTAGAAGCAAATTGAATCACAAGATATGAAATAAGACAAAGTTGTAGATAAGACAGAGATCTACAAACACATAGAAGACAACAAGACAAAAAAAAGAATGGAAATGACACTTTTTTTGTATTTTAGATACGTGGACAGAATGTAACGAGATCAACAATAAGAACAAAAATTTCAAAACAAAGAACAAGAAGAGCAATACGAAAACGGAAACATATATTCGATCTAGAGCCTAGTGCTCTGATACCAAATGATAAGAAAACAATAGCCAATTGGATCTAAGAACCCTTAGGGTTATGCAAACCCCTAGATCACAATGTTAAAACCCCCAAATGAAGATGATCTCAACACAAGGAAGAAGTTTAAGAACGGATTTACCTTGATGATCAATATCAAAAGTAGAGAAAACTTGTTTCTAAACTCAAGATTCGAATCACTCCACAAGTTAGCTTGATCAAGGTTACTTGAATGATTCTAGCATGCAATTCTAAAATACAAGAAATGCAAAGGAAAAGCTCATGGCTCAATAAGCTTAAATTTCATTATCTCAAAACTCAAATCTCAAATCAATTTTTCCAAGGGAACAAGCTAGGCTATTTATAGCCTCCAAAACAACCCTTCAAGTAATCTAAAAGAATTGTAAAGGTTTTGACTCCCTACTACATCAATACCATAGCCACCACTAACACAAATAAAACTTAAAACACATAAATGAAATGTTTAAAACTGAAAATACAATTAAACATGCTTTAAATCCGAGAATGAAACTCCTCCACCATAAAACCAAGAGTTTGTAACCCTTCCAGAGTGAATGAACTGGAGTTTAAACTACTCTCAAGTACTTTGAAGTCTTGTTCATTTAATGCATCTTGAGTTCAACTTAGACTTCCATTAATGCAACTTGAGTTTGTAGTAAATGAAGTTGGACTTGTTCTTGACTTCATTCAATGCAACTTGAGGTTGCCATAAATGACACTAGAGTGCATTTAATGCAACTCCAATTTGTTGTCAACTTGGACATAGGATTCTCCAACAACTTCCTTTAACTCTTGAAGACTAAGACACTTTGGTTCATATCAAGATGCAAACTGAGGAGCTACTAGACCAGCTAAAAGAGGAGCTACGCATAATCTTTGAAACATAGGAGAAGGAAGCAAAGTTAATCCAAGCCAGTGAAAGAGGAACACAAGCGGAGATAGTGTTCAACAGGGTATTTGATTCTCTTGAATTAAAAGATAGATAGCAAGCACCATTACAACCTTCTGTGGAAAAAGCTCCCAAGTTGGAACTAAAAGTGCTACCAACTCACCTGAAGTATGCTTATTTGGGAGAATCTGAGACACTGCCAATCATTATTGCAGCGGACTTGGTTGAAGAAAAAGAATCTCGACTGCCAGCAACGTTGAAGAATCATAAGAAGGCCATATGATGGACAAATAGCATACATCAAGGGGATTAGTCCGAGCTACTATATGCATTAAAATCAATTAAGAAGATGGCTGTAAAAACTCAATTGAACGCCAGAGAAGACTTAACCCATGCAATAAAGTAAGTAGTCAAGAAAGAAATCATCAAGTGGTGTGATGTTTGGATAATTTACCTTATAGCATACAGTGATTGGGTGAGCCCAGTTCAATGTGTACCCAAGAAATGAGGGATTACAGTAGTGTCAAACGATAACAAGGAGTTAATTCGTACAATACCAGTAACAGGGTGGCAAATTTGTATCGATTACATGAAATTAAATAAGGCAGCAAATAAGGATCACTTCCCACTACCATTCATTGATCAAATGTTGGATTGCTTGGCTGGGAAAAGAGTATTAGTATTTCTTGGATGGGTACAGTGGTTACAACCAAATTACCATAGCCCCTCAAGACCAACAAAAGACTACTTTTAACTGCCCATATGGTACATTTGAATTTAGTATAATACCATTTGGATTGTGCAATGCTCCAAAAACATTCCAAAGGTGTATGTTGGCAATTTTCTCAGAATTGATAGAAATTGTGGTGGAGGTCTTCATGGATGATTTTTCAATCTTTGGAAAAGACTTCAGCAAATGTCTAGGCAATTTGGAGCAGTTGTTGAAGAGGTGCGAGGATACTAATTTGGTTCTCCACCGTGAGAAATGTCACTTTATGGTGAAGGAAGGGATAGTGTTGGGCCACAAAGTATCAAAAAAGGGAATAGAAGTGGACAGAGCCAAAATTGAAGTAATAGAGAAGCTGCTGCTACTTACATCAGTGAAGGGAATTCAAAGTTTCCTTGGGCATGCAGGGTTTTACAGAAGATTCATCAAGGATCTTTCAAAAATTTCTAAACCCTTATGCTCTCTGTTGGAAAATGGAATAATTTTTTTACTTTTCTTCTGATTATATATAGGCTTTCACAACTTTAAAGGAAGCTCTTATTCAGGCTCCCAGACTACATCGGATTACAGTAAGCCATTTAAAGTCATGCGCAACACTAGTGACTACGCAGTGGGTGCTATGCTGGGACAGAGGAAGGGCAAGTTGATTCATCTTATCTACTATGCTAGCAGGATGTTAGTAGAGGCTCAAGCTCAATTACACCACCATCGAGAAGGAACTTCTAGCAGTGGTATTTGATTTTGATAAATTCATACCCATATAATTGGAACAAAGGTGATTGCATACACAAACCATGCAACCATCAAGTATTTGCTAGCCAAGAAGGATGCCAAACCAAGGTTGATAAGATGGGTGCTACTGCTACAATAGTTTGACCTACAAATTAGAGATAAGAAAGGGTCAGAGAATTAGGTAGCTGATCATCTATCCATTGTGGAATTTGAATAATCGATGGAAGAACAAAATATCATACAAGACACATTCCCTGATGAACAATTGCTAGCAGTGACAGAGAATAAAAGCGATCCTGAACCATGGTTTGCAGATATTGCCAAGTATGTAGCTAGTGGAATCTTACCATCATAAATGAAAAAGCAACAATTGAAAAGGTTCCTCCATAAAGCAGATTTTATTACTGGGATGAACTGTATCTGTATAAGTTGTGCAATGATCAAATTATGCGTAGATGTGTGAACAACACTGAGGCATTAACAGAGCTGCAGCATTGCCATTCTACTCCTTATGATGGCCATTTTTGGGGATAAAGAACAGCTATAAATATCTTTGAAAGTGGGTATTATTGGCCGTCAATCTTCCAAGATACATACTCATATGCAAAAAGCTGCAATAAATGTCAACGAGCAAAGAACATTTCCAATAAGTATGAGATGCCCTTGAACTTTATCTTGGAAGTAGAACTTTTAGATGTATGGGGGATAGACTTCATGAGACCTTTCCCACCAAACGGTAACCTCTATATCCTACCGGCAGTAGACTACATATCTAAATGGGTGGAAGCTGTAGCATGTATAAACTGTGATTCAAAGGCTATCCTAAAGTTTATCCACTAAAATATCTTCACCATATTTGGAACCCTTAGAGCTCTTGTAAATGATGAAGGCACCCATTTTGTTAATAGAGCCATGGCCTCCCTGCTTGCAAGATATAACATTAAGCATAAGGTATCCACAGCATATCATCCTTAGACAAATGGGCAAGCAAAAGTGTCAAACAGAGAAATCAAAGGCATATTAGAGAAAATGGTGAATACCAACAGAAGAGATTGGTCTTTTAAACTAGATGATGCACTATGGGCCTACAAGACAACTTACAAAACCTCAATAAGAACCTCTCCCTATAAGCTAGTCTTCGGAAAAGCTTGTCACATACCACTAGAGTTAGAACAGCAAGCATTCTAGGTAGTCAAGCAACTAAACATGGATCTATCAACAACAAGGGAAATTAGGAAGCCAAATTGTGTAGTGTTAAGTAATTTTATTTTTTGTCTTGAGCAGGAAAGCCAAATTGTGAGGCAGCAGTGCAAGAAAAAAAAGAAGTTCAGGAATTGAAGTGATCAGTGGCGATCGAGGGCAACTCTAATAATGCTGGAGCATGGTTTACAAGTGGCAACGTGTAAAGTTTAATCAGGAAGAGAGAATAGCCGTTAGAAGAGAGAGAGAAAATCAGTTTTGCCTCTTGGGAGACAAAACTGTCAAAAAAGATCACCGAGCCAAAAAATCTCGATATTGCCCGAGCCGTACCCTTCTGCATTTCTGATTTATTTATTAGTTCTTTTTTAGAAGGACAAAAGCAAGGGATTTTGAAATTTAAAATACATGGTTAAGTGGGGTGGTTGAAGAAAGGCAAACCATTTATGAACGAATATCTTGTCAGGCTATTTCAAAGGAAGAGAAGTCAAGCAGAATTGTTTTTCTTTTTATTCTTGTCTCGAAACCCTGAAGATCATCTTTCTGCATCATCTTCCTAAGTTGATTTTCTGCCTTACCCCCACCAAAGCTCGTGCTTCCTAAGTTGCCCGCAGCCTTACCTGATCGCCTTCACCTGAAAAATTGTCGCAAAAGGCCCCTGAAAAGTCTCCACCCCCACCAGACCAACAACCTGAAGAACAGTTATAGCGTGATGAAGTTCATTCCCCGTCCAAGAAGAAAAAGAAGATGGAGAGAGGGTGAAAACCTACCAAGGAAAAGCCTCTACCGAATCCCACTCAAGAGGAGAAAAGGGTTTCCCCACATGAAGAGATCCCAGAAGAAGAAAGACCAGTCCTTAACGAAGAAATCCAACCTGAGGAAGGAAACAAAGATAAAGCTCCAACCTTCTCCCCTAAACAATACAAGTAGTGGAAGAGTTTATTCGGACTTTATCAGAAAATGAGAAGGTGTTCATGGGCTTCAATGAATGGGGTTTCCGAAATGGTGAACCAAATGGCACAAAGGTTGTAGAGGAAAAGAAGTCAATAAGGATGCCCAGAGTGACAAATAATAGGAAGAAGTAGTCCCAATCGCCACAAGAAAATTACCGAGAAAAAGAAAGGCATCACCCAAGTAACCAGTTGGCAACAAAAAGAAAGTAAAGGGCGAAGCAGAAAATGAGAAACAGAAAGAAGTTTCCCCAGTGAAAGGGAAAAGAAAAGAAAAGGTTGCCTCAGGAGAGCCAAAGTTCGAAAGGTCTATTGATGTTGCAGCATTCGAACGATTTGAGTAATTGAAGGAAAGAAACCTGCTATGCGAGAGGGGCTTCCCTTCTGAGTCGCCAATGCCGGATTTCATTATCAATGCTGTCAACAAGCACGAGTGGCAGTCCTTCTGTGATAAGCCCAAGCCTTCAGTCATCTAGATAGTGTAAGAATTATATGCCAACCTCAACCCTAAAAATCCTTATAGAGTAATGGTAAGGGGCAAGACTGTTTGTTGGAATGCCGAAGCCATCAATGAGGTATACAATTTACCTAATTACTCCTATGCGACATTTAATAAGATGTTGGTTGCTCCATCTTAGTACCATCTCAATAAAGCATTAAAATGCATAGGAGTAAAGGGAGCTAGATGACGACTATCAACAAGGGGAGCTCGGACCTTCCTTCCTGTATACCGAAAGCCAGAAGCAAACGTATGGCACCACCTGCTAAAGAGCAAGCTCATGCGAACTACGCATGATGCTTCCATCACTAAGAAAGAGTTATGCTTCTGTTTTGCATAATGGAAGACCTTAGCATAAATTTAGCCTAGCTTATTGAGATGGAGATCGCTATTGTGGAAAAAATAAAGCAAGGAAATTTGTTTTACCGAATCTGATCACACAGCTATGTATCCTCTTTTGAATAAGAGTAGAAGAAGCAGATCAAGTGCTTAAGGACAACGGGGTAATCAATGAAGCTGCCATTGAGAGGCTTAAGGTAGTGGATCATAGTTCAAGAGGTGGGAAATATTACCTTCACCATCAAAGAAGTAACCTCAAAACAGTTTAGCATGATGGAGCAACTTAGCTTCATTATAGGATTTGTAGCTGCCGCAGAAAGAAGGCAGCAGGCTTATCTGCGCTGTGTAAGAGAACTAGACACTATGATCTGCAAGACCCTGATGAGGAACTTCTCCCATCCATTCTAAAAATTTTCTGTGGAGCAGGCTGTTGAAGAAGAAAATGCTGGCGTATCTTAGCCCGAAGGCAGCGCCAGTGATGAAGAAGAAGGATAACAAGGGGAGTTGATTTTCCCCTACTCAAAATATGTTTACTTTCTGCAATTTTACTTTCAGTTCTTTAATTTCAGTAGTTTACGTTATACGTGTTTTAGATAACTAGGTGGCTAGTAGTCTGGTTAGTTTAAATTTGTAAGTAGCTGTTTAGTTTTCTTTTATTTCCTTTTAGCAACTTAGTAGAAGCAAGATGTGAAGAACTTCAGTGTGGAATAAGTGAACTGTGCATGCCAATCTATTTTTAGCTTCTGCCTATGATGTCTGGTTTGTGGAAATTTGAAGGAAGCCTGTTCTTGCTGAAGTTAGATAGACAACTATCAATTCTTGCCCTTTTTCTAATGTTATTCAAAGTAGAATAGGATAGCTTTACTCTGCTAGTATCCCTTAGCTAACCTAGAAATTTGTTCTTAGCTGAATTTCAGGAGCTTAGTTTCCCTCTTCGCATGCTGTCAGTGAGCTAGCGTCACTCGGCAAAATCTACAATGTTCACCTTTTTAGAAACAGTCGTGATAGGTAGTCTTCCCTATATCATTCATAGTCAACCTATCTTTCAATTTAAGTTTGGCGGGGCCTTGTCCTCGTTCATTCAACTCCATCATTCAACATTGAGGACAATGCTCCGTTTTAAGTTTGGGAGTGAGGAATTCTAATCCTTATTGCAACACTCTTCCTTGTATTCCCTAATTGTAAAGCTGTGTTAAATTTTGCGCCCTGTAATTCAGTTATGAAAAAAAAAACATTGCAAAGAACTGCAAGGCCCGGACTGGTTGGTAGCCCATAGTTATCCTAGGATGACAGTAGTGAGCTATCAGTCAGAAGTATGGTGCCTGTTTTAGAAAGGAAGTTGAGGAGAATTTTTCGAAGGCTTTTAAGGGTCAGGATGGAATGACGTGATCTTATGTGAAATAAAGCACGTTAGTCTTAGTGCAAGAGTTTGTTGTTTCCTTTGTAATAGGATGCTAGTGCAGGCTGAGAAATACTTACCATAGTAAAGGATCCTAGGTAGTGGTTAGCAGTAGTTGGCATGCTCGGTGAGCAAAATTTCAACGCTTGAGAAGTCAAACACTAGTATTGCATAGGACAAACAATAGTTTAAGTTTGAGGGTACCATAATTCTCCAAAAGAGTTGGGCGATAAATTCTGTATAAATTAGCTAATGATAGCCAAACTAACACCCAATCTACACTAAGTGTTGTCTGAAATGCTAGAATATTTACATTCTTCTTAGCCTTGCGAATTTTGTTAGAAGTTCTAATTTTGGGCACTTTGCTGCAGCATCAACTATGCTACAACATTGCAATCACCAAAGTGCAAGAACGCAACAGACTGACAGTGACATTGACACAGTTGTAATATGGGAGTTACCACAGTAAATAAAGAAATCACCTGGAAGTGAGAGTTGGGGCCACGGATGTTGTTTGTTGCCTTAAAAACAAATAAGTGTATAAAAGCCAACATTAAATGAAGCCTCCAAACACTTGTCACATCAATCAACCCTTACTTCAAAACATTCTCCCAAATTCAGTTCGAGCAAGGCGAGAAAAAGGTGGAGGCTCGAACCGTTGCTGAAGCAAAAATGATACGAATCCATTTGTGACCAATTACATATATCAAAGGAGCAATTATTACAAGAAAGGCAAGGAAGATTTAAGAGGCTTTCACACTGCACCTTCAAAAGCTTGTTAATGCACAAGAACCAACAAAGAGTTTTGAGCCCGAATTTATTCATAATGTTACTTCAATGAGTCAAGAAGATAATGGAGCAAAGATGGCACGGGAAAAGTTGTCTATTTTGAGAGATGGCATGGAGGACAAAAAAAGTGTGCAGATTCGTGAACAAGTGCCTTTGCAGATTGCACCTCTTTGGAGTTTGTGAAGTCAAAAGTTGTCAAACCATATCCAAATGTGAAGCGCCTCATACAGCACATAGATAAGACCATTTGAAGCGTGACTATGTTTTCTGATCCTCATTTAAGTGTCTAGAATGATGTGCAATCAAGTCTTAATTTGCATGTCTTATTTTCTTCAATTTGCATTAAGTAGTATTTTGAAAGACTTTTAGTGTTCCTATGTTGAACGACCCTTTGGCCTATTTAAGGGCTTGTAATCACCTTGTTTTGAGAGATTAAAACATATTGAAATTCAAGAACTTTTGTTCCTTAACACTTTTGGTGTTGCTTCTTTCAAATCTTACTTTAGGTTTGATGATAAACCGATTCATTGGATTAGTCTCGATCAAGCTAATTCTGGAGTGAGTTGTCCTAGGATCGAGGAGTGACCATCGTAGATTCTAAGTCCGATCTAAGAGTGATTCATCTTCTAACCTTACTCTTGGTTGGAATCATTCGGTAAGTTAGTCATTTTTGTGAATGTTTGCAAGGATCCTAGAAGGACCTCTAGCTTTGTAAACCCGAGCAACCTTGGCGCTTATCATTTGGTATCAGAGAATTGGTCGACATCCTTTGGCCGGCTCTAGAGGTGAAATATCTTTACTTTATGTAATTTTATTTTTCTGTTATTTTCCTTTTTCGGAAGTAGTTTCTTACAACGTGTAAGAAGACATAACTTGTCTTGAAATTCTTGTATTTTGCTCTCGGATCATTAGCAAAGAAAAAAATTAGAAGCAAAAGAAAAAAAAAAGACAGAAGCAAAAGAAAGAAAAACAGTAGCAAAAAGAAAGAAAACCGTAGAAAAAGAGCATTCGAAGATCTGAGGCACACGAAAAGTTCTTTTCATTATGTTGTTTTGTTTAAATGATCAAGTTGTTTATCCTAAGATTGAGTTGCTGTAGTATTAGTTTGTGAAAGTTAATCCTTTTATTAGTTATATCAAGCTTTAAGTAAGATTGCACCAAATTTTAAGCCAACCCTTACATCTTTGACCTAGTACCAAAAGCCTACCATCGAGTGATAAACACGAGTGTCCTTGAGTGAAATCCTAGTGAGAGGAGTGGAAAGGTCCTTATTTTGTTATTTTATTTTTCTAACAAAATGTCACAGGGAGTACCGCAAGATCCTACTATGGCCATTCGTCAATCAATTCAAGGTATGGTGGAAATGAAGAGGGAAGATAGGCAGGAAAGAAGGGTGCAACAACGAAGAGAAGAACGAGTCTTACAGGAAGATGAAGGTATGTTTGACTTCGATGTACAAAAAGAACAAGTTGGGAGTAGAGGAAGGAATAACTTTGCCAACATTATCCAACCGAGGAGATGGGAAAGAGTAAATGAAAATAGAGATGGCGGAGCTAAACTCAAAATTCCACCATTTAGTGGAACGGCGGACCCCGATGCTTACTTGCGATGGGAAAGGAAGATAGAACGTGTATTTCATTGCTCTACATATAGTGAAAATAAGAAGATGAGACTTGCCATTGCCGAATTCATTAATCATGCTAATGAATGTGATATGAACCAAAGTGTCTTAGTCTTCAAAGAGTTAAAGGAAGTTGTTGGAGAATCCTATGTCCAAGTTGACAACAAATTGGAGTTGCATTAAATGCACTCTAGTGTCATTTATGGCAACCTCAAGTGGCATTGAATGAAGTCAAGAACAAGTCCAACTTCATTTACTACAAACTCAAGTTGCATTAATGAAAGTCTAAGTTGAACTCAAGATGCATTAAATGAACAAGACTTCAAAGTACTTGAAAGTAGTTCAAACTCCAGTTCATTCACTCTTGAAGGGTTACAAACTCTTGGTTTTATGGTGGAGGAGTTTCATTCACGGATTTAAAGCATGTTTAATTGTATTTTCAGTTTTAAACATTTCATTTACGTGTTTTAAGTTTTATTTGTGTTAGTGGTGGTTATGGTATTGATGTAGTAGGGAGTTACAACCTTTACAATTCTTTTAGGTTACTTGAAGGGTTGTTTTGGAGGCTATAAATAGCCTAGCTTGTTCCCTTGGAAAAACAGATTTGAGATTTGAGATTTGAGATTTGAGTTTTGAGATAATGAAATTTAAGCTTATTGAGTCATGAGCTTTTCCTTTGCATTTCTTGTGTTTTAGAATTGCATGCTAGAATCATTCAAGTAGCATTGATCAAGCTATCTTGTGGAGTGGTTCGAATCTTGAGTTTAGAAACAAGTTTTCTCTACTCTTGATATTGATCATCAAGGTAAATCTGCTCTAACTTCTTCCTTGGGTTGACATCATGTTGATTTGGGGGTTTTAGCACTTGTGATCTAGGGGTTTGCATAACCATAAGGGTTCTTAGATCCAATTGGCTATTGTTTTCTTATCATTTGGTATCAGAGCACTAGGCTCTAGATCGGATATATGTTTCCGTTTTCGTATTGCTCTTCTTGTTCTTTGTTTTGAAATTTTTGTTCTTATTGTTCATCTCGTTACATTCTGTCCACGTATCTAAAATACAAACAAAGTGTCATTTCCATTCTTCTTTTCGTCTTGTTGTCTTCTATGAATTTGTAGATCTCTCTCTTATCTACAACTTTGTTTTATTTCATATCTCGTGATTCAATTTGCTTCTAGGTGAAAACTTCGAAAATTGACATTCTATTCTGGAAAACTGCTATACCCGAGAGCATGTGTTATTCTTTGTTCTTTTCATTTTTACTTCCAAATCATGCTAGATCTGAGTTGTGCTGTTGAAATTGCCTCTTTTTGTTAATCTAGCTGTTGGTAATAAATCATATCAATTGTGTTTTGATTTATTTCCACAACTAACCGTTACTCATTAAATTTTTGGCGGTTACAATTGTCTCAATTAATTTCCAGCAATTTGTTTTTCAATTCTCATGATGTTTTTCTTGTGTAACTCATATCTGTTGTCAAGGCTAAATTAAACTCCATAAATTCTCAAAATAGCCTAATTGTTCAAGAGTTACATTTTCTGGTCTTTTGAACTTCTTGTTCCATCTTAATTATCATGTTCCAGTTCTGTCACTTTCTTCTTTAGCTTGTTTCTAATTTGAGTTTTGAATTTACTCCATAGTCAAGTTATTTGAGTGTTTCTTTGTGTGTTATGTCTAACCACTTGAGTTGCAAACTTTGCTCATTGGCTTATGTGAATGAGATTGTGAGTTTCTTGAGAGTGATGTTTTTGCGTGTAACCACGAGTGACTATACCTTTACGAGTGTAAACACGTGAGGGAGTGCTTGTGAGGTCCATTTTTCTTTGTTACTTTGCTTTCTTTTGCAGCCATGTCTCAGCAAGAGAATTATGCAAAATTTTTCCACAACATGGAGCATTTGACAAAAACGTTTCAAAGGTTGGACTCGAGACTCAAATCTATTGAAAGACAACCAACCCATCTGAAGCAAAAGAGGAGGAATAAGTCAATGCACCATAAGGAGTATTTGGAGGTCGAAGGAAGGGAACATGGTGGATGTTGCAATGCTGTCCAAAGGAGAAATCTAGGAGGAGTTCATAAAGTTGATCCTATATTGAGAAGCATCAAGGCTAAACTTCCTATGTTCCATGGAAGTACAAACCCGAAGGAATACATTCAATGGGAACAGCAAGTTGAACGTGTCTTTGATTACTACCCATTAAGTGAGGAAGTAAAGGTAAAACTCATTGTTGCTCAACTTCGAGATTATGCAATTACTTGGTGGGATAACATGTTTTTGAGTAGGAGGAAGAACTTTGAGTGTCCAATAAAGTCATGGTATGTTCTCAAGCATTTAATGAGAGAGCATTTTGTTCCCAAGTGTTTCTATAAGTTGAGATCTTTGCGACAAGGTAGCAATAGCGTGGAGGCTTACTACATGGAGATGCAAATGTTGCTTGAGGAGCTTGATCTTTATGAGGATGAGGAAGTTACAATGGTTCGTTTCTTAAGAGGACTCAAGAAGTGATGTGAACCAAGGAAACACCATTGTCATGCCTCAAGGACCCATAACGAGATCAAGAGCCAAGAAGCTACAACAAGCTTTACTTTCTCATGTTCAATACTTGGTGAGCTCGGCTAGGGATGATCAAGAGAGAGATGGAACTTTTCAAATCAATATCTTCCAAGTAGAGCTTAAGGGAGGCGTTGCATTAAATGAACTCTAAGTTCATTAAAAGGAGCTGAAGTTGAAGTGGAGTTTAACTCAAGTTGCATTCAATAAAGCCAAGTTCAATTCAAGGAACTCAAGTTGCATTAAATGAACTTAAGTGCATCTCAAGCTTCATTTATTGCAAGTTATCCATCAATTAATGGAACTACACTTCAAACTACTTCAAGTGAAGCTTCATTTATAATTGGGAGGTTACAAAGACTTTGAAGGGTGACCAAGACTTCAATTCTCGGATTTAAACATCTTTTTATTATATTTTCAGTTTTAAACATTTCATTTATGTGTTTTAAGTTACATTTTAGCTAGTGGATGTTATGGCCATCATGTAATTGGGAGTTACAACATTTCAAATGCCTTTAGGTTACTTTGAGGGTTGTTTTGGAGGCTATAAATAGCCTAACTTGTTTCCTTTGAAAGACAGATTTTGATGATTGAATGAAGTTGCTATTTTGCTTCAAAAAGCCTAGAGCTTGTTTTTCTTTGCAATTCTTGAGTGTTAGATTTGCATGCTAGAATCATTTAAGTAGTCTTGATCAAGCTATTTGTGGAGTGGTTCGAATCTTGAGTTTAGAAACAAGTTTTCTCTACTCTTGATATTGATCATCAAGGTAAATCCGTTTCTAACTTCTTCCTTGGGTTGACATCATCTCGATTTGGGGGTTTTAGCATTTGTGATCTAGGGGTTTGCATAACCATAAGGGTTCTTAGATCCAATTGGCTATTGTTTTCTTATCATTTGGTATCATTAATAGGAGAACTATGGTCCTTAGGGAGGGAGAGTTGGTGACGGACGATGAGGAGGAAGATGAGGTAATAGAGAAAGAAAATGAGGATTGTGATAGTGAGGAGTATAGTGAAGAGGACCCTACACATATGTCCTTAGTCACTAGGAGAGCTTTAAGCACCCAAGTTAAGGAGGATAGCTTAGACCAAAGAGAGAATTTATTTCACACTAGGTGCCTTGTTCAATCTGTACCTTGTAGTATGGTGATCGACAGCGGTAGTTGCACCAATGTTGTGAGTTCAATTCTGGTCAAGAGACTTAATTTAGATACTAAACCACATCCTAGACCGTATAAGCTTCAATGGTTGAGTGATTGTGGGGAGTTAAGGGTGAATAAGCAAGTTCTTGTTTCTTTTACCATTGGAAAGTATGCTGATGATGTTTTGTGTGATGTCGTCTCAATGCATGCCGGAGATATTTTGTTAGGGAGACCACGGCAATTTGATCGTCGGGTAATGTATGATGGATATGCTAATCGTTATCATTTTACTCATAATGGTAGGAAAACTACTCTTGTACCTTTGTCTCCAAAAGATGTATATGTTGACCAATGTAAACTTGAAACGAAAAGGCAAGAGGTCGATGCAAAAGCAAAAGAAATGAAAGAAAAAGAATTGAGAGAAAAAAAGAGTTTGAGTGAAAAGCAAGAAAGTAGCAATCGACCTAGTGAGAAAAATGAGAGAAAAGCCAAATGTGTGAGCTTGTGTGCTAGAATGGGTGAGGTTAGGAATGCTTTGATTGCAAAACGAAATATCCTTGTACTTCTGTACAAAGGATCTTGTTTCCTTACTAACGAGCTTAACCCTTCTTTGCCTAGTGTTTTTGTTGCCCTTTTGCAGGAATTTGAGGAATTATTTCCCGAGGAGATGCCAAGTGGATTGCCACCACTTAGGGGGATCGAGCACAAGATTGACTTCATTCCGGGAGCAACCATTCCAAACTGTCCAGCTTATAGGACTAATCCTAGCGAGGCCGAAGAGATACAAAGGCAAGTGAATGACCTCCTTGCCAAAGGGTATGTACGCGAGAGTTTGAGTCCATGTTCTGTTCCGGTTATTCTTGTACCTAAGAAAGATGGGTCATGGCGTATGTGTGTTGATTGTAGGGCTCTAAACAAGATAACTATTAAGTATAGGCATCCAATTCCTAGATTAGATGATATGCTTGATGAGTTGCATGGATGTAGTCTCTTTACTAAGATTGATTTGAAATCGGGTTATCATCAAATTCGCATGCATATTGGGGATGAATGGAAAACTGCTTTCAAAATTAAGTATGATCTTTATGAATGGTTAGTTATGCCTTTTGGATTGACTAATGCACCTAGTACATTCATGAGATTAATGAATCATGTCTTGCGTGAATACTTAGGGAAGTTTGTGGTTGTATATTTTGATGATATTCTTGTTTACTCTAAGTCATTAAATGAGCATGTTGAGCATGTACGTTCTGTTTTGAATACTTTAAAAAAGGAGTGTTTGTATGCAAACTTAAAGAAATGTAGCTTTTGTATGGAAAAAGTTAACTTTCTTGGTTTTGTAGTTTCATCTAAAGGTGTTGAGGTTGATGAGGAAAAGGTAAAGGCTATAAGGGATTGGCCTACACCTAAAAGTGTAAGTGAGGTAAGAAGTTTTCATGGACTTGCGGGTTTCTATCGTAGGTTCATAAAAGACTTTAGTACAATTGCTTCACCTTTGAATGAACTTGTTAAGAAACATGTTACTTTTGTGTGGGGAGAGGACCAAGAACGTGCTTTTACCACTTTGAAAGAAAAATTGAGTTCCGCTCCACTACTTGCATTGCCTAATTTTGACTTAACTTTTGAAATTGAATGTGATGCTAGTGGGGTAGGTATAGGTGCTGTTTTAATGCAAAATCAAAGACCTTTAATGTTCTTTAGTGAGAAGTTGAATGGTGCTTCTTTGAAGTATCCCACTTATGACAAAGAACTTTATGCTTTGGTTCGTGCATTACAAACATGGCAACATTATCTTTGGCCTAAAGAGTTTGTTATCCATACTGATCATGAAAGTTTAAAACACTTGAGAGGTCAAGATAAGCTCAATCGTCGCCATGCTAAGTGGGTGGAGTTCATTGAGACATTTCCTTATGTCATTAAGTATAAACAAGGTAAAGAGAATGTGGTTGCTGATGCTTTGTCTCGAAGGTTGAATACGTTCATAAGCTACACAAGGAGGTCAAGGAGAGGATTGAGAAGCAAAATGCCAATATTTCTTCCAAAATTAATAAGGGACGAAGGCATCTTATATTCAACCCAGGAGATTGGGTGCGGGTGCACTTTCGAAAGGAGAGATTTCCCGTCCAACGACATTCTAAGCTCAATCCTAGAGGAGATGGTCCATTTCAAGTTCTCGAGCGCATCAACGACAATGCTTATAAAATTGATTTACCAGGTGAGTATGGTGTTAGTGCAACCTTTAATGTTGCTGATTTGAGTCCTTTTGATGTAGGTGATGGCTATGATTCGAGGACGAATCCTTCTCAATAGAGGGAGGATGATGTGAACCAAGGAAGCACCATTGTCATGCCTCAAGGACCCATAACGAGATCAAGAGCCAAGAAGCTACAACAAGCTTTACTTTCTCATGTTCAATACTTGGTGAGCTCGGCTAGGGATGATCAAGAGAGAGATGGAACTTTTCAAGTCAATATCTTCCAAGTAGAGCTTAAGGGAGGCGTTGCATTAAATGAACTCTAAGTTCATTAAAAGGAGCTGAAGTTGAAGTGTAGTTTAACTCAAGTTGCATTCGATAAAGCCAAGTTCAATTCAAGGAACTCAAGTTGCATTAAATGAACTTAAGTGCATCTCAAGCTTCATTTATTGCAAGTTATCCATCAATTAATGGAACTACACTTCAAACTACTTCAAGTGAAGCTTCATTTATAATTGGGAGGTTACAAAGACTTTGAAGGGTGACCAAGACTTCAATTCTCGGATTTAAACATCTTTTTATTATATTTTCAGTTTTAAACATTTCATTTATGTGTTTTAAGTTACATTTTAGCTAGTGGATGTTATGGCCATCATGTAATTGGGAGTTACAACCTTTCAAATGCCTTTAGGTTACTTTTAGGGTTGTTTTGGAGGCTATAAATAGCCTAGCTTGTTTCCTTTGAAAGACAGATTTTGATGATTGAATGAAGTTGCTATTTTGCTTCAAAAAGCCTAGAGCTTGTTTTTCTTTGCAATTCTTGAGTGTTAGATTTGCATGCTAGAATCATTCAAGTAGTCTTGATCAAGCTATTTGTGGAGTGGTTCGAATCTTGAGTTTAGAAACAAGTTTTCTCTACTCTTGATATTGATCATCAAGGTAAATCCGTTTCTAACTTCTTCCTTGGGTTGACATCATCTCGATTTGGGGGTTTTAGCATTTGTGATCTAGGGGTTTGCATAACCATAAGGGTTCTTAGATCCAATTGGCCATTGTTTTCTTATCAAGAAGGAAATTGCCGAACGACTTGATCTTCAATTTTATGAGGATTTAGAAGGGATGGTGCAAATAGCCATAAAGATTGAGAAACATCTCCAAAGGAAGTCTACAAGGTATACTAAACCTAAACCATTTTCTAAGATTCATTTATCTTTAGAGAATTTTAGTTTACCAACTAACATTAAGCCTATTGTTGAGGTAGAATGTGATCAAATTCAAGAAGACATAGTTTGTGACCTAGTGCCACATGCTGATAGTGTTTTATTTAGTAGGCAACTAGATTGCAATTAATTGTTTGATTGTAACACTTCTACTATTGTAACACCTACTCCTCAAGACGTATATGATGTTGTGTGTGAGTTAGGGAAAAAGGCGAATGAGGTCGAGACAAAAGCATGTGAATTGTTTGAAAAACAATCTTGTGTGAGAGAAAAGCATGAGATTAGTCTATGGCCTAAAGAGAAAAATGAGAGAAAAGCCAAGAATGTAAGCTTGTTTGAAAAAGTTTGTCATGTCAACTATGTTTCATTTTCCAAACAAAACATTCTTGATCTTTTGTACAAAGGTGTTTGTTATCTAACGGGAGAGCTTAAACCATGTTGGTCTAGTGTTTCCCTTGAGTTTTTACAGGAGGCTAGAACACTCATTGAGAAGATTGAACCAAAGAATGCTGCCAAAGTATACAATGGCAGCCAACATGTGGTTTACAAGGCTGAAGCATCTCGTGAGAAGCAAAAGTCAAAATTTGTTTCTAAATAAATTCATGGCAGGAAGCATACAATGTTCAAACCGGCTTATTGGGTTTGGAAACACTATTGGAAGGATCGATTTTTTGTTGGCAAGAAGTTGAAGAGGAACCCATGTAGAGATATACACTAGACTTTTGATGATTTTAAGAGTGCTCTACACGGCGAGTTTGATGAAGATTACATATTCAATGCTGCTGATTTTCGTCCATTTGATGTAGGAGATCCTTTTGATTCGAGGACGAATCCTTTTGAAGAAAGGGAGGATGATATGAACCAAAGTGTCTTAGTCTTCAAAGAGTTAAAGGAAGTTGTTGGAGAATCCTATGTCCAAGTTGACAACAAATTGGAGTTGCATTAAATGCACTCTAGTGTCATTTATGGCAACCTCAAGTGGCATTGAATGAAGTCAAGAACAAGTCCAACTTCATTTACTACAAACTCAAGTTGCATTAATGGAAGTCTAAGTTGAACTCAAGATGCATTAAATGAACAAGACTTCAAAGTACTTGAAAGTAGTTCAAACTCCAGTTCATTCACTCTTGAAGGGTTACAAACTCTTGGTTTTATGGTGGAGGAGTTTCATTCTCGGATTTAAAGCATGTTTAATTGTATTTTCAGTTTTAAACATTTCATTTACGTGTTTTAAGTTTTATTTGTGTTAGTGGTGGTTTTGGTATTGATGTAGTAGGGAGTTACAACCTTTACAATTCTTTTAGGTTACTTGAAGGGTTGTTTTGGAGGCTATAAATAGCCTAGCTTGTTCCCTTGGAAAAATAGATTTGAGATTTGAGATTTGAGTTTTGAGATAATGAAATTTAAGCTTATTGAGCCATGAGCTTTTCCTTTGCATTTCTTGTGTTTTAGAATTGCATGCTAGAATCATTCAAGTAGCCTTGATCAAGCTATCTTGTGGAGTGGTTCGAATCTTGAGTTTAGAAACAAGTTTTCTCTACTCAGATATTGATCATCAGGGTAAATCCGCTCTAACTTCTTCCTTGGGTAGAGTGCATTTAATGCAACTCCAATTTGTTGTCAACTTGGACATAGGATTCTCCAACAACTTCCTTTAACTCTTTGAAGACTAAGACACTTTGGTTCATATCAGAATGGTATCAACATCTCAAATCCAAGAAAAGAAGGAAAGATGAGGATCAAATAGAAACTTGGGAAAAACTCAAAGAAGCCATGAGAATGAGGTATGCTCCCAAACATTATAAAAATGATTTGAAAACTAAACTGCAAGCTTTGAGGCAGGGAACAAAAAGTGTTGATGAGTATTATCAAGAGATAGTGATTTTAATGGAAAAGGCACACATTCGAGAAGAAGAGGAAGACACCATGTCTAGATTCCTTGGAGGTTTGAATCTGGAAATTGTTCATCATATTGATAGAAATCCACCACCTTACTTGGAAGATATGTATCACCATGCTATCAAAATTGAAGATCAATTGAGGAAAGAAGAGGAGCATTCCAAATGGAGTGAATTCATGCAACCAAAAGGGAAGTTTGGTGCTGTCAAAAGAGTGAAGACCGATAGCTCCAATGCCAAAAACAATGAAGTTCCAATGGAGGTAAGGGAGAAGACTAATTCTCTTAAATGTTGGAAGTGCAAAAGGTTTGGACACATGAGCAAAGAATGTGTCAATAAAGAAGTCATGGTGATAAGAAATGGTGTCGTTGATTCAAATGATGCTTGTGAGAAATATGATGCAAAATTTGAAGAAGATTCTAAAGCACATGTTGATGAATTTATTGAACAAGATCGCAAAGATTCTGATTTTGATAAAAGTGAGTTCAAAGAAAAGAGAGAAAGAGAAGAGTTAAGAGAAAGAAATTCAAAGGAGAAAGAAGAGGAAAATAACAAGATCCAATCCATTTGTCAATATAAGTCGAATCTTATAGCATTGTTGCATAAGGACCCTTACTATCAAGCTCACATATTTTATCCTAGTCTTTCTACTTTTGCGTGATCGAATACAAGAAACAAAGGAAGCTATAAAGGAGCCAAGAAGAGTTATCGTATCATCTTCTCATGATCTTGAGATTGTCTTACAAGGTAAGTATAAAATACATCTTGATTTTAAATATACTAACTTGCTTCCTTATTGTGTAGGTAACCATGGACATAAGAAACCTAAGGTGAAAGGCATTGTGGAAAAGTACTTGTCCAAGAATTTGTATAAAGAATTCCATGGTCGAGAAAGCAGAATGTTATGTTCGAGAATGCAAATGCAAAGTACCAAGTGGAGGAAAAATAAATCCAAGCACAATTTCAACAAACCAAGTGATTGGGTTTGGAAGCACTTTTGGAAGGAACGAAGAATTTGTCCAAGTCCAAACATAAGAAGACTAAGAAGGATGATATCACATGAAGACTTCAAGATTGCACTTCAAGGAAGTCAAAAAGTGGTGTTAACTCAAAGAAGGCAAACAAGAAAGGGCCATAGAAATTTTCAAGAAGAAAGAAGTGACATGTCCAAGGAAGAAAATCATAAATCTTCAAGCTCCAATATACAACTCACAAGGTAAGGAACAAGTTGTTAAGGCTTATCATTGGACTAACTTCATTCGTTTTGATGTAGGAAATGAAAACCTTGATTTGAGGACAAATCTTTTTAAAGAAAGGGGGGATGATACGAATCCATTTGTGACCAATTACATCTATCAAAGGAGCAATTATTACAAGAAAGACAAAGATGATTCAAGAGGCTTTCACGCTGCACCTTCAAAAGCTTGTTAATGCACAAGAACCAACAAAGAGTTTTGAGCCCGAATTTATTCATAATGTTACTTCAATGAGTCAAGAAGAGAATGGAGCAAAGATGGCACGGGAAAAGTTGTCTATTTTGAGAGATGGCACGGAGGACAAAAAAAGTGTGCAGATTCGTGAACAGGTGCCTTTGCAGATTACACCTCTTTGGAGTTTGTGAAGTCAAAAGTTGTCAAACCATATCCAAATATGAAGCGCCTCCTACAGCACATAGATAAGACCATTTGAAGCGTGACTATGTTTTCTGATTCGTATTTAAGTGTCTAGAATGATGTGTAATCAAGTTTTAATTTGCATGTCTTATTTTCTTCAATTTGCATTAAGTAGTATTTGCACAACTCAGATCTAGCATGATTTGGAAGTGAAAATGTAAAGAACAAAGAATAACACATGCTCTCGGGCATAGCAGTTTTCCAGAATATAATGTCAATTTTCGAACTTTTCACCCAGAAGAAAATTGAATCAGAAGATATGAAAGAAGACAAAGTTGTAGATAAGACAGAGATCTACAAACACATAGAAGGCAACAAGACGAAACAAATAATTGAAATGACACTTTTTTTGTATTTTAGATACGTGGACAGATTGTAACGAGATGAACAATAAGAACAAAAATTTCAAAACAAAGAACAAGAAGAGCTATACGAAAACAGAAACATATATCTGATCTAGAGCCTAGTGCTCTGATACCAAATGATAAGAAAACAATAGCCAATTGGATCTAAGAACCCTTATGGTTATGCAAACCCCTAGATCACAAATGCTAAAACCTCCAAATCGAGATGATGTCAACCCAAGGAAGAAGTTAGAACGAATATACCTTGATGATCAAGATCAATAGTAGAGAAAACTTGTTTCAAAACTCAAGATTCGAATCACTCCACAAAATTGCTTGATCATGGCTACTTGAATGATTGATTCTAGCATGCAAATCTAACACCCAAGAATTGCAAAGAAAAACAAGCTCTAGGCTTTTGAAGCAAAATAGCAACTTTCATTCAATCATCAAAATCTGTATTTCAAAGGAAACAAGTTAGGCTATTTATAGCCTCCAAAACAACCCTAAAAGTAACCTAAAGGCATTTGAAAGGTTGTAACTCCCAATTACATGATGGCCATAACATCCACTAGCTAAAATGTAACTTAAACACATAAATGAAATGTTTAAAACTGAAAATATAATAAAAATAGGTTTAAATCCGAGAATTGAAGTCTTGGTCACCCTTCAAAGTCTTTGTAACCTCCCAATTGTAAATGAAGCTTCACTTGAAGTAGTTTTAAGTGTAGTTCCATTAATTGATATATGACTTGCAATAAATGAAGCTTGAGATGTACTTAAGTTCATTGAATGCAACTTGAGTTCAACTTTGACTTCCAGGAATGCATCTTGAGTTCACTTTGACTTCCATGAATGCAACTTGAGTTGGCCATAAATGAAACTAGAGTGCATTTAATGCAACTCCGATTTGTTGTCAACTTGGACATAGGATTCTCCAACATCTTCCTTTAAATCCTTGAGCACTAAGATACTTTGGTTCATATCAGTTCCTATGTTGAACGACCCTTTGGCCTATTTAAGGGCTTGTAATCACCTTGTTTTGAGAGATTAAAACATATTGAAATTCAAGAACTTCTGTTCCTTAACAATTTTGGTGTTGCTTCTTTCAAATCTTGCTTTAGGTTTGATGTTAAATCGATTCATTGGATTAGTCTTGATCAAGCTAATTCTGGAGTGAGTCGTCTTAGGATCTAGGAGTGACCGTCGTAGATTCTAAGTCCGATCTAAGAGTGATTCATCTTCTAACCTTACTCTTGATTGGAATCATTTGGTAAGTTAGTCGTTTTTGTGAATGTTTGCAAGGATCCTAGAAGGACCTCTAGCTTTGTAAACCCGAACAACCTTGGCGCTTATCAAAAAGTAGGTGAGAGAGGCCCACGAGGAGCTGAACGTTCAGCTCCTCATGTTCACTATTTGATCTATTTTCCATTGTAGTTCTTCTTGTTTTACTTTTTTTTCCTATGACTATGCGTAGCTAAACCCATTTGTAAGGGGGAAATGTTGTGAACTATTCTCTTGGGTTGTATACTGTGCTTTCAACGTTAATGATGAATGAGTATTGAGCTGAAGTTATGTTTAAATTTATTTTCAGCATGCTTGATCACCATTGTTGAAATACCTCCTTGTTAACTCTTGGAAAAGTGTAATAGGGAGTGATAAACTTCAATTCGTGCTAGATTCTGCTTGTGTTAGAGAATGGGTACTTAGGAATAGGGCTCACCTAGCATGGCTATAATCTGCTTCTAAATACTGTATAAGTTTGTCTAAAAACCCTAATAGCAAAAAATTTGGGTTGCCTGGAAAGGATCCATGTTTGTTTGGCAAGTACTCACATTGTCAATGTTATATCATTGTTTGAGCAGCCCATAAAAAGTCACATTCAATTTTCACCCATACCTTGTCAAAAAGAAGTTCGTTAGCCATTTCAATTGCTTATTGTTTTTTTAAAATTCGATTTAAATCCAATTTAGGTGCAGGTTTACAATATTCACTGTGCATTGGAGTTCTTATTTTCTATATTGCTTGTGTTGTCTTTGTTACATTCATGTTTTAGCTTGCTTGAGCCTTTATTAAAGTGTTTAGTTAGCATTCCTTGTGGATTCGAACTTTTTATTTCTTGCTACAATGAGCGTGTATACTTGCACATAAGGGACACATTATCGTTCAACAACGTCACTTCAGAATTTGGGGATGTTTAGCACATATGTTAGTTACAAACCTGAAGAACCTTAAATCTCGTTTAAAAGTGTTCCTATTCGTAGGTTACCCAAAATAAACAAGAGGTGGACTCTTCTTTGATCCACAATAAATATAGTATTTATATTGGCAAATGCTACATTATTGGAAGAAGACCACACAATATATCTGACACGACCCGTCCTAAAACACCTACTAGTCTTAGAATGAGTTGCGCCGACCACGGACCCCGACTAACTACGAAGTCAATGGTCAACTTCTTCTTATCTTTAACCTGAACTTTGATTGACAACCCCAAATGGATGTGTCTCCGGATATGGCCCTAATCGTATCGGCATTTCCCTGCGTCTCCTACGACTTAGTTACGCCAACTTCTCAACATGCTCTAAAACACATTCTAAAACATATAAAACATTATTCTTCCAAACATAAAACAGATAGATAAAACTGAACACCACACATTTATCCATATTCTATTACGGTCTACTGGCGTAGAGTAATCTCAATACACACAGCAGAATAATTCTATTTATTGTCTACTAGCATAGAGTAATCTCAATACGCATAGCAGAGTAATTCTCTCAACACCTGGAGTCAAATGGTCCCAAAGACCTTCTATTTCTGGGTATACTATAGAAATGCATTTATTTAGCATACGGGTAATCACCTGGATATATAACATGGTGGTTTGAAAACTATTCTCAATCTCATAAACTGTTCTAAAATTATTCTTTCTTCTTTCTAAGAACCTTTCGAATTTTCTCAAATCATTTATGAAATATTTCTTTCTAAACAAAAATTCTAAAATCATTTTCTGAAGTCTCTTTCTAAATAACACTTCATAACTTTTCTCAAACATTTATCTAAATCATAAAGCATTTCTCAATTCTAATAAACATTTCTAAAATAATTGTTCCTAACACATTTTCTTACCTTCTTAGCAAAAATGCTAAAACCTACATGATATATACTTTCTTGAAATTCTACCATAATATATATATAATTTCTCATAAATTCTATAATAGATATCCAAAAGCGTTTAATAAAATAACCACTCATAAATTCTTCAAACTCGGTCGTACGCTGCTCCAATTTCTGTCTTACCTGAAATATCGATTCAATACCAAATTATTTCACTTAATTCGAGCATAAACTAATTCTAAATTAATCACAATAACTTCAAAATAAATCAATTATCCAAATTCCCCATTCTCTCTCTTCATTTAAAATCATCACTTATTGTCTCAGTTCTCTCTTACATGTGGGTCCCACCAAACCCATTCAATTCTCTTTCTCCCACTCCATCTCACGCAAATACACCATTTCATTTCTTTTTTTTGTTTACCTCCATTTATCATTTACTTTTATCCTTGATTTCTCTCTCTTTCTTCAACATCAACCACCCACAACTCCACTCCCTCTCTTCCTTTCTTCTACAGATTTCAAACACACCATTAGTCTTTATTTCTTCTTCCTTTCTTCTGCCTTTCTTTACCCCATGAAACTCTTCTTTACCAAAACCCATTACAGTTCCATTTTACAGCCATTAATCCATAATTCATAAACCCCAAGAAATCCAACAATGAAATCTTAACTTCTATATAATTGCTTTCCCCTCTTGAGTCGAACCAACAACATCAATTCTACATTTCTTTTTCTTCTTTTTCTTTCTTCTAATTCTATCCTGACAAATCCTAACTGATTCTTCTTTCACTAAATCACAAATTTTGCCACACATAAGTGATCTTAAAGCATCCATAGATTAACGAGGAAACCATGACCTCTATTTTAAATCGAAACCCATTCACCTAAATATTCCATAGGAGCAAGCTTAATTACCAAATTTGTCTTCTAATTTCAGTTGTTGAGTTCTCCAATTCCAGCTTCAAAACCAACGTTCTCAGCTACCAATTATCAGCAAACTTGAGCATCTTCTTCCCCTCCTCTGTTTTCTTCTCACTTCCCCCTCTTTTTTTCATTCTTCTCCATCGTTTCCTCTATCTGCTCTTTACCTTCCTTTTTCCTTTTTTTCTTTTCTTTCATTTTCTTTTCTTATCTTTTTTTTAAACACCTGTTGCTTCAGAGCATTACATTGCTGATATGTTTACAACGGTTCTTATGGCTAAAGTGTTCGAGGGCCATCTACAAAGTCTAGGCCTACGAGATATGTACAATATAGTATAAGGCAAGTGGGAGACTTGTAAAAGGTATAGTGTATGCCCTAGTTTATTGTATTTATACTTTATTGTACAACCCACTATTGCTTTTCGCTTTTGTACACCCCACTATAGTTTAGTTCAACTGGGACTTTGTTGGGTTTTATGCCCTAAACTCGTGGTTTTTAAACATAAAACAAATATTCATTCAGTAAAGTTGTTATTGATATTTCTCTTAGAATTGCATTAAACTAAAATCCAATAAACTAACATCTGAGGTTATGTTATGAAACTAGAACAGTATATAATAGATATACGGCGTAGATATTTGATATATACTGTATATATACAGTATATATTCATTATGCAGGTGGACAATGTTCCGGTAGTAACTGAAAGGGTCTATATTATATGGATAAAGTTTGGTACCTTATCTTGGTATCACTATGGATATAGTCCACTTTGTAATAGTTACAAAGGACTTGATCCAGGTCGTTCATATGGAGACATACGAGTGGGGGTATCGTATACAATGAGTTTGTATAAGACCAGACCGCGGAATAATTATTCTTTAGCCTAATAGATTAATATTTCAATAGGATAACCATGTAACTCAATCTCAATCATGAGTGACTTATGTACTCCTGCATATTAGGGCTCGTCCTTTGCTTTGTCTGGGTGAGAGTGGCACGAGTCGCCGACTCAGTATTCCTACCATTGTGGGGACGAGACCGAGTGAGGGACTGGGAACATAACTGCACAGGATGTAATTCACTACTTCCCGATTTAGAGTAAGTAGATGAGTGTTCTCTTAAGTGCTGTCTCTGAGACTTGAACAAGGGGCCCCACCCAATCACTGGCCCGACAGGGACTTCCAATTATTGGTTGGCCCATAACTGGGTTGTTCATTAGAGGATCAACGGTACTTAAGGTCCAAGATGTAATACAGAGGTAAAATGGTAATTTGACCTAGCTATGGTTATAAACACTTGTGAATGATTGACTTACCGTTAATTTTCAAAATCCATGGACGCATAATATTCTACAGCGAGAAGAGTGCACTGTGGGTCTGTAGTGGAGTGACTGACAATCATCGAATGTTGATTAATATGGTTAATGAGTCTAATCAATTAATCTCATATCGTTGAAGCTTCAGATCTGTAGGTCCATTAGGTCTCCTTGCTAGTTCGTCAAGGATAGTTAAGAACATTCAGCCTAGAAAATAATTTGAACTGTTCAAATTTGTTAAAAGGGAATTAAGGCTACTTCTATGAGATGCAATTAGTATAGTGTCTGTTGATACATTATAATACAAAATTATGATAGAGATGGATATTAGAATATGGTTGATTAATTTAAATTTAATTAAATTAAATTAATGTGATATATTAATTTGGTTAAATTAAATGAGATTTAATTTAATTTAATTAATAATTCTTTTTTGTAATGAATTAAAATAGATTTAATTAATTATTATTCAAATTAAAACTGTTTTAATTAAAATAAAAGGAAAAGAAAGAACGAAAGAGGGAAAGAAGTGGGAAGAAAGCCTCCCACTTCCCACCATTAATTGTGGGAAATGAGAAAGTGATAAGTGGGGAAGTTGACTTCCCCAGTTACTCTTCATCATAAAAAGGAAGGTTCTCTCGTTCCTTTTGGTCCCTTGGTCGTCAGTTAATTGAGTTTATGAAACTCCAACGAGACAATCTCTTTCTCGATCTCTCGATTTCCCTTTCAATTATAAGACGGTTCCCACAAATTGAGTTCTTAACATCCAGAGGATAGCGAGGAAGACTTTTTGGTGGTGTTGGTGTCTAATTTGAACAGGTGTCTTCAAATGTATGTTTCACTAACTTCCTTTTATTTGTGCTTATGTATTTTCTTCATTGTAATTCTAAAACAAGATCGAAACACACGCGTTCACGCGCTTCCACTGCGATATCTGATCCCTTCAACTATGACTTCCACAAATTCCTTCATGTACTTCATAGATCCATACTCTGCTTCATTGGGGCTTAAGCATTTCGACAATGGCAAGTAATACCCCTACTTATACAACACCCCATCTAGGAGCAAGTAATGTGCAGCCTGTCTTCTTAATTTATGTATTTCATTTTTGTCTTCTGGTTGTACACCTTGGAGGAATTTTACCATTGGATCTTTCCAAAAGCTAGCAGACACCGTGACTTCAGAATCTTCTTCTTCATTTATTAACGGTGCGCCTAGCATTTCGACCAGGATAGTACGAGCTAAGTTAGTTTCATAAGCATAAGCCAACCTTGCTAATGCGTTAGTGTTCGAATTTTCTGAACGAGGTATTTGCCTTATCACAAAGTCTCTAAATTTTGCTAAATTTTCTCGTGCCTTTTGGAAATATCTAACCATTTTTTTGTCTTTTGCTTGAAATCCTTTGGTGATCTGGTTAACTATGATTGGGGAATCACTAACGACTATCAAATAGGCTGCACCCATACCTTGAGACATCCGATGTCAAAAAATAAAGCTTCCTACTCTACATCATTGTTACATGCCCTGAAATTACATCTCAACGTGTATTCGAAGAATGCTCCTTCTGGAGATTGTAAAAGGATTCCGACTCCAGACCTTTTTCTTTAGATGACCCATCGATGTACAGAGTTAACTGTTTCTTAGAATCGACTGTCATTTGATTTGTTTGTCAATTCAGCCACAAAGACGGTGAAGGCTTGACCTTTCAAGGATACTCGAGGCTCGAAACTGATGTGATACTCATTCAACTCTAACGCCTATTTCATTAACCTACCCAAAGTTCTAGTTTCTGGAAGACTTGCCGTAATGGAAAATTCGTTAAGACGACAATCCTATGGGCGTGAAAATACGGCCGCAGCCACCGAGCAGAAGTGATCAAAGCCAATGCTAATTTTTCAATGCTTGGATATCTGGTTTCTGTATTAGTCATCGACTTTCTAGTGTAGTACACCGGTTTTTGTCGATTCCATTATCTCGGATAAAGACCAAACTGATCGTCACGTCCGAGAGAGCAAGGTACAAATACAAGCAATCGCTTAGTTCAGGTTTAGAGAGTAATGGCACGGTACCCTGGTACTCTTTCAACTTGTTGAATGCTTGCCCACAGTGTTCTGTTCACTCAATTTCCCTTTCATTCTAACAATTTTAAAGAATGGCAGGCATTTGTCTATAGACTTGGAGACAAATCGATTCAATGCAGGTATCTGGCCATTTAAGCATTGAAGTTGCTTCAATATTTTTGGAGAATCCATCAATAGAACGACTTTGATTTTATATGGATTGGCCTTAATTCCTCGACGATTAGCCATAAAGCCTATAATTTTTCCTGAAGACACTCCAAATACACACTTGGTCGGATTAAGGTTCATTTTCCAATGTTGCAATTCATTTAAAGCCTCTATTAGGTCAGCCACATGTCGTTCGGAAGTCACACTTTTTACAAGCATGTCATCTACATAGACATCCATATTCTATCCAATCTATTTGTTAAATATCATATTCACTAGCTGTTGATATGTCGCACTAGCATATTTTAGACCAAAAGGCATAAATTTGTAGCAAGAAAGCCCCTGATCAATCATGAATGGTGTGTACCATTCCTAGTCAAGCACATGCATTTTTTATTTGATTATATCTCGAAAATGCATCCATGAAAGTTAATAGTTCGTGTCTTGCTGTAACGTCTACGAGTTGGTCAATTATGGGCAGAGGGAAACTATTTTTAGGGCAAGCTATCTTAAGGTTTGTGAAGTCTACGCACATTCTCCATTTTCCATTTGCCTACTTCACCATTACTACGTTAGAGAGAGCCACGCAAGATAGTAAACTTCTTTGATGAAAGTAGCCTTAATCAAATATAGCACTTCGTGCAGCGTCCACAGGTCGGCGCTTTTGCTTGACCAGTTTATAACCTGGGTCTATGTTAAGGCTATGGACTATTACATTTGGGTCTATTTCTGACATGTCCACATGGGACCATACAAATACATCTGAATTGGTTTGCAGAAAATTAACAAGTTCACTCCTCAAATAAGCTTGCATTCCGATCCCGTTGCTGAGATTCATTTCAGTACATCCCAACTGGATCTACTCGAGTTCTTCATTTGACGTCCCCCAACTTGCGGGCTCTTTGGCTAATTCATTATGTAGTCTTTCATTAACCAATGGGTATAGGACTGGGGATCCTCCGAGAACTACATAGCAAGTTCCCGTGCCTTTTAGTGTCATAGCATGACACTCCCTTGAAGCTTGCTGCTCCCCTTTTATTATACCCACTCCATGAGCTGTTTGGTATTTCATCATTTGATGGTAGATTGAAGGGATGACTTGCAAGTCGTGAATATATGGCCTTTCGAGGATGACGTTGTACACCAATGTGCAATCCACTACGACGAATTCGGTAATCTTCTGAACTTCATCTTTCCTATCACCAATGATCATGGGGTGATTAGAACAACCTTGCACAGCGATAAATTCTCCAGAAAAGCCTACCAAATGAGTTGGACACCGTTCCAGTTGTGACCTTTCACAACCTAAGGCCATATATGTTGACAGGAAAACTATATTGGTTGATGCTCCTTCGTCGATGAGGACTATTTTGACGCACACATTGTCAATCATAAGGGAAATGATCAAGGCATCATTATGTGGCAAATGTATTCCTTCCAAATCGTAAGGAAAAAAGGTTATTTCCATGGCTGGTCGGACATAGGAGGTATTAATTTCATGTTGCGCCTCGCGGATTAAGGCTTCCCGCTTGTTGTCAAAATGACTTTTAAAGGGACCACAAAGCATGGTGTTTATCACCATCGGTATCTTTCCTTCAGTCTCTCTCTTTTTTGGTGAAGGTGATTGATCTTTATCTTCCCTGTCTGAACGATCATATTTTCCTTTTCCTTCAGATGGCATGCCTCCTTTTTACCTACATACTTCTTCAAACGGCCTCGCGGTATTATATTCTCAATATGATATCTTAGGTTAGAACACTATGAAGTGTCATAACCATGATCTCGGTGAAATCTACTATATTTGTTTCTGTTTCTCTTATCCAGACTCGACTTCAATTTTCCTGGCTTATCTAACATAGTATGCAAGTTACTACTAACGCTATTCGCCAAAATTTTGGGGAGTGGTACGTTGAGAGGTGTATAATGGTTGACCTCCCGCAATTGTTGATCATGGACTCGTACAGTCCGTTCTTGTCGCTGACGATTATCCTTGCTCCACTGCTTTTGCTCTTGATCCCTGCTCAAATAGTTCTTATTTGATCGTGAACTCTAGACCCGAGCTTGGACATGCTTTGAGGTGATGGTTTGATGCCACAGTTGCTTGGCGTTAAGTACATCTTCTACGTGCATGTACTTTCAAGTGCGTTGAATTGCTTCACTATAGGTTCATGCCGGTTGTAAGGCATAAGACTAGATTAAGACGAGATTGTTTATGGTAGCATAAACGTCATTCTCGCCAACCGTCTAAACAATCCGACACCTTTATTTTTTCCGCCATAAACCTCCCAAGGAACTCGTGCAACAACTCGCCATCTCCTTGATGAATGGTACACAATGTGTGTCTGGTTTTTTCCTATTTTGTTGGGCAAAAAATTAGTTAATGAATAACTTCCTTAACTGCCTCTAGGAGCCGATGGAGTGCGGCTTCAACTGTCAATACCACGATTGAGCTTGACCTTTTAAAGTCACAGAAAAAGCTCGACACTTCTTTTCATCCCCGCGACATTTAGCTCCATTAATGCTTTGTATAATTAAATATGATCAACTGGATCTACTGATCCATAATATGGTTTCACGTCGGGCCTTTTCATCTTTGGCAGGAGCGAATATGCCATTATTGGAGTTGTGAAGGGCAGATATTCCCTTTGTCCAAGCTCCACCTAGGTCGCATCATCTATCTTGCAACTTTGTCGTAGAGCCTCAAAATCGCTCCGAAGCTTACTGATCACTTCCTTCATCGAATCGTGGATTTCTGGTATTTCTACCGTCACATGATATGTAGATGTAGTCACGAACATTGCTGTTCGGCCCTATGGATGGGCATTTGATTGTACCCCTCCTTCAATCGGAGTAGACCTCAGATTATGCATTAATGGGGTTTGTTGTTCTGCTCGTTGGGCCTTATTACGCCCACTCATTGTATGTCGCATATGTGGTACCTCTGAGGTAATATGTACTTGGAGTCCTTCCTGTGTATTGATGGTGGTTGTTCACCAAGGTCCGAGGTTCAATCATTCATGAACTGATACACATGGTCAACATCACTCGTATTATATTCTTCCGACCATGCAGGAGCCGCACCCCAAGCTGGGTCTTTGGATAGATGAGTATGTAGTGTCCTCGCCAACACTCCTATCATGGACCCTGACAGACGACCCCGAGGATAGCACGGATTTGCCGTTGGTGGTCCCATTGAGTTAGGAGAAGAAGTTATAGTGGAGGTCTTCAAAGGTATAAAGTTAATCACTTCCTCTTTACCTTTTTCATCATATTTTCCAGCATGGTTATTTTAGTTAAATTGCTTCATTAAGTGTATTATGATCCCTAGCTTCTGTTGTGCATGTCTAAAGTTCCATCATTAAATACATTAATTGAGATGGAATACTTAAAATAGTTAAAATAGGGCGATAACTTGTAAAAAAAAGTTGTTTACTCACTCGGTGAGATCTTGTCTAAGGTTAAGGGTACTTAAGTTGACAGTTTACGGAACACCTCCTACCTAGAGATCAAACCGGCATCTAAGTTAATAACCCTAGTTTTATGAGCACGTGTGAGAGATGTGAGGTAATAAAATTGGTTTATCACCTAGACATCGTAGGTTAATCCCAGTATAAGAGTTATACTGGGGAAAATCACATAGACTTAGGTTGTATATAATTAGCCGGTATATAGCCTAGTAATTACCCAATTTTTATAATAGAACACTTTAGTGGGAGATTAATAGTGTATGAGATACATTATTTCTTGCTTTCACGTCCCTAAGAGTTCACACCGTGAGATTCATGCTCGGCTTCGAGTTGCTATTTGGGCAACCTCCATTTGGAAAGTATTTTCATGGGTCAATAACAAGGTGAATTGGGGAAGTAGTTCATAGTAAGTGGGTGAAGGGTGTATGTCAACACGTCCTACGGTCTCTTCCATTAGGTCACACCGTGAGATTCTTATGTTGCACCTGCTTTGCTTTTATAACTGCCTATCCCTTCGGAGGGTTGTAACATAGGATTCGGAATACCCTGAACTCCATAAATGGATAGGGTTACTTAGGTCGGTTTTCAGCAATTGTCTCTCCTTCGAGGGCTTGTTTGATTCCGATCTCTATAATTCCAAAATGGCGGGTCTACACTTACAAGACTTGCTAAGTGTTAGTAAGTTCTTGACCAAATTAACGATAACTAAGTACTATAGGAATAAGAGTTCTTTCAGAGTTAGTATTTAGTCAAGAATGTATTGATTAAGTGAAGGAGTAGTCCACTGCCCTACGGTGGGGGCTATTCTGACTCATTGAAGTATCGTTGCAAAAGTAATAATGAATGGGCACATTATTTCTTGCTAAATAAAATTGGTTGAAATAATTAAGAGTTATACAATTCACTAATATTTCTGTTCACTTTTCAGCAATGTCTACTTCAATTATACAACTGCTAGCTTCCGATAAACTTAACGGAGACAATTACGGAATATGGAAATTGAATTTAAACACAATACTAGTTATTGACGATCTAAGGTTCGTTTTAACGGAGGAGTGTTCTCCAGTCCCTGCCCCTAATGCAAATCGAACAGTTCGGGATGTATTTGATAGATGGGTTAAAGATAATGAAAAAGCTCGTGTTTACATTTTAGCCAGTATATCGGATGCATTGTCTAAAATGCACAAGAGATTAGCTATTGCAAGAGAGATCATGGACTCTCTACAAGCCCTGTTTGGACAACCATAAACATTTATCATGCATGATGCGATTAAGTATGTTTACAACTGCAGAATAAAGGAAGGATCTTCCGTAAGGGAGCATGTTTTGAACATGATGGTTCACTTCAATGTTGCAGAACT
Source organism: Momordica charantia (assembly GCF_013281855.1). NCBI lineage: Eukaryota > Viridiplantae > Streptophyta > Magnoliopsida > Cucurbitales > Cucurbitaceae > Momordica > Momordica charantia. Next base: position 9,283,490 of record NW_028275161.1, on the reverse strand, counting down.
GAACGGCACAATCATGAACGAAATAAGTCAGGTTGGATTCATCATGCAATCTCTTCCGAATAGTTATTTTCAATTCAAAACGAATGCTATGATGAATAAGATTGAATACAACCTCACAACCCTTCTTAATGAACTCCAAATTTACGAATTTTTGTTGAAAAACAAAGGTTATGAGGCTGAGGAAAATGTTGCTACTACCTCAAAGAGGAAATTCCACAAAGGATCTTCCTCTGGGAGTAAATCTGGACCTTCTTATCAGAAGAAAGGAATTCGGAAGAAGAAGAAGGACAATGGGAAGGGGAAGGCTCCAACTGCGGCAAAAGGCAAGGAAAAGATTGCAAAAGGAAAATGTTTCCATTGCAATAAAAATGGGCATTGGAAAAGAAATTGCCCCAAATACCTCACCGAGAAAAGAGCTGAAAAGGAAAAGCAAGGTAAATTCGATTTACTAGTCATTGAAATATGTATAGTGGAGAATGATGATTCTACCTGGATACTAGATTCAGGAGCCACTAATCATGTTTGTTCTTCTTTTGAGGAAACTAGTTCATGGAGACAACTTGAAGAAGATGAGGTCACTCTCGAGGTTGGATCAGGGGAGCTCATCTCAGCAAAAGCAGTGGGAGGAATTAAGTTGATTTTTGGAAATAGATATCTGTATTTAGAAAATGTTCTTTATGTACCTTCCTATAAAATAAACTTGATATCTATTTCATGATTGCTAGAATATTTGTACATCATAAATTTCAATTTTAATGAAGCGTTCATTTTGAAAAGAGGCGTACAAATATGTTCTGCATACCTAGAAAACAACTTACAAGTTAAAACCAACCAAAGTTGAAGCTGTCTATAATACTGAAATGTTTAAAACAGCTGAAACTCAAATTAAAAGAAAATATGTTTCTCAAAGTACCTATCTTTGGCACTTAAGACTTGGAAACATTAATCTCAATAGGATTGAAAGCTTTGTTAATAGTGGACTTCTAAGCAAGTTAGAAGATGATTCTTTGCCGCCATGTGAGTCATGTCTTGAGGGATAAATGACAAAGAGATCTTTTACTGGAAAGGGTCATCGAACCAAAGAACGCCTAGAACTCGTACATTCAAACCTTTATGGACCAATGAATGTTAGAGCTCGGGGAGGGTATGAACATTTCATCAGCTTTATTGATGATGATTCTAGGTACAGTTACATTTACCTGATACATCACAAGTCTGAAGCCCTTGAAAAGTTCAAGGAGTTTAAGACCAGGCTTGAGAACCAATTAGGTAAAACAATTAAGACACTTCGATCAGATCGAGATGGGGAGTATATGGACTTAAGATTACAATACTATATGATAGAACATGGAATTCAGTCACAACTCTCTGCACCAGGAATGCCTCGTCAGAACGGTGTATCTGAACGAAGAAACAGAACATTGTTAGACATGGTTCGATCCATGACGAGTTTTCCTCAGTTGCCTAACTCAGTTGCTCAGTTGCTTACATTTTGAATATCGTTCCCTTTAAAAGTGTTTCAGAAATACCTAATGAGTTATGGACCAGGCGTAAAGCTAGTTTACGTCATTTTCGAATATGGGGTTGTCCGGCACATGTGTTGGTACAAAATCCTAAGAAATTGGAACGTCGTTCAAATTTGTGTCTTTCTGTGGGATACCCTAAAGGAACGAGAGGTGGTCTATTTTATGATCCTCAGGATGAAAAGGTAGTTGTATCGACAAATGCCACATTCCTAGACGAAAACCACATACGAGATCATAAACCCAGCAGCAAACTGGTATTATAAGAGATTTCAAAAGATGCTACAGATAAATTAACAAAAGTTGTTGATCAGGCTAGTCCATCAACATGAGTTGATAATAGACCAAGCACATATGGTTCATCATATCCTTCTCAAGAGATGAGAGAACCTCAACGTAGTGGCAGAGTTGTGAGACAGCCTGACCACTATATGTGTTTAATTGAAACCGAAGTCACCATACCTGATGATGGCTTAGAGGATCCATTTACCTATAAAAGGGCAATGTACGGTGTTGATCGAGATTAGTGGATCAAAGCAATGGATCTCGAAATGGATTCTATGTACTTCAATTCAGTCTGGGAGCTTGTAGACAAACCAGATGAAGTAAGACCTATCAGTTGCAAATGGATCTATAAGCGTAAAAGAGACCATTCGGGAAAGGTACAGACCTATAAAGCCTGATTAGTAGCAAAGGGTTACACCCAGGTGGAGGGGATAGACTATGAAGAAACCTTTTCACCTGTTGCTATGATTAAATCTATTAGGATACTTTTATCCATTGCCACTTTTTATGATTATGAAATTTGGCAAATGGATGTCAAAACTGCCTTTCTAATTGGTAATCTTGACGAAAGTATCTATATGGTCCAACCAGAGGGGTCCGTAGAACAGGGTCAGGAGCAAAAAGTTTGCAAACTTAAAAAATTCATTTATGGATTAAAACAAGCATCCAGATCCTGGAACATGAGATTTGATGCTGCGGTCAAATCTTACGGTTTTGAACAAAATATTGATGAACCTTGTGTTTACAAAAGGATCATCAACTCCATGGTAGCATTTCTTGTTCATGTAGATGACATCCTACTTATTGAGAATAATGTAGGATATTTAACTGACATAAAAAATTGGCTAGCAACCCAATTTCAAATGAAAGATCTTGGAAAGGCACAATATGTTCTAGGTATCCAAATAGTTCGGAACCGAAAAAACAGAACGCTAGCTATGTCTCAAACATCTTATATAGACAAAGTGTTGTCTAAGTATAAGATGCAGGATTCCAAGAGAGGTCTTCTACCTTTCACATATGGAATACATCTGTCGAAGGAACAATGTCCTAAGACACCTCAAGAAATTGAGGATATGAGACGTGTTCCCTATGCATCAGCAGTCGGGCGTTTGATGTATGTAATGCTATGTACCCGACCAGACATATGCTTTGCAGTAGGGATAATCAGTAGGTATCAGTCCAATCCCGACTATGCACATTTGACTGCCGTTAAGAATATCCTTAAGTATCTTAGGAGAATAAGGAACTATGTGCTCGTGTATGGAAATAAGGATCTGATACTTTGGATACACTGATTCCAATTTTCAGACTGATATAGACTCAATGAGATCTACTTCAGGATCGTTGTTCACTCTTAATGGAGGAGCAGTAGTGTGGAGAAGTATAAAGCAGAGCTGCATTCTCGGCTCCACCATGGAAGCAGAATATTTTGCTGCATATGAAGCAGCCAAGGAAGCAGTATGGCTTAGGAAGTTCATAAATGATCTAGAAGTTGTTCCAAACATACATATGCCCATCACTTTATATTGCGATAACAGTGGGGCAGTGGCGAACTCTAAAGAATCGATAACCCATAAGCGTGGAAAGCATATTGAGCGCAAATACCATCTCATCAGAGAAATTGTGCAGAGAGGAGATGTTAATGTAAGACAAATAGTGTCTGATCACAACATTATTGATCCGTTTATGATGGCCCTCCCGGCTAGTGTTTTTGAGAGTCACCTAAAGAGTTTAGGACTACGATTAGAATAAATAGGGCAAGTGGGAGAAAATGGGTATGAGATGCCTTGGTTTATTGTATTTACATTTCTTGCACTTAACTTAACCATGTTGCAAACCCACTAGGAGTTTTAGTCCAAGTGAGAGTTTGTTGGGTATTTTGTCCTAAAACTCGTAGTTTGTAAAAAGTGAATATTAATGTGGGGTTATTCAGACAAGTGTTGTTAAATGAAAGTGAATTTGTTTCTTAATAATTCTAAATCCAATAAACTACGAACCCTTGGCTACTATAATGAGTACTTGGACTTTATGTGGATACATAAACTGGAACAAGTTCAAGTAAATATCCTAAATAATCTATAGTACATGGATCAAGTTGGGTACTTTTTCTGGAGACACTATCAAATACGACCCGCTTTATGATTCTTACAAATGTTGTAAGGTGTCACAAACGAAGTGATCCTAATTCGTTCATGTAGAAACATGTGAGCGGGGGTGTTCTACACAATGAAATTGTGTAAGACTGACCCTGAAATAATCACTGTTACGTACTAACACCGTTTACGGATAACACTGATTAATTTCGTTTATCGATGACCTAGATAACTTAATCTGAATCCTGAGCTGTCTATGAACTCCTATTTATTCAGCATTCTCCCTTGATCTGCATAGGTGATAGTAAGCTCATCAGCACTACTCAAATATGCCTCCCATTTCAGGGATAAGACTGGGTAGATAGTTGGGGACATAGAATTAGCAAGATGGAATTCACGCCTACCAAATTTAGGGATAGTAAAGAGGTTGTTCCCTTAAGCGCTAATCCTGGGTATTAAACAAGGAGCCTCATCCTCTCACTGGCCCGAGAAGAATTAGATTTAGTGATTTGATCCTAAATCAATTGTTCATTAGAACGATAGTGGTACTGAAGGGGAAAAGATGTAACTTAGGGTAAAATGGTTTTTTTTACCCAACTGAGGTTACGAACAGCCTGTAAAGGATCAACTTACCGATGACAGTTATACCGAATGGACACAAATATATCTAAAGTGAGGGGAGTGCATCTACAGGCTATAGTGGATAGTCCTGTTAGTTAACGAATGTTCATTAACTAAGTTAAAGAGTTTGACCGATTAGTCTCGAATCGTTGGAGCCCATGATCTGTAGGTCCATCAGGTCTCCATGCTAGCTCATAAAGGATAAAATTGATGAACTAGGTGAAGCAAGAGTTTGAAGTGTTCAAATTCGGTTTTTACGGAATATTGTATTTTATATGACATATAATATATAATATAATAATTAATTGAGAATTAATTATATTGGAGAGTATGACTTATTTAAATTAGTTTTAAGTAAGTTTAAAGCTTGAAAAAGAGTTGTAATTTGATTAATGTGATTAATCAGGTTTAGGTATCAAAGACCAATTAATATGAGATATTAATTTAGCTTGGTTTTTGTTTTAAAAGAAAATTAATATTTCAATGTTTGTTTTTATAAAAATTAGTTTTATAAAAGTTTTATTTACAAAATCAAGTTAGTGGAACACTAACTATTGGTTTTTGAAGTGTTTCTTCAAGGCTGATAAGAAAACAATAGCCAATTGGATCTAAGAACCCTTATGGTTATGCAAACCCCTAGATCACAAGTGCTAAAACCCCCAAATCAAGATGATGTCAACCCAAGGAAGAAGTTAGAGCAGATTTACCTTGATGATCAATATCAAGAGTAGAGAAAACTTGTTTCTAAACTCAAGATTCGAACCACTCCACAAGATAGCTTGATCAATGCTACTTGAATGATTCTAGCATGCAATTCTAAAACACAAGAAATGCAAAGGAAAAGCTCATGGCTCAATAAGCTTAAATTTAATTATCTCAAAACTCAAATCTCAAATCTCAAATCTATTTTTCCAAGGGAACAAGCTAGGCTATTTATAGCCTCCAAAACAACCCTTCAAGTAACCTAAAAGAATTGTAAAGGTTGTAACTCCCTACTACATCAATACCATAACCACCACTAACACAAATAAAACTTAAAACACATAAATGAAATGTTTAAAACTGAAAATACAATTAAACATGCTTTAAATCCGAGAATGAAACTCCTCCACCATAAAACCAAGAGTTTGTAACCATTCAAGAGTGAATGAACTGGAGTTTGAACTACTTTCAAGTACTTTGAAGTCTTGTTCATTTAATGCATCTTGAGTTCAACTTAGACTTCCATTAATGCAACTTGAGTTTGTAGTAAATGAAGTTGGACTTGTTCTTGACTTCATTCAATGCCACTTGAGGTTGCCATAAATGACACTAGAGTGCATTTAATGCAACTCCAATTTGTTGTCAACTTGGACATAGGATTCTCCAACAACTTCCTTTAACTCTTTGAAGACTAAGACACTTTGGTTCATATCAAAGGCAATGACACCTATCTTTTACATACTAGTGGGCTTGTCCTTGCATGTATTTGGTCTTTATATAGGTGAGGAAGATCACTTGGAGAAGGCTAATTGATATAGAAATGAATGATCACGGAGTACACGGGGAAAGTCTACAAGAGGAGCAAGCTCAAATCAGCTCAAATGAAGCTTATGCTCAAAGTCAACCCAATCATGAGCCAATCATTATGCCACAAGGTCCAATCACAAGAGCTAGAGCTAAAAGACTACAAGAAAGGTTGAATGGTCACTTCCAAGCTAAGGTGTTCACACTTGGTGAAGAGTTGCATCCCTTCAAGCTTGAAAAGACATCTTGTCCTCTAAGAAACTTCATGAATCTAAAAATCCAGATTCATCCACATATTTAATTTATTATGTATTTTTCAAGGGTTGTGTCTTTTCATCCAAGAGTTGTGTCTTTTCATTATGTCTTTTGAATTACTATAAATAGGGATGTACATTTGCTTTTCAAACACAACATTTTGATGAATGAAAAATTCAGATTGAGTTTAGTCTCTCTCAAGCTTTTAAGCTTTCTTTGTATTCTTGTGTTAGAATACATGTTTTAGAACTTTCAATCTAGTTTGATCCATTAGATTGTGGAGAGTTCGAAATCTTGAATATAGGAACAAGTTCTCCTTTATTCTTGGTCATTGATCATCTTTTCCAAGCACAAATCTGTTTAGCTTTCTTGGGGTTGATTCATCATCTTGTTATTGGGGTTATTCTTATTATTGTTGTGGGGGTTCACCTTGTATAAGGGAGTTCTCATGCATAATTGAGTTAGTTCTTTTGTCATTTGGTATCAGAGCTTAGGCTCTAAACAGATTATATCTTTATCCGCTTTCCATTCTTCTTCATATTTCTTTCTATTTTCAACCATATCTAAATCCACTACGTGTGACTCTTCATCTTCTCATATTTGATTCATCTTTTATCATACTTGCTGGAGAAAAAATTTTGTTTTCAAGGGAAAAAAAAGTGACTCTTCATCTTCTTTTGATTCACACCATTTCACTCATATCTCTTTCTTTTCCATTCTATTTTGCTTATTAGAAAACGTTTCTCTATTTGTTTCCTAAATTTTTGATTTTTGTGACTTTTCACATTCTATGCTATATTGAAGTGTTCTTGCATGATTCTCATAAGAATACTATAAAGACTTGCTAAAGTTTGAGATATTAGAAGTTCAAATGTTTCAACAAAGGCGAAGACGTCGTGAGAATCACGTTAGTGAGGACCCGTTTTGGAAGTCTATGAGAGATAATTTTGCTGAAATGCGCAAATCCATGAAGTACATTTCAAAGTTAAATCAAGAATTGAAATTGAGGGACCAAGCCAAGGAAAGACAACCTGCACAATTCGTTCAAAGGGAGGAAGATTTTCCCGAGCCTCAAGAGGATGAGAAATCAATTCAAAATGAGAGAGAACATCCAAATCTCCAAAAGGATGATTCGAACAATGTTGAGGTCATTATGTGTGATGCTCAAGAGGAAGATTCAAATGATGAGGTTGTTATGTTTGATGAGAAGACAACCGAAGATTGTAATGAGTTATGCTCTGAAAAAGAGGTGGAGACAAAAGTAATAGAAAGAAAGGACGGTGAAAAAAGTGACAAACGAGAGAAAAGTGTTGACGATCATATGGGTTTGGTTACGAGAGTTTCTAAAGCTAGTATTGTTTTGTTTTCAAAACGACATATACAAAAGCTTGTAACCAAACGAAGTTGCTTTCTAACGGGTGCACTTAAACCAATTGTACCAAGTTTTTCTTTTGAATTCTTGCAGGAGGTCAAACTGCTTGTTGAAAAGCTAAATTCAAGAGTTGCTTTTAAAAAGAGCCAATTTCGTTCACATGGGACATATGAATCCAAGAGGCTGCACAAGAAGCATCATTCCAACTTCACTTCCTACCGCATCCTAGACAATAAATTCAAAGCAGAGGGGGATCCAAGTAGTACAAGGCCTAGGAATGCACATGACTTCAAATTTTCCATGCAACGAGATCCTTTAGATTCGAGGACGAATTTTTTCGAAGAATGGGAGAATGATATAGAAATGAATGATCACGGAGTACACGGGGAAAGTCTACAAGAGGAGCAAGCTCAAATCAGCTCAAATGAAGCTTATGCTCAAAGTCAACCCAATCATGAGCCAATCATTATGCCACAAGGTCCAATCACAAAAGCTAGAGCTAAAAGACTACAAAAAAGGTTGAATGGTTACTTCCAAGCTAAGGTGTTCACACTTGGTGAAGAGTTGCATCCCTTCAAGCTTGAAAAGACATCTTGTCCTCCAAGAAACTTCATGAATCTAAAAATCCAGATTCATCCACATATTTAATTTATTATGTATTTTTCAAGGGTTGTGTCTTTTCATCCAAGAGTTGTGTCTTTTCATTATGTCTTTTGAATTACTAGAAATAGGGATGTACATTTGCTTTTCAAACACAACATTTGATGAATGAAAATTTCACATTGAGTTTAATCTCTCTCAAGCTTTAAGCTTTATTTGTATTCTTGTGTTTAGAATGCATGTTTAGAACTTTCAATCTAGTTTGATCAATTAGGTTGTGAAGAGTTCGAAATCTTGAATATAGGAACAAGTTCTCCTTTATTCTTGATCATTGATCATCTTTTCCAAGCACAAATCTGTTTAGCTTTCTTGAGGTTGATTCATCATCTTGTTATTGGGGTTATTCTTATTATTGTTGTGGGGGTTCACCTTGTATAAGGGAGTTCTAATGCATAATTGAGTTAGTTCCTTTATCACTAATGCTTCCTTACATAAGTGTAGAATTTTTCCACTCAAATGTCTATTGTTTTCTCCTTCCATTAGTGCTTTCCCTTTGCTTTCACTCATAATTTGGTCCCACAACCGTGTTCATAAACCTGAGGATAGCATGGATTTCCCGTTGGTGGTCTCATTGAGTTAGGAGAAGAAGTTATAGTGGAGGTTTTCAAAGGTAAAAAGTTAATCATTCCCTCTTTACCTTATTCATCATATTTTCCAGCATGCTTATTTTAGTTAAATTGCTTCATTAAGTGTATTATGATCCTTAGCTTCCGCTGTGCATATCTAAAGTTTCATCATCAAATACATTAATTGAGATGGAATACTTAAACAAAATAATATTTTTTAATATATGCTAATATTAAAATTTATATTATTTGAATATTATTCAAATGAATATTTTATTAGTATATCTCATATATAAATAAAATTTTCCCCTCGAACGTATGAAATACATGAAACAGGACATGCTCATTAGCCAACTAAAATATGTTAATATCTCATATATTAAAATTATATTATTTGAATCTTAGTCAGATAAACAGTTTATTAGTAAATATCTATATTATTGAAATACATTAATTTATATTATCTTTATTATTTAATATAACCAAATACAGTAATTAATTAAATAGGATTCTGACAATTTAAAATTCAATGATATTTCAACATAACTCATTCATTGAGGGGTGTTTGTTTGGTTCCGTGTTTTCATAATGGGTAGTAGGGTTTGTATTTGTTTCATGGTTTTATAAAGTCAAATTTGCTACACTACGTACTATTCTACCCCATGTTGCTACGGTACATATTATTCCAACAACAGTTCCTTACAGTATTTTATCAATGATCTTTTTAAATATTACATTCCATATTTTATCTTTTAATTTTTGATCAAATATATTAGCTGAATACGAAAATCAATTAATTATAATTTTAATAATAAATAAGTAAAAAAATTTAGTTAAACTTGAAAGTAATCAATTATTAATTCATATATCGACAACAAAATTTTAATCGTAAACTTTATGAGTGAAAACTGAAATTAAGAAATGAAAAAATTAGCAAAATCGAGTTTATTTGATATGTTGGAGCCATACCTGTAACTTCGTTCATTTTTCTCAATCCTCTGTATCAACTTTGACTACCTAACCATTTCATTTATATATGTTATAAACTACATGTTTTAGAGAAATTATAATGATAAAGTTAGATGTAAAAAATTCTTTTTTTGAAACAATATATGCAATAATTTATGTGCACACTTTAGTCAGACATCAAAAAAAAAAATATTTTAAAAAATCAATAACATAACTAATTAAATATTTATCTCACACAGTAATTACTCCAGAAAAAATTAGATGAATAATTCTATTAAAAATGAATTATTCATACTCAAAATATTAGTTAATAAATAAATATTATTATAATTTTAATCACATGTATATAAATACTTGACAATACACATCATACAATCTAACATCTTTATTCTATAAATCCATAATTTTATCAAACTTTTTTTACTAGTGCAATGTAAAAGACAAATTAGTATAATTAACTAAATAAATGTAGTTTATACCATAAATGAATTTAACTATTATATTTAGTTTGTCTTGAAGTTAATAACTTTTTAATCCTTATTAGTTAAAATGTGTCAACTTTTTAATCCGGCTATATAAAAAGTTAAAAAAGTTAAGTTTAATGCAAATTTTGATGGTTATTAGTAAATAAATTTAGTTAACATAACAAGAAATTAACACAAATTAAATAAATCAGTGATATTAAAGTATGTGTTGATAAATTTGTATAAAAAAATTATTGGAAAAAAATTAAGGCAAAAAAATGTATTCATTTTTTTATTGATATTGAAAAGTATACTTCCTAATTTCATTAGAAAATAAAAAAAAATTATTATCTCAACCAAATAGTTGATATATGAACTATCTATTATTTATTATAAATTATAAATCTTGTGATAAACACAGTGGTAATAAACATAAGTTTAACAAAATAGTATCCAAAAACACCTTTAACAAACCCATACTTAACAACCTTTTTTTATGCCCAACCAAAAACATGTTTAAATAAATCAGACTTAGCAAACCCATTTTCTACACAACCAAACCCATACTACTTAACAACTCATACTTAATAAATTCATATTTAACAGACCTCCTCAAACCCGTGAACCAAACACCTCTGAATGTTCTTGCGATCCATAGTTTATACTTTTGGTTTATAGGGGACCTATAATTTATAAGCTCCAATTGAAGGGATCGAATCCCACAGTGGAAGCACGCGAACGCGTGTGCATCAATTTTGTCTTAGAATTACAACAAAGAAAAAACATATAAGCATGAATAGAATAAAATTAGTGATACATACCATTAAAGACACCTCTTCAATGTAGACACCAATGTCACCACAAAGTCTTCCTCGCTATCCATTAAGAACTCGATTTGTGGGAACCATCTTATAATTAAAAGGGAGACCGAGAGATCTAGAGAGAGAATTTCTCGTTGGAGTTTTGGAAACTCAACAACTGAGGATCGGGAGCTGTGAAAAGGAATTGGGAGAGCCTCCCTTTTATAGGAAAGGAGGAGTGAGAGGGAAGTCACTTCCACATTCACTTCCCCACTTCCCACTTTCCACCATGGGAGGTTTCCTCCCATTTTCCTTTTCCTTTTTTTTCTTTTTTTTCTTATATATTAATTAAAACAATTTTCATTAAAATAATAATTAATTAAATCTAATTTCATTAATAAGAAATGGAATTATTAATTTAATTTAATTAAATCTAATTTAATTTAACCAAATTAATATATCACATTAATTTAAACTTAAATTAATCAAATAATCAAATTCTAATATCCATCTCTCTCATAATTTTGAATCCAATTCAAAATTAACTTTATATTATAATGTATCAACATACATTATATTAATTGCATCTCATAATTAACCTTAATTCCCTTTAACTGTTCTAAACTATACTTTACGAGCTAACAAGGGGACCTAATGGACCTACAAATCGGAAGCTCCAACGATACGAGATTAATTGATTAAACTCGTTAACTGTCGGTCACTCCACTAAAGACCCACAGTTGCACTCTTCTCACTATAGAATATTTTGCGTCCATAGATTTTGACCATTGACAGTAAATTAATCCTTCACGAGTGTTCGCAAACACAGTTGGGTCAAATTACTGTTTTACCCCTGTGTTACATCTTGTACCTTAAGTACCGCTGATCCTCTAATGAACAACCCGGTTATGGTCCAACCAATAATCCGAAGTCCCTCTCGGGCCTGCGAGAGGATGGGGCACCTTGTTCAAGTCCCGGAGTCAGCACTCAATACAACACTCATCTACTTACCCTAAAGTTGGGAAAGAGTGAATTACATCTTGTGTAGTTATGTTTCTAACTCCCCACTCGGTCTCGTCCCCAAAATGGTAGGCATATTAAATCGAAAATTCAAGCCACTCTTACCCATACAAATCAAAGCAGGAGCTCTTACAGGCAGGAGTCCACAACTCACTCAAGATTGAGATCGAGTGGTGGTCATCCAATGTCTGTCCATGTTGTAGTGGCAGCAGTGGGGTCAGGTCTAGGCCCTTACCAGTGGCCTTCTTCTTCTTGAAAGTCTTACTTACAGAAGAAAATGGCACAAACTTGGCTCCATAGGTCGAACCTCGATGGAACTTTTTTGAGGTGGCAACGTTTGCCTCCCCTTCCTGTCCCTTGTTTTTTTTTATAAGAGACTGGTAAGTCTGTAGCTCATTTAAGAGCGTGGTAAGAGTATATTCCAGCTTATTCATAACTGTATTGCTACGGAATTGCAGGAAACTCTTCGGAAGAGATTCTAGAATAAAGCTAACCTGAACCTACTCGTCTATGACGACCCCGTTCGACTCCGCTACATTGAAATGGCCATCAGGTTGAGAAGGTGTTCTCGCACTGATGAGCGCTCCTTCATGCGAGAGTTGTGGATGAACTTTAAGGCTTCATGTCGAGCCTATGAGGACGGTAGTCCAAACATGCTCTGCAGCGAGTCCAAGATCTCCTTAACGGTGACCGTGTCCTCGTGCTTCTTAGCAAGCACATCAGATATGGTTGTCAAGATATAGACCTCAGCCTTGTCATTGGCTTTGATCCATATGTCATAGACGTTGCGCACCGCCACAGTGGCGTCAGGCGCAGGAGCTTAAGGACAATGATCTTGCAAGACGAACCTAAGATCATCTATCACGAGTATAGTGTTTAGATTCGATTTCCATTGTTTGTAATTCTCGCCGTTAAGTTTTTCCATTGCTAGAAGTGCAATAATAGAAGTAGACATGCTGAAAGTAAAAAGATGTAACGCCCCGAGTCCCTCAGGTTAGTTAGTCTCGAATCAGGAGTTTCATTTAAATTTTTATTAAATTAAACTTTAATTAAATTTGTACATATCGGGTTCCGCGGGATTGGTTTTATCTTAAGTTGGGATGGCTTTCTTTTTCTCTTGGGCTTGGTCATGTTGGACTTTTATTGGGTTGGTTTGGTTTTAAAACAAAGGAAAAGAAAATTAATAAAAAGAAAAAAAAAACACATTAGGTTGGCATCTCTTTCTTCATCCCCTTGCCCTAGCCGCCCACCCCCCCTTCTCTTCCTCTCTTTTCTTGTTCCGGTGACCTCACCCGTGAACGCCGGGTTACGGCAGCACCCCGACGTCCCGATCTACAGTAGCGGCGGCCGGCGACGGCAGCACCCCGACGTCCCGACGATCCATAGCAGCAGCGGCGGGCGACCCATCCAGCGGCGGCGAGTTCGTAACAGCAGTAGCGGCACCATCTTCGATCCGGACCAAACCTGAACGGTGGTGACGCGCGGATTTTGCAGCAACAGCGACGGTCCGAGGGTCATTCGTGACAGATCGTCATTTGGGAACGGCGCCTGATGGCTTCGGGTCCAAACACTTCACCTAGGCTCGGGTACAACAGTGCTCGGTAGCTGATTTGGTGCGTCCCCTCTGCTGCAACTCGTAGACAACAGCGTTTCAGTGACATTCGGGTTTACCCACAACCGTTCGAAGCTCGATTTAGGCTACCCACACCTTGGCGAGCTAGATCTAGGTTACCCACACCTATACGAAGTCAATTTTGTGGTAATGAGTCATTTGAACCCTCTTAGAATTGATCTCGAAGGCTGAATAGTATATGTAACTTGCTGTTTTTTTCTGTTTTAGTGCCTAGGTGTGAGATCGACGCAAAACTTAGGGGCGCGGTTGTGAGTAAGTAGACAAGGGGCGTGTGCGTGCGTTAATGTGTGTCAGATGGCTTCTAATGTGCTGTTTTTGTGATGTTTGATATTATTTTTGATACGCTGTTGTTTAGGTAGCTCTCGGTTGTGTTAATCTGTATACTTGGTGTAGTGTTGAATATTCGTTGGTGATAATGGTGGAAATTTTGCCTTGTTAAAGTGCTGAGAATGGTTGTGGGATGATGTGTGTTTACAAAGGATGCACGTTATAATGGAGTTATTGTGATTATGCTTTCTTATGATGTGAGCGTGCTTGTATAGTTTATATAAATGTTTCTTTATGATGCGAGCATGCTGGTCTGAGTCATATTATTTTCTTATGAGATGTGGGTGTTATTGAAGCATATTTTCGGACCCAGTTCGCAGGCTAGGGGTTGATGTGAAGTTGGTTATGACAAGGAACGTTGGATTCTTGAGGAAGGTGAATGGGTGAGTGTAGGGCCTCAGGTATAAATGGTCGGGGGCTGATACGTCACTAATGGAGTATCGAGGCCTCGGGTAAAAATGGTTGAGGGTCGATGCGAGGAGTCTTTTGGAAGGAAAACTATTAGGGCCTTGGGTAAAAATGGTCAAGGGCCGATAGATGGTGAAGTCATCGGGGCCTTGGATAAAAATGGTCGAGGGCTGATGCAATAGTGTCGGGGCTCTAGGTAAATATGGTCAGGGGCCGACTCTACTCGAAAGAGTTAGCTGTGGAAGACTAAGATAGCTGTGATAAGCGTAGAGGTACTTGAGATGTTAGGGAGACTCGAGGTTGGTTAATTTGTTCATGGTTGTGGTTGTCACCGAATCTTATAGAGTGTGTCTATGTTTGATTGCATAATGTGATGAAGAGCATGACTATGAATGTTTCATGATTTTGTTGAGCATGATGTGTGCGAGTTGTTGGTGAGGGCTACTTACGGAGTATATTTTATATACTCACCCCCCCCCCCTACAATTATTGTTTCAGGTGAAGGATTCGTTGGCGACCATGGTGATAAGACAAAGGAGACATGACGAGCGAGGACCATAGGCTGGGTAGTTACTTTTGCTTAGTTTAAGTTTTAGATGGTTAAGACCTTATGTTTTGGTCAATAAACTATTTGTTCTTATTTGAATAATTGGGAGGTTCCCACT
Source organism: Momordica charantia (assembly GCF_013281855.1). NCBI lineage: Eukaryota > Viridiplantae > Streptophyta > Magnoliopsida > Cucurbitales > Cucurbitaceae > Momordica > Momordica charantia. The sequence continues at coordinate 9,268,320 of NW_028275161.1, read as the reverse complement.
TGTTGTTTATTTTATTTTGGGATAGGTGTTTATTTTAGTTTTCTTCCATTCATTGAGTTTTGCCTAGTTGGAATAATAAAGTTGCCTCATGAGATTGTCCACGAATGATGTTGATTGATATTCTATAGAGTTGATTCATTGTTAAATTGATGAGAGGTGAAACTTGATTTTATATAATTATTTCACAGAGAGTTGACATCTCGTGTTTGGGGTTAAGTTTAGACAGTTGGGTAGTTAACGTGACCTAGAAGTGTGTGGGAAGTTCTGGGGCGTTACAAAAGAAACATATATTAGTTTCATGCATTATCTTTTAAACTCAATCATATTTTAGCAAAAGTAATTAAACATCCTAACAAAATTGTTTTGCAACGACGCTTCAGTGATTTAGACCAACAGCTACTGTTAGGGTAGACAACTATTCCTTCACTGAATTGAGACGTTGTCAACTAAATTTTACACCAGAAAAACCTTATTCCTATAAACTTTAGTCATCGTTTATTTGGTCAGGAAATTGCTACCTAACTTAACAACTCCCCGTAAGTGTGACCCACCATTTTCAGACCTCAAAGGTCCGCCTCAATAATCATGCCTAGAGAGGAGGGGTACATGAATTAACCGATACCACTTTCGAATGAGAGGGATCCTACGACCATGGAAGAATGGTTAAGAAAAGGCTTAAAAGAATTAATAGTTGCTACCTATACCAACAAGGTGCACCTTTCTTTTCGGTGGCTCAATCGTAAGAACTCCAAAGTTAAGTGTGCCCTCCTAATTGCTTTACTAAGAAGCATGTAAGTGAGGACAAAGCATGCTCGAAGGGCTCGTGTTGGCTAAGGTCACTTCCATTTCCATTAATCATGTTTGGCAGATTAAAAAAAAAATAAGAAAGCATAAATCACTTAAAATTAATTTTTAAGGTGTCACTTGGGTCGTGATTTTTGAAAATCAATCATTCTTAAATCTATTTTTCAAAATCACTTCTTCTACCATCACTACCTAACACACCCTAAATACCCATTATGGAAAAACAAATAAATCCTCTAAACCAAATTGTATAGTATTTGGAGGCTGTACATTTGGTACGCTCATTTGTTTGCTTGGTACACTAAACTCTCTTTTTCTTGGGTTACTAATTTGATTATTGATACGAGAGTGTTCTATTGATAGTATTTTCATCTTTTGAGATACATAATTCACCCTTCTCAACAAAAAGAAAAAAAGAAAGCAAATCGATTCGGAGGAAGGGATAGACTGACAAAGCTTGGTGATTTTGAGCGATAAATGTAAGAGCAAGAAACAATTGATGTGATGAATGAACAGAGAGACAAAATCAAGAGAATGAAGATTAATTAGTAAACGACTTCAATAAAATAGAGAGAGTATAAGCTACAACCGACAAATAAAAACGATGAAAGAAATAATAGATTATTATATTTAATTCATACAGATTTGTGTGAATTTGAATGGATCTTAAGTAGAGGAGGAAATCGATATTTTATCACTTTTATTGATGACTTTTCTAAATATACTTATGTTTATTTAATGAGAAATAAAAGTGATGTTTTTGAGAATTGCAAAATATTTATCCTCGAAGTTGAAAATCAATTCGGTAGAAAATTAAAACAGTTAGAAGTGATAGAAGTCGAGAAAATGTGAATCATTGGAATTTAATTTACATGTTGAATCCTTGGGAATAATTCATGAGACTATTCCACCATATTCACCTGCTGCTAATTTAGTAGCTGAGAGGAAAAATAGAACCTTAATTGGTTTAACTAATGTTAATATATTAAAATCAGGTGCATCTTTTTTTGGGGTGAAGCAGTTTTCTGTTCTTTCCATGTGTTAAATAGATTACCACAAAAGAAGACAAAAATTACACATTTTCATAATGTGGAAAGGTTATAAGCCAAATTTAGGATATTTAATTGTTGGGGAATGCTAAACTTTTGTAAGGCTAACATATCCAAAAAGACCTAATTTATGATCTAAAGATACCACTTCTATTTTTCTTGGATAGACAATTAATAGCATAGCCTATAGTTTTATTGATATTGAAAATCATGTGATTTTTTAATCAGGCCATGCAATTTTTCTTGAAGAAAAATTTCTGGTGAGGGTTGTCGAGGCCCTCCAAAATAATTACTAATTTTACTAAATCTAACATGTAGAAATAGTGAGACCAGGTCGAATCCTAAGGGAACCAATGAAATTAATTTCTCAAAGTTAAAAATTGGGGGGGGGGGGGGGTTTCAATTTAAATTTTAAAATTTAAATAGACAAACTAAAAGGAAAACGAAAATTAATCTTACCAACTTCCAATCCAAAGGTGTAATTTTCATCCAATTGTAATCTTGATCATAGGCTTTACACAAAATTGGTTTCTTGATTCAAGAACTTAGTTTACTTACTCGGAACAACCATGGTAAGTTTTAATTCTCCTAATTTAATTAATTTAGACCAAGCATCAAATTAAATCTTATTAATTAATCAACTAGGCACAATAGCATTCTATATTAATCAAAGAATGGCATTAAAGATGATGAGAATAACTAAACCAGAATCAATTAATTTGAGATAGCTGCAAGTTAATTAATTTTATCTCTTTGTTTCCCTAGAGTCTATTATGCCAGCTATGTAAACATGGAAAAGCTATAAATACACACACAAAATCCAACCCCTTGCTACTTATTTTAATCATTCATGACAATTACAGATCACAAACTCATGGATAGCAGTAGAACAATTAATATTGTTATACGAAGAAAAACCGACAGTGTTAAGAAACCCTTGAGAGTTGGATCTAAGAACCTTGCTAACGAACAAGACCCATAGAACTCAATCCCAAAAACCCCGAAAACAAGTATGGAATCAACCCAAGGAAAAGTTTTAGAACTGATATGAACCAAGGAGCTACCGTTGTTATGCCTCATGGACCGATTACAAGATCGAGAGCTAGGAAACTTCAACAAGCTTTGCTACTTCGTGTCCAAGCGTTCTTGAACTCGACAAGAGAAATAAAGGAAGATGTGCAAGAAGTTAGAACTATGCACTTCAATTTGGTGCAAGTTATGCATTTTTAAGTGTTTTTATGGCAAGTTAAAGTCCACTTGGTCAAGGTCAAAGTCAACTCCATCAAGACAAGTCAAAGTCAACTCATTCAATTCAAAAACCAAGTCAAACACTCACATCCCTCATTATGGACGGGATTGCAATTATTTTGGTTGGCTTTCCATGTTCTTAACCTTTTCATTTGCTTGTCTTTTTCATTTCTCGTAAGTTATGTCTTTTCATTTACAAGTCTTTTCATTTCTTGTAAGTTACAAGTCTTTTCATTTGCTTGAGACTTTTCATATGGCTTGTTAGGATGGCTATATATAGCCTTGAGATGTCTTGTTGTAACACAATTTGAAGTTGAATGAAAAGTGAGTTTTCTCATTAGCTTGGTTGAGAGATTTATCTCCCATTTCTTGTGCAATTTCTTGTGTCTTTAGAATTTGCATGTTAGGATCATTCAAGCGGTGTTGATCATACCCCTTGTGGAGTGATTCGAATCACGAGTTTAGAAACAAGTTTTCTCTACTCTTGATATTGATCATCAAGGTAATCCGTTCTAAAACTTTTCCTTGGGTTGATTCCATACTTGTTTTCGGGGTTTTTGGGATTGAGTTCTATGGGTCTTGTTCGTTAGCAAGGTTCTTAGATCCAACTCTCAAGGGTTTCTTAACAAGAACGGATTACCTTGATGATCAATATCAAGAGTAGAGAAAACTTGTTTCTAAACTCGTGATTCGAATCACTCCACAAGAGGTATGATCAACACCGCTTGAATGATCCTAACATGCAAATTCTAAAGACACAAGAAATTGCACAAGAAATGGGAGATAAATCTCTCAACCAAGTTAATGAGAAAACTCACTTTTCATTCCACTTCAAAAATGTGTTACAACAAGACATCTCAAGGCTATATATAGCCATCCTAGCAAGCCATATGAAAAGTCTTAAGCAAATGAAAATACTTGTAACTTACAAAAAATGAAAAGACTTGTAAATGAAAAGACATAACTTACGAGAAATGAAAAGACAAGCAAATGAAAAGGTTAAGAACATGGAAAGCCAACCAAAATAATTGCAATCCCGTCCATAATGAGGGATGTGAGTGTTTGACTTGGTTTTTGAATTGAATGAGTTAACTTTGACTTGTCTTGATGGAGTTGACTTTGACCTTGACCAAGTGGACTTTAACTTGCCATAAAAACACTTAAAAATGCATAACTTGCACCAAATTGAAGTGCATAGTTCTAACTTCTTGCACATCTTCCTTTATTTCTCTTGTCGAGTTCAAGAACGCTTGGACATGAAGTAGCAAAGCTTGTTGAAGTTTCTTAGCTCTCGATCTTGTAATCGGTCCATGAGGCATAACAACGGTAGCTCCTTGGTTCATATCAGACAGGCAAACAGAATTGATGAAGTGGTGGACCGAAAATTGAGCCATTGGGCCAAGTCGAGCCCAGCGTTCCCTATTCCCTCCATCAATCCGTTACAAGTCAGCCTCATTCCCCCCGACATCCGTTACAAGCCTCCTTCCCGTCGTCATTCGTTACAAGTCACATGGTGAAAAAACCCTAGAGGAGTCGAACAACTATAAGGAGTGGGGTGAGCAAACCCTAGAGGTAAGCAAAAAAGAGAATAGTGACTTGATACTAAGGGATTTCGTTCATTGAGCTGACTTTGGCATCAGAGTCTGTGTGACTAAGGTTGCACCGGTTTAGTCTAATTTGAGTTTTGCAGGTCCCTGATCATCGAAGTTGTTGCAGATCCCGAGGCAATTTGCATCAGAATTGTCCACGCATCAACAATTGGTGCCATCTATGGGGATATGTAATCCTACAACCAATCATGACTCCGAAGAAAAGTCCACAACGCTCTGATGACGATTACCATCCAAGGAGGAGGCTAAACATGGATGACCTTCAACTAGGAGGATCTGGAGATGGAACGAGCCAACTAGGAGACCAAGAACTGCTCGAGATTCCTGTTACTGCCGTTCCAGAGCAACTCTAGAGTAAGTTTACAGCCCTGGAAGAAAAGGTGGAAAACATGTTTCAACGCATTACCCAACTACTCAAACAATTAGAACAATGGGTGACAGATTAATCACCTCTTCTTAAGGAACCCCAAAAGGGAAAGGGTCCTATACCCAGCGAGGTTAAAGAATCGACAAACAACGCGTAGAGCAGATTGAGGCTGGGAGGAAACGACAAGAGACGCACCCGAATTCTCGACTGTCGAAGTCCACAGAAGGACAAAAGGCAAACAAAGTCCCCAGTGCAGAATGAAGGCAAATGCGACCAGAATAGCCCAGATCTCGAGTCATTAGATTTTGACAAGGAGAAACCAGTGGAATGACCCGAGCCGTCAGAAAGACAATTAGGTCAGAAAGAAAAGGGATTTGATCTCGAAGAGGTACTAGACCAAGTTGATTCGCCATTCACATAAGATATCATAGAGGATAAGGTACCTCCAAAATTCAAACTACCAATTGTAAAGCAGTTTGACGGGTCGGTCGATCCGGTAGATCACCTCGATGCCTATCGAGAATGGATGGATATATATGGAGTGTCGGAAGCAATACGGTGCTGAGTGTTCTCCTCCACCCTTAGAGGTCAGCCATAGTATGGTTTCGACAACTAAAACGAGGTTCGATCTCCAACTTTAAAAGTTTGGCAAGGGCATTCGTGACCCAGTTTGTGGGAGGACAAAGTCGAAGCCGACCTGTGGCCTACGTTCTAACAATCAAGTAGAGAACAATAGAGAGCCTTCACGACTACGTTGCTCGGTTCAACGAAGAAAAGCTACAAGTCGAGGGCCTAATTGATGCGGTGTCCCTACTAGCATTCATGTATGGAATAAAGGATGAGCACTTGTCATTCTCGTTCAGAAAGAAAACCCCGAGCACTTTTTCGAAGGCTCTGAGTCGAGCCCAAAAATATATAAGCGCGGAAGAATTCTTCCATTCAAAAAAGGAATCTAAAGGAAAGCGGTCCGACCAGAAAAGGGAACGGACAGGAGATAAACTATAAGGATCAAGGTGGGAGAAGCGCGATCGAACCAGCCAGAAAGAACTACCCCAGAAATTCGAGAAGTACACTCCCACGATAGTCCTACTCGATCAGGTATTAATGGAAATCAAGGACCAGAAGCTACTCTGGTGGACAGAGAAAATGAAAGCACATTCTAGTAATAGAAGCAAGGGGAAATACTGTCTCTTCCACCGAGACCACGACCACGCCACCCAAAACTGTTTTGAACTCAAAGAAGAGGTGGAGGGACTCATTCGGAGAGGATATCTCAAAGAATATGTGGAGAACCCTAAAGCAGCCTTAACTGAAGAGAATGACAGCAAGTCACATGACAAGGAAATCTGAACGATTATGGGTGGTCCAATGGAGTCTGGTCGGAAGAGAAAGGTCAGTGTACGAGAAGTAATGACAAGTCAAGATCAACACAAAATATACCATGCCTTTAAAGTAGGACCCCCCTCAAAACTTGAATTCTCAAAAAATGAAGCAAATCACCTCTTCCATCCACACAATTACGTGCTAGTCACTTCTCTAAAAATAGCCAACACAAAGGTGCATCGAATTTTAGCGGATGGGGGTAGCTCAACCGACATCATCTCTTTAACAGCTTATAAAGCTATGGACCTAGGGGAGAAGTTGCTTAAGAATAGACCCACACCCCTAATAGGGTTTGGGGGAGAGCGAGTCATCCCAGAAGGGAAGATTGAGTTGCTAGTGACATTTGGAAGTGGGCTAAGAAGCATCATCAAGATGATAGAATTTTTAGTTATCGACTATGCATCCTCTAACAATGCGATATTGGAAAAACCGACCATACATATGCTGAAGGTAATACCATCTACACATCACCAATCACTGAAATTTCCAACGTTAGGGGGCATCGGAGAGATTAAGGGGGAACAGCTGATATCTCGTGAATGTTACTACACTTCTTTGAGAGGCAGTTTTGAGGAACGAAAGTCTCCTCCTTTTAAAGAGCCAGGAGCTATAGGATAGAAGCAATTTGGTTAAAATTCCTTTCTTTTTTGTTCTCTAAAAAAAATCTTGTTATGTTTTAATTCAAGTTTTCATTTTTAATAAAGCTTCTGTTATCCATTTACTTGAGATATTTCTTATCTACATATGCACTCCTCAAGTAGGGGGCATACATGTTCTAAGCCTGAGAAGGGCACAGTGTAGGCTGAATGACAAGTAGTCGAGGAGGGCTCGGTACCGAGCCTAGGTCGGCACTCTCACCTTCTCGGCACTCATCATAGCAGCATACTAGCCGACAGAAATTTGGAATTTCAACTTATTAAAGTAAACCATCCACTATGAAAAAATTGGGAAAGGAGCTAGATAATTTATTGATAATTCCAAATTTAGCTACAAATAAAGGTAAGAAAGTAGCTGCAAATAAAAGATAATTCTAAATTTAGCTACAAATAAAGGTAAGAAAGTAGCTGCAAATAAAAGTAAGACATCAATATAACATAAAAGCAATCAATGCAGACAAGATGGTTTTCCACCAAAGTGCTATCGACCCTCCTACCCATCGGTATCTTCGTCATCCATGTCCTCAGTGGCACTACACTGGCTTTAAAGCGCTCCTGAAGAAAAGAGTAATCGATGATCGGATGCTCTCTGGAAACTTGGTGAAGAGACTAGGATACGCCACACTCCATTGTGGCGTTCTGCAGATCAACATACTCCTGCGTTTTCCTGAATTCCTCGGCCAAGAATTTAGAGTTGTAGAGTTGAGCGTTGGCCTCGTCAAGCCTCCCTTGCAGGTTAGCAGCTCATCTCGGGATTTTCTCTTATTAGTCTCCAGCTCACGACAAGCGCCCTCCAATAGGCCATTGGCCTGATCCAAGGAGGAGAGGGCCCGATCCAATTCCTCCCGAGGGGCATAATGATGGTGTAGGTGGTTGATTTCATTGGCAACCCAACCCGAGAACACCACCAGACGATTAAAAACCTACCAAAGTCAGGAAAAGACGTTAGGTAAAAACGCTACAACTAGTATTTAAAAACTGCAGATATTCACCTAGTGGAGGTCGCTAAGGCATGCATTGATGATGTGATGATGATTCGACAAGCCAAAATCCGACCCACTCGACGATTCTCCGAGCCCCTGCCAGAAGCCAAACACCCTTTCCAGGTAAACTGCCCCGTCGACATCAGCGCTATATGGACTGAAAAACGGGAAGGTTAAAGCGTGGGAGGAAGACCTTGGGTGGCCGCGAAAAGTAGAGGTAGTAGGCGTCCCTTATAACCGAGCAGAACGCCGAGGTGCTGCAGAGGGCATTGGAGGTCGAGCCTGCCGAGATGGAGGGCCTCCTCTATTAAATCGGTCACCTAAATGTCTGAAGCCCAACTAGAGCCGGCCCCCGAGCTCGGAGCATTTCGACAGTGTTCTCTTTCATACAAGGAAGTGCTTCGTCTCGGCATTTCTACAAGTACAGATAAAAGTCAAAATTGACTTTCGCACAAAGCGAAGAAAGGATCTCGATGATTACCTGGAGGATTATGAGGAGGAGTCAAGCCAAAGTCCACTAAATTATGCTCCTTAACTAGATCCGGGCCTTAACGCTCGGTATCTGGTAACTGGATGACAGTATGATAGAAATTGAACGTCTCGATGGTAAGCTCACAATTACGAGGAACTATGAACAAAGAAAGAGAAATATCAGAATAGATGTCTATAGAAGTCCCGGTAGTGCTTGGGAATCTACTTACCTAACTCCTTACACTCAAGTATAATCCTCCCTCATCACGGGCTAGCCAATCGCCACCAACAAGGAACCAGTCGTCCTTCTAATGCTTCACTGAGGAAGGACCCATAACAAGAACTTGGTTCCAAGAACTAACATAGAAGTGAAAATTATCCTTGGTACTGTGTTTGAGGTAATAAAGCGACATGAAATCCGCAGCGGTTAAAGTTTGCTCGTCCGGAGGAACGACCACAAAATAAAGCAACTGATCAAAGTAGACCACTCATTTGGAACAATTTGGGAAGAAGCTACTTGATTAAAAGCTAAAAAATATTGAAGAAAAAAAGGCAACGGTAGACGAACTCCAAATTGGAACATGACTGCATAAAAAACAACCTCTCCACTAAAAGACCCATCAATACTTTCACCCGGATTCAGAAGACGAAGGCTAACCGAATCTAGAATGTGATACTTTGAACGCAAGCGACGAAGGTCCCACGTCGTAAGAGTTGAATTATCCACCCAGTACGGACGATAGGGTCGAGACTCAGATGAAGGATTTGATGACGACCCATCATCTGAGGAAGTCCACTCAAAATTTAGACCATCATTGGACGTCATGAGAATAAGGCAAATCAGAAAAATGAGGATGAAACAAAAAGTTTACCTTGAAGGAAAGGAGTGATTGAAATTATAAGGTGTAGGGGGTTTATATAAGTCCCGAAGGAAGGAAGAGTGCTCGACCAGTGGTCCTTAACCACTAGGCCGCGAACTGCTCGGCTCGCCTCCCAAAGTGACCATTAGTTAGAGACCGGCTCGTCACAGTCTCGGAGAGACCCGTGACCTTCTCGGTCATGGGTACGATGTGACACAGCAAAGGAGTAAAGACAAAAGTTGTTTGACACACTGCACGAGACACCCATCATCTCCTCGATCAAAGGGAAGATTTGACACAACAAAGGGAAAAAGCCAAAAGTGGCTCCGCACACTGTTCAAAGAACCTATAACCTTCTTGGTCAAAGGACAAAAAATGAAGACCTCTTTTTATCTTTGGTCTCGGGTTATGCAACGCATGGGAAACCACGAGTTGATGTGATAACACCTACACGGGAACCCATATTGTCTGGCTTGACGGTCGAGGAGGAGTAACTATGTTTCAGACACTCTTACTCTCAAGGAGATAAAAATAAATGCTAAAAAGCATCACCTTGAGAGTAGGGGCAACTATTATAGGAAGAAAAACCAACATACAAACAGAATTGATGAAGTGGGGGACCGAAAATTGGGCCATTGGGCCAAGCCGAGCCCGACGTTCCCTATTCCCTCCATCAATTTTTAAAAGAAAACAAATTAATAAAATAGTTCCTAATCAATTTAGGATTATGTTTCCTACTTTGATTATATCTGTTTATTTACAAAAGATCCTAAAAATTCATAATTGAAGCATCCCGCCATAATAATTGTGTCTGTATTTATCCGTTGAGTTCTCCTCAATTTGGTGAAGTCCGCATTATCCACTAAAATTGTGTTTTTAAATTATTATTCTTGAATATCTTCAATCTGCCATAAAATGATAAATTATAATTAAATTCAAATATTTAAACATAATAAATTAATAAAATATATAAAATATAGGTATCTTTTTCATCTTACCAATTTCCTTTCAAGTGAAGAAATAGTGGGGGTCAAAATCATGGACAAACTTCTACTAATTCTCTAGTTGAGTTGAGGAGTAAAAGAGCTAGAATTGTGAAAGATTTTGGTCTTGATTTTTATATTTATAATGTGCAAGAAACACCAGTTATTTACAATAAGCTTTATCATTTTCGATGCAATTTTCTAGAAAGAGGATGTGAATAATGACACAGAGTCACTAATTTCTAATAAGATTTGGAAATTAGTTGATTTACCATGAGGTTGTAAAATCATAGGGTGTAAATGGGTCATGAGAAAAAAGCTGAAACCGGATGGTAGTATATACAATAATAAAGCTAGACTTGTTACAAAAGATTTTAAACAAAAAGAAGATATAGACTTTTTCTATACCTTCCCCAGTTACTATAATCACATCCATTAGATTGTTAATAGCAATTGCTACAATTTTTTATTTGAGTATTCATCAAATGGATGTGAAAATAGCTTTTTTAAATGGTAATTTTGAAGAAGATCAAATTTATATGGACCAACCTGAAGGTTTTATGGAACCAAAAAAATGAGAACAAAGTGTGTAAGCTTACTAAATCCCTGTATGGTTTAAAACAAGCCCCAAATAGTGGCATGAGAAATTTGATTCATACATGCTAAATAATGGTTATAAACAAAATGAATGTGATAAATGCATATATTACAAATCATGGAAAGATTCACACGTTATTATTAGTCTTTATGTTGATGATCTACTAATTTTTGGCCCAAATATTTTTGTCATAAATTATACAAAAAATTTACTGAGGAGCCATTTTGATATGAAAGATCTTGGTAGGCTAATTTTATTCCGGGTATAAAAATAACTAAAATGTCTTATAGGGTTTTTCTTGACCAATAACATTATATTGAGAAAATACTTAGAAAGTATAATTATTTTTATTGTAAACATGTGCCCATTCCGTTTGATTCAAGTGTTCACTTGTTTCCCATTGAAAGTGAAAGTGATGTAATAAATCAAAAGGAGTATGCTATAGTCATTAGTAGCCTACGGTATGTAACTGATTGTATGAGACCTGACATTGCATATATAATAGGAGTTTTTCTTTTTTAAGTCTATTTCTAACGACATAGGAATAAAGATAGGCTATGATTGAATTATTCGTAAACAATTGCAAGCTTTTTTTTAGCATAAAGTAATTGTAAATTTATCTCATATAAAGAAAATTGGAGGACTTTAGACCTCCCTTTGAAATTTTGTTATGAGTTATTTTCAATATATCAATATTTTGGCATAGAATAAAAACAACCAAAATCAAAGACAATGTAAATTTGGAAAATCTTAGCCCAAATTACTCAAATTCTTATTATGTGTTCGCCAATAAGCTCTTTTAGTAAAAATGAGAAGTAGTCATTCCTTTCATTAACGAGGCATCTCTGTTTAGCTAGTTTTTTTTTTTTAAGTATTTAGCATGTTAATAAATGCACCTACCATTATTGATAAAGAACCCTAGTACAATTGATTATAAGAAATCTTAATAGAATTAGAACCCTTATAAAAGAGAAAACTAAAATCCAAAATTCAAGTTGTATCAACCCAAGGAAATCTATAACGATTTACCTTGATGATTAATATCAAGAGTAAAGAAAACTTGTTCCAAACTCAATATTCAAACCAATCTATAGGATAGCTTGATCAAGGCTACTTGAATGATCTTAGTATGCAAATCTAACACTCGAGAATGGCAAAGAAAAACAAGCTCTGGGCTTTTGAAGCAAAATTGTAACTTTCATTCCATCACAAAATTCTGAATTTTCAAGGGAACAAGCTAGACTAGTTATAGTCTTCAAAACAATCCTAAAAGTAACCTAAAGGCATTTGAAAAGTTTTAACTTCCAATTACATTATGACTATAACAACCACTAGCTAAAATATAACTTAAAAGACTCTGAAATGGTTAAAACTAAAAATAGAATGAAAAGACCTTTGAATCTGAGAATTAAAGTCTTGGTCAGCCTTTAAAGTCTTTGTAACCTCCCAATATTAAATGAAGTTTCACTAGAAATAGTTTGAAGTAGCTTTAAGTGTAGTTTCATTAATTGGTGGCTGACTTGAACTAAATGAAGCTTGAGATATACTTAGGTTCATTCAATGCACTTGAGTTCCTTGAATTCAACTTGGCTTTATTAAATGCGACATGAGTTTAACTCTACTTCAACTTCAGTTCTTCTAAATGAACTTTAAGTTCATTTAATGCAACTCCCCCCTTAAGCTCTATTTGAAAGATGTTGAGTTGAAAAGGTTCATCTCTCACTGGATCATCCTTAGTGGAGCTGACTATGTTTTCAACATGAGAAAGTAAAACTTGTCTAAGCTTCTTGCCTATTGATCTCATTATTGGTCCTTGAGGTATTACCATGGATATTTCTTGATTCACATCATCCTCCCCCTTTTGAGAAGGATTCACCCTCGAATCATAGTCATCACCTACATCAAAAAGACTCAAATCGGCAACATTAAAGGTTGCACTAACACCATACTCACTTGGTAAATCTATTTTATATACATTGACGTTGATGCGCTTGAGAACTTGAAATGGACCATCCCCTCTAGGATTAAGCTTAGGATGTTGTTGACGGGGAAATTTCTTCTTTAAAAAATTCACCCACACCTAATCTACTGGGTTGAATATAATATGTCTTCAACCCATTTTGATCTTATAACTAATATTGACATTTTACTTTCAACCCATTTTGATCTTATAACTAATATTGACATTTTACTTCTCAATCTTCTTCTTGACCTCTTTCTGTAGCTTATGAACATATTCAACCTTAGCATTAAGTAGGTGGCATAGGTAAAAAATTAAGAGGTGTAATACGATTAAAGCCATAAACAATTCCAAAAGGAGTGCACTTAGTAGTGAAGGGATCGGATCCCGCAGCGGAAGCACGCGAGTGCTTCGATCTTGTTTTATAATTACAACAAAGAAAAGACAAAAGCATGAGTAAAAAGAAGTTAGTGATACATACCTTTGAAGACACCTCTTCGATGTAGACACCAACACCACCACAAAGTCTTCCTCGCTATCCTCTGTAAGTTAAGAACTCTGTTTTTTCTCGTTCGAGTTTCAAAAACTCATTCCATCGATGTTCAAGCTACCGAATAGAAATGGGAGAACCTCCCTTTCATAGGGGGGGGGGAGTCACCACTTTCCCACTCATTTCCCCACTTCCCACCATTAAAGGTGGGAGGTGGGAAAACCTCCCAACTTTCCACCATTTTCCTTTTCCTTTTTTTCTTTTTTTTTCTTTTTTTCTTTTATTTTAATTAAAACAATTTTAATTAAAATAATAATTAATTAAATCTAATTTAATTAATTACAAAAAAGAATTATTAATTAAATTAAATTAAATCTAATTTAATTTAATTTAACCAAATAATATATCATATTAATTTAATTAATTTAACTAAATCATATTTAATCAAATTAAACTTAAATTAACAAACCATATAATAATCAAATTCTAATATTCATCTCTCCCATAATTTTTAATTCAATTCAAAATTAACTTTATATTTGTAACGCTCAGGATTTTCAATATTTCTAACAGGAACCGTTACTAAAACTACCTAAAAATTTCCACCAAAAAGAGAAGGGTTAGGGTTTTATTTTGTTTTCCTTTTTTTCTTTACTTTTATTTCCTTTTTACAAAAAAGTAATGGCCCAAATAAAACCCAAAACAAAGAAGAATAGGCTAAGACTTATAAAGTAGTAGGGATTTTTTTTTCTTAATCATTTTTTCAAAATAAAACCCACTCCAAAAAGGATTTGGAAAAATAATTAAGATATTAAATTATGCTTGAAAACCAATAATAAAATCCAAAAGGGAAATTAAATTCTGAAATTATTAACATAAAATTTAATTAAAAATCTCTTCCAAAATTTGAACTTAAATTATCTTAATCAAATGAAATTAGACTTAAATTCTAATTTACCCAAAATTAGAACTCCAAACGAAGATATCCTAAGAATTTAAATATCAGCTTAGCGAAAAATCCAAAGGTCCAATTTAAATCATAAAATAAAAAATAACTCGAGAATACGGGGCGTTACAGACTACCCACCTTAATAAAACTTTCGTCCTCGAAAGTTGACTGGTCTCACTATTCAAAACGTTAGGGTGTTACAGACTCCCTTCGTTAAAAAACTTTCGTCCTGAAAGGTTGACTAGTCAAACGATTCTTGGTGCTTGACTTTTGATCTTCTTTTTCCTTTTTAATTTTTTCCTTGCAACCTCTTTACTAAGGGGAGTTCTTGCTTCCTTAAGGTTTGGGGTTTCTCTAACCAAGATCTCAACAGGTCCTACTTTAGGTAGAAAAGCCTTCACCTACCTAAGCTAACTCGTTGTCCTTGCTTCTCTTTTGCCTTTTGAGGAGTTGCTTAACTCCTAATGGACTTCATCTAAAGAGCTTTCCCAACTTTCACTATTTAATTGACAACAAACACCGAGCCTGACAGTGTGAGGATTTACAATATACAACCCAATGGCTCCAACTTAAATCTGCTTACCAAACACAAGCATTGAGAGCAAGGAATGACCCAACACCTAATTCCTTCGGTGGGTCATGACATCTTACTTAAACCTTAAACAAATAAATTATACGGTGGGTCATGACATCTTACTTAAACCTTAAACAAATAAATTATAAACTCTGATAGGTTCAATTAACTACAAAGATCTTATCCCACTTCCACTATTTAAATAATAAACAACAAATAATGCAACAGTTCAACTCCAGGCTCACTCGCCAACAAGCAACAAGAACAAGGGGAAATATCAACCTTAAGTCACAAAATTCGCCAGCAAAACATTGCGTACTAGAATGTTTCCTAAAACGACAAATCCAATTGATAGAGTAGAGTCCTGTCAAGCACCTAGAAGGGAACTAAACTTAGTGTAAGAGTACCTGTTGCAACAACATCTACCAAAAGCATACACGAAATTGAGCACAGAACTACCTAGCCATATAAAGGAGCACCTTATGTCTAACTAATCATCAATAATAACAAATCACAACCAAACAGGTTACATAATAAGCAACTAAAGTTAAACATAAGAGGATATTAGGTCCATAAAACAAGAAGTCATACAATAACGAGATCACGTACCTAGTGATGGAGAGGAGACTAAGAAATACCATAACACTAAACGACCTAGGTTTTAGATCAGTCTACACGACCAACTCTGCTCTGATACCAACTGTAACGCCCCAGGATTTTCAACATTTCCAAACAGGAACCGTTACTAAAACTACCTAAAAATTTCCACATAAGCAAGAGAATTAACTTCAACAACAATACTAAAAGATAAAGCCACCACGCTTCCGCTGCGCTACTCTGATTTTAACCTTCACGAGAGCTTGAATAATCAAAACAACAACACAAAGGATTTAACCAAGACTCAAATCCCTTATAGACAAACCAGCTAATAATAACTTCACCTTATCCAATATTCTCAAAGAATCCCTTACCAACCATAAACTATCCACTAAACGACTTTTAAGATCTCGAATGGCAACGAAGCACAAGCTGACTGAATAAACACAACATGACCAAATGTATTAATAATTATTCTCAATAGATTACAACCACACAATTCGAAAAGCTAAACAAAACTAATAACCCCAAAAAGTAGTGAACTGACAACTTAAAACATCATTCAAACCATAAAACTAAATAGAACCAACCACTAACAACTCAACTACAAGATGGAATAATTGTTACTATCCTAACTGAAAGAAGTTAAATTCACGTAGTACAGCTAATGGTCTTTCCGGTCAAGCCTCCTCCTTGCCATCACCATTCCAAAGAGTAACCCTGTTACCTACAAAATCTAGTGAGAAAAATAAGGGGTGAGTACAACCACAGTACCCAGTAAGCAGTACATACTTGAAGGGTTACGCACAAATAGCATGCTTATCACAGAAAGTTCAAACGACATGCATAACAAATCATCATGCTTTACATAATAAAAATATAAACATATATGAACATGCAACCTACATCCCAAACCTATCCTTGCACCTTAATTCACTAGTTTGTTTTCGTGTTTCCCAAAGACTTACTCCTTCGAGTCGTATCGATCCCTGACCTTTGTACCCAGTGTCTCGACACTTCTCTATTGCACTTCACGTTCGACCCTTGACCTTTGTACCCAAGGCTTCGAATTGTTGCGCTGACCCCTGACCATGTATAGCCAAGGGATCGACACTTCTCTAAACTCATTAGTTCTCTTTCCTATTCCTCTAAGACTTATCCCTTTGAGTCGTATTGACCCCTGACCTTTGCACACAAGGCCTCGACACTTCTCTATGGCACTTGGCATTTGATTCCTAGACCTTTGTACCCAAGGCCTCAAATTGTTGCACCAACCCCTAACAATGCATAGCTAAGGCATCGATAACTTTGCAACATATGCCTTATCATTTCCTCTCAAGACCCCAATACTTGACTTTCTCTAAGACTCATCGCATCGACCCTCGACCTTTGTACCCGAAGCCTCGACACTCATCTTTATCCACAGTTTGGCGTATCGACCCACGACCTTTGTACCTGGAGCCTCGATACCCAACTAGTGACGTATCAACCTTCTGGCCCTGATACTCACCCATTCACTTCATAGAATCTCATAAATCTCCCAAAAGTTCTACATGTTTCTAAGTCATGACCCCAGCATCAAATGTCTCACAAAAAATCAACATGCTTCCTAAACCACAACCAACATACCAACAAAGAACAATAATGCCAATATGCTTCCACAACATAATAATTTTCAATAATAGCATGCTTTACAGAGAATGTAGTCATAACATAGCACAGTCAACAAATCATAACACGCTAGAACAAATCATAATCATCCAGAACATCCAACAAGTTTTCATAATAGCCAGAACACATCCAACTCGCAATATAACAATAGCAATATGTATAAAATGGTACCAACCGCAAGCAATCATGCAACAACACTCATAGGCACACAAGCAATCAATTCGTTCATAGCAACACACGACAAACAAATCCCCTCAAGTAAGAAACTACTTACCAACGAATGTCCTAAGGCTCCTAAGTCTGTCGAAGAGTTCCTAAAAGAAAAATGGTACGATCTCGAGGTTATTAAGCAATTAGAAGCAGTTAAATATAATTGAAACCAAGTTTAGGTGAGTCATTACCTACTAACTCATATTAAAAAAACTTGGGTTATGAGTGGGTCAACGCCGAGGAGGTTCGAGCTTCCAAAAAAACTGAGTTCGAAAGGCCTTAGACTTGCTGGCCTGAAGCCGAAAACCGATCGACAATGCTGATTTGAGTCCGAACATGAGTGGGTCGACACCAAATCAAAGTCAGAAGGGGTGGGTAACTTAAATCAAGCTTGAATGGGTGTCGGTAAGCCGAATATCGCCGGAATGAAGAAAAACGCGACAAAAATTTTGTTTCCCGCATTTTGCAGCAAGGGAAAAGTGTCGAGATCACGAATCATTGCTGCCATTGCTCGAAGGCGTCGTCGAAGGGAGCCATGCTCAGATCTGGTACCGTGGATGCTGGAGAACGTGTCGAGGTGTACGGGTTCCGCTGCATAAATCAAAAGGACGTCGTGCCGCTGTGAAGTCCACCGGATTACGTCGAAGATTGACAGAAACCACCATTGCTAATTGACGCCGGTGTGGTTTACTGCTACTATGGGAGGCGCCGCCGGAGGAGCGAACGCGTCGCACCACCGCGGGTCGATGGCGAACGCCGCTGCTGGTCACCAGATCTAGGATATCTCGAAACTGTCCATCGTTTGGGATTAAGAGTCGTCGTTGCTACTTGTCCAAGTCCACAATTCCTGGGTCTTGCTGGAAGCCGCCGCACCAGAGAGCTACAGGGAGTTGTGCCGCTGTTCGATGCCGGCCACTGCTGCCGTCGTGGTCGCCGAAGAAAGGTTAGGGTTTTATTTTGTTTTATTTATTTTTTCCTTATTTTTTTCTTTACTTTTATTTCCTTTTTACCAAAAAGTAATGGGCCAAAATAAAACCCAAAACAAAGAAGAAGGCTAACGCTTATAAAGTAGGGGCAACTAGAGAAATGGCTATATTAAATAGTTTGATTTGAAAAATGGCCAAAATAATTAGATATCACGAAAATGGCTAAAAGACAGTTAGAGTTGAACTACGAGATTTTGTGTGGACAAATTTACCCTACAATCAAAATAGGTAAATTTATCTTGACACTACCCCTATAAAATTGTGACAAAAATACCCATTATCAAAATCTTTAGTACACCTAAATTCTAGGAAACAAGATAGTAAATCAAAATTATACCGTTAAAAAAATTTAAATAACATCTAGATTTAGAAATTTAAAAAAAATGTAAGATAAAATCTGTTGAATGCATACTTTGAAATTAAAAAAAAATTTGAATCAAAGTGTAAAATAGACTAAAAAAACGTAAAATCAAATTAGAAAAGTGGAAAAATAAAGATTGAAGCTGCAAAGTACTGTTTTTAAAAATATAGATGGAGTAGTTGAAGATTAATACCATGTTAGGATCCATTATGGAAGGGAAGGCAACTCAAATGACTCATTCCCACTTTTTGCCCTTAACTCCTTCCCACACTTGCCCTAACTCTTCCTTCCTAAAATCAAATAAATTTTGATACAATGAAGTCTCAAGCCCCTCAAGCCTCGTGCGCCTCAAGCTTTCAGCGTCCCTCTTCGACGTACACAATTTTCGGCATCCCTCTTCCCACTCTTGCCAGAACCTAAAGAACCTCCTTCGGGTAAGCTTTCGGTGTCCGTCTTGGGGTACACAATCTCCTAGCTTCGTGATATCTGATTCCTCTAGTTGAAACCAAAATCCCTTGATTTCAATGGGTGGATAGCTTTAGGCAAAATCCCTTCAAATCAAAGATTGAAATTCTAGGTGATTGTGTGATTTCAATTTTGAAGTTTTAATTGAAATCCTTGTGTGATTTCAAATTGGGTACAAAATCCCAATTTTAGATTCTGGCATTCCTTCGGCAAAATCGCTTGAAGCTTTCGAGTACAAAATCCATTGAAATCAAAAATTGAAATCATCCATCGAAATCCTCCTTTTGAAATCCTCCAAACTTCGACGTTTCTCCTTCAAGGGTAAGTAGTCGACTGTTTTTTTTTTTTTTGTAATCGACTGTTTTGTAATACTCCAAACCTCATTGTTTTTGTTATCCAACAAGGGTATTCATCGATCGATTTTGAATGTTGTTTAAATAAATAAGGTTTAAATAATTGACCGTTTGTTAGCAACCTCCGATATTGAAGGAATTTTGTTGGATACAACCTGTTTTTAAGTCACCTTTAGATATGGTCAGTTGGGGAGATTATATTGAAAATATAGTTTAGATTAAATAATAAATAATAAAAATATTGTTAAAATTAGATTGTCAGGTAGTTTAGTTTGCACACAAAAAAAATATATTTAAATAAATTTCCAATCTTAAATCTCATCTTAAATTTCAAATTTCAATAAATTTAAACCCATACCTCAATTCTGATGTTTCAATAAATATGATTAGTATGTGGAACTTGTCAATTATGATGTTTTTTAGCTCAATGTAACCATTCTATTGTTAAACATTTAAAATTTATTATAAAAAAATAAAGAACATCCAATTAGATTGATTCCCCTATAACTAATTGATACTCATTAGGAATATAATATGTGGTACTAATTGATACTCATTCGGAACTAATTAATTTTAACAATATTAGGAATAGACATTCTTATTTGTTGGTTCTACCGGACGAATTTTTTTTGGGCTTGATTCAATGGTTGAATCTTGTGGAGTTTTCTTTTTTCGTTAATATTCTAATTTTCTAAGAAACTGGGTTTGCCGCAATAGGAAGATTCTTTCGAGTAATGTTTCAGTAACTCGATGACTAATTCTCATATATCAAGAATTAAAATGCAGCTTCTTAGAATGTAATAATCGTGGCATATTAGTCATGAATGTTGATGGACAAGGATAACCCAGTTAAAATGGCCATCTACTAATAGAATCCTATATCTACCCCGTTGTATTGACGTCTCTTGCTTATTTTGTGAGATAACCTGATATAGAAATGAATGATCACGGAGTACACGGGGAAAGTCTACAAGAGGAGCAAGCTCAAATCAGCTCAAATGAAGCTTATGCTCAAGGTCAACCCAATCATGAGCCAATCATTATGCCACAAGGTCCAATCACAAGAGCTAGAGCTAAAAGACTACAAGAAAGGTTGAATGGTCACTTCCAAGCTAAGGTGTTCACACTTGGTGAAGAGTTGCATCCCTTCAAGCTTGAAAAGACATCTTGTCCTCCAAGAAACTTCATGAATCTAAAAATCCAGATTCATCCACATATTTAATTTATTATGTATTTTTCAAGGGCTGTGTCTTTTCATTATGTCTTTTGAATTACTATAAATAGGGATGTACATTTGCTTTTCAAACACAGCATTTTGATGAATGAAAAATTCAGATTGAGTTGAGTCTCTCTCAAGCTTTTAAGCTTTCTTTGTATTCTTGTGTTAGAATGCATGTTTTAGAACTTTCAATCTAGTTTGATCCATTAGGTTGTGGAGAGTTCGAAATCTTGAATATAGGAACAAGTTCTCCTTTATTCTTGATCATTGATCATCTTTTCCAAGCACAAATTTGTTTAGCTTTCTTGGGGTTGATTCATCATCTTGTTATTAGGGTTATTCTTATTATTGTTGTGGGGGTTCACCTTGTATAAGGGAGTTCTCATGCATAATTGAGTTAGTTCTTTTATCATTTGGTATCAGAGCTTAGGCTCTAAACAGATTATATCTTTATTCGCTTTCCATTCTTCTTCATCTTTCTTTCTATTTTCAACCATATCTAAATCCACTACGTGTGACTCTTCATATTCTCATATTTGATTCATCTTTTATCATACTTGCTGGAGAAAAAATTTTGTTTTCAAGGGAAAAAAAAGTGACTCTTCATCTTCTTTTGATTCACACCATTTCACTCATATCTCTTTCTTTTCCATTCTATTTTGCTTATTAGAAAACGTTTCTCTATTTGTTTCCTAAATTTTTTATTTTTGTTACTTTTCACATTCTATGCTATATTGAAGTGTTCTTGCATGATTCTCATAAGAATACTATAAAGACTTGCTAAAGTTTGAGATATTAGAAGTTCAAATGTTTCAACAAAGGCGAAGACGTCGTGAGAATCACGTTAGTGAGGACCCGTTTTGGAAGTCTATGAGAGATAATTTTGCTGAAATGCGCAAATCCATGAAGTACATTTCAAAGTTAAATCAAGAATTGAAATTGAGGGACCAAGCCAAGGAAAGACAACCTGCACAATTCGTTCAAAGGGAGGAAGATTTTCCCGAGCCTCAAGAGGATGAAAAATCAATTCAAAACGAGAGAGAACATCCAAATCTCCAAAAGGATGATTCGAACAATGTTGAGGTCGTTATGTGTGATGCTCAAGAGGAAGATTCAAATGATGAGGTTGTTATGTTTGATGAGAAGACAACCGAAGATTGTAATGAGTTATGCTCTGAAAAAGAGGTGGAGACAAAAGTAATAGAAAGAAAGGACGGTGAAAAAAGTGACAAACGAGAGAAAAGTGTTGACGATCATATGGGTTTGGTTACGAGAGTTTCTAAAGCTAGTATTGTTTTGTTTTCAAAACGACATATACAAAAGCTTGTAACCAAACGAAGTTGCTTTCTAACGGGTGCACTTAAACCAATTGTACCAAGTTTTTCTTTTGAATTCTTGCAGGAGGTCAAACTGCTTGTTGAAAAGCTAAATTCAAGAGTTGCTTTTAAAAAGAGCCAATTTCGTTCACATGGGACATATGAATCCAAGAGGCTGCACAAGAAGCATCATTCCAACTTCACTTCCTACCGCATCCTAGACAATAAATTCAAAGCAGAGGGGGATCCAAGTAGTACAAGGCCGTGGAATGCACATGACTTCAAATTTTCCATGCAAGGAGATCCTTTAGATTCGAGGACGAATCTTTTCGAAGAATGGGAGAATGATATAGAAATGAATGATCACGGAGTACACGGGGAAAGTCTACAAGAGGAGCAAGCTCAAATCAGCTCAAATGAAGCTTATGCTCAAAGTCAACCCAATCATGAGCCAATCATTATGCCACAAGGTCCAATCACAAGTGCCAGAGCTAAAAGACTACAAGAAAGGTTGAATGGTCACTTCCAAGCTAAGGTATTCACACTTGGTGAAGAGTTGCATCCCTTCAAGCTTGAAAAGACATCTTGTCCTCCAAGAAACTTCATGAATCTAAAAATCCAGATTCATGCACATATTTAATTTATTATGTATTTTTCAAGGGTTGTGTCTTTTCATCCAAGAGTTGTGTCTTTTCATTATGTATTTTGAATTACTATAAATAGGGATGTACATTTGCTTTTCAAACACAACATTTTGATGGATGAAAAATTCAGATTGAGTTTAGTCTCTCTCAAGCTTTTAAGCTTTCTTTGTATTCTTGTGTTAGAATGCATGTTTTAGAACTTTCAATCTAGTTTGATCCATTAGGTTGTGGAGAGTTCGAAATCTTGAATATAGGAACAAGTTCTCCTTTATTCTTGATCATTGATCATCTTTTCCAAGCACAAATCTGTTTAGCTTTCTTGGGGTTGATTCATCATCTTGTTATTGGGGTTATTCTTATTATTGTTGTGGGGGTTCACCTTGTATAAGGGAGTTGTCATGCATAAATGAGTTAGTTCTTTTATCATAACCTCTAGTAGCCATATATTTACACATCCATCGTATCTCCCCTTAGGTAAATATTAATATATGTTTCCTTGATTTGCTAATATGCATTTTTTATTTTGTTGGTTTTTGTTACCTTTTTACCTTATTTTATGCATTGATCTTTGTTCCGATGCAGTGATAAAGAAAGGTTATGTGATGCAAAATATGACTATTTTCTACAGATAGTTTTCAATTTATTTTCGGCGTCTGAACTTTCACTACCCCTGTAGATGGTGTTATATACGGGGTTAGTATTTACAACTATGCAGTAGTCGCTGCACCTGACATCCGCCAACAGGGATATGGCACACGCCACGTCCCTATCTACTAATAGCCTCATAATTAACGACTTGCCAGCACCATTCTGAAAAGTGAAAGACGTGTAATTTTTTTCCTTCTGGAAAATGAAGATCTCTAGAGATACATTCACAGAGTTGTCGTAGGGTGGAATCGAATGGAATTGAAACGTGCCCGATAATGAACCCTTGATAATTGTTGTGCTCCTCCCAACTAAAACTGTGGCTAACAATGATCGCATAATATTCTCGCATTGATTGATTTAATTCTTGAAAAAATGTAAAAATAAAATGGGTGAGGATTAATGATACCTTGTGTAAGAATATTAAAGAAACACTGTATTTAAGGTTGCTGATTACAGTGGAATGTTCAAACCAATAGTTAGGTTTGTTTAAAAAAATTAAATACATTTTAAACTTGTTTGAATCATATATGTAGATTTGATGGTTTAAATTTTGTGGAAAGATTTTAGGAATTATATAGATTTTGTAGTTAAAGGTGGTTTCAATATTAAATATGATATAGGTAGATTTTGTGGTTTAAATTTTGTGGAAAGATTTTAGGAATTATGTAGATTTTGTAGTTAAGGTGGTTTCAATATTAAGTATATAACATTGCTAGTTAGGGACACATTTAAGGGAATGTGGGAAGCCTAAAACGTGGATGGGTAAAATGGAGAAATATTGCAAGGGCAATATAGATATGAAATGTGTGGAGGGATAAATAAGGAATTATATATCTCCCCAAATTTTAGGAAACCAATTTTGGCCATGACATGCAATTTAGAAAAACTTTGGTCATTTTTCTTAACGATAACCTGTGTGTAGCCATTTGTAAAGATTTCCCTATAAAGTAGTAGGAATTTTTTTCTTAATCATTTTTCAAAATAAAACCCAGTCCAAAAAGGATTTGGGAAAATAATTAAGAGATTAACTTAGGCTTGAAAACCAAGAATAAAATCCAAAAGGGAAATTAAATTTCCAAATTATTAGCATAAAATTTAATTAAAAATCTCTTCCAAAATTCGAAAACTTAAATTATCGTAATCCAACGAAATTAGACTTAAATTCTAATTTACCCAAAATTAGAACTCCAAACGAAGATATCCTAAGAATTTAAATATCAGCTTAGGGAAAAATCCAAAGACCCAATTTAAATCATAAGATAAAAATAACTCGAGAACACGGGGCGTTACAATATTATAATGTATCAATATACATTATAATAATTGCATCTCATACAATTAACCTCAATTCCCTTTAACGAATGTGAACAATTCAAATTCTTTTCAAGACTAAATGTTCTTAACTATCATTTACGAGCTAGCAAGGGGACCAATGGACCTGCAGATCAGAAGCTCCAACGATTCAAGATTAATTGATTAAGCTCATTAACCAAATTAATCAACATTAACTGTCGATCACTCCACTAAAGACCCACAGCTGCACTTTTCTCACTGTAGAATATTTTACGTCCACGGATTTTTACCATTAACGGTAAGTCAATCCTTCACGATCAATCCTTCACGAGTGTTTGCAACCACAACTGGGTCAAATTACCGTTTTACCCCTATGTTACATCTTGTAGCTTAAGTACCGACGGTCCTCTAATTAACAACCTGGTTATGGTCCAACCAATAACCGGAAGTCCCTATCGGGCCAGTGAGAGGGTGGGGCCCTTGTTTAAGTCCCAGAGTCAGCACTTAAGAGAACACTCATCTACTTACCATAAAGTCGGGAAGGAGTGAATTTCATCTTGTGTAGTTATGTTCCCTGCTCCCTACTGGTCTCGCCCCAAAACGATTGGCATATTGAGTCGATGACTCGGGCCACTCTCACCCATAAAAATCAAAGAACGAGCCCTAATAGGCAGGACTCCATAACTCACTCAGGATTAAGATTGAGTTGCCTAGTCATCCTATTGAAATATTAATCTATTAGCTAACGATATTACAACTAAAGATTAATTATTTCGCGGTTTGGTTTTATACACACTCATTGTATTGAATACTGCCACTTGTAACTATTACAATATCAGTCGTATCCATAGTGTTACCAGGAAAACGTACCCAACTTTATCCATATATTATTGACCTTTTAGGTTACTACTGGAACATTATCTACCTGTATATCGAATATATATACACTGTATATCAAATATATACCTTGTATAATTAAATGTATATTGTATATCTGTTACATACTGTTCCAGTTACATGACATAACCTCAAATGTTAGTTTATTGGATTTAGGTTAATGCAATTTTATCAATAACAACTTTATTGAATGAATATTTGTTTTATGTTTACAAACCACGAGTTTAGGGCAGAAAACCCAACAAACTCCCATTTGAACTAAACTCTAGTGAGGTGTACAAAAGCTAAAGCCAACAGTGGGTTGTACAATAAAGTACAAATATAATAAACTAGAGCATACACTACAACTTTTACAAGTCTCCCACTTGCCATAGACTATATTGTACATATCTCGTAGGTCTAGACTGTCTAGACGGCCTTTTAACACTTTAGCCGTATGAGCCTTTGTAAACGGATCAACAATTTGCCACAACATCACTGTTATCACAATAAAGTGTGATGGGCGAAATCATGTTTGGAACAACTTCCAAATTAGTTAAGAACTTTCTAAGCCACACTGCCTCTTTTGTTGCTTCACAAGTGGCAACATATTCGGCCTCCATTGTGGAGTCTATAAAGCATCCTTGTTTGATGTTCCACTATACTACAACTCCTTCATTCAGAGTCAACACTGATCCCAAAGTGAATTTCCACGAATCCTTATCACTTTGGAAATCAGAGTTAGTGTATCATGTTAGGATCAAATCCGTAGCGCCATACACAAGCATATAGTTCCTCGTTCTCCTAAGATACTTGAGGATTCCCTTAACGACAGTCCAATGATTATATCCAGGATTGGATTGATACCTACTGACAATCCCTACTACATAGCAAATGTCAGGCCTAGTACACAACATGGGATACATCGACTGCCCACTGCTGAAGCATAGGGAATGCGTCGCATATCATCAACTTCTTGAGGTGTCTTAGGACATCACTCCTTAGACAAAGAGATTCCATGTCTGAAAGGTAGTAAACCTTTATTGGAATTCTGCATCGAATATCTGACAAGCATTTTGTCGATATAAGTTGCCTGAGATAAGGCTACCATTCTGTTCTTTCAATTCTTTATGATTTAAATCCCCAGAACAAACTAAGCATCTCCCAAATCTTTCATTTGGAATTCAATTGCTAGCCACTTCTTAATGTCAGTTAGGAAACCTACATCATTCCCAATGAGTAGAATATCATCCACATACAACACCAAGAAAGCTACAGTGTTGTTGATGATCTTCTTGTATACACAGGCTCATATGACTTGATTGCGGTATCAAATCTTGTATTCCAAGATCGAGATGTTTGTTTTAATCCATAAATGGATCGTTTAAGCTTGCAAACCTTTTGCTCTTGACCCTACTTAATGAACCATTCTGGTTGAGACATATAAATACCCTCTTCAAGATTGCCATTCACAAAAGTAGTCTTGACATCCATTTGCCAAATCTCATAGTCATAAAATGTGGCAATGGACAAGAGTATTCTTATAGACTTTAACATGGCAACTAGGGAGAAGGTTTCCTCATAGTTAACCCCTTCCCTATGGGTGTAACCCTTTGCCACGAGCCTAGCCTTAAAGGTCTGTACCTTTCCTTCGGCGTCTCGTTTTCTCTTGTAGATCCACTTACAACCTATAGGTTTGACCCCATTAGGTTGATTTATAAGGTCTCAGACATAACTGAAGTACATAGACTCCATTTCAAGGTCCATAGCTTTGATTCATTTGTCCTTATCAACATCTTCCATTGCCTTTTTGTATGTCAATGGATCCTTAATGTTATTATCAGGTATGACGACCTGGATTTCTGTTAAGTCCACGTAACGACCAGGTTGTGACACAATCCTCCCACTACATCGAGGCACTCTCAACTTCTGAGATCGATGTGACTGATGTGATGTTGTTGAAGTGCTAGCTTTATCAACAACTTTTGTTAATGTATTTGTAGCTTCATCGAAAATCTCATTTAATACAACCTTACTTTATGGTTTATGATCTCTAATGTAGTCTTCTTCCAAGAATGTAGCATTTGTCGATACAAACACTTTGTTTTCTTATTGATCGAAGAATAGTCCACCTCTCGTTTCCTTGAGGTAACCTACGAATAGGCACACTTTTGAACGAGATCCAAGTTTCTTCGGGTTTGTCACTAACACAAGTGTTGGACATCCCCAGATTTTGAAGTGACGTAAACTAGTTTTACGTGCTCTCCATAGTTCGAAAGGTATTTCAAAAACACTTTCTGATGGAACTGTATTCAAAATGTATACTGCAGCTCTACATCATAACCTCAAAACAAGGCAGGCAATTGAGCATAGCTCATCATAGATAGAACCATGTCTAACACGGTACTATTTCTACTTTCTGATATATCATTCTGTTGAGGTGTATCAGGTGCTGAGAATTGGGATGTAATTCTATGTTCTATCATATAGTCCTAAAATATTAAGTTCATATACTCTCTACCCCGATCAAATCGAAGTGTCTTATCGTCTTACCTAATTGGTTCTCAACTTTAGTCTTGTACTCCTTAAACTTTTCAAAGGCTTCATACTTATGTTGCATTAGATAGAGGATATCCATACCTTGAATAATCATCTATGAAAGAGATGAAATACTCATACCCTCCCCTGGGTTTAACATTCATCGGACCACAAAGGTCTGAATGTACCAGCTCCAAGGGTTCTTTGGCTCTAACCTTTTCCAGTGAAAGGTCTTTTAGACATCTTGCCTTCAAGACAAGATTCACATGGAGGTAAGGAATCATCTTCTAACTTGCTTAGAAGTCCAGTCTTAACCAATCTCTCAATCCTATTGAGATTTATGTGACCTAATCTTAAGTGTCAAAGATAGGTATTTTCTTTTGGAGAAGTTCTTTGCCTTTTGTGTTGAGTTTTAGCATTTTTAAACAACTCTGTATTTAAACTTCTGTAGTTATGGTTGGTCTTAACACATATAAGTTGTTTTCGAGTTTTGCAGAACAAAAGTTAACACCATTTCGTGTAATGAACACATCATTTAATGAAAAGGAAATAGCATAATATTGTTCCAGTAGATAAGAAATTGAAATTAAGTTCCTCTTTATTTTAGGAACTACATATACATTATCTAATAATACATATGTATTCTTGTCTAAAAACAACTTTAGGTCTCCCACTGCGACTGCTGAGACAACATCTCCTGTTCCGACTTTGAGAGTCATCTCCCCAGCATCAAGTTGCCTCTAGGAACTAATTCCCTAGAAAGAAGAACAAACATGGTTACTGACCCCTGAATTAAGTATCCCGGCAGAATCATCATTCTCCACTAAGCAAGTTTCAAGAACAAGTAAATCATATTTACCTTCTTTGGCTTTCTTAGTTTCAGCCAAGTATTTCGGGCAGTTTCTTTTCCAGTGCCCATCCACGTTGCAGTGGAAACATTTTCTTTTGTCTGCAACTTTGGCCTTGTCTTTCTTGGTAGCAGCAGTAGCAGCAGTAGCAGTAGGGTCAACTTTCACCCGCTTACCATTGTTCTTCTTCTTCTTGAAAGTCTTACTTCCAGAAGAAGAAAGTACAAATTTGGTTCCTGAGGTCGAGCCTCGATGGAATCGTTTTGAGGTGACAACGTTTGCCTCTCCTTCCTGTCCCTTATTTTTCATAAGAGACTGAAAAATTTGTAGTTCATTTAAGAGCATGGTAAGGTTGTACTCTATCTTGTTCACCACAGCATTGCTGCTTAACTGTAGGAAAATCTTCATAAGAGATTCCAAGATAAAGTTGACCTGACTCCCCCCGTCTATGACAGCGCCGTTCACTTCAGCCACATTAAAGTGGACCATCAGATTGAGAACATATTCTCGCACTGATGTTCCCGCTTTCATGCAGGAATTGTAAATGAACTTGAGGGCATCGTGTCAAGCTTGAATGGACGGCTGTCCAAACATGTCCCGCAACGAGTTCATGATCTCTCTTGCGGTGACCATGCTCTCATGCTTCTTGGCCAGCACATCAGATATACTTGCCAAGATGTATACGTTGGCCTTGTCATTGGCCTTGATCCACTGTCATAGGCATCCCGGCTGGCTCAGGCTGCATTAGGCGTGGGAGCCTGAGGACACTCCTTAGTTAAGACGAACCTAAGATCATCTACCACGAGTATCATGTTAAAGTTCGTTTTCCATTGTGTGTAATTTTCACTGTTTTCAGCGGCAAGCAAGGCAATAACGGAAGTATGACATGCTGAAATTCAAACAAATCTATATTAGACACTTGCACTACCCATTAAAACCCAATCAAATTTAGCAAAAAGTAATAATGCACCCTATCAATCAAGAATATTTTTGCGACGATGCTTCAGTGATTTTTAGAGCAATAGCTACCGTGGGGCAGTCAACTATTCCTTCATTGAATTGAGACATTCTCAACTAAATATTACACTAGAATAACTTTTATTCCTATAACAGTTGGTCACTGTTTGTATAACGCCCCTCATTCTCTGACTCGTTTATTTTAAGAGATAAATAGTGTCTTTGGATTTTTCCCTAAGCTAATAATTTTAATTCTTGGATTTTTTAATTTTCGAGTTCTAATTTTGGGTAAATTAGAATAAAGTTCGTCGAATTATGAGAATTTAAGTTTTCAAATTTGGGAAAGAGATTTGATTTCGATTTTAATTCAAGGTTTTGGAAATTTAATTTTTCCTTCTGGATTTTATTATGGGGTTTTAAAATCTAGCTAATTTCTTGGATTATTTTCCCCAATTTATTTTACAGTGGGTTTTATTTATGAAAAATAATTAGAAAAATACCCTTTGTTTTTAGAGCCATGGACTTTATTTCGTTATTTTATTTTGGATTATCTTGTTTGGAAAAGAGAAGGGAAATAAAGAAAACAGAGAAAATAAAACAAATGGAAACCCTAAATGTTCCTCCTCTTCCTTTCCCCCTTTAGTAGCCGCCTACCCCTTTCCCCCCGTTCTTTCTTCTTCCCTCCCAACCGCCACCCATTTGTTTCCTGACCCTTCCGGCAACCCGCTTTCCCGTCAACAGCGACCTAGGTGAACGACATCGATGAGCAAATCCACCGATGAGTGACGGCGCGGTAGTAAACCCAAAAGCTACTTATTTTTTTGGCTGCGTATTGGGAATTTTCCGGTGAAGCTCGCGATTGGGAGATCTCTGCGACGGTGCGCGCGTTCCTTCTTCGATGAACAGAAACTCGACGGCGGCGAACGGTGAAAGGCAACGTCTTTAGAAGTGAACAACCTCGAACGACATCTCTACTGCAACCCCGATCAGATCTGTGTCTGGCGGCTCTCCGTGCAAATGTGCAGCGGTGCAACGGTGGCTTGATTCCAGCAGTGGCTTCATTTCTGCAGTGTTTTCACGCGGCTTCCGACGGCTTTGGGTCCAAACCACGACTCCATCGTCACCTAGTCTCGTGTACAGCAGTCCTTGGTAGCAAATTTGGTGCATCTCCCCTGCTGCAACTCGTGGACAACAGCGTTTTAGTGGCGTTCAGCGCTTACCCACACTCGTTCGAAGCTCGATCTAAGTTTCCCACACTTGTTCGAGTTAGAACTAAGTTACCCACACCCATGTGAAGTTAGTTTTGTGGTAACGAACCTTTCGAACTCCCTTAGAATCATTTGTTATGGCTAAAAAATAGTTTTTAACATGCTGTTTTTTTATTGGATGCCTAGGCATCAAACAACGCAAGATCTATTCTTACTTGAGGGGATTGTTTGTTGTATGTTGCCATGAACTGGTTGCTTGTTTGTGTCCATGAGTGTCAGTTGCATGATTGTTTGAGATTTATGTTACTTCATAAGTGTAGTTGATGATATATTTGCTGAGTAACATTTGGAAATACATGTAAATGTGGGATGTATTATGAGCTATATACATGTTGGATGTAATATTGGTTGGCTAAGTTGGATTGATGTTATATCCTGGTTAGGCTGAATGTGAAAGTTGTGTTAACTGTTTTGGTTCTATGTTTTGTTGTGTTTGGAGCATGCTGACGTTGTTGTGTGTATTGTATTTGAAAATGAACTACTGCGAACTTGTTTGGTAGAATATATATTGGCTCTCTCTTTTGAAATACAAAGCATGTTGAATGTGGAGAGAAAAGCATACTTGTGGTGCTGGATGAACATGCCTGTGTGATAGTTGCATATTTTCGTGTGTAACGAATGCCATATTGTTGTGAGATAATTTATGCATGGGTCATGGCTTAAAAGCATGTAGGACTCGGGTAAGAGTTTCGGGATGTAATGAAGTGACTGGAGGACTAACAGGGCCAGAGGGCTGACATGTCACTAGTTGGGTATCGAGGCTCCAGGTACAAAGGACAAGAATCGATACCCTTACTTGGTAGAGATGAGTGTCGAGGCTCCAGGTACAAAGGTCGGGGGTCAGCATGATGATTCTAATTGTTTGAATTAGTATTGGGTCTTGATGTGGTGGCGGTCAAGGACCAATACGTTGAGTAGTCGTTGATGCCTGGGGATAAATGTCTGATGGAACTCTTACACATGCACAGCAGAAGCTAAGGATCATAATACAGTTAATGAAGCAATTTAACTAAAATAAACATGCTTGAAAAAATGATGAAAAAGGTAAAGAGAAAGAGATTAACTTTATACCTTTGAAGACCTCCATTACAACTTCTTCTCCTAACTCAATGGGACCACCAACGACAAATCCGTGTCATCCTTGGGTTGATGAACACAGTTGTGGGATCGAATTTTGAGTGAAAACAAAAGGAAAGCACTAATGGCTAGGAGAAGACAATAGAAATTTGAGTGGAAAAATCTGCACTTATGCAAGGAAGCATTAGCCTTATCTAAGTGATCTTCATCACCTATATAAAGACCAAATGCATGCAAGAACAAGCCTAGCATACCTTCTACCTCAAACTCCACTAGCATGTAAAAGATAGTTGTCATTGCCTTGAAGAAACACTTCAAAAACCACTAGTTAGTGGGAACATCCAACTTTGAAGTTGGATTTTTCCACTAACTTGACTTTTTAAATAAAACTTTGATAAAACTAATTTTTATAAAAACAAAAATTGAAATATCAATTTTCTATTAAAACAAAAACCAAGCCAAATCAATATCTCATATTAATTGGTCTTTGACACCTAAGCTTGATTAATCACATTAATCAAATTACAACTCTTTTTCATGCTTTGAACTTATTTAAAACTAATTTAAATAAGTTATACTCTCCATAATAATTAAATGTCAATTAGATTATATATATCTCATGTAAAATACAATATTCCCTTAAAAACCGATTTTGAACACTTCAAATTCTTGCTTGATAAGCGCCAAGGTTGCTCGGGTTTACAAAGCTAGAGGTCCTTCTAGGATCCTTGCAAACATTCACAAAAACGACTAACTTACCGAATGATTCCAACCAAGAGTAAGGTTAGAAGATGAATCACTCTTAGATCGGACTTAGAATCTATGATGGTCACTCCTAGATCCTAAGACGACTCACTCCAGAATTAGCTTGATCGAGACTAATCCAATGAATCGGTTTAACATCAAACCTAAAGCAAGATTTGAAAGAAGCAACACCAAAAGTGTTAAGGAACAAAAGTTCTTGAATTTCAATATGTTTTTTTAATCCTCCAAAACAAGGTGATTACAAGCCTTTAGATAGGCCAAATGGTCGTTCAACATGAGGAACACCAAAAGTCTTTCAAATCCTATTTAATGCAAATTGTAGAAAATAAGACATGCAAATTAAAACATGATTGCACATCAAACTAGACAACTAAATGTGAGTCCAAAAACGTAAAATTGCTTTAAATTGTCTTGGAAATTACATGTAGGAGGCGCTTTACGTTTGGATGAGATTTGACAAGCTTTGACATCACAAACTCCCAAGAGGTGCAATCTGCAAAGGCACCTGTTCACCAATCTGCACACTTTTTTTGTCCTCCGTGCCATCTCTCAAAATAGACAACTTTTCCGGTGCCATCTTTGCTCCATTCTCTTCTTGACTCATTAAATTAACATTGTAAAGAATTTTTGCCTCAGAAATCTTTGTCTCCTCGTGTGCATTAGCTAGCCTTTGAAGATGTATTATGAAAACCTCTTGAATCTTCTTTGCTTTGCTTCTTGTAATTGGTCCCCCGGGTACAGTCAATGGATCCGTGGTTGGATTTGCATCATCCCCCCTTTCTTTAAAAGGATTTCTCCCCAAATCATGGTCTTCATTTCCTACATCAAAAGGAGTCAAATCAGCCACATTAAAAGTAGAACTTACATTATACTCACCTCGAAGATCCAATTTGTACGCATTGTCATTGATCCGTTCAAGCACTTGAAAAGGACCATCTCCTCTTGGTTGAAGTTTTGACTTCCTCTGATCTGGAAACCGTTCCTTTCGTAGATGAACCCAAACCCAATCACCTGGGTTAAAAATAACTTTCTTTCTCCCTTGGTTCTTGCGACTTACTAGCTTTCGATTCTTGTTCTCAATCCGTTCCTTGATCTCTTTGTGTAATGTTTTGATGTATTCGGCTTTAGACAAAGCTGCATCACTTGTAAACATATTAGGTGGCAAAGGTGTTAAATCTAAAGGAGTTAGAGGATTAAAGCCATAAACAACCTCAAATGGTGAACAATGGGTGGTGCTATGTACAGCTCTATTATATGCAAACTCCACAAAAGGTAGAGTCTCTTCCCAAGACTTAAGATTTTTAGAAATGAGTGACCTAAGCAAGGCCCCTAATGTTCTATTAACCACCTCAGTTTGACCATCGGTTTGTGGGTGACAAGTTGTAGAAAACAAAAGCTTGGTACCCAATTTGCCCCATAAAACTTTCCAAAAATGACTTAAAAACTTAGCATCTCGATCACTAACAATGGTTTTAGGAACGCCATGTAGTCTAACCACTTCCCTAAAGAAAAGATTAGCTATATTAGTAGCATCATCTGTTTTGTTACATGGAATGAAATGTGCCATTTTACTAAACCTATCAACCACCACAAAAATGCTATCATGATGTCTTCTAGTTTTTGGTAACCCCAAAACGAAATCCATGCTAATGTCAACCCACGGTTCACTAGAAACTTCTAAAGGTGTGTAAAGACCATATGGCTGAGTCTTAGACTTAGCCTCCTTACATTTGAAACGTTGCTTGCACACTTTGTTCACATCTTTCCTCATTTGTAACCAATAAAAGTGTTCACACAACATGCTATATGTTTTAAATTCTCCAAAATGTCCCATAAGTCCTCCCCCATGAGCCTCCTTTACAAGCAACTCCCGAATGGAACACTTAGGAATACAAAGCTTACCTTTCCTAAAAAGCATACCGTCAAACACAAGATAATCATGTATATTTTTCCCTTCCAAACATTGCTCATACACATCATAAAATTCCGATTTCTCAACTTTGTACAACTCAATCATATGCTTAAAACCAAGAATTTTTGCACTAAGTGAAGAAAATAGAGCATACCTCCTTGATAATGCATCGGCCACTACATTGTCCTTACCTTTTTTGTAATGAATGACATAAGGAAATGTCTCGATGAACTCCACCCATTTAGCATGCCTCCGATTTAACTTTGTTTGGCTTTTGAGGTGCTTCAAACTTTCATGATCGGTATGGATAACAAACTCTTTTGGCCATAAGTAGTGTTGCCAAACTTGTAAAGCCCTCACAAGTGCATGGAGTTCCTTGTCATAAGTTGGGTAGTTAAGCTGTGCTCTATTTAGCTTTTCACTAAAGAACATGATCGGCCTTTTTTCTTGCATCAAAACAGCTCCTATACCTATCCCACTTGCATCACATTCAATCTCAAAAGATTTGTCAAAGTCAGGCAAAACAAGACAAGGTGCATTGCTCAATTTATCTTTCAATTCATTGAACGCATTTTCTTGCTTTTCTTTCCACTCAAATTTAGCATGCTTCTTAACAAGTTCATTTAATGGTGAGGCTATGCTACTGAAATCTTTAATAAACCTCCTATAAAAACTAGCCAACCCATGAAAAGACCTTACCTCGGTTGCATTGGTGGGTGTTGGCCACTCTCGAATAGCCTTTACTTTTTCCTCATCAACTTTCACCCCATCCTTTCCAACAATGAACCCTAAGAAGTTGACTTGGTCTTGACAAAAACTACACTTTTTGAAGTTGGCATAAAGCTTTTCTTCTCTAAGTTTTAGTAAAATTGTCTTGACATGCAAAATATGATCATTCAAGCTTTTTGAGTAAACAAGAATATCATCAAAGTATACAACAACAAATTTTCCAATGTATTCTCTCAAAACATGATTCATTAGCCTCATAAAAGTACTTGGTGCATTAGTAAGGCCAAATGGCATAACAATCCATTCATACAACCCAAACTTTGTTTTGAAAGCTGTTTTCCACTCATCTCCCACATGCATTCGAATTTGATGGTAACCACTTTTAAGATCTATTTTTGAAAACAGATTAGCACCATGTAATTCATC
Organism: Momordica charantia; assembly: GCF_013281855.1. Taxonomy (NCBI): domain Eukaryota; kingdom Viridiplantae; phylum Streptophyta; class Magnoliopsida; order Cucurbitales; family Cucurbitaceae; genus Momordica; species Momordica charantia. Next base: position 9,232,176 of record NW_028275161.1, on the reverse strand, counting down.
TAACATGTCATCCAATCTAGGAATAGGATGTCGATACTTTACCGTGATTTTGTTGATGGCTCGACAATCAACACACATCCTCCATGTGCCATCTTTCTTGGGTACCAAAATTACCGGAACCGAGCAAGGACTCATACTTTCTCTAACATAACCTTTCTCCATGAGTTCTTCCACTTGCCTTTGAATCTCCTTGGTTTCGGTGGGATTGGTCCTATAGGCAGCCATGTTTGGGAGAGTTGCACCTGGTATAAAGTCAATTTGATGTTCAATCCCTCTAAGAGGAGGTAAACCCGTAGGTGCATCTTCATGGGGAAACATGTCATTAAATTCCTGCAAAAGAGACTTAAATGCACTTGGCAAAACATCATGAGATTTTGTTTCAATTGTTAAACACATACCTTTGCACATAAGCACAAAATGTGGCTCTTGGGTTAACAACACATTTCTCAATTCACTCTTTCTTACAATCAAACTCACATTCTTTCTTTTCAACTCATCTTTTTTTTCTTCTTGATTTTTACTCTCATTTTGCCTTTCACTCTTCTCTTTTTTTTCACTAGTCTCACTTTTGCTCTCTTCTCTCCTCTCTTTTTCTTCAAATTCTTTTCTTTTCTTCTCTAATTTCAAGTGGTCACAATGTACTTCAAATGGAGACAACGGAAGTAAAGTAAATTTCTTTCCTTTCAAAGTAAAACTATACTTGTTCAACAGCCCATCATATGTGACCTCTCTATCATATTGCCATGGTCGGCCCAATAGTATATCCCCCGCATTCATAGGGACAACATCACAAAGGACTTCATCTTTGTATCTTCCCAATGTAAAAGGAATAAGAGCTTGGGAGTTTACCTTTAGTTCTCCTTTGTTTGTCAACCATTGAAGTTTGTATGGTTTTGGATGTGGACGTGTAGCAAGTTGAAGTCTCTTAACAAGAAAACTACTTACCACATTTGTGCAACTTCCACTATCAATCACCAAGCTACACGGATTTCCTTCAATTAAGCATCTTGTGTGAAACAAGTTTTCCCTTTGATCTTCAACTTTCTCTTCCTTGATTTGTACACTAAGTACCCTTCTTGTTATCAAGGATATGAAGTTACCTTCTTCAATATACTCTTCATCACGTTCTTCAAATTCTTCATCATGTTCCTCACAATCATCATCCGAGTCAACTACACCATTTCTTATCACCATAACTCTTTTATTGACACAATCTTTACTCATGTGTCCAAACCCTTTGCACTTCCAACATTGAATAGAACTAGTCTTTTCCCTTACCTCCTTTGGAGCTTCATTCTTTTTAGTATTGGAACTTTCTCCCTCCATTCTTTTGGCAGCTACGAACTTTCCTTTTGGTTGCAATGATTCATTCCTATTCACAAAACCAGCCTTGTTCCAAGCATTAGAATTGGAATATGTATTAGCTTTAGATGTGTACCTTTTTGAATACTCCTTTTCTTCCTTCAATTGATCTTCAATTTTGACAGCATAATGGTACATATCTTCTAGGTAAGGCGGTGGATTTCTATCAACAGCATGAGCAATTTCTCGATTCAAACCTCCAAGGAATCTAGACATGGTGTCTTCCTCTTCTTCTCGGATTTGGGTTTTTAGCATTAAGGTCTCCATCTCTTGATAATACTCAGCAACACTTTTCGTTCCCTGCCTCAAAGCTTGCAGTTTAGTTTTCAAATCTCTTTCATAGTGTTTTGGAACGTACCTCCTTCTCATGGCTTCTTTGAGTTCTTCCCAAGTGTCTAATGGATCCTCCTCCTTCCTTCTTCTTTCTAATTTGAGATTTTGATACCATTCACCGGCATGATTGGTGAATTCAGCAATGGCGAGTCTCATCTTCGTATTCTCACTATATGTATAGCAATCAAACACATGTTCTATCTTCCTTTCCCATTGCAAGTAAGCATCGGGGTCCGCCGTTCCACTAAAGGGTGGAATCTTGAGTTTAACTCCGCCATCCCTATTTTCATTTAATCTTTCCAATCTTCTAGGTTGCATGACGTTGGCAAAGTTATTTCGTCCTCTTCCTCTCCCATTTCTTCTTCCTCCAACTTGTCTTTCTTGTTCAGCAAGGTCAAATGCATCATCTTCTTGTAAGGCTCGTTCTTCTCTTTGTTGTTGCGCTCTCCTTTCTTGTCTATCTTCCATCATCATTTCCATCATTCCTTGAATTGCTTGAAGAATCACCATGTTAGGATCTTGCGGTACTTGTGGTACTCCATCCTGTGCCATTTTGTTAGAAACAATAATAATGATAATAAGGACCTTACCACTCTTCTCACCAAGATTTCACTCAAGGACACTCCTGTTTATCACTCAAGGGTAGGCTTTTGGTACTAGGTCAAAGATGTAAGGGTTGGCTTAAATTTTGGTGCAATCTTGCTTAAAGCTTGATATAACTAATTCAATGATCAACTCTCACAAACTAAGACTACAGAAACTCAATCTTAGGATAAACAACTTGATAATTTAAACAAAACACAACATAATGAAAAGAACCTTTCGTGTGCCTCGGATCTTCGAATGCTTTTTTTTTCTACGGTTTTCTTTCTTTTTGCTACTGTTTTTGTTTCTTTTTGCTACTGTTTTTTCTTTCTTTTGCTTCTGTTTTTTTTTTCTTTGCTAATGATCCGAGAGCAAAATACAAGAATTTCAAGACAAGTTATGTCTTGTTACACTTTGTAAGAAACTACTTTCGAAAAAGGAAAATAACAGAAAAATAAAATTAAATAAAGTAAAGATATTTCACCTCTAGAACCGGCCAAAGGATGTCGACCAATGCTCTGATACCAAATGATAAGCGCCAAGGTTGCTCGGGTTTACAAAGCTAGAGGTCCTTCTAGGATCCTTGCAAACATTCACAAAAACGACTAACTTACCGAATGATTCCAACCAAGAGTAAGGTTAGAAGATGAATCACTCTTAGATCGGACTTAGAATCTATGATGGTCACTCCTAGATCCTAAGACGACTCACTCCAGAATTAGCTTGATCGAGACTAATCCAATGAATCGGTTTAACATCAAACCTAAAGCAAGATTTGAAAGAAGCAACACCAAAAGTGTTAAGGAACAAAAGTTCTTGAATTTCAATATGTTTTTTTAATCCTCCAAAACAAGGTGATTACAAGCCTTTAAATAGGCCAAATGGTCGTTCAACATGAGGAACACCAAAAGTCTTTCAAATCCTATTTAATGCAAATTGTAGAAAATAAGACATGCAAATTAAAACATGATTGCACATCAAACTAGACAACTAAATGTGAGTCCAAAAACGTAAAATTGCTTTAAATTGTCTTGGAAATCACATGTAGGAGGCGCTTTACGTTTGGATGAGATTTGACAAGCTTTGACATCACAAACTCCCAAGAGGTGCAATCTGCAAAGGCACCTGTTCACCAATCTGCACACTTTTTTTGTCCTCCGTGCCATCTCTCAAAATAGACAACTTTTCCGGTGCCATCTTTGCTCCATTCTCTTCTTGACTCATTAAATTAACATTGTAAAGAATTTTTGCCTCAGAAATCTTTGTCTCCTCGTGTGCATTAGCTAGCCTTTGAAGATGTATTATGAAAACCTCTTGAATCTTCTTTGCTTTGCTTCTTGTAATTGGTCCCCCGGGTACAGTCAATGGATCCGTGGTTGGATTTGCATCATTGCTTCACCTAGTTCATCAATTTTATCCTTTATGAGCTAGCATGGAGACCCGTTGGACCTACAGATCATGGGCTCCAACGATTCGAAACTAACCGATCAAACTCTTTAACTCAGTTAATCAACATTCATTAACTAACAGGACTGTCCACTATAGCCTGTAGATGCACTCCCCTCACTGTAGATATATTTGTGTCCAATCGATATAACCGTCATCGGTAAGTTGATCCTTCACAGGCCGTTCGTAACCTCAGCTAGGTCAAAAAAAACCGTTTTACCCTTGAGTTACATCTTTTCTCCTTAAGTACCACTATCCCTCTAATGAACAATTGATTTAGAATCAAATCACTAAATCCAATTCCTCTAGGGCCAGTGAGAGGATGGGGCCTCTTGTTCAAGATCCGGGATCAGCCCTTAAGGGAACAACCTCTCTACTATCCCTAAATCGAGTAGGAGTGAATTCCGTCTTGCTAATTTATGTCTCCAACTATCTACCCAGTCTTAGCCCTGAAATGAGAGGCATATTGAGCAGCGCTGATGAGCTTACTCTCACCAATGCAGATCAAGGGAGAATCCTGAATAAATAGGAGTTCATAGATGGCTCAGGATTTAGATCAAGTTATTTAGGTCATCGATAAACGAAATTAATCAGTGTTATCCGTAAATGGTGTTAATACGTAACAGTGATTATTTCATGATCAGTCTTACACAATCTCATTGTGTAAAACACCCCCGCTCACATGTTTCTACACGAACAAATCAGGATCACTTCGTTTATGACACCTTACAACATTTGTAACAATCATAAAGCGGCCCATATTCAATAGTGTCTTCAGGAAAAGGTACCCAACTTGATCCATGTACTATAGACTGTTTAGGCTATTTACTTGAACTTGATCCAGTTTATGTCTCCACATAAAGTCCAAGTACTCATTATAATAGCCAAGGGTTCGTAGTTTATTGGATTTATTAAAAAAACAAATTCACTTTCATTTAACAACACTTGTCTAAATAACCTCACATTAATGTTCACTATTTACAAACTACGAGTTTTAGGACATAATACCCAACAATGTCAAGGGTCGATGCACAGTTCAAGGCCTTGGTGATAAATGGCAAGGTCAAATGCCAAGCTTCTGTAGATGAGTGTCGGGGCCTTGGGGATAAATGGCAAGGGCTGATATAATTCAAGAAGTTGGACTTTGAGGACTAACATAAGTTGCTTGGAGGCTAAGAACCAATACGTTGAGTAGTCGTCCATGCCTTGAGGATAAATGTCAAGGGTCGATGCACAGTTCAAGACCTTGTGGATAAATGGCAAGGTCGAACGCCAAGCTTTGTAGATGAGTGTCGGGGCCTTGGGGATAAATGGAAAGGGTCGATACGATTCAAGGAGTTGGACTTGGAGGACTAACATAAGTTGGTTGGAGGCTAGGGACCAATACGTTGAGTAGTAGTTGAGGCCTTGGGGATAAATGTCAAGGTCCAATGCTGAGCACCGTAGAGAAGTGTCGATGCCTTGGCTAAGCGAGGTCAGGTGATAAGAAAACAATAGCCAATTGGATCTAAGAACCCTTATGGTTATGCAAACCCCTAGATCACAAATGCTAAAACCCCCAAATCGAGATGATGTCAACCCAAGGAAGAAGTTAGAACAGATTTACCTTGATGATCAATATCAAGAGTAGAGAAAACTTGTTTCTAAACTCAAGATTCGAACCACTTCACAAATAGCTTGATCAAGACTACTTGAATGATTCTAGCATGCAAATCTAACACTCAAAAATTGCAAAGAAAAACAAGCTCTAGGCTTTTTGAAGCAAAATAGCAACTTCATTCAATCATCAAAATCCATCTTTCAAAGGAAACAAGCTAGGCTATTTATAGCCTCCAAAACAACCCTAAAAGTAACCTAAAGGCATTTGAAAGGTTGTAACTCCCAATTACATGATGGCCATAACATCCACTAGCTAAAATGTAACTTAAAACACATAAATGAAATGTTTAAAACTGAAAATATAATAAAAAGAGGTTTAAATCCGAGCATTGAAGTCTTGGTCACCCTTCAAAGTCTTTGTAACCTCCCAATTATAAATGAAGCTTCACTTGAAGTAGTTTGAAGTGTAGTTCCATTAATTGATGGATAACTTGCAATAAATGAAGCTTGAGATGCACTTAAGTTCATTTAATGCAACTTGAGTTCCTTGAATTGAACTTGACTTTATTGAATGCAACTTGAGTTAAACTCCACTTCAACTTCAGCTCCTTTAAATGAACTTAGATTTCATTTAATGCAACGCCTCCCTTAAGCTCTACTTGGAAGATATTGACTTGAAAAGTTCCATCTCTCTCTTGATCATCCCTAGCCGAGCTCACCAAGTATTGAAGATGAGAAAGTAAAGCTTGTTGTAGCTTCTTGGCTCTTGATCTCATTATGGGTCCTTGAGGCATGACAATGGTGCTTCCTTGGTTCACATCATCCTCCCTCTCTTGAGAAGGATTCGTCCTCGAATCATAGCCATCACCTACATCAAAAGGACTCAAATCAGCAACATTAATGGTTGCACTAACACCATACTCACCTGGTAAATCAATGTTATAAGCATTGTCGTTGATGCGCTCGAGAACTTGAAATGGACCATCTCCTCTAGGATTGAGCTTAGAATGTGAATGTCATTGGACGGGAAATCTCTCCTTTCGAAAGTGCACCCACACCCAATCTCCTGGGTTGAATATAAGATGCCTTCGTCCCTTATTAATTTTAGTAGCAATATTGGCATTTTGCTTCTCAGTCCTCTCCTTGACCTCCTTGTGTAGCTTATGAACGTATTCAACCTTAGCATTAGCATCAAGATTCACAAATTCAGTAGGTGGCAAAGGTAGCAAATCAAGAGGTGTTATAGGATTAAAGCCATAAACAATTTCAAAAGGAGTGCACTTAGTAGTACTATGGACAGCTCTATTGTAAGCAAATTCAACAAATGGCAAACAATCCTCCCAAGATTTGATATTTTTATCAATAACAGCCCTAAGCATAGTAATCAATGTTCTATTTACTACCTCAGTTTGACCATCCGTTTGAGGGTGACATGTAGTACAATAGACTAGCTTAGTACCTAACTTTCCCCATAAGACACGCCAAAAATGACTCAAGAATTTTACATCCCGATCACTAACAATGCTGTAAGGAATGCCATGCAATCGAACAATCTCTCTAAAGAACAAATCCGCAATGTTTTTAGCATCATCAGTTTTGTGACATGGAATAAAATGAGCCATTTTACTAAATCTATCAACAACCACAAATATACTATCTCTACCTTTCCTAGTCCTTGGTAAACCTAAGACAAAGTCCATTGATATATCCAACCAAGGAGCAATTGGAACGGGCAAAGGAGAATATAAGCCATGCGGTTTAAGTCTAGATTTAGCTTGCCTACATGAAATGCAACGCTCACAAACTTTATGAACGTCATGTCTCATCCTAGGCCAATAAAAATGTTCAGAAAGCATGTCACATGTTTTTGCTACTCCAAAATGCCCCATTAATCCTCCTCCATGAGCTTCTTTAACAAGCAATTCACGAATAGAGCAATTTGGAATGCACAACTTACCTTTCCTAAAAAGAAATCCATCAAACAAGTTGTACCCATCCAAAACAATACCATTTTCAAGAGAATCAAAAATAGAACCAAAAGAAGGATCATCATGGTACAAGGTTTTAATATGCTCAAATCCAAGTAGTTTAGCATTCGAAGTGTTAAAAAGAGCATACCTTCGAGACAAAGCATCAGCAACCACATTCTCTTTACCTTGTTTATACTTAATGACATAAGGAAATGTCTCAATGAACTCCACCCACTTAGCATGGCGACGATTGAGCTTATCTTGACCTCTCAAGTGTTTTAAACTTTCATGATCAGTATGGATAACAAACTCTTTAGGCCAAAGATAATGTTGCCATGTTTGTAATGCACGAACCAAAGCATAAAGTTTTTTGTCATAAGTGGGATACTTCAAAGAAGCACCATTCAACTTCTCACTAAAGAACATTAAAGGTCTTTGATTTTGCATTAAAACAGCACCTATACCTACCCCACTAGCATCACATTCAATTTCAAAAGTTAAGTCAAAATTAGGCAATGCAAGTAGTGGAGCGGAACTCAATTTTTCTTTCAAAGTGGTAAAAGCACGTTCTTGGTCCTCTCCCCACACAAAAGTAACATGTTTCTTAACAAGTTCATTCAAAGGTGAAGCAATTGTACAAAAGTCTTTTATGAACCTACGATAGAAACCCGCAAGTCCATGAAAACTTCTTACCTCACTTACACTTTTAGGTGTAGGCCAATCCCTTATAGCCTTTACCTTTTCCTCATCAACCTCAACACCTTTAGATGAAACTACAAAACCAAGAAAGTTAACTTTTTCCATACAAAAGCTACATTTCTTTAAGTTTGCATACAAACACTCCTTTTTTAAAGTATTCAAAACAGAACGTACATGCTCAACATGCTCATTTAATGACTTAGAGTAAACAAGAATATCATCAAAATATACAACCACAAACTTCCCGAAGTATTCACGCAAGACATGATTCATTAACCTCATGAATGTACTAGGTGCATAAGTCAATCCAAACGGCATAACTAACCATTCATAAAGACCATACTTAGTTTTGAAAGCAGTTTTCCATTCATCCCCAATATGCATGCGAATTTGATGATAACCCGATTTCAAATCAATCTTAGTAAAGAGACTACATCCATGCAACTCATCAAGCATATCATCTAATCTAGGAATTGGATGCCTATACTTAATATTTATCTTGTTTATAGCCCTACAATCAACACACATACGCCATGACCCATCTTTCTTAGGTACAAGAATAACCGGAACAGAACATGGACTCAAACTCTCGCGTACATACCCTTTGGCAAGGAGGTCATTCACTTGCCTTTGTATCTCTTCAGCCTCGCTAGGATTAGTCCTATAAGCTGGACGGTTTGGAATGGTTGCTCCCGGAATGAAGTCAATCTTTTGCTCGATCCCCCTAAGTGGTGGCAATCCACTTGGCATCTCCTCGGGAAATAATTCCTCAAATTCCTGCAAAAGGGCAACAAAAACACTAGGCAAAGAAGGGTTAAGCTCGTTAGTAAGGAAACAAGATCCTTTGTACAGAAGTACAAGGATATTTCGTTTTGCAATCAAAGCATTCCTAACCTCAGCCATTCTAGCACACAAGCTCACACATTTGGCTTTTCTCTCATTTTTCTCACTAGGTCGATTGCTACTTTCTTGCTTTTCACTCAAACTCTTTTTTTCTCTCAATTCTTTTTCTTTCATTTCTTTTGCTTTTGCATCGACCTCTTGCCTTTTCGTTTCAAGTTTACATTGGTCAACATATACATCTTTTGGAGACAAAGGTACAAGAGTAGTTTTCCTACCATTATGAGTAAAATGATAACGATTAGCATATCCATCATACATTACCCGACGATCAAATTGCCATGGTCTCCCTAACAAAATATCTCCGGCATGCATTGAGACAACATCACACAAAACATCATCAGCATACTTTCCAATGGTAAGAGAAACAAGAACTTGCTTATTCACCCTTACCTCCCCACAATCACTCAACCATTGAAGCTTATACGGTCTAGGATGTGGTTTAGTCTCTAAATTAAGTCTCTTGACCAGAATTGAACTCACAACATTGGTGCAACTACCGCTGTCGATCACCATACTACAAGGTACAGATTGAACAAGGCACCTAGTGTGAAATAAATTCTCTCTTTGGTCTAAGCTATCCTCCTTAACTTGGGTGCTTAAAGCTCTCCTAGTGACTAAGGACATATGTGTAGGGTCCTCTTCACTATACTCCTCACTATCACAATCCTCATTTTCTTTCTCTATTACCTCATCTTCCTCCTCATCGTCCGTCACCAACTCTCCCTCCCTAAGGACCATAGTTCTCCTATTAGGGCAATCTCTACTATAGTGACCAACCCCTTGACATTTCCAACACTTAATGTCTCTATTTCTTTCCTTAGTCCCATCAACCTTTTCTTTCCCCTTATAAGAAGTCTCTCCCTTATCCTTAGGTTTCTCACTTAACTCTCGGGTCTTAGACTTATATTCAGCATGCTTACTATCCATTTTCCATGTAGAAGTACTTGAAGAAGGTTTAGTAGAATACCTTTGGGACTTTCGTTGGAGTGGCTTCTCGATCTTTATGGCAATATGCAACATCTCCTCTATGTTATAGTAAGGTTGTAGATCAACCTTATCAGCAATCTCCTTGTTTAAGCCATTCAGAAATCGTGCCATGAGATTCTCCATATCCTCTTCAAGATCAAGTCGATCCATCAACAAATCCATCTCCTTGTAATAGTCCTCCACGGACTTGCTACCTTGTCTCAACACTTGTAGCTTTTGCGCCGTGTCCCTTTGGAAATGTCTAGGAACAAACCGCCTTCTCATCAACTCCTTGAATTCATACCATGAATCGATTGGCGCCTCAAGATTTCGTCTCCTACTTGACATCAATTTGTCCCACCATGTTATTGCATAATCTTTAAATTGAGCAATACATAGTTTTACCTTCTTTTCTTCGCTAAAATTGTGGCAGTCAAATACATACTCCACTTGCTTCTCCCATTGAATGTAAGCCTTCGGATCAGTCTTTCCATAGAACTTTGGAAGCTTCAATTTGATATTGCCCAAGTTTCGGTCAACTTGAGCATCCTCCCATGGAGCTCTCCGTTGGAAATTATGGTAGCCTCTTCCTCGGCCTTGCCCTCGATCTAAGCCACGACCAACATGTCTCTCTCCCCGTCTTGGAGCCGCCAAGACTGTAACTTGATCGTCCTCCCAATGATCAGATCCATCACCTTCATAATCATCCTCATCCAGAACACGTGGTGGTGGAATTCGCTCCGGAGCTTGGTTTTGAGCCTCCAACCTTCCTATCCGCTCTGTCAAAGCCTCCATGCCACGAATCAATCGTTCCATAGTTCCTTCTAGTGCCTCTCTCCTTCGGGCATCGGGAATGGTATTATCTTCACGATTGGACATGCTGCAAAACAAGTTAAAGTAACAAGAAATGGACCTCACAGGCACTCCCTCACGTGTTTCCACTCGTTAATGAATTTCACTCGTGTTTAACACTCAAACCATGAATCACTCCCTCACAAACGCTCAATCTCACCCTCTCAGCAAAGTACACTCCAATATTGAAAAGTAAGCCAATGAGCAAGACTGCAACTCAAGTGATTAGATAAAACACACAAAGAAAACACTCAAATAACTTGATATAGGAGTAAATTCAAAACTCAAATTAGAAACAAGCTAAAGAAGAAAGTGACAGAATTGGAACATGATAATTAAGATGGAGCAAGAAGTTCAAAAGACCAGAAAATGTAACTCTTGAAGAATTAGGCTATTTTGAGAATTTATGGAGCTTAATTTAGCCTTGACAACAGATATGAGTTACACAAGAAAAACATCATGAGAAATGAAAAACAAATTGCTGGAAATTAATTGAGACAATTGTAACCGCCAAAAATTTAATGAGCAACGGTTAGTTGTGGAAATAAATCAAAACATAATTGATATGATTTATTACCAACAGCTAGATTAACAAAAATAGGCAATTTCAACAGCACAACTCAGATCTAGCATGATTTGGAAGTAAAAATGTAAAGAACAAAGAATTAACACATGCTCTCGGGTATAGCAGTTTTCCAGAATAGAATGTCAATTTTCGAACTTTTCACCCAGAAGCAAATTGAATCAGAAGATATACTAGAAGACAAAGTTGTACACAAGATAGAGATCTACAAACTCATAGAAGACAACAAGACGAAAAAAAGAATAGAAATGACACTTTTTTTATATTTTAGATACGTGGACAGAATGTAACGAGATGAACAATAAGAACAAAAACTTCAAAACAAAGATCAAGAAGAGCAATACGAAAACGGAAACATATATCCGATCTAGAACCTAGAGCTCTGATACCAAATGATAAGAAAACAATATCCAATTGGATCTAAGAACCCTTATGGTTATGCAAACCCCTAGATCACAAATGCTAAAACCCCCAAATCGAGATGATGTCAACCCAAGGAAGAAGTTAGAACGGATTTACCTTGATGATCAATATCAAGAGTAGAGAAAAATTGTTTCTAAACTCAAGATTCGAACCACTCCACAAATAGCTTGATCAAGACTACTTGAATGATTCTAGCATGCAAATCTAACACTCAAGAATTGCAAAGAAAAACAAGCTCTAGGCTTTTTGAAGCAAAATAGCAACTTCATTCAATCATCAAAATCCCTCTTTCAAAGGAAACAAGCTAGGCTGTTTATAGCCTCCAAAACAACCCTAAAAGTAACCTAAAGGCATTTGAAAGGTTGTAACTCCCAATTACATGATGGCCATAACATCCACTAGCTAAAATGTAACTTAAAACACATAAATGAAATGTTTAAAACTGAAAATATAATAAAAAGAGGTTTAAATCCGAGAATTGAAGTCTTGGTCACCCTTCAAAGTCTTTGTAACCTCCCAATTATAAATGAAGCTTCACTTGAAGTAGTTTGAAGTGTAGTTCCATTAATTGATGGATAACTTGCAATAAATGAAGCTTGAGATGCACTTAAGTTCATTTAATGCAACTTGAGTTCCTTGAATTGAACTTGGCTTTATTGAATGCAACTTGAGTTAAACTCCACTTCAACTTCAGCTCCTTTAAATGAACTTAGATTTCATTTAATGCAACGCCTCCCTTAAGCTCTACTTGGAAGATATTGACTTGAAAAGTTCCATCTCTCTCTTGATCATCCCTAGCCGAGCTCACCAAGTATTGAAGATGAGAAAGTAAAGCTTGTTGTAGCTTCTTGGCTCTTGATCTCGTTATGGGTCCTTGAGGCATGACAATGGTGCTTCCTTGGTTCACATCATCAGGGGTCGGTACGACTCAAATGAGTAGGTCTTGGAGGAATCAGAAAAGAGAACTAGTGAGTTAAAATGTGAGGATGAGTTTGAAATGTATGGGGCATGTTTAGTTAAACTTATGCATGAACTGCTTCTTTTAATATGCTCCTTTTCATTTAAGGCTCAAAGTTAATGATAAGTATGATGTGTTGATTCTTTGATAAGCATAATGTGTTGATTTTTAGATAAGGATGTTGTTTGTGCGTCACTTTTCAGATAAGGACTGCTTACTGGGTACCGTGATTGTGCTCATCTTTCTTTTTCCCCCTCCAGTTTTGCAGGTAACGAGTGGACTCTTGGAATGGTTATGGTGAGGAGAAGGCTTGACTAGAGAGAGACCATTTAATACTGCATTGTTAAGTTTCAATTTGAATAGGATAGTTATAGTTGTTTATTTGTAGCTTGTGTCTGTTATTAGATTAATAAATTGTTTTGTTAAATTCCTTATTTAGAGGATGTTTTAGGATTGACAGTTCGTTATTCTTGAGAACATTAATTTTGTTTAACAACTTGAACTGTGGTGATGTAATCTATTGAGGACATTTATCAGTATAATACATTTGTTCAAGTTGAACTTGAGTTAGCTTGCTATTTTAGAAAGTTGGAGTCGTGTAGTGGATGGTTTATGATTTCTGAAGATTTCATTGAGAAGTTTTATAAGGTTAGATTGTTATTAAATTATTAACTGTGAAGAATCTGAGTTTCGTTAGAACTTCAGTGTTGTTTGGTTTGTTTAGTGCAAGATTTTTTGTAAGTGTTATTATTCAGAGTAGCGTAGTGGAAGTGTGGTGAGAGTTTGCCATAGTTTGTATTTCTAGTGGTTTAAATCTCTAGTACGAGCAGGACTTTTTAGGTGGCTTTTAGTAATGGTCCCCGTTAGGATGTTTCAAATCCTGGGGCGTTACAGTTTGTTTGGTCAAGAAGTTATTAACTAACTTAACAACTTCCCTTAAGTGTGACCCGCCATTTTCAGACCTTAGAGGTCCGCCCCAATAAGCGTGTCATAGGGAAGGACAAATATTGGTGAAAAACCTAAGAGACCTTATCCATTTCCAAAGTTCGCCATGATTTTGATTCCATATAACAGACTCTCCAGAGGGGTGGTCGCTCCAGGACTACATGCAGGCCATGTATGAAACCTCATGTTGCAAACCAATTAAGGAGACCGTAGAATGTGTTGTAACACGTCCTTCTCCCACTTATTATAAATACTTTCTCTATTCACATTGGTATTGAACCATGCAAATACCTTCCGTAGGGAGGCCGCGCCCAGGGCGACACGAGGCTGAGCATGGAGCTCACGGTGTGAACTTATACGGAGACGTGAGTGAAAGAATGTATATATACACCACATATATCTCGTATACTTGGTATATTTATATACTAGAAAAGTGATTGATATCAAAGAGAGTCTCAGACACCTAATCCTCCCACTTAGTATTTTACAACTAGGGTTATTATTTAAGTAAAATCGGGCTGAATGAAATTATTTACGTTTGTTAGTTTGCCCAATATAACTTTTATATTGGATTTGTTTACACTTCATGTTTTAGTTCATTAAACACTTTAATGAACTAACCACATTATTGCATGCAATAAAATATTGACTAATTCAACCCCTAGGTCGGTTCCCAGGTAGAGGTGTTCCCTTACGGTCAGCTTGAGTACCTCAACCTAAACAGAACCTTCCTTAGACAGGGTTCCCTTATAGGCAATATTTTATATTAACTATTTATTTCGTCGTTTTAAACCTATTTAAAACCAAAATAAAAAGTTTATAACCTAGGATATAATCAATTTCAAACCCCTTTAAAATTAATTATTGAAGACCTAGGGTTTGCATGTAATTCTTCATTATAAACTTTAATTTCTATTCACCAAACTTATAACACTTGTAAATTTAAAGAAATTAAAACTATAATCAGACATCAATGATATACATAAATATAGGGGAAATTGTATTGGGTAGGTAAACTTTTATACATATTTACAAAAATGTCAACCACTTTTCTATTTTGCAAAAATGGAAAAATATTTGAATTTTTATTTTCGAAATTTTTATTATTCCAGTTTTACCCTTATGATATCTGATATACACCAGATGTAAATCTGATATATGCTGATATGGCAATCCTAATTCTCAGCCCAATGATCCAAGCTTTTGTTGAGTAAGAACCCTTGAATCAAAGAAATTAACACCTCCTTAAACAAGTTAGAATCAACCAAGAGAAAGGCTAGAAATTGATTACCTCTATGATCAAAGATCTAGAAGCAAGAATTGAGATCTTGTTCTAGAATGAGTCATTCCACAATCAAACTTGATCAAGGCTGGATTGAATGGCTCAAAATGCAATCTATCACAAGAATTGCAAGAAACCTTAGAAATGGCAATGGGATTTCTAAAGAAAATGTCTCTTGAGAGATCAAATTTCATTCAGCTAAATTTGCCTTTTACATAGCTTGGATGGGGCTTTTTATAGCCATTATATGATTGAAACCCCCAACCCTCCACTTCCCAAAATAAAACCCATAAGTAGTAATGACCACAATTGGTCTACTTAATAACCTCTCATAATTGAACTTTAAAGTTGAAACCATGATTTGGAAGACCAAAAACTCAAAAATTACAAGCAAAATTTGATGACTTAGAAACAACAATTGAATCTTTAAAATGTTGGCACAACGTCAATCTTGCAAACGTTGACCTTCACAACATCGTCCTCTCTTGGATTATTTTGCAGCATCTGAAATAAAGGTTGAACTGAGCCTATCCAATTTTGTACGTGAATAAGGAATGCTTGTTGAAGCTTCTTAGCCTTGGCTCGTGTAATAGGTCCAGTGCAGACGTGCGGAACACCATGATTCTTATCATCTTTCCCCTCTTCAACAGGATTCGTCCTCGAATTAGATAAGTCATCACCTACATCAAAAGGACTCAAATCAGCAACATTGAAAGTAGAACTTACTGAAAAGTCACCTGTAAGATCAATCTTGTATGCATTATTGTTAATTCTTTCAAGAACTTTATAAGGACCAGCCCCTCGTGGATGTAACTTTGTCTTCCGTTTCGAGGGAAAGCGCTCCGTGCGAAAATGTATCCAAACCCAATCACCCGGTTGAAAAATCAGTTCTTTCCGTCCTTTGTTAATACGTGAAGCAACTTTTGAATTTTATTTTTCAATCCTCTATTTGACCTCTTTGTGTAAGGTTTTGATCAAATCAGCCTTACTTGTGGCTGCATCACTCACAAATTCATTAGATGGAACAGGAAGCAAATCAAGGGGTGTAAGTGGATTGAATCCATAAACAACCTCAAAAGGAGAACAATGTGTGGTACTATGAATTGCCCTGTTATATGCAAACTCTACAAATGGCAAACTTTCTTCCCAAGAGTTAATAAGAAATAATAGTCCTAAGTAATGCTCCCAATGTTCTATTAACCACCTCGGTTTGGCCATCAGTTTGAGGATGACATGTAGTTGAGAACAACAATTTAGTACCCAACTTACCCCACAACACCTTCCAAAAGTGGCTTAAAAATTTAACATCCCTATCACTAACAATAGTTCTAGGAATGCCATGCAACCTTACCACCTCCCTAAAGAATAAATCAGCCACATGTTTTGCATCATCTGTCTTGTTACATGCTATGAAGTGAGCCATTTTACTAAATCTATCCACCACAACAAAAAACTATCTCTACCCTTTTTAGTTCGAGGCAAACCAAGAACGAAATCCATAGATATATTAGTCCAAGGTTCATTAGGTACATTCAAGGGAGTATACAAACCATTTGGTTGTGATCTAGACTTAGCCGATTTACATTTAAAACATTGTCTACAAACCTTATGCACATCATGTTTCATCTTAGGCCAAAAGAAGTGTTCATGCAACATATCATAACTTTTATGAATCCCAAAATGTCCCATCAATCCACCCCCATGGGCTTCTTTCACAAGCAAATCTCTTATAGAACATTTAGGAACACAAAGCTTACTTTTTTTAAACAAAAGGTCATGAAACACATAATAATCATCCACAGCTTTCCCACCAAGACAAGATGCATAAATAGTTCCAAAGTCATGGTCATCTCTATATAACTCCTTCATATGCTCAAATTCAAGAATTTTTGCACTAAGAGAAGTAAAGAGATTGTACCTTCTTGATAATGCATCAGCAACCACATTGTCCTTACCTTGCTTATATTTGATAACATAGGGGAATGTTTCAATAAACTCTACCCACTTTGCATGCCTACGATTTAGCTTGCTTTGACCTTTAAGATGCTTCAAGCTTTCATGATCGGTGTGGATCACAAATTCTCTCGGCCACAGGTAGTGTTGCCATACTTGCAATGTACGAACTAAAGCAAACAATTCTTTATCATAGGTAGGATAGTTCAACGAAGCCCCATTTAGTTTTTCACTAAAATACATTAAGGGCTTTCCATCTTGCATCAAAACAGCACCTATGCCCAAACCACTTGCATCACACTCGATTTCAAAAGTTTTATCAAAGTTAGGCAAGACAAGTAATGGTTCATTGGTTAATTTTCCCTTAAGTTCATTGAAAGCTCTCTCTTGCATTTCCCCCCATTCAAAAACAACATTCTTTTTCACTAAGTCATTCAATGGTGCAGCTATGGTACTAAAGTCCTTTATAAACCTTCTATAGAAGCTAGCTAGACCATGAAAACTCCGAACCTCACTGACTTTTTCTGGTGTTGGCCAATCCCTAATTGCCTTAACTTTCTCTTCATCAACTTCAACTCCATTTTTACCAACTATGAAGCCAAGAAAGTTAACCTTTTCCATGCAAAAGCAACACTTATTAAAATTAGCATAAAGCCTCTCTTTTCTAAGTGTAATCAAAACGGATCTAACATGCTCTACATGCTCAAGCAAATTCTTTGAATAAATCAAAATATCGTCAAAATACACAACAACAGACTTCCCCAAGTATTCTCTCAAAACATGATTCATTAAGCGCATAAATGTACTAGGAGCATTAGTTAACCCAAAAGGCATAACAAGCCATTCGTACAATCCAAATTTAGTTTTGAAAGTTGTTTTCCATTCATCTCCTACATGCATCCTAATTTGATGATATCAGGATTTCAAATCAATCTTTGTAAATAGACAAGAACCATGCAATTCATCAAGCATATCATCTAGCCTAGGAATAAGATGACGATACTTTACAGTGATTTTATTGATGGCTCTGCAGTCCACACACATGCGCCAAGTTCCATCCTTCTTTGGCACCAATACGACCGGTACAGAACATGGACTCAAACTTTCGCGAACATAGCCTTTCTCCATGAGCTCCTCCACTTGCCTTTGAATTTCCTTTGTCTCAGTTGGATTTGCACTATAAGCTGGCCTATTTGGAATGGTAGCCCCCAGTATGAAGTCTATTTGATGTTCAATACCTCTAATTGGAGGTAACCCTTTAGGTATATCTTCTTGGAACACGTCCTCAAATTCCTGCAAAAGAGGTTGAAACAAACTCGGCAAAGGCAAAAGGTTATCGTTAGAAGCCAAATACCCTTCTTTGTACATAAGTACAAATATGGGCTTTTGGGAAAACATTGCTCTTCTCACCTCTCCCACTCTAGCCAAACAACTGACTTTCTTTTCTTTTCTATCAATTTCATCTCTTTTTTCGCTCTTTTCTCCACTTTTTCTTTCTCTCTCATTTTCCTCTATTTTTTCACCCATCTCATTCTTTTCTTTCAATTCTTTTTCTTCAAACTCTTTTCTTTTCTTCTCCAACTTTAATTGATCAGCAAATACATCTTCCGAACGCAAAGGTACAAGAGTTGTTTTTTTACCATCTTTTGTAAAAGAGTACCTATTCAAATAACCATCATAGATGACCTTCCTATCAAATTGCCAAGGTCGGCCAAGCAAGATGTCACCGGCATGCATAGGTAATACATCACATAAAATCTCATCTGTATACTTTCCTAAAGTAAAAGAAATTAAAGCTTGAGAAACAACCTTCATTGTTCCACTATCGTTGAGCCACTGAAGCTTGTAAGGTTTAGGATGGTGTTGAGTTGGAATTTGAAGCCTTTTGATCAAGAATGTACTTACTACATTGGTGCAACTTCCACTGTCGATAACAAGACTACAAGGAGTCCCATTAACTAAACACCGTGTGTGGAATAGGTTGTCTCTTTGGTCATTAACATCATCCCCCTTAACTTGAGTGTTAAGAAGTCTCCTTGTAACAAGTGCCAAATGACTCCCATCTTCCAATTCCTCCTCATCCTCCTAGAGCTTTTCTTCAATTAGCTCATCTTGGTCACTTTCTTCACCATCCGTAACAACTTCTCCATTCTTAATGATCATGACTCTCTTGTTTGGACAATCACGGCTAATATGACCAATCCCTTGACATTTCCAACATTTGATGTCCTTGTTTCTCTCTCGAACCTCTTTAGATCCCTCCACTTTTTCCTTGCCCTTGGAGCTCTCAGGCTTGTCCTTTTTATCAAGCTCATACTTTCCTCTAGGTTTGAAATCTGCATTCTTTTTCCAAGTATTAGTAGAAAAAGAAGTTGACTTAGAAGAAGTATACCTCTTGGAGTTCTCCTTCTCCCATGCTAATTGGCCTTCAATTTTGACAGCAAGGTGTAACAACTCTTTCATATCAAAATAAGTTTGTCTATCCACTTGATGAGCCAACGGTCGATTCAACCCGCCAAGGAACCTAGCCATTGTATCCTTCGCATCCTCATCAATTCCAGCTCTATTCATAAGGGCCTTCATTTATTTGTAATAGTCTTCCACACTTTTGGATCCTTGTTGCAACGCATAGAGTTTTTGCTTGAGTTCTCGAGAATAATGCTTAGGAATGTACCTCTTCCTCATTAAGGCCTTTAATTCCTCCCAAGTTTCAATTGGTTCTTCATAGTTTCTCCTCCATTCTGATTTCAAAGATGTCCACCAAATATTGGCATAATCACAAAATTCAGCCACTGCAAGTTTCAACTTTCTTTCCTCACTAAAATTGTTGCAATCAGATACATGCTCGATTTTGCTTTCATATTGCAAATACTCCTCCGGATCTGATCTCCCATGAAAGGATGGAATTTTAAGCTTCACTCCCCCGGCCCCTCTCTCTTCCCTTTCATATTGGTACTCCCTATCAACCCTTCTTAGTGGTAACATTTCTCTTCCCACTCTTCTTCCCCTTCCTCTCCCCCGGCCTGCACCTCTTACTCCCCTCGGATTGTGCCCGGCTAAAAGGGTTACATTGTCATCTTCTTCTTCATTTTCAACTCCTTCATTAACTTCCCTTCCTTGATGATTTCCTAAAGCTACTTCAATTCGCTCCATCCGGTCTGCCAAGGTACTAATTACTTGGTTTAAATGAGTAATGGGCCCGGTTTGTGCTTCTCTCCACCTAGCTTCACTAATATCCGCTCCATTTCCCCCATCTGGATTCATGACGTTACAAACAGTAGTTAAATATGTTTAGGACCTCACACACTCAACTCACTGATTTTCACTCGGAACACTCGTGTCTATCACACACAAAGGTAGGCTATTTGGGAAAGTGACTAAATGTTGATATTGGGTAGGCTAACTTGTGGTCCAAGCAATTCTTGTAATAGTGAACATTACAAAACAGCCAAGACAAGATAATTATGAAATCTCAACTAGAACAAAGAAAACAACGATAGGATGCCTTCTACGAAATTCAGAGATATGTGCTACACAAATAAAGAGACAGCCCTAAATATGATGGAATTAGTCTTTATGAAGCAAAGAGAATAAATTTGAATGACAAATTCCTTCAATTCTGAAAAGAATAAAGTATAGAAGCAAAGCAGGATTTTTCCGTTAAAATTGCACACAGAGACGGAATTCCAAAAACGAATATATTACTTTATGATTTTGACTAAATGGTCTTCTTAACTTTGAAAGGTAACATTCAGATCTAACGTTTCACTTCAGAAGAAACAATTAAATTCGAACGTTATCAAGGAGTTTCAATAGGCATTACAATCATTAAATGCTGCAGTTACGAATTTAGACGGTCACAACAACATTTGATTATAACTATCAATGAACAACAAAGTTTCGTGCAATTTGAAACGGATTAAAGAGAAATATGAATGAACAACTCAAGAACACTACTTGAACAACTTCTGGATTTTTTTTTTTCAAGAAATCAACACTGAACAATTGAAATGAAAGATAGAATCAATTCTAGAGTAGACAACAAAGATGCAACCTATTCTCTGATACCAAATGATAAGGCAATCCTAATTCTCAGCCCAATGATCCAAGCTTTTGTTGAGCAAGAACCCTTGAATCAAAGAAATTAACACCTCCTTAAACAAGTTAGAATCAACCAAGAGAAAGTCTAGAAATTGATTACCTCTATGATCAAAGATCTAGAAGCAAGAATTGAGATCTTGTTCTAGAATGAGTCATTCCACAATCAAACTTGATCAAGGCTGGATTGAATGGCTCAAAATGCAATCTATCACAAGAATTGCAAGAAACCTTAAAAATGGCAATGGGATTTCTAAAGAAAATGTCTCTTGAGAGATCAAATTTCATTCAGCTAAATCTGCCTTTTACATAGCTTGGATGGGGCTTTTTATAGCCATTATATGATTGAAACCCCCAACCCTCCACTTCCCAAAATAAAACCCATAAGTAGTAATGACCACAATTGGTCTACTTAATAACCTCTCAGAATTGAACTTTAAAGTTGAAACCATAATTTGGAAGACCAAAAACTCAAAAATTACAAGCAAAATTTGATGACTTAGAAACAACAATTGAATCTTTAAAATGTTGGCACAAGTCAATCTTGCAAACGTTGACCTTCACAACATCGTCCTCTCTTGGATTATTTTGCAGCATCTGAAATAAAGGTTGAACTGAGCCTATCCAATTTTGTACGTGAATAAGGAATGCTTGTTGAAGCTTCTTAGCCTTGGCTCGTGTAATAGGTCCAGTGCAGACGTGCGGAACACCATGATTCTTATCATATGCCCAATGGATGTATATCTGATATACGCCCGATGGATGTATATCTGATATACGCCCGATATATCTCTGATATACTTCCGATCTACATCTGATATACATCCGATCTATCTCTGATATACATCAGATGTACGTATTATACATCTAATATATATCTAATGTATCTCTAATTTATGATATACTAAATATATTTGTAATGATATACCTATGTATATCTTATCTGATATACATTTTATGTACATCTGATGTATATCAGTGGCATACTAAATATATTTGTAGCTCTAATATATTATTGATATTACAAATATTTTTAGTATGCCATTGATATACATCAGATGTAGATCACAGATGCATCAATGTTAGATATCAGTAGATATCATGGTTTTATCAATGGTAAATTAGAGACGTATTAATTATATATCATGTATGCATCAAAGTTATATCAGTGGTAAATCATATAATCATATGAGAAGTTATATTAGTAGATATCATAGTTATATAAGTGGTAACTTAAAACATATCAAGTATACATCACAGATATATAAGTGTTATATCAGCATAGTAAATCAATGGTAAATTATATAATCATATAAGAACTTATATCAGTAGAAACCATAGTTATTTTATACGTATATCAATGGTAACTCATATTAGAAATTATATTGGTACATATCATAGATATATCAGAAGTAAATCAATTATATATCAGTATTATATCAGTGATATATCAAAGGCATATCAATAATATATTACACATATATTAGTGGTAAATCAATAAATAGTAAATAATATAATCATATGAGAAGATATATGAGTAGATATCATAGTTATATCAATGATATATCGATGTATATTAGATGTATATCAAGTATAAATCAGATATATATATATATCAGTGCTATATCAATGGCATATTAATGCTATGAGGGTAAATTTGACATTTTATTATTGGACCTCCGTTTTTTCTAAAAATTTTGCTATATTTACAAATCTAAAATGTAGATGCTCAATTTGTTATTTCCTTAAAATTTTTTGCCATATTTGTAACTGCCCCTAAATATAACATTTATATTTAATAAAGTATGTTCAATACAACTTTATTTTCATCTAATTAATACAACACTTATATTAATTAATCATGAAAATAAATCATGTTATCATACATTTATAACTATTATATACATATGATGTAGAAACATATGGTAGGATTTTAAACTATATGGCATACTTTATGCAACCTATACAACTAATTAAGTATAAATTTAAAATGCATAATCATGAAATAGCAAAAGAGACCAGTTTTTGGCTTCCTATAATAAATAAAACAAAAAAATTATTTTTTTTAAACCCTGCGCCTAAGCACCCGAGCCCAGTGCCTAGGCGCTATCCGCCTGGGCTCCTCCAGTTTTTGTTCACCTCTCTGGTACTCTTTCACAACAACTCCTTGCCATGAACGACCCAAACTTACAGACTCAATTTACAGGATTAAATGCCCAAAACAACGGGCTTTTACATAGATCGAATCAACGGAAAAACTCTAAAGCTAATGCCAAAAAACGAAAACATCTATTTGCAAACCACATACATCAAATGTATAGTAACACCCACCATTCTTTTCCCTGTTAATCAAAACAAGATCAAAAGTAAAGCCTAGGCTCTGATACCAATTGAAGGGATCGGATCCCGCAGCGGAAAAGCGCGAACGCGTGTGCTTCGATCTTGTTTTAGAATTACAACAAAGAAAAGACATAAGCATGAGAAAAAGGAAGTTAATGATACATACCTTTGAAGACACCTCTTCAATGTAGACATCAACGCCACCACAAAGTCTTCCTCACTATCCTCTGGAAGTTAATAACTCGGTTTGTGGGAACTGTATTATAATTGAAAGGGAAATTGAGAAATCGAGAGAGAGCTTATTCTGTTGGAGTTTTAGAAACTCATTTCACTGACATTCAAGCCACCGAAAAGAGATGGGATAACCTCCATTTTATAGGGAAAGAGTGAGGGGGAAGTCACCACTTCTCCACTCACTTCCCCACATGGTGGGAAGTGGGAAAACCTCCCCACTTTCCACCATTAATGGTCGAAAGTGGGAGATTTTCCTCCCATTTTCCTTT
Organism: Momordica charantia; assembly: GCF_013281855.1. Lineage (NCBI taxonomy): Eukaryota > Viridiplantae > Streptophyta > Magnoliopsida > Cucurbitales > Cucurbitaceae > Momordica > Momordica charantia. Next base: position 9,208,376 of record NW_028275161.1, on the reverse strand, counting down.
TCTTTTCTTTTTTTCTTTTATATTAATTTAAACAATTTTAATTAAATCTAATTTAATTAATTACAAAAAAGAATTATTAATTCAATTAAATTTAATTTAATTTAATTTAACCAAATTAATATATCACATTAATTTAATTAAATCATATTTAATCAAATTAAACTTAAATCAATGAACCATATTAGACTCAAATTCTAATATCCATCTCTCTCATAATTTTGAATCCAATTCAAAATTAATTTTATATTATAATGTATCAATATGCATTATACTAATTGCATCTCATACAATTAAATTTAATTCCCTTTAACTAATTTAAACAATTCAAATTCTTTTCAAGACTAACTAATCTTCACTATCTTTACGAGCTAGCAATGGGACCTAATGGACCTACAAATCAGAAGCTCCAACGATACGAGATTAATTGATTAAACTCATTAACCAAATTAATGAACATTCTTTAACTGTCGGTCAGTCCACTAATGACCCACAGCTGCACTCTTCTTACTGTAGAATATTTTGCATCCACGAATTTTTACGATTAACGGTAAGTCAATCCTTCACTAGTGTTCGTAACCACAACCGGGTCAAATTACCGTTTTATCCCTATGTTACATCTTGTACTTTAAGTACCGTTGATCCTCTAATTAACAACCCGGTTATGGTCCAACCAATAACCGGTAGTCCCTTTCAGGCCAGTGAGAGGGTGGGGCCCCTTGTTCAAATCCTAGAGTCAGCACTTACCTAAAGTCGGGAAGGAGTGAATTCCATCTTGTGTAGTTATATTCCCAGCTCCCAACTCCGGAAGGAGTGAATTCCATCGAGAGATTGAGAGAACGGTTTCTCGTTCAACCGAAAAAAAAAAGAAAGGAGAGAACCTTCCTTTTATAAGGAAGGAAGATCCACTTCCCCACTCACCACTTCTCCACTTCCCACCTGAGGTTTTTTCTCCTTTTTTCCTTATTTTTTTAATTTTAATTTAATTAAAATAATTTTAACGAAATTAATAATTAATTAAATCTAATTTAATTAATTACAAAAGAATTATTAATCTAATCTAATTTAATTTAACCAAATTAACATATCTCATTAATTTAGTTAAATCATATTTAATTAAATTAAACTTAAATTAATCAACCATATTAGAATCGAATTCTAATATCCATCTTTCTCATAACAGACAGGATTCCATAACTCACTCAGGATTGAGATCGAGTTACCTGGTCATCCCATTGAAATATTAATCTATTAGCTAATGGTGTTACAGCTAAAGATTAATTATTTTGCGGTTTGGTCTTATTTTTCCACACGAACGACCTGGATCAAGTCATTTGTAATGTTTACAAAGTGGGTCGTATCCATAGTATTACCAAGATAAGGTATCCAACCTTACCCATATACTAAAGACCCTTTAGGTTATTACTGAAACATTATCCACCTGTATATTGAATATATACTGTATATATATAATGTATATCTGTTATATATTGTTCCAGTTATATTACATAACCTCGAATATTACTTTATTGGATTTGGGTTAATGCATTTCTAAATGAAACACGAATAACAACTTTATTGAATAAATATTTGTTTTATGTTTATAGATCAAGAGTTTAGGGCATAAAAGCCAACATGATCTAAGACTGAGAATAAAGAGAACTGGAAATGATGTGAACCAAGGAAGCACCATTGTCATGCGTCAAGGACCCATAACGAGATCAAGAGCCAATAAGCTACAACAAGCTTTACTTTCTCATGTTCAATACTTGGTGAGCTCAACTAGGGATGATCAAGAGACAGATGGAACTTTTCAAGTCAGTATCTTCCAAGTAGAGCTTAAGGGAGGCGTTGCATTAATGAACTCTAAGTTCATTTAAAGGAGCTGAAGTTGAAGTAGAATTTAACTCAAGTTGCATTCAATAAAGCCAAGTTCAATTCAAGGAACTCAAGTTGCATTCAATGAACTTAAGTACATCTCAAGCTTCATTTATTGCAAGTCATCTATCAATTAATTGAACTACACTTCAAACTACTTCAAGTGAAGCTTCATTTACAATTGGGAGGTTACAAAGACTTTGAAGAGTGACCAAGACTTCAATTCTCGGATTTAAACCTCTTTTTGTTATATTTTCAGTTTTAAACATTTCATTTATGTGTTTTAAGTTACATTTTAGCTAATGGATGTTATGGCCATCATGTAATTGGGAGTTACAACCTTTCAAATGCCTTTAGGTTACTTTTAGGGTTGTTTTCGAGGCTATAAATAGCCTAGCTTGTTTCCATTGAAATACGGATTTTATGGTTGAATGAAAGTTGCTATTTTGCTTCAAAAGCCTAGAGCTTGTTTTTCTTTGCAATTCTTGAGTGTTAGATTTGCATGCTAGAGTCATTCAAGTAGCCTTGATCAAGCTATCTTGTGGAGTGGTTCGAATCTTGAGTTTAGAAACAAGTTTTCTCTACTCTTGATATTTATCATCAAGGTAAATCCATTCTAACTTCTTCTTTGGGTTGAAATCATCTTGATTTGAGGGTTTTAGCATTTGTGATCTAGGGGTTTGCATAACCATAAGGGTTCTTAGATCCAATTGGCTATTGTTTTCTTATCAGGAAACCCAAACTGTTGAGGGAGCTTCCCTTTATATAGGGCTCGAGGTTGGTTGAAGTTCCCATCAAAATAGGAGGAGAGTTTGAGATTTTGTAAAATTGAACGATTCTTGCCTAGACCAAGTCAAATTGATTGAGGCAATCCATTTGTGAGATGTCTTCTATGCCCTCGTGATCAAAGCACGTGTTTCCTTAAACTTCCCCAAAATGCACCTAGTGTTTTTTTATGCATAATGGGAAAATGTGATTTTCTGCCATGTTTGACCAAAATTTATCTGATTTTATCCCTAAATACTCAATTTTGCATTTTAGTCAGAAATTTTTAGCCTTTATCTTTATTTAACAGTATGTAAACACTTTTTATAAAATATAAGAGGAAAGAAGTCGTTTTTATACTCAAACATGCCTAGAAAATAAGCTTTTTGCAGCGAAAAGTCAAACTCGTCACATCTCCAAACTTAGCTATTTGCTTGTCCCAAGCAAAAACAACAATAGTCATTCCATCAAAACAACATGCTAAAGAGATGAATGAATCACAAGAAAGACTTCATAAGCTAAACTTCCTAATCTCTCAAGCCAAGTTATTTTAAGCCACTTTTGTTTTTAAAATAAAAATATGTCTAGATCCCCTTCTTTTCGAAACCTTTTTTTTTTTTGCAAAACTAAGGAATGTGCACTCTTCCATTTTGTTTCAAAAGTTTTACATCGAAAAGATACGTGGTCTAGCTACTAGCCCCTGAGGTTTTCAGTGCCGTAACATCGGCTTCCAACCACAGCCACTCATAGAAACTCTTTAGGTAGCAACCCAGTCATTAAATGATGTCAACAATGGATTCCACGATATCACTTTATTATCACTACCCCCCAGTTAGATGCTATCGCCACTCATTTAAAACAAAATGAGTGTCCACAGTGGGACTCCCAATAAATTTAAGTGCATTTTCTTGCCGCTCAGTTTTCTTTCCACTCTTGTCTTTCTCTTACTTTATATTTCTCACTAGCAATGACTTTTTTTCTTTTAACTCTTTTTGACAAGACTCTTTTTTCAATGTATTCTTTCTTACTCTTTTTTTCAAAAAGTAAAAAAACATGATTTTTCTGGAATTGAAATAGCATTTTCGATCAAAAATAAAAAAATAAAAATAAAAAGACCCCCCTCCCCTCCCTCCCAAACTTAAGGGAAACAATGTCCTCACTTGAAAAATATGTTTTGGAGATGCAAGCATTTTTCAACAAATAGGACAAGGATTTCCTATGCAGTTTTGAAAAAGTTTAACTTTAGAAATCAAAAGAGCAAAAAACAGTTTATCAACAAAACATAGTAAAAATGAAGCATAGCTTGATCATAAGGCTAAGAACCCTAGCTAGTGCATGTCTTTAGTTATCTTCATATACATGAAACACACACAAAGAACAAAAAGAAAGCAATTCATTAAAAGGATGAACATGCTATTCATTGGAACATCGCTATTGTAAAAACAAGGGACAAAGCAATAACAAAGCTCAAAAATATGATGCACTCATTCCACATGGCAACTATGCATATTGATGTTCCAACAAATTTTTTTCACACAACAGAACATGCATCTTAAACTTAAAAAAAAAAAAAGAAAAAAAAACCTATAGACAAGCCTAACTAACCAATAAAAACAAGCCTAACTCACCTGCCAAATAAAGTCCAGCATGAATTCGTATCTAAATATTTGTCTACCAAATTAAAAATGACACTACTAAACTAATAAAAAACTTCTACATAATAGAAAAGACATAACTAAACAAATTGGGAACAAAGCAACATGCTTTCAAAGAGGAAACAAGGGGTCAGAAAACTCCCTCGATTAATTTAATGAGTCAAAAAGAAGCTGCCAAACATAGTGCCCAGCACTATTTTGGACATTCCACAATTTGGTGCGGTTTTGTTTATGAAATTTATTCAAAACTAGAAGTTAACCCCAAAGAAGCCAACACTAAAATAAGAGAATAAATTAATACAAGCAAAAAAATGCAAAAAAAGGGAAAAAAACTAACAAGATAAAATAACTCCCTCTTTTAGTTCTAAAAAACAAGGTGAGAGTCGCTGGTTCGTTGAAATCCCCTCCCCATCAAGGTGGTTCTAATCTCCAAGGTTAAATTGCTTCACCCTGGGCATCCTTCGAGATGGTTGTCCTTTTAATGTTGTCTCTTTCTATTTTTCTAATTGTGTCTCTCCTTATGCATTCAATAAGTCATCTAACCCGTAACAAGTTATACCCTTTTCAATGCTAAGGTCTGCACATTCCTTCGTATCGTCCAAATATTTCATCGCGTCCAGAACATTAAAGGTTACTTCTTGATCATTGACACGCATTAAGATCTCCCCTTTCCTTACATTAAAGATTGTATTCCGAGTTGCAAGAAATGGTCAACCTAGTATTATTTGTACCTCTAATACAACTTCACAATCAAGAATGATAAAATCCACAGGGAAAATAAATTATCAACTTTAACTAAGACATCTTCTATTTCTCCCTCATGTGTTTTAATAGATCGATCCGCTAATTGAAAAGTTACAAAAGTGGGACAAGCTTTACCTATATTTAATTCTTTAAAAACAGATAGCAGTATAAGGTTAATACTCGCTCCAAGATCCAAAGCTCTTCTTAGGTTCTTTCCTCCTATCGAGCAAGAGATAGTAAAACTATCTGGATCTTTACATTTGACAGGTAAAGGATTTCCTAGTGCATAACTACTACATTTAGTTAAGGTTACCGTTTCATGCTCATCAAGCTTCTTTCGCCTATAAATAATATCTTTTAAGAACTTTCTGTAATTAGGCATCTGTTCTAAAGCATCTATCAATGGGATGTTTATATACAAATGTTTTAATATTTTAAAGAATTTTTAAAAATGACTATCCCGATTCTTCTTAACTAACCTTTGAGAGGAAGGTTGATGAACTTTAAAATTACCTACCTGCGAAGTAGTATCAAGCACTACTTGCTTGCCTCTAGGATCGCCTTTACCGCTTTCTCTCGAAATGTTAGGTTCTTATACCTTTATCACCTCTGATGTAGATATGGATGTAGAAGCATCAATTCCCCTATGTGTTAACACCGACTCCTCATATGACAATCCACTATGCGTTGTTACTACCGTGCGCTGTTCTTTTCCGTCGCGCCTCGAATTCTCCACATGCATCGATAAAGCACCTTGCGATCTAGACTTGAGTTCATTGGCAAGTTGGTCCATTTGTAGTTCCAAATTCCTCAAAGAGGTTGCTTGGCTTAGCATCATCGCATTCTAGCTTTGTATGATTGTGTCATTCTTCACCATGTATTATTTCATCATGGTTTCCAAACTTTCATTACTGCCACCTTGTTGATTATTGTTTTGTGCTCATTGTTGGCTATATTGTTGCAGTGATAAGGTCGTTTGAGTCGAGAATCTAAGTATTATGTAGTTCTACTTGAACTATTGCATAGGTGCTTAAGCACTACTACTCACTCCTCCTTGATTGTTCCAAGAAAAATTTGGGTGGTACCTCCACCTAAGTTTGTATGTATTTGAATATGGATCAAAATTTTACTGGGTTTGTTAACCTACACAATAGACCGAAGCAGGGTTAGATGGACAGTTCGTATAAGTAGTTACCACTACAATAAACACAAGATAAACATAAATTCATAAAACAAGAGAGGGATCAAGAATAGTGGCCGAAGTAGCGGCAAGCGCTTTCTTGGCTTTCTCCATCGTCAACGTTTTCAACATTTTATTCATGACTGCTATTTGTGCTTGTAAAGAAGTTGCAATGTCTAACTCAAAAATTCCTGCTTATGGTTGCCTCTTTGGTAATGATCTTCCCAATGCTCCTTGATCATTAATCTCTGTTATCTTATTGAAGATGGTTATAATCTCGTTGGCTGACTTCTCCAGTAATGAACCATTGGCAACTGTGTTCGACATCATCTTTGATGGATGATCCAATCCTCGGTAGAATTGTTTGATTTATAAGCATGCAGGCGATCCGTGGCTTGGGCATCTCCTCAACAACTCTTTGAATCGTTTCCAAGCTTCATTTACTGCTTCATTTTCCTTCTGTCAAAATGCTACGATATCTTCTTAGAGATATGTGTTCCTTGTCACCGTATGGTACTTCGTCAAGAATTTCTCCATCATCTCCGCCCAAACGGTGATCGAATCTGGTTCTAGAACATTCAGCCATATCCTTGTGTTATCCTTGAGAGAGAAAAGAAATCGTTTAAGTCTTGATCCATCTTTCAAAATTCCATGAATTTGAAATGCCTTGGCAATTTAAATAAAATATTTAATATGGGAATAGGTGTCTTCATTGGTTAAGCCTTCAAATTGTCCCATCATCTGCAGCATTTTGAACTTGATCGGCTTCAGCTCAAATTGTACGGCTTGGGGTTGTGGGTTACTTATTCCTTAATTTAGATTGTGGAAAGCATGAGTGACATAGTTCCACATGGCTACATCTAGGTTGTCAGTTAACAGGATCGAATCAGACACTTCTCTTGCTCACTCCTTAGCCATCCATATCTCCGTTCACAGGTGGAATAGTTGGATTCTGGGTATCTATTTCAATGGTCTCTTCAGTTTCGTTCTCTTCTTTATTTTCTCTTTGTCTTCTTAGCCTCTAGTCACATCTTATCCTTCTAAGGGTTCTTTCTATCTGTGCTCATACACACAACTCAACCATTTAAAGGTTAGATATAATAATTAAATCTCAATAACGGAGGTATGCAACACTCACAATATGAAACAATTCACTTAAAAATAAAATAATTTTGAAAAATAAGTCCCCCAGCATCATGGTCAAAAACTGGTTGTTAATTCTCTACCACAAAAGATAATATTTTATTTCTACCTTTGGATTTTCCCATACACTGATAATTTAAACTCTTGTATTTTTTTCAATTTCAGAGTTCTAATTTTTGGTAAATTAGAATTTAAGTTCGAATTCATTGGTTTAAGATAAATTAAGTTTTTTAATTTTGGAAAGAGATTTTTAATCGAATTTTAATTCAAAGTTTGAGAAATTTAATTTTCCCTTTTGGATTTTATTTCGGATCCCAAATTTAAGTTGATGTCTTAAATTCTTTATCCCTCTTATTTTAGGTAATTAGCGTTTTATTTTGGTTTTATTCTTTTTGGTAAAAAGAAAAGGAAAAAGGGAAAACAAAAAGGAAAAAAAGAAAACCGTAACATGTTTTTCTCTTCCTTTCTTCTTCCCAGACGCCCCCTTTTGTGCTCTCAGCCAGCCGCCAAGCCCTCCCTCTCTGATGATTCCATCTTCTCCAGCGACCCATGACGCAGTAGCATTCTTCGACGGAGCTCAGCAATGACTAGCGCCTCAACTAGCGTCAGCGGCGACAGTGTTCTCTGACGGTTCCTAGCAGCAGCGACACTTGTTCCTCCTCTCTCCACGGTGGCACCCACGATTTGCGACAGCCACGACTCACAGCGAGCGGATCAGCGACGCGACCTTCATCTCTCATGTTCCTCTTAGCAGACTAGCGGCGTGCAGCTTCCTCCCACGACGCAAGAACCCTTGCGGCAGCGGCACATGTTCCGAGAACCAGACCCGAAGGTAGCTCTTTCACGCGACGATCTGCAGCGTTCCAGTGACCTCCTACTGTGACTCATGAACAGACTCAACGTCCTACAGCAACGACGACCCATCCCTGACGGACGACAGCAGCATTCCCTGGACAACAATGCGGTAATCATCCTTTAACGATCCTCAACGATTAATGCACACAAAACTCCGCTGCAACCCCCTCTCTGATGCTAACAGCAACATTTTTGCAACTTTCGGAGCTTACCCACACCCAATCGAAGGCTGACTTGAGTTACCCATTCCTTTTCAGTATAGGACCAACAAGCCTGAACCCCTTCGAGCTTGTTTCTGCAGTGTCGAACACATTCGAAATCAATCCAACACAGACCAAAGTGTTTCAGCGAGGTTCATTAGGTAACGGCATGCCTGAATCTTCTTCCCCCTTGGATTTAAGTGTTTTAATTGGATTCTAACCCGAAGCAAAATCTCTTTTGGTAGGTATCGGTTGGATAGAGTTTGGTTGCGCATGTAGTACCCTTTTTTATGTGGATGTTACTTGAGGGGATGTTTGATGTATGGTTGTCTGAATCGTTTGTTGTGTGCTTGTTGCTTGCTTGTATTCCTGTGGTTATTATTATTTTATAAATTTTACTATGACATGATTATTGAGGAATCGTTGGAAATGCACGTTTGTTGTCTCGTAAACCGTATTATAAATTAGTAACCATGTTGGATGTTATCCTGGTTGGCTATGTTGAGTTTGTTGTTGTGTTTTGATTGGGATTTGATTGTTGGAAATTCTGATTAATTGTTCTGGTGCTGTGATTGATGATTTGTAAAGCATGTTGGCTATATTGTTTATGTTAAGAGCATGTTGAGTCCATTATGGAGTTTATATGTTTGGTGTATCACATGCTGGAATTTTGTGTCGAGGTTGATGCACGGATCATGGTTTAGAAAGCGTGGAGTGGGGTTCAAGTGAGAGTTCTGGACTGTTTTAAAGTGAACGAGTGAGTATCAGGGCAATAGAGCCGATTCGTTACTATTTGGTGTCGAGGCTCCTGGTACAAAAGGTCGGGGTCAATACGACAGTCTTGGTATAGACGAGTGTCGAGGCCACGGGTACAAAAGGTCGGGGGTCGATACGCCAGTCTTCTTATAAATGAGTGTCGAGGACACGGGTACAAAAGATCGAGGGTCAGCATGATGAATCTATTTGGTAGGCAAGTATTAGGGTCTTATGGTGGAAATGGTCAAGGGCCAATACGTTGCAAAGTAGTCGAGGCCTTAGATAGAAGGTCGAGGGTCGATACAACAATTCGAGGCGTTGGATAAAAATGGTCAAGGCTCAAACTCCAAGTACCATAGAGAAGTGTCAAGGCCCTAGGTACAAAAGGTCAAGGGTCGACACGACTCGAAGGAGTAAGTCTTGGGGTAGGAAAGATTAGAGAGAGAGTTAGAGAACTCTAGCGAGTTTTCGTGATGTGAGCTTGGGCTTGGCATGTAGATTGCATAATTATGTGCTTTATGTTGTCATTGATCTCTTATTATTTGAATTGATTATAAGACATGTTGTATTGATGAGATGATGTTTTTTTTTTATGATAAGAATGTTGTTTGTATGTGACCCTTCATACTGAGTACTGTGGTTGTACTCACCCCCCCCCCCCTCCTCCCTATTTTTCTCTCCAGATTCTACAGGTAACAAAGTATCGCGTGAGTATGGTGATGGTGTGGAGCAGACTTGACTGCAAAGACCATTTAGCTGTGTAGTTTAGTTTTCATTTATCGTTTTGGATAGGATAGTAGTATTTGTTTTTGCTTTGTGTTGGGTTTATCCCTTGCATTAATAGGTTGGTTTATTAGTTTTTTTTTTATTAAAGGTTGTATAATTCTTTGAAGTCGTCGATAGATGATTCTCTGTTCAAACTAAAAATCATTCTAGTTTGTTGAATCATAATTCTTTGAGAGCTTAAGTTTTATTAGTGTTTGAGTTATGGGCTAAGACTTGTCGAAGTTGCTAGTCATTACCTCGTTATTGGTTTGACATAATAAGTAGTTTTTCTCCTGGATGGGCGAAACTTTACAAAAGATTAATTGCTTAGGCTAGGTTGTTTGTGTTTATAACGTATAAATTGTGGTTTGAGTTATGGTATTAGAGAAGTGCAGCAGAAGCATGGGGGAATTTATCCTCATTTTGTGTTGCTAGTGGTTTAGTTCTCTAATGCGAGTGGAACTTTTTAGGTGGTTGTAGTAACGGTCATCGTTTGGGAAGTTGAACATCCTAGGGCGTTACAAAGTTACTTTATAAAAACAATCCCTCTGCTTCCTGCCTTAGTTTTGAGAGAAAAGACACACTGTAGAAAAATGCGCTAGGTGCTACTTGACACTTTTCTGGAAAATGAGTTATACTCTTAACACGAACCACTTTTGGTTGTTTTAGAGTCTAGCTATAACGTCCCCAAATTTCAAACAACTCAAATAAGGAATCTCCTATTCAGCTCAACACAAACAAAAGGGAATGATTACATTTTGTCCAACAACTTCATACAAATAAACTTTATTAACTTTAAAGGTTTCAATAGCACAACTAAAATAACTAGAGTTCTCAACAGAATAACTAATTAACCCACTTTATACAATCCTATAACGAGGAAACCAAACAAACCAACCTATTAACAAAAAACAAATGCAAACTATAATGAAACAACTGGAACTACTACCAAGTGTAACAATAACGAAAAACAAAACTAAGCTACGCAACAAATGGTTGTTTCAGGTTAAGTCTCTTCCTCGCCATCACGTACAATAATTAGTACTCAGTAAGCAGCCCTTACATAAAGGGTCACGCACACACAACATGCTTACACAACAACAAAACATCCTACTCATTATTAATATCACGCTTTAAATAAAACAGACAGTTTATGATGTTTGACCCCTAACGTGCAACCTACATGCCAAACCCAAGCTTCACATAACAACTCACTAAGTTCTCTTTCCTATTCCTCCAATACTTACTCCTCTGAGTCGTATCGATCTCTGACCTTTATATGGCACTTGGTGTTCGACCCTTCACCATTTTTCCAAGGTCCCGAACTATTGCAGTGACCCTTAACCACGCATAGCTAAGGCATCAATGACTTTGCTACATATTGGCCTTTGTCTTTTCCTCTCAAGGCCTCAATATATGCCTTCCTCTAAGACTCATCTCATCGACCCTCGACCATTTACCTGAAGCCTCGACAGTAATCTTTGTCCAAAGCTGGCGTATCAACGCCTGACCATTTGCTCGAAGCCTCAATACCCAACCAGTGACATATTAGCCCTCTAGCCCTAATACTCACACCATAACAAAACCAAAACTCTTAGAGTCCTACATGCTTCTAAGTCATGACTCATGCATCAAACGTCTCACAATAATTCAGCATGCTTCTTAAACCACCACCAACATGCCAACAATATAAGAACAATACCAGTATGCTTTATAGTAACAGAGTTTGATCAAACAATTATAAACAGCTAGAACAAATCATAGTCATCTAGAATGTCCAACATTCATAGGAAACATCTAGCAACAATATCCAACAAGCATTAAAAGATAAAGCACACAAATTAAAACATGCAAATCATACATAAGCACACAACAAACATCCCTTTAAGTAAGAACTACTTACAACTAAGGTCTTAAGGTGATACTAAGCTTGCCAAAGGGTTTCTAAATCAAAAGCAACCAAACTTTTGGGTTAGAAACCAAACCAAACTTTTGGGTTAGAAACCAACTAAAACACTTTAATTAAATCGAAAATCATCTTAGGTGAGTCGTTACCTAATAACTCACACTGAAACAACTTGAGGTAATGCCAAATCAAGGCCGAGGTTCGGGCTTCCAAATCCGACGCTGACAAGGTTGGGTTACACAAAACTAGTTCCATTTGGGTGTGGCTACGTGCCGAATATATGTCGAATGGTATGGGTATCACAAATCATGCTTTGACGGGTGTGGGTCAACGCTGAAAGTAGCCAGAACGATGAAAACGCCACAAAAATCGAGTTGTTTGTCGTGCATTGCCGTGAGGGGTTGCTAAAACGTCGCGGGTCTACTCTGCTCACCGTGGAGAATGAGACTGCACCAGATCTTGCTCGAAACACTGCCAGAAAACGCTGCTAATCGAGGGATACGTGGGTTCTGGGTTCGAGTCGTTGGAATCTTCGAGTCAGGGTCGTTGCTGCAGAAGGAAGCACTGTCGTCCGTGTTCCCGCCAGATCTACTTGAAGACATCGTCGGAGAACATTGAAACTTCACGCTGCCGCCGATTGCTATAGGTTGATGTTGCTACTGCTAGAGGACACTGATGCGAATGGGTACGAAATCGGAGAAGCTGTTGTTGTGGAGAGAAGCCACTGTCATCAGATCTGCTGCTCGCATTTGTCTTCACCGGAGGAAGATCGTGGGAGGAGGAAGCTGAAAAGGGGGGTGGGTGGTGGCTGGGCAAATGGAGAAGAAGGGGGGAAGAGAAACAGATGACTGACTAAGGTTTTTATTTTACTCTTTTTGTTTTTCATTTTCTATTTTTTTCCTTTTTTACCAAAAAGAATAATAAATCCAGAGTAATGCTAATAGTCTTATAAATAAGAATGAATTTTTCTTAATCCTTCTTAAAAAAAGGAAATCCACTTTAAAAAAGGAAACCCACTTTAAAAAGAATTTGGGAAACAATTTAAGAGATTGATTTATAGAAATAAAATCTAAAAGGAAAAATTAAATTTTCAAAACATTGAATTAAGATTTAAATAAAATCTCTTTCCAAAATTCAAAAACTTAATTTATCTTAATTCAATATAATTAAATTTAATTTTAATTTACCCAAAATTAGAACTCGAAATTAGAAAATACAAAGAATTTAAATTATTAGCTTAGGGGAAAATCCAAAGGCCTAATTTAAATCTTAAAATAAAAATATTCGGAAAAACATGTGGCTTTACACACTACCCACCTTAAAAAAAAACTTTTGTCTTCGAAAGATGACTATTCGCACAACTCTAAACATTAGTGCGTTACACTAGCATAACCTACTATTATAAGTCTATGTGTGGTTACAATACTAGAATGTTACTATCAACTCATTATGCGCTTATGTCTAAGTCACATTCCATACTAGTTTACTAAGATTTTGTTAGGTTTTATCCTCTAAACTCGTGGTTTGTAAATATAAAACATATATTTATTCAATAAAGTTGTCGTTGAAGTTGCATTAACCCAAATTCAATAAACTAACATCCAAGGTTGTCATATAATTTGAACAATATATAACTAAATATAGTAGATATTTAATATACAGAGTATATATTTGATATACCTGTATTAATGTTAATTTAATTAATAACTCACTTCCTTGTATTTTGAAAGGAAGTGGGAAGATGGTGGGTGGAGATGTAGCAACCTCCTCACTCCTCTCTTTATTTACAAAATAAGCTTAACATCCTCTCTCAAGAAGCTTTCTCGAGAAAATTCCCTCACTTTCAAAAGGCAAATTGATCCTTACCCATAAAATAGCAGGGAATGCTTTTTGGTGGCGTTGGTGTCTACGTTGAAGAACAGTCTTCAAATGTAGGTGCTCGTACTTCACTTTTATAATGCTTATGTCTTTTCTTTGTTGTAGTTCTAAAACAAAATCGAAGCACAAGCATTCATGCGCTTCCGCTTCAGGATTCAATCTCTTCAATTGGTATCAGAGCCAAGTTCTTGCTTTCGATCTTGTTTTTAATCATAAAGAAAAGCATGGTAGGTATTTTCTCTACATTTGATGTATGTGGTTTGCGAAATAAGCAAACCGGAGCTACTCATGCAACTCGAGAGGACAATTCTACTGTAGAGGGGCAGTGGTTAGGCACTGTCCATCGGTGCCTAGGCACTGGGCTAGGTCACCTAAGCGCCGGAAAGAAAACTTTTTTGTTTTGTTTTGTTTCATTTGTTATAGGATGCCAAAAATTGGTTTATTTTGCTATTTAATTAGTATGCACTGTGAATGTATGTTTAATTAGTTATATATGTTGCATAAAGTATGCCCAGGGGCAGATGCACGTAGGGAATAGGAGCACGTGCCCCTGAATTTTAGTTTTATGTTTAATATAGTATACATTTATAACTAGAAAAGTTATACTGCCTAGTGGTCACCTCTTGCCCTTACTTACGTGCCCCACATTTGCGCCTTGGGATCCAATCCTAGCAGTCAACTTTTTTTTACTTCAATTTATATTTTTTATACCCTCGGCGTTATTCCCAACTAATGCATCAGCTAATGCATTTTTTTTAACTTCTTCCGCATTCCTGGATTCGTTTAAATATATTTTCATTCTTTTATGTTTTTAAATATATTTCTTTTGTTGATTTTCCTTTTTAAATATTTTTTTTACTTCAATTTATATTTTTTATACCCTTGGCGTTATTCCCAGCTAATGCATTTTTTTTCTTACTTCTTCCGCATTCCTGGATTCGTTTAAATATTTTTTCATTCTTTTATGTTTTTTAATGCATTTATTTATTTTTTACTTCCTCCACATTCGCGTCTTGGGATAAAATCCCAGCAGTCACCATTTTTAATTTATATTTTTATATCCTTCACGTTATTCCCAGCTAATGCATTTTTTTTAATTTCTTCCGCATTTCTGGATTCGTTTAAATATATTTTCATTCTTTTATGTTTTTTAATACATTTATTTATTTTTTACTTCCTCCACATTCGCGTCTTGGGATAAAATCCCAGCAGTCACCATTTTTAATTTATATTTTTTATATCCTTCGCGTTATTCCCAGCTAATGCATTTTTTTTAACTTCTTCCGCATTCATGAATTCGTTTAAATATATTTTCATTCTTTTATGTTTTGAAATATATTTCTTTTATTGATTTTCATTTTTAAATAGTTTTTTTATTGATTTGTATTTTTAAATATATTTTTATTAATTTTCGTTTTCCAATTATATTTTTATTGGTGAGTCTCAACTTTAACCTATTTTAATTTATCTAATATATTTTTATTGTCATCGATTCTAAACTTCGGCCTTTTTTTTTTTAAATATTTTTCATTTAAAATAAAACATTTTAACTTTTATGTTTAATTAAGTTTTTTTTACCAAAATATGTCTAATTTTGTTTATATCATAAAACATATTTCTTTTAATAAATTTAAATTTATAACCTTAAACTTAGATAAATGTGAAAATTTTTATTCCTCTATTAAAAAAATTCACTAATTTATAAAAATCAAGTTTCTAAAATGAAGTTTGATTAATATACAAAATCTAACTATGTGAAAACTTACAAATAAGGAAAAAAAAGAAAAAAAAACCTCTATTGTTATCTTTGTCTGAATCCTATCAATTTTTTCTTAGAAATTTTTTTTTCTTGACACAGGAGAATATTATTTTCAACAAATTTTCAAATGAAAATCTATCGAATCGTAAAATTTGCGGCACATGTGAAAATTATCACACTTATCCAAATGTAAGGTGCAAATTGATACACACTAAGTTAAAGTTGAATATTTTTTCACTATATTTACTTGCATTTGTGCCCCCTAACCTAAAATCCTGGATCCTCCTCTGAGTATGCCATATAGTTTAAAATCTCACAATAGGTTACATGCATCATATGTATATAAATTTTATAATATATGTTTAAATGGTTGTATACTTTCATGAGTAGTTAATACAATTGTTATATTAATTGAATGAAAATTGAAATGCATTAAGCATGACATTACTTTAGTAAATATAATTGTTATATTTATGTATGTCATTGATAAGATGAAAAAGATATCCATATTTTATATATTTATTTTACATTTTATTAATTTATTATGTTTAAATATTTGAATTTAATTATAATTTATCATCTTGTGGCAGATTGAAGATATTCAATGATAATAATTTAAAAACACGATTTTAGAGGATAATACGAACTTCACCAAATTGGGGAGAGCTCAATGGATAAATACAGACACAATTATTATGGCGGGACGCTTCAATTATGAATTTTTAGGATATTTTGTAAATAAAGAGATATAATCAAAGTAGGAAACATAATCCTAAATTGGTTAGGAACTCTTTTATTAATTTGTTTTCTTTTAAAAATGATGTCCCAATTAGTTAAGAATTCCTTATTAGAGATAATTCCTCATTAAAAGAGGATAAAGTTAATCTTTATAAATAGAGAAGTCTTATTGGAGATCCATCATTCCAGTTCCAACGAAAAGCTCTCTTCTCCAAAATTCAAGTTATCTCGCTCCACCATGAGTGGCTAGGCTTTAATTCTTCCAACTCAAGGGTGATTCAAGTCTGATTGTAAGCATGGGAGGCTCAAGTTAGATCGAGATTTCTTCTTCAAGTATTCTTCGTTTCTTGTTCTTATTATTTATGAACAGTTTATATTAATTAAATTGATGTCTTCATTCATATTAATTTTTCTACAACAACCCATGAGTTTGTGATCCGTAATTGTCATGAATGATTGAAATAAGTAATAAGGAATTGGCTTATGTGTGTGTATTTATGTCTTTTCCATGTTTACATAGCTTGCATAATAGACTCTAGGAAAACAAAGGGACAAAATTAATTAATTTGTAGCTATCTCAAATTAATTGATTTTGGTTTAGTCATTCTCATCATCCTTAATGCTATTCTTTGATTAATATAGAGCGCTTTCGTGCCCAGTTGATTAATTAATAAGATTTAATTTGATGCTTGGTCTAAATTAATTAAATTAGAATAACTAAAACTCACCACAGCTGTTCCGAGTAAGTAGACTAAGTTCTTGAATCAAGAAACCAATTTTGTGTTAAGCCCATGATCAAGATTAAAATTGATGAAAATCAGCCTTTGGATTGGAAGTTTGGTAAGATTAACTTTCATTTTCCTTTTAGTTTGTCTATTTAAATTTTAAAATTTTAATTCAAAAGCCCTCAATTTTTAACTTTGAGAAATTAATTTTATTGGTTCCCTTGGGATTCGACCTGGTCTCACTACTTGTACAAGTTAGATTTAGTAAAATCAGTAATTATTTTGGAGGGTCTCGACAACCCTTACCAGTCATGCTTGTATGTTTATAGGTTAAATTTCTTTAATATATAAATGTTACAAAGTTAGAAATTAAAACGTATAATAAATAGTTGCATGCAAACATAGGGTTTTAATTGAATTAATTTTAAAGGGGCTTAAAATTAATTTCACCTTATGTTAAGTTTCTAAAATGATTAGAATTAGTGTTCGATGAGAAATTCTCTCAGATGTGAACTTTAATTCGATGGCTTGTGAGCTTGTTCTCGAATCAATGAGTCTGTGCCTTCAGCTTCTAGCATATTGAAGAATGTTTAGAGTCTTCGCTGTGAAGCTTGATGCTTGGCGAAGTTTGTGGCTTGATGAAGTCTTCGGCTCGCTTGACGAAATCTACAGCTTGATGAAGTACTTTGGTTCATGAGTTATTCGACTTGTGAAGTCTTCGGCTTGTAGCTTATGAAGTTCTTCAGTCCATTGCTTGGTGAAGAGAAGATTCAGAATTCTTGAAGTCTCGTAGTCTTCAAATCTTCCACTTCAGTTCTTCGAGTCTTCTTGGTTCTGGATGCTTCGCACCCTGAATGGTTGTAGATGACTCTGAATGCGTCGAATGCTCTGAATCTCTAATACTTCTGGATCTTTCCCAATGTCCCAAATGAGAGGTGGCCCCCTCTATTTATAGAGCTTTGGTGGGTTGGGCCAAATCTCTTTATGGGTTTTGACCAAATTAGTTGATTTCATCGGATGACCATAAGAGAGACACGTGGCATGATTAGATTCGTCGATTTTAAAATTAATTTAGGACACGTGTAATTTTATCATTGGTCCTAAATGTAATTTTAATTTTGTGATGTGACATTTAGTAATTAGCTGAAATTTCTCGTTAAACAATTAGTCTTTTATTTTTGTTTTAAATTTATTTAAAATGACAAAATAAAATATTAACATAAAATATTGTCTATAAGGGAACTCTGTCTAAGGAAGGTTCTGTCTAAAGTTAAGGTACTTAAGCTGATCGTAAGGGAGAACCTCTACCTTGGAACCGACCTGAGAGTTAAATTAGTCAATATTTTATAGCATTCAATAATGTGGTAAGTTCATTAAAGTGTTTAATGAACTAAAACATTAGTGTTAAATAAATCCAATATAAAAGTTATATTGGGCAAACTAATAAACTTAGATAATTTAATTTAGTCGGACTTTACCTAAGTAATAAACCCTAGTTTTAAAATACTAAATGGAAGGATTAGGTATATATATAAAATATACCAAGTATATAAGATATATATGGTATATATTTTTTTCCTCACGTTCTCCGTATAAGTTCACATTATGAGTTCCATGCTCGACCTCGTGTCGCCCTGGGCGAGACCTCCCTACGGAAGGTGTTTGAGTAGTTCAATACCAAGGTGAATGAAGAAAGTATTTATAGCAAGTGGGAGAAGGACGTGTGACAACACATCCTACGGTCTCCTCCATTGGTTTGCATCGTAAGGTTTCATACGCAGCCTGCGTGTCGTCCTAGAGCAGCCATCCCTACATCGTTTGTTGTATGGAATCAAAATCAGGGCGAACTCTATAAATAGATAAGGTCTCTTAGGTTTTGCACAAATTTTGTGCTTCCCTATGACGAGCTTATTGGGGCGAACCTATGGAGTCTTAAAATGGCTGGTCACAGTTACGATAAATTATTAAGTTGGTTAATAATTTCTTGACCAAACAAATGGTGACTAGTTTTTATAGGAATACGAGTTATTCTAGTGTAACATTTAGTTGAGAATATCTCAATTTAGTGAAGGGGTAGCTAACTGCCCCACTGTAGTTGTTGCTCTAAATCACTGAAGCATCGTTACAAAAATAATCTTAATTGTTTAGGGTGCATTATTACTTTTTGCTAAAATTGATTGGTTTTAATGGGTAGTGCAATAGCCTAATATAGTTTTGTTTGTATTTCAGCATGCCTACTTTTATCATCTCATTACTTGACACCGAAAAACTCAACAACGAAAATTACACACAATACTTGTGGTAGATGATCTTAGGTTTGTCTTAACTAAGGAGTGGCCTTAGGCTCCCGCGCCTAATGCAGCTTGATGCTTATGATAGATGGATCAAGACCAATGACAAGGCCAAGGTATACATCTTGGCGAGTATATCTAATGTGTTGGCCAAGAAGCATAAGAGCATGGTCACCGCAAGGGAGATTATGGACTCATTACAGGATATTGTTCGAACAATCGTCCACTCAAGCCCAGCATGAAGCCCTCAAGTTCATTTACAATTCCCACGTGAAAGAGGGAGCATCAGTGCGAGAACATGTTCTTAATTCTATTGTCCACTTTAATGTGGCTGAAGTGAACGGGATTGTCATAGACGAAGGGAGTCAGGTCAGCTTTATCTTGGAATCTCTTTCAAAGAGTTGCCTACAGTTCCGCAGCAATGTTGTGATGGAAAAAAGTTAGATTACAACCTTACCACGCTCTTGAATGAGCTACATATTTTTCAATCTCTTATGAAAAATAAGGGACAAGAATGGAGGAAAACGTTGTCACCTTAAAACGGTTCCATCGAGGTTTGACCTCAAGAACCAAATTTGTACCTTCTTCTTCTGGAAGTACGACTTTCAAAAAGAAGAAGAACAATGGTAAGCGTGCTAAAGCTTACCGTACTGCTACCAAGAAAGGTAAGGCCAAAGTTGCATATAAAGGAAAATGTTTCCACTGCAACGTGGATGGACACTATAAAAGAAATTGCCCGAAATACCTGGCTGAAAAGAAGAAAACAAAATAAGTTAAATATTATTTACTTGTTTTTTAAACTTGCTTGGTGGAGAATGATGATTCTGCTTGGATACTTGATTCAGTGGCCACTAACCACATTTGTTCTTCATTTCAGGAAATTAGTTCCTGGAGGCAGCTTGAAGCTGGGGAAAGGACTCTCAAGTTTAAAACGGGAGATGTCGTCCCGACAACCACAATGGGAGACCTAATCTTGTTTTTAGACAATAATTCATATATATTATTAGATAATGTATATGTAGTTCCCAAAATCAAGTGGAATCTAATTTCAATTTCTTTTCTATTATAATAGTGTTATGCTAAATGAAGTGTTCATTTCACGAAATAGTGTAATATTTGTCTTGCAAAACTTGAAAACAACTTATATGTATTAAGACCAACCATAACTAAAGCAATTTTGAAAATTAAGTTGTTTAAACTACTAAAACTCAAAGTAAAATACAAAGAACTTCTCCTAAAGAAAATACCTATCTTTGACACTTAAGGTTAGGTGATATAAATCTCAATAGAATTGGGAAATTGGTTAAGAGTGGACTTCTAAGCGAGTTAGAAGATGACTCCTTACCTCCATGTGAGTCATGCCTTGAAGGCAAGATGACCAAAAAGTCTTTTACTGGAAAGAGTTATAGAGTCAAAGAGCCCTTAAAACTTCTACATTTGGATCTCTGTGGTCCAACGAATGTTAAGGCAAGCGGAGAGTAAGAATACTTTATCTCTTTTATAGATGATTATTCTAAGGATGATTATATTTACCTAATGCGACACAAGTCTGAAACTCTTGAAAAGTTCAAAGAGTATAAGATTGAAGTTGAGAATCAATTAGGTAAGACGATAAAGACACTTCGATCTGATCAGGGTGTAGAGTATATGGACTTAAGATTCTAAGACTATATGATAGAATATAGAATTACATCCCAACTCTTAGCACCTGGTACACCTCAACAAAATGATGTATTAGAAAGGAGAAATAGAACCTTGTTAGAGATGGTTCTATCTATGATAAGTTATGCTCAATTGCCTGCCTCGTTTTAAGCTTATTCTATAGAGACTGTAGTATACATTTTGAACACAGTTCCATAAAAAAGTGTTTCTGAAACACCTTTCGAACTATGGAAATGACATAAAACTAGTTTACGTCACTTCAAAATCTGGGGATGTCCAGCACATGTGTTGGTGACAAACCTGAAGAAAATGGAACATCGTTCAAAAGTATGCCTATTCGTAGGTTACCCGAAGAAATGAGAGGTGGACTATTCTTCGATCCACAAGAAAAAAGAGTATTTGTATCAATAAATGCTACTTTCTATGAAGAAGACTACATGAGAGATCATAAACCACAAAGCAAAGCTGTGTTAAATGAGATTTCCAATGAAGCTACAATCACATCAACAAAAGTTATTGATGAAGCTGGCACTTCAACAAGAGTTGTTGATGGCGTTGGTACAACACGTCAATCACATTCGTCTCAAGAGTTGAGAGTGCCTCAACGTAGTAGGAGGGTTGTATCACAACCCAACCATTATGTGGGTAAAAAAGAAACCTAGGTCATCATATCTGATGATGGCGTTGAGGATCCATTGGCCTACAAAAAGGCAGTAGAAGATGTTGATAAGGACAAGTGGGTCAAAGCTGTGGATTTGGAAATGGAGCCTATGTACCTCAATTCCGTCTGGGACCTATAGATCAACCTGATGCGGTAAAACCTATATGTTGTAAATGGATCTACAAGAGAAAACGAGATGTCGAACGAAAGGTACAGCCTTTAAGGCTATATTTATGGCAAAGGGTCACACCCAAAGGGAAGGGGTAGACTATGAGGAAACTTTTTCCCCTATTGCCATGTTAAAGTCTATTAGGATACTTTTGTCCATTGTCACATATTATGACTATAAAATAAGACAAATTGATGTCTAGATTGTCTTACTAAATGGCAATCTTGAAGAAAATATATATATGTCTCAACTAGAAGGGTTCATTGTGTATGGTCAAGAGCAAAATGTTTGCAAGCTTAAACGATCCATATTTGGATTGAAACAAGTGTATGGATCTTGAAATATAAGATTTGATACTGCGATGAAATCTTACGATTTGGACCAAAATGTTGACCAGCCTTATGTATTCAAGAAGATCATCAACAACATTGTCCATCACCCTTTATTGTGATAATAGTGGTGTTGTAACAAATTCAAAAGAACCCCGAAGTCACAAAAGAGGCAAGCACATCGAGAGGAAGTACCACTTGAAGAGGGAAATAGTGTAATGAGGGGATGCGATCGTCACGAAGATCGCTTTGGAGCATAACATTACTGGTCCATTTACGAAGGCTCTCACGGCTAAAGTGTTTGAGGGTCATCTAGAAAGTCTAGGCCTACGAGATATGTAAAATATTGTCTAAGGGAAGTAGGAGATTTGTAAAGGGTATTATGTATGCCTTAGTTTTTGTATTTGTACTTTATAGTATTGTACAACACCACTGCTTTAAGTCTTTGTACACCCCACTAGAATTTAGTTCAAGTGGGAGATTATTGAGTTTTATGCTCTGAGCTCATGGTTTGTTAATGTAAAACAAATATTTATTCAATAAAGATGTTATTGAAGTTGCATGAACCAAAATCCAATAAGTTAGTATCCGAGGTTATGTCATGTAACTGGAACAGTATATAACTAATATATAATAGATATTTAATATACATGGTATATATTTGATATACATATAATTAATATACAGTATATATTCGATATACAGGTGGATAATGTTCCAGTAATAACCTAAAGGGTCAATAGTATATAGGTAAGATTTGGTACCTTATCCTGGTAAAACTATGAATACAGCCCACTTTGTAATAGTTACTGATACGAATCCATTTGTGACCAATTACATGTACCAAAGGAGCAATTACAAGAAGCAAGACAAGAAGATTCAAGAGGCTTTCACACTGCACCTTCAAAAGCTTGTTAATGCACAATAATCAACAAAGAGTTTTGAGCCCAAATTTGTTCATAATGTTACTTCAATGAGTCAAGAAGAGAATGAAGCAAAGATGGCATAGGAAAAGTTGTCTATTTTGAGAGATGGCACGGAGGACAAAAAATGTGTGCATAATTGTGAACAGGTGCCTTGGCAGATTGCACCCCTTGGGAGTTTGTGAAGTCAAAGCTTGTCAAATGTCATCCAAATGTGAAGCGCCTCCTACAGCACATAGATAAGACCATTTGAAGCGTGACTACGTTTTCTGATCCGCATTTAAGTGTCTAGAATGATGTGCAATCAAGTTTTAATTTGCATGTCTTATTTTCTACAATTTGCATTAAGTAGTATTTTGAAAAACTTTTGGTGCTCTTATGTTGAACGACCATTTGGCCTATTTAAAGGCTTGTAATGCTCTTGTTATGGAGATAACTTAAGATTAAAACATATTGAAATTCAAGAACTTTTGTTCCTTAACACTTTTGGTGTTGCTTCTTTCAAATCTTGCTTTAGGTTTGATGTTAAACCGATTCATTGGATTAGTCTCGATCAAGCTAATTCTTGAGTGAGTCGTCTTAGGATCTAGGAGTGACCATCGTAGATTCTAAGTCCGATCTAAGAGTGATTCATCTTCTAACCTTACTCTTGGTTGGAATCATTCGGTGTCGTTTTTGTGAATGTTTGCAAGGATCCTAGAAGGACCGCTAGCTTTGTAAACCCGAGCAACCTTGGCGCTTATCATTTGGTATCAGAGCATTGGTCGACATCCTTTGGCCGGCTCTAGAGGTGAAATATCTTTACTTTGTCTAATTTTATATTCTGTCATTTTTTCTTTTTCAAAAGTAGTTTCTTACAAAGTGTAACAAGACATAACTTGTCTTGAAATTCTTGTATTTTGCTCTCAGATCATTAGCAAAAAAAAAAAAATTAGAAGCAAAAGAAAAAAAAAAAAAAAAAAAACAGAAGCAAAAGAAAGAAAAAACAGTAGCAAAAAGAAACAAAAACAGTAGCAAAAAGAAAGAAAACCGTAGAAAAAAAAAGCATTCGAAGATCCGAGGCACACGAAAAGTTCTTCTCATTATGTCGTGTTTTGTTTAAATTATCAAGTTGTTTATCCTAAGATTGAGTTGTTGTAGCCTTAGTTTGTGAGAGTTGATCATTGAATTAGTTATATCAAGCTTTAAGCAAGATTGCACCAAAATTTAAGCCAACCCTTACATCTTTGACCTAGTACCAAAAGCTTACCCTCGATTGATAAACACGAGTGTCCTTGAGTGAAATCCTAGTGAAAGGAGTGGAAAGGTCCTTATTTTGTTATTTTATTTTTCTAACAAAATGTCACAGGAAGTACCGCAAGATCCTACTATGGCTATTCTTCAATCAATTCAAGGTATGGTGGAAATGATGAGGGAAGATAGACAGGAAAGAAGGGTGCAACAACAAAGAGAAGAACGAGTCTTACAGGAAGATGAAGGTATGTTTGACTTCGATGTACAAAAAGAACAAGTTGGGAGTAGAGGAAGGAATAACTTTGCCAACATTATGCAACCGAGGAGATGGGAAAGAGTAAATGAAAAGAGAGATGGCGGAGCTAAACTCAAAATTCCACCATTTAGTGGAACGGCGGACCCCGATGCTTACTTGCGATGGGAAAGGAAGATAGAACATGTATTTCATTGCTCTACATATAGTGAAAATAAGAAGATGAGACTTGCCATTGCCGAATTCATTAATCATGCTAATGAATGGTATCAACATCTCAAATCCGAGAAAAGAAGGAAAGATGAGGATCAAATAGAAACTTGGGAAAAACTCAAAGAAGCCATGAGAATGAGGTATGCTCCCAAACATTATAAAAATGATTTGAAAACTAAACTGCAAGCTTTGAGGCAGGGAACAAAAAGTGTTGATGAGTATTATCAAGAGATGGTGATTTTAATGGAAAAAGCACACATTTGAGAAGAAGAGGAAGACACCACGTCTAGATTCCTTGGAGGTTTGAATCTGGAAATTGTTCATCATATTGATAGAAATCCACCACCTTACTTGGAAGATATGTATCACCATGCTATCAAAATTGAAGATCAATTGAGGAAAGAAGAAGAGCATTCCAAATGGAATGAATTCATGAAACCAAAAGGGAAGTTTGGTGCTGTCAAAAGAGTGAAGGCCGAGAGCTCCAATGCCAAAAACAATGAAGTTCTAAAGGAGGTAAGGGAGAAGACTAATTCTCTTAAATGTTGGAAGTGCAAAAGGTTTGGACACATGAGCAAAGAATGTGTCAATAAAGAAGTCATGATAATAAGAAATGGTGTCGTTGATTCAAATGATGGTTGTGAGAAATATGATGCAAAATTTGAGGAAGAATCTAAAGCACATGTTGATGAATTTATTAAACAAGATAGCAAACATTCTGATGTTGATGAAAGTAAGTTGAAAGAAAAGAGAGAAAGAGAAGAGTTAAGAGAACGGAATTCAAAGGAGAAAGAAGAGGACAAGAGCAAGATCCAATCCATTTGTCCATATAAGCCAAATCTTATGACATTGTTGCATAAGGACCCTTACTATCAAGCTAACATACTTTATCCTAGTGTTTCTACTTTTCTAAGATTTTTGCAGGAAGTTCCAACTCTTCAAATCAAGTGTGGTCGAACACAAGTAACGATGGAAGCTATGATGGAGCCAACGAGAGTTATCCTATCATCTACTCATGATCTAAAGATTGTATTACAAGGTAAGTATAAAATAGATCTTGATTTTGAAGATACTAACTTGCTTCCTTATTGTGTAGGTAACCATGAACAAAAGAAACCTAAAGTGAAAGGCATTGTGGAAAAGTATTTGTCTAAGAAGTCGCATAAATAATTCCATGGCCGAGAACGCAGAATTGTATGTTGGAGAATGCAAATGCAAAGTACCAAATGGAGGAAAAACAAATCCAAAAAAAAAATGTAAACAAACCAAGTGATTGGGTTTGGAAGCACTTTTGGAAGGAACGAAAAATTTGTCCAAGTCCAAACGTGAGAAGACTAAGAAGGATGATATTATATCAAGACTTCAAGATTTCACTTCAAGGAAGTCAAAAAGTTGTGTTAAATCAAGAAGGCAAACAAGAAGGGGCCATATAAATTTTCAAGAAGAAAGAAGTGACAAGTCCATGGAACACCCACAAGGTAAGGAACAAGTTGTTAAGGCTTATCATTGACTAACTTGATTCGTTTTGATGTAGGAAATGAAGACCTTGATTTGAGGACAAATCCTTTTAAAGAAAGGGGGATGATACGAATTCATTTGTGACCAATTATATGTACCAAAGGAGCAATTACAAGAAGCAAGACAAGAAGATTCAAGAGGCTTTCACACTGCACCTTCAAAAGCTTGTTAATGCACAATAATCAACAAAGAGTTTTGAGCCCAAATTTGTTCATAATGTTACTTCAACGAGTCAAGAAGATAATGAAGTAAAGATGGCACGGGAAAAGTTGTCTATTTTGAGAGATGGCACGAAGGACAAAAAATGTGTGCATAATTGTGAACACCTAGGCAGATTGCACCCCTTGGGAGTTTGTGAAGTCAAAGCTTGTCAAATGTCATCCAAATGTGAAGCGCCTCCTACAGCACATAGATAAGACCATTTGAAGCGTGACTACGTTTTCTGATCCGCATTTAAGTGTCTAGAATGATGTGCAATCAAGTTTTAATTTGCATGTCTTATTTTCTACAATTTGCATTAAGTAGTATTTTGAAAAACTTTTTGTGTTCTTATGTTGAACGACCATTTGGCCTATTTAAAGACTTGTAATGCTCTTGTTATGGAGATAACTTAAGATTAAAACATATTGAAATTCAAGAACTTTTGTTCCTTAACACTTTTGGTGTTGCTTCTTTCAAATCTTGCTTTAGGTTTGATGTTAAACCGATTCATTGGACTCTCGATCAAGCTAATTCTGGAGTGAGTCTTCTTAGGATCTAGGAGTGACCATCGTTGATTCTAAGTCCGATCTAAGAGTGATTCATCTTCTAACCTTACTCTTGGTTGGAATCGTTCGGTAAGTTAGTCGTTTTTGTGAATCTTTGCAAGGATCCTAGAAGGACCTCTAGCTTTGTAAACCCGAGCAACCTTGGCGCTTATCAGTTACAAATGACTTGATCCAGGTCGTTCGTGTGGATTTTTAATTATATTTGCCGTGGTGTTTTCTCTTGGGTCTTTTTATTTGAAGACCATTTTCTTAAGGGAAAATTAGAGTTTAGTTTTCCTTTAACCCATGGGCCTTTTCCTAAACTCGGGGAAATTGGGCTTTTAGTTTTGAAATAAAGTAAAAAAGAAAAGAATAAAAAAAAGGAAACCCTATGTGTTCCCCAACCTTCTTCTACTTATCTTTCCCCTCAAACTCCTCATTCTTCGTTTCTTCACCTCACGGCTGCCCAACATCCCCCGACCCCCCATTTTCTTCTCCTTCTTCGTGTAACCACGGCCGGCAGTCCTTCCCTGT
Organism: Momordica charantia; assembly: GCF_013281855.1. NCBI lineage: Eukaryota > Viridiplantae > Streptophyta > Magnoliopsida > Cucurbitales > Cucurbitaceae > Momordica > Momordica charantia. Next base: position 9,180,900 of record NW_028275161.1, on the reverse strand, counting down.
TGAACCCACCCTCCGGTGACCTCACCCCGCAGTGGCACAACACTTTCTCCGGCAGCAGCAGCGGTTCGTGGCGTTTTCAGGCGGCGCACTGCTCTATTTTGCTGCAGTTTGGGGTGCTGCAGCGCTTTTCAGCAGCATTTGGCTATGTCTCAGTCGTTTAAAAGTGACCCACGCTTATAACAACCTAGACTTGGTGGCTCGTGCTTCTACTATAGTGGCCAGCAGCGTTGGAGGCGGATTTGGAGCATTTTCCCCTGCTATAAAATGCAAACAGCGTTTTATGGTGTTCGGCGATTACCCACAACCGTTTGAATCTCGATTTACGCTACCCACGCCTTTTCGAGCTAGATCTAAGTTACCCACGCCTAAATGAAGTCGATTTTGTGGTAACGGGCCCTTTGAACCCCTTTAGAATTGATTTCGAAGGCTGAAACGTATAATTAACTTGCTGCTTTTTTGTTTTTAATGCTTAGGTGTGGGATTGATGCAAGAATTAAGGGCGTGGATGGTGTAAGCAAGGGGCGGGCGTGTGCGTTATTGAGTGTTATTGGAATGGTTTTGTGCTGAACTTTATTTTATTAATGTACCTCATGTATTTAAACTCGTTGGGCGGGGCTGGTGAACTACTAGTTGATATTGTTGGGTTGCATCTTGCTGTTTTTTTTTTCGTATACACATTATGAAAATGTCTTGCATCGTGACTGTTGGATATGACTGGAAAGCTTCTGATTGGTATGGTTAGAAGTAATTAATCTTTGATGTTTGAAAGCATGTTTTGAGTTAAATGCATATGTTAGTTTTATGTTTGCTTGGTTGGAAGTTGTTGTGTTATTTCTTTTGTTCTGTACGATGAAAAGAATGCTGGAAAATTGTGTTGTGATTAAACATGTGAATGACTTGTCGATGCCCTGGAGGGATTAGTTGAGGTTGTCTGAAGTGGTGAAACAGACTAGTGGTTTGTTGTTCGGTAATTTGTCTTATGTGCTAAAGCAGACTAGTCGTTTGGTTATTCGGAGTCATTACTGTGGGTGACTTAGGAATTATGTGACAGAATTCTAGTAGAGGACTATGATTCGAATGTGTGATCTATCGTGTAATGGAAAGTGGATAGACGAGTTTCATGGCCTCAGGGGCAAATGGTCGAGGTGATACATGACTATTGGGTGTCGAGGCTCCGAGTACAGAAGGTCGAGGATTGTTAAAGTTGATTTTTTACTGCAGAAATATGTGTCGGTAGGCCTTTTTGACCACGTTTTTTACCTTTTTCCCGTTATTATTTGCCAGAAAGAACCATATATTCTTAAAGTAGAACATGCATAGAACATTTCTGCATAAAAGTCAAACTATGTTACTTTAGGAAAAATATGAGAAAAATGCGATCAAAGTTGGAAGAAAATAACAGTTTTCTGTTTTTGCAGAATTGCGCCTAGCGCAATTTTGGAGGTCAACATGGGTAGAACACACGTTTTTATTAATGAAGGGCAAGAGGGACATTTCCCACATGTTCAAATCAACTCAAAACCGTGAGTCCAAGTCCAAGAGGGTTTGTTAGGTGAATCTCAACCCATTTCCACCTAAAATGGTGGGGAGTTCAACCAACCCAATGTGTTATATAAAGAAGCCATCCCCCCACTTGCAAATCATCCCTTCCAAGCTCATTTTTAGCTTCATTTACATTCTTTCTTCGTTGTAGAACTTGTTCTTAGTCTTAGATTCAAGTTTTAGTTATTATTTCCTTGTATTTTCGTACTTTATTGCTTTTAATTCAAGTTCTATTATATGTTCTTCGTTTATTATGTTATTCTTAAGTTCTTTAGCAAGTTTACACTCCCCTTACGCTCGAGAGAGAAGAGGGTCAAGCTAGAACTCATTGTACATCTCATTTATTCATTTTTAATTCAATGAAAAATACTTCCTTTATGTGTTCATGCATTTTCTTCCCTTTAAAAATGTTCTAAATTAGTTATCAACCTCTTTGTGGAATGCCTTAGTCAAAATGATTTGATTTTCATCAAGCTCAGGATTTGTCCAGAATTGCGCCTGACACTTTTTTGGGTTAGTTTCTAAAAACTTCTCTTTACGTCTTTTTTCCACTTGGCCAGTAAACACTTGATTTTATACACTAAAGCTCAACCCTGAGAATGGTGAGTTAGGTAAATATTAGGAAATCAATATGGGATGTGACTTAGACATAAGCGCATAAAATATGGTCCTAGACATAGGCCCTCTGACCCATAAAGCGAATGAGTTGATAAATATTCCCTAGGATTGTAATCAAAACTAAGGTAGGAAACAAAGAGGTTGGGTTTTATTAAATTGCTTGATTGTTAAAACCCCAAACAACAACGTTTCATCACATTTTTCTTCCTAAATCACAATTGCATATTTGAACAATTTCACGATATTACTTGATTTTGAAAAGCAACAAGTCCCTGAGGATTCGACCTTGGATTACTTCCGAGTATTACTTGTGACCATGTGCGCTTGCACGAGTCTCTGATCTTTCTGAAGGTAGAGAAAATCCCAGCAAGGATCCATAGGCCAGTCTTCGTATAGATGAGTGTCGAGGCTCCAAGTACAAAAGGTCAGCGGTCGGCATGATGAGTCTAATTGGTTGGCGAGTATTGTATCTTAAACATTGTAGCGGTCAAGGACCAATATGTTGAGTAGTTATCAGGGCCTTCGGTACAAAATGTCTAGGGTCGATGCACAGTCAGAGGCCTTGAGTATAAAGGTCAAGAGTCGAATACCAAGTTTCTGTAGAGGAGTGTCGGGGTTTTGGGTACAAAGGTCAAAGGCCGATATGATTCGAAGAGTTAGATTTGGAAGACTAACATAGTGTGATAGGTTTGAAGGAGCTTGGATGAGCTAGGGACTGCGGGCCTTGTGGTTGAAGTTACGTGAACCTTGATACTTTGGATGCATGTGTGTGTTGATTACCGTTATAACCCATCGATACATGATTACTAGTTATCATCTTGTGATGAATATTGTGATTTCGAGCATGTTGTTCTATGTATAGTTAGAGACGGCTACTTACAGAGTATTTTATATACTCACCCCCCTGCAATTATTGTTTTCAGGTGCAGACCAGATCTTTGACCATGGTGATAATGTGGCGAAGGCTTGACTGAGGAAAAGACCATTAGGCTACGTACTTTTAGTTAGGATAATTGAATTTTATTCTTGGATTGTTGGATGTCTTAGTGACTTGTTGTTAGAGGTTGCCTAGTTATTGTCGTTTTGACGTGTTTGAGTGTCCTTTCTGATGAAGCGTTGTTTTTACTTATTTAGATTGTTGTTGTCATGAATTTGTAGGTCAAATAGAAGTTTTATCATTTGTTAGCCCACGGATGGCAAGAGAATTTCCTTTAAGAATTAATTAAAGTATGAATCTTCAGGTTTGTGTAATTGTTTTATGTTTTCTGGAGAAGGGGTTGAACGTTACCTTGAAAGTGATGTTGGAAATTCAGGGATGTTACAATTGATGTGGAGGTATCCTATGCAATGAAATAATTAAGCTTTAGTTGTAACATCGTTAACTAATAGATTATTATTGTATAGGAAGATCAGGTAACTCAATCTCAATCTTGAGTGAGTTATGGACTCCTGCTTATAAGAGATCGTCATTTGATTTATATGGGTGAGAGTGGCCCAAGTTGCAGACTCAGTATTCCTACCATTTTGGGGACGAGACCAAGTGGTGAGCTGGGAACATAATTAAAAAGCTGGAATTCAGTCCTTCCTGATTTTAGGGTAAGTAGATGAGTGTTCTCTTAAGTGCTGACTCTAGGACTTGAACAAGGGACCTCACCCTCTCACTGGCCCAAGAGGGACTTCTGTTTAATGATTAAACCATAAAGAAGTTGTTCATTAGAGGATCAATGGTACTTAAAGAGAAAATAGGTAACTTGGGGGGTAAAACGGTAATTTGACCCAACTAAAGTTACGAACACTCGTGAAGGATTGACTTACTGTGAATAGTCAATATTCATTGATGCAACATGTTCTACAATGCATAAGAGTGCAGCTTGGGTCTTTAGTGGAATGCCCCATAATTAATGAATGTTGATTAATTTAATTAATAAGTTTAATTAATCAATCTCAGATCATTGGAACTTATATTTTGTAGGTCCATTAGGTCCACTGTTAGCTCACAATGGGTAAAACAAGGATCAAAAGTTTTTAAAACAATTTGAATTGTTCAATTTATATGATGAAATGTACGTTTAACAGAATGTACATGGATACATTATAATATAAAGTCAATTTTAATGAGATTCAAAGATTAAACTTTATAATATGAGAGTTATATTTGAATAAGATTCAGACAATGATTAATATGAATTAGATTCAAATTAAGACTGTAGGTTAAAATTAATGTGTATGAGATTCACATTAAAACTATAAGTTATGTAAGAAATATAAATTTGAATATGAATCAAATAAAGCTTTAATTAAAGATATGATGTTTAATTATTATTAATTGATTAGTTACACTAAAATTAAATTAATTTTCATTTAATTAACAACTCACCTCCTTACATTATGCAAGAAAGTGGGAAGATGGTGGGTGGGGAGGTTGCTTCCTCCCCACTCCTCTCTCTCTCTATAAAATGAGAGTAGTGTTTTTATTCAAAGGTTGAACATCCTCTCTCAAAAAGCTCTCTCTCAAAAACTCCCCCACTTTCAAAAGTCGGTTCCCACAAATCAATCTTTGCCAAGAGAATAGCGGGGAAGGCTCTTTGGTGGCGTTGGTGTCTACGTTGAAGAATGGTCCTCAAAGGTAGGTTCTCGTACTTCACTTTTATAATGCTTATGTCTTTTATTTGTTGTATTTCTAAAACAAAATCGAAGTACAAGTGTTCATGCTTTTCTGCTACGGGATTCGATTCCTTCATATTTTACTTAAGCTAACTTTCTCAGTAATAGGATTAAGTGTATAGATCAATTTCCTCACGACCAACTTAAGAAATCACTTGAGGAAAGACTTTTAGGATCTAACCTAGAAATGTGCTAGGCGCAAACTGGCCTTTTCCAACCGTGTTAAAATTAAATCAATTTTCCTAATGTCACAGAAAGGTTGAAAATTAAATTAATGCATAATTAAAGAAAGAAAAACACTCAAAGAAATAAGAGAAATACTTTCCATCAATTGAATTTAATTAAAATAAAGTACAATGAGCCCTAGCTTAACCTTCTTCTCTTTCAAGCTTGAACGAAATTAAACCTCGCTATAAAGGGTTAAAGGAACGAAATAGATGAAGTACAAATAAAATAGAACTTGAGATGAACTAAAACAAGCTTAACAAATGAAATTCATAAAACTATGATTTCGAAAACAATAAACTCTTAAAATAAAGAGAACTGGATGCCCAAACTACTGAGAGAGCTCCCCTTTATATAGGGCTTGAGGTTGGTTGAACTGCCATCAAAATATGAGAAGAGTGTTGAGCTTTTGTAAAGCTGAACGATTTTTGCCCTCGTTATCAAAACAAGCGTTTCATTAAACTTCCTCAAAATGCACCAGACGTTTTCTTCTACAAAGTGGGAAAATGTGATTTTCTGCCCTGTTTTACCACAATTTGTCTCATTTTATCTCTAAATACTCCATTGTACATTTTATCTAGAAAAATGTTCAGCTTTTATCATTCTTTATCAATATGTAGATAATTTTTATAAAATACTAGATGAAAGGGGTCGTTGTTATTCTAAAAAAACATGCTAGAAAATAAGCTTTTTGCACCAAAAAGTCAAACTCATCAAGTACCAATTTCATGATAATCAAAATTAGAACCAGAAGAAGGATGTGATAGGATGTTAATCTTTGAGCGAAAACGAAGATCGTGTTCGTGAATTTTAAGGAGAAAAATGACAACATAGTAGGAAAAAAAATTGAACAATTCCTTCCAAGAATTAATGTCCCTCCAAGAAGTCTGTTTATGCAAAGATGTGCAGAACAGTGTGTTCCTGATTGTAGCTCGAACTCGGCCTCCGGACCGACCTGAACACTTGGGCGGACCTGCACAAAAAGGTGAGCACTCCGACGATCAAGTCAGTATAGGTCGGATTCCAAGTTTAGTTCGAAGCCAGAAATCATCGTACCTGATCGGGGAGTGAGGTCCTCTACTTATGGGTGGTGGTCCCGCTAATCTCGCGACGGTTACATTTGGTAATCTCGGGACCGTTGGTTACACCCGGTAATCTCGGGACCGACGGTTACGCCCGATAATCACGCCGCAGACAGTTGCTCACATCGGCCCCTGCCGAGCTCCCCGGTAGGTCAGACCTGGGCCAGGTTCACCTCGGCCCTCATACTTAGCATTCCTCGGCGTTGGTGGCGGTCATCTCGGCTATCCGAGCTGGGCATGACTCATGAGCCATCTTGGAGCACCAATAGGGGTCCTCCACGTGTCCAGGGTATTCCCTTCCCCAAACATTGGCCCCCTCTCTGTCTGGTCCGATCTCGACCTGGCAGAGAAGTTCATTCGACTTGCTTTGGACACGTGGCAACTTCCTATTTGTGGGAAAATACAACCGTCGCGGAAGATTTATTGTCGGAATATTCAAATATTCCGACGCTTCGGATCTCAGGGAGGATCCTAGCCGCTCGTTGATTACACGTGTACGGTGGGGAAATTTTTCAGACGGGCTATAAATGCCCCCAATCCTTCAGGTCATACCTTACGTTCCCTGAATTCTTGGAGTTCGATCTGAAGGCAGCTCGAACCCTTGGTAGGTCGGTCTCTTCCTTCTCTCTTTCGAACGTAGTTGCTATGTCGTCCTCTATTAGCAGCAACCTAGGATCCGATTTAGCTCGTAGGTTAGAGTCCGAGCTCGAGGAGATAGAAAACTTTAGAATCTCCGATGACAGGGAGGATAGTGACGCCTCCACTTCAGGTCAGGGTTTGGAATACCCTTCTAGGATACCTGAGCACTACCTCGGATCCCTTCGTAGAGGGTTCGCTATCCCTGAGAACATCCTCCTCAGGCTTCCGGAGGAGGGGGAGAGAGTTGACAATCCTCCAGAGGGATGGGTCACTCTCTACTTCAAAATGTTTGAGTACGGCCTCAGACTTCCCCTTCACCCTTTTGTCCAAGAATTTCTCTTCCGGACTGGGTTGGCTCCGGCTCAAGTGGCCCCCAATGGGTGGGGTGTCATTTTTGCTTTGGCCATCCTCTTTTGGCTACGAGCTCGGGATAGTGAGGAGGCCGAGCTGTTGGACGTAGACCAGCTCCTCGCGTGCTTCGAGGCGAAAAGGATAGCTAAGAAGCCTGGTCGGTTCTATATGTGCGCAAGGAAAGGCGCAGGCGGCATAGTTAAGGGGCCGACCTCCATCAAGGGATGGGTGAGGAAGTGGTTCTACGCTTCCGGGGAATGGCTCGCAAAGGACGAGTCAGGTCGTTCCTTCTTTGACGTCCCCACTAGGTTTGGGAACCTAGGTACGGAGTAGTTCTTACTTTTCGTAATTTTCTTCTGTCATTCAGGTCTAACTCGGATTTTTCCTTCGTGCAGTTTCAATCAGACCAGTCCCCGAGCTTACGCAAGCCTCCTTTGATACGCTGAAATACTACAAGGAGCGCTTTTCGAGGGGTAGGAAGGTCGGAACCCTGGTGACTGACGAACTGCTGCTTGAGTCCGGGCTGCTAGATTACAACCCTGCAGTTCGTCCCATTGAATCCTCAAGGCCGAACTCTGAACTTGGTATGCCGAGCTTGCCTCCCCCATTTTTCCTCTAACCTTGTGTTGACCCCTGTTTTTATTTCGCAGCCATGGTTTGCGGATTTGCAAGCGGCGTGAAGCGCAAGTCTAAGGGTCGAGCCCATGCTCTTGAGGCCGCCCAGAGTTCGAAACCTGCCACCCCTGTCGTGGCAGGGCCTGCCTCGGAAGATCCAGCCCCGGTGATCGAGCTGGAGTCTTCTGGGGGTCCCTCGAGGGAGAAGCGCCCCAGGGATCAGACCGAGGCGGTGGGCGCCCAGACCGAGGCGGTTGACGCCCCGCCTTTGGGCGAGGAGGTGAGGGAGGAAGCCCCTCTGAAGCGAAGAAGGAAGAAAAAGAAGGCGATCTCCCCCTCGGAGGTCGGAGCTTGCAGGGTCTTGCCTGCAAGTTTCGCAGATCGGGTGGATGATCCTGCGGCCAGGATGGGCGGAACGTCCGACGTGACGACACGGTTTAGAATTGAGCCGTCAAGTTCCGGGGTGAGGGACCAGGTGTCCCGCATCTCAGCTGCAAGTTTGGACCGCTGCCTAAGGAGGGCGTCCAAATTTGTGAGCGCCCCTGGGTCCGTTCTGCAGAGGACCATCGACTACGCCGCCGAGGTAAGACTAGTGCCCCATTTTTGCTTGATTTCGCCCAACAGGTAGTTCGATCTAACGTTTTCCTTGTACCATCTCTCAGGCGTTCGTTGCTTCCATTCAATCGGCTCTGGCTGTCAAGGCCGAGCTGGATGGGAGGGAAGTTCTGGCAGTGAGGGAGAAAGAGGAGTTCTCCGCTGCCTTGGAGGCTGCTTCCTCCACCATGAAGGATGAGCTGCTGAAGGCTCACTCTGAGGTGGAGACTTTGAAGGCCGAGGTGGAGTCCCAGGCTGAGCTGCTGAAGAAGGAAGAAGACAGGCGCAAGGCCCAACTCCGAGCTGCCCACGCTATCACCAGGGGCTTGGAGAGGGAGAAGTTCCAGCTCCTGAAGGAGAAGGACGACATGCTCCAGGTGCTTGAAGCGAAGGACAAGGAGCTGGAGCATGCAACTGCCGAGCTGGAGATGGCGAAGGAGCGCCTCAGCAATGGAGTCCTATTGGAGGAATCATTTAGGCAACATCCTGACTTCGATGGATTTGCCAAGGACTTTTCTGACGCGGGCTTCAAGTTCCTCATGAAGGGCATTGCTTCCGACATGTCCGACCTTCAGATCGATCTCAGCGGTCTGAAAAAGAGGTATGCCGAGAAGTGGGCGTTTGGGCCTGGCGGCACCCCTGGCCCCCAAGCGTTGGTGGATCAGTATGTCAGAGATCTGGACTCTGACTACTCCGATCCCGAAGAGGACCAGGTCGGCTCCACCCAAGAGGGCGCTCCTCAAGCGGGCTCTTAGGTGACCACCCTTCACGAGGCTTTTCGCTGTTCTTCCTCCCTTTTCTTTGGTTTTGTAAGTGTCAGGGCAGAGCTGCAAGGTCTATAAGCCTTGGCTCTGCTCTTCATTCAATAAAGAGACTCCCATTTGCTTCTACTTTGTTGCTGGCAACCTCTTTTCTTTGCTTTTCCTTTGAACTGCAGCTAATGTCACCTCGCGCCTCTTACTTTTGAGGTCGCGCCTTTAATTAAAATAATTTGAAAGTTTGAATGTGAATCTCTGTCTAGCATTCAATGCATTGCATCAACTCTGGATTTTTAACATTTCACCCTTAACTTAAAAAAGGTAAAAAGGCTAAAATCCTAAGTCCGTAGCTATTCTTCATATCATTCCTCCTACCCCCAAGTTCGGAGGCTTGATCATTTTGAACTTTTCCTATCGCCCCTTTGCCTTGAAGGTTTTGAATTTTAAGTTCGTCAGTGGTTTTGGCATCGCACCTCGTACCCTTAGGCTTCGGAGGATTGAATTTGAACCAACTGCTGGAATGCGATCGCGTGGGAGTCCGTGGCCCCCATTTAATTTCTGGTCGAGCTCGGAAGCATGAAATTAAATCATCACATTTATTCCGATCATAATTCTTTTGGAACAGTCTTTACAGATTCATTGAAAATCCTTTTGTCATTTCAAGGATAATAACGCTTCAGGTGCTCCGCGTTCCACGGGTACGCGAGGACGTCTCCTTTCAGATCGGCCAATATGTACGTCCCAGGTCAGACTATGCCCTTGATCTCAAACGGGCCCTCCCAGGCCGGATCAAGGGCATCCACATGCGTTTGGACCCTCCTTAAGACCAGATGTCCGACCTGAAAGGCCCGAGGTCGAACGCGGGCATTGTAATGTCTGGCCATTCTGCCCTGATATTCCGCCATGCGAAGCTGGGCCATTGCTCTTCTTTCTTCCAACAAGTCGAGGTTGAGGAGCAGCCCATCCTCATTCGTCGTAGGCTCGTAATGCTCTACTCTGTCAGATGGCATGCCGATCTCAACCGGGACTACAGCTTCGGAGCCGAAGGCCAGGGAGAACGGGGTCTCACCCGTCGACTCTCGTTGGGTGGTCCGGTACGACCATAGAACCTCTGGTAGCTCCTCAGCCCACCTGCCTTTCTTGGAGTCCAGTCTAAGTTTGATGCCGCGCTTGATGATCTTGTTGACTGCCTCCACCTGTCCATTTGCTTGCGGATGTGAGGGGGACGAGATGAGATGACTTATGCCAAGTTTGCTGCAAAAGTCTTTGAACTTGGCGTTGTCAAACTGCTTCCCATTGTCTGTCACTATGGCCTGCGGTATACCAAAGCGACATATGATATTCGTCCATACGAAGGACGTGACCCTGGATTCCGTTATGTGGGAGAGCGCCTCGGCCTCGGCCCACTTGGTGAAGTAATCCACAGCAACCACAGCGAACTTGGTCTGGCCCTTGCCCAAAGGGAAAGGACCAATGATATCTACCCCCCACTACGCGAATGGCCATGGGGCCGAGATGGGGGTGAGCAGCTCGGGAGGTTGGTGGATTATGGTTCCATAGCGTTGGCAATTGTCGCAAGTTCTAACGAACTTCTTGGCGTCCTGGCTGAGGGTCGGCCAATAGTATCCTTGCCGGATCACTTTGGCTGACAGCGACCGGGCGCCTGAGTGATTGCCGCACACTCCTTCGTGGATCCCTCTGAGGACGTACAGGCCCTCTTCAGGGGTTAGGCATTTCAATAGAGGCAGGGAAAAGCCACGTCGATACAATGCCCCATCTTGGACCACGAACCGAGCTGCCCGCCTTGCCAACTTTCTGCGCTCCTTGGGATCTTGTGGTGAGTTGCCCCTAATGAAGTCCGTGATCGGGTCCATCCATGAGGATTCTGGAGCGTCGATCTCCATCAGATCTGGCTCTAAGATCGAGGGATTATCTAGGATCTCGACGGGGACCGACCTGGCGAGGTCGGTCTCGTACGCCGATGCTAGCTTGGCCAAGGCGTCAGCATTAGAATTTTCTGCTCGCGGAATTCGGCTTACCTCGTAAGTTCGAAACTGGGCGAGGTATGATCTGACCTTGCCCAAATACTTCTCCATTCGGGTGTCTTTGGCTTGGTACTCGTCCTTGATCTGGCTCACAACCAGCTGGGAGTCACTGAAGACCTTAACACAAGAGGCCCCCAATGCTCGAGCGATTCGCAGGCCGGCAATAAATGCTTCATACTCAGCCTCGTTGTTAGAAGTCCGGAAGCTGAACCGCAAGGCATACTCAAATCGCTCACCCCCTGGTCCGAGCAAGAGGACCCCGGCTCCGCACCCCTTCTCATTGGAGGATCCGTCGACATAGACTGTCCAAGGTAGGTCGGACTCGCTCAGCTCGGAAGGTGGTGTGAGCTCGGCTATGAAATCTGCCGCTGCTTGTCCTTTCAACGCAGTTCTGGGTTCGAACTGGATGTCGTACTCACTTAGCTCTATTGCCCACTTCATTAGGCGTCCGGAAGCTTCCGGCTTGTGGAAGATACTTTTAAGGGGCAAGTTAGTGAGCACCACCACCGTATGGGCTTGGAAGTATGGTCTAAGTCGTCGGGTCGAGGTGACCAAAGCGAGAGCCAACTTCTCCATCTGAGGGTATCTAGTCTCGGCTTCGGTCATAGCCTTGCTTGTGTAGTAGACTGGGTTTTTGATTACGCTTGTTTACATGCGTAAAAAGAAGGTTTTAGATGCTGTTTTTACTATGTTTCAGCTTTGTTTCGGATTTTTCTCGGTCGTTTGAGTTCCAATTCATGCAAAATTCATATATTATGGTTTGTGGTTGGCTTATATTGTATTTATGACATTTTAGGATCATTTGGGAGTGCAAATTAATCAAAAGAAGCAAAAAGACGGAAAAACCTTCATGGGAGGCGCCAGGCGCCTGCGTGCCTGCAGAAAAACTGGTTTTCTTCCAACTTTGCCCTTAATGAAACGCGTCTTCCAATGCGGTTTGGTGGTTCCAACCGATGCATACGTGTAGAAGAAGTGTTCCACTATCAGTTTGAGCACGATTTGGTCAGTCAAAAGAGTTGGAAATGGGTGATTCACCATCGTTTTAGGACCTACCTAACCAAGTATGCACAGCTATAAATTCCAGCAACTTCTCCACCAAATTCATCAAGCCTTGCTTCCTTCTCTTGATCATTTTTAGTGTTTCTTTGTTGCTTTCTAAGTACTTTTGAGTTGCTTTCATTAGTTGCTTTTGGTTTCTAAATCCCAAGTACTTTACATTCCTTTATTGAGCTTTGTTTTGTTTCCATTATACTTAGTTATTTTTCTACTTATGCAAATATATAAAAATCTAGCACTTTGCTTATCTTCCCTTTGCCTTTACTTTATTTTTAGTTAAGAGAGTTGTGTTTTTGGAGGAAAGAGCACGTGACACTCCCCCTTGCTTGAAAGAGAAGGGCGAAGCTCTCAATCCCGATAAAAACTCTCCGTTAGTTAACTTTTGTTTTTCACACATGCATTCCACATTCAACCATTTTACTTGCTGTATTTTCTTCAATATGTCTTTCTAAATTCCCGTCTCTAGCCCGGTTATGGATAGTTAGCCTTTTATGTCTAAAAAGGGTTGCTAAGAAGTAGTGTTTTTGCTTTCCATTCATTGCTCAACATGTTTTCCCAAAAAGTTAGGATTTAGAGAAGGCCACTGTAAGTCTTAACAAGTCAATACTGAAAAGGTTGCTTATTTGCATTGTTGAGTGGTTAAACCGAGGAGAGGAGCGCCTTAGACATAAGGGTTCCGCTTAAGTAGCCTAGACATAGGACCTTAACCCGAGGTTGCGACTATTTCCGTCCTAAAACTAAGATATCTCTCGTAATAGACATATTAGGGAATGTCTTAGGACTTTGAACTTGCTTAGACATAAGTCAAGTAAGAAGCGTAGTCGTTGGTTTCTAAGTAAAATGCATATTGTCCTTAGCATGTCCTTGATTCTTTGTTGGCTAACTTGAAGTAATTCGGGCTAGGTTTTATCATTATAAGTCCAAATCCCATATCCAAACCCATTATTTGTGACCACTTCCCATTTTACAAGAATCACTCATTCCAACATTCACTATTCTTTAAAACTTTAGAGTTTGGAAATTATTTAGAAGTCCTTGAGGATCGATACTTGGATACTTCATCCATTTTATATTACTTTGACAGGTGTGCGCTTGCATCTATATGATTGTTACCACGCTTAGTGCGTGCGTTCAGCATAAACGCCCAGTCAGTTTTGCCGCGCTTCCTCTTGCCTGATTAGGGCCGAGCTGACGGCACTGTCAGACACTGCTAGGTACAATTGGAGCTTGTCCCCCGGCATGGGCTTGGCAAGCAAGGGTGCCGAACAGAGGTAGCTCTTCAATTGCTGAAACGCTTGCTCGCACTCCGCTGTCCATTCAAACGGCCCTTTCTTTCGTAAGACCTTGAAGAAAGGGAGGCACTTATCTGTCGACCTTGAAACAAACCGGTTCAGGGCCGCAATCCTGCCATTGAGGCACTGAAGCTGCTTCAGCGTTTTAGGTGCCTCCATCTCGATCACGGCTTTAATCTTTTCGGGGTTGGCCTCGATTCCCCGGTTGTTTACCATGAAGCCAAGGAATTTTCCCGAGGAGACTCCAAAGGCACACTTAGCAGGGTTGAGCTTCATTTGATATGCCCTCAGAACCTCGAAGGCTTCGGCCAGGTCGGAGAGATGCGACTTAGACTGCTTGCTCTTGACAAGCATGTCGTCCACATACACTTCCATATTCCGGCCGATTTGCTTGGCGAACATTTTGTTCACCATTCTCTGGTAGGTTACTCCTGCGTTCTTTAACCCGAAGGGCATGACCTTGTAGCAGTACAGACCTTGGTCTGTTATGAAAGCGGTATGACCCTCATCTGGGACATGCATCTTGATTTGGTTGTACCCAGAGTAGGCGTCCATGAAGGTGAGCAGTTCGTGCCCGGCTGTGGCGTCCACGAGCTGATCAATCCACGACAGTGGGAAGCAATCTTTCGAACATGCCTTATTTAAGTTCGTAAAATCTACGCACATTCTCCACTTTCCGTTAGATTTTTTAACTAATACAACATTGGACAGCCACTCGGGATACGAAATTTCTCTTATGTATTCAGCTTTCAAAAGTTTGTTGACTTCCTCAACAATTACATCACTCCTCTCCTTGTTTATAGGTCTTCTCTTTTGTTTCACAGGTCGGAATGATGGATCTATGCTGAGGCGATGCGTCATAATTCGGGGTTCAATGCCAGGCATGTCCTCATGGGACCACGCAAAGACGTCCGAGTTGGATCTGAGGAAGTGGATTAGCTCCTCTCTGTCGGTGGCCCCCAGCTTGGTTCCTATGCTTACCTGCTTCTCGGGACTAAGCAGAGGAACAAGCTCGAGCTCCTCAGTGGGTGCGGCAAACTCCTTCCTCGGCAGGTCGGCCTCGAGCTCGAGCGTCCCATCCCTGAGAGTCTCGAGGGCGCAGACCGATGAGCCTTTGAGTGCGGCGGCATAGCATTCCCTCGAAGCGGTCTGTTCTCCTCGGACCGTGCCCACGCCATTGGGGGTGGAATACTTCAAAACTTGATGAAGCGTTGAGGGAATGGCCCGAATGAGTGGATGATGGGTCTCCCAAAGATGGCGTTATAGGCCGATCTACCGTCAACTACCACGAACTTGGCCATTTGAGTGACCCGAGTTTGGTCCTGACCCAACGTGACCGGCAAGTCGATGCAACCCTCTGGGATGACCGATTCTCCAGAGAACCCAACCAGCGGCGTCGGGCTTCTCTTCAATTGCGACCTCGTCCAGCCCAAGGCGAGGTAGGTCGGTAAGGACAGGATGTTAGCGGATGCGCCCCCGTCTACCAGCACTCTCCTGACCACCACATGATCAATCAAGGGAGCAATCACAAGGGCATTATTGTGGGGCAGGTGGACCTCCTCCAAGTCTGCACCGTCGAAGGTGATTGGGCAGGTCGGCCCCTGCTCCCTGATGATGCACACCTCGTGCCTGGCTGCACGCGCTAACTCCTTTCTTTTATGTCCGGATTGACCCCCGCTTGATGACCGCAGGTCGGTCGGTGCGCCGGGGTGGCGTCCTTGAACGCTTTCGCTCTTCCTTTTTCTCGGCCGAGCTGGTCCTGGGCTTTCCCACAAACTTCTTGAAGTAGCCGTCTTGAATTAGATCCTCAATTTGGCGCTTCAACTCCCAGCAGTCCGACGTGTTGTGGCCGTGCTCCCGATGGAAGCGGCAATACTTGTCCTTGCTGCGCCTCTCCGGGGCTCCCCGAAGTTTCTCCGGACGCTTGAGTAGTTTTTCCATTCCAGAATCCTCGATGTTCGTTAGGATCTCGGAAATTGGAATCGTGGTTGGGGTGAAGCGCTCGTAAGGTCGGCTCCTGGTAGGTCCGTTCTCCGCCCTTCGATACTCAGCTCGGCCGCTGGAAAAGGATCCCTTGTCCTTGGACTTGGGATCTGCCCTTTCATCTTTTCCACTTCTGCCCCGGCCGATCTTTCGTTCAGGTCGCCCGGTTTTGGTTCGGAGGAGCTCCTGTCCATCGATGACTTTCTTCGCCTTCTGGAGCACCTCGGCGAAGTTGGCCGGGGCCTCCTCTCCAAGTTTCACCGTGAGGGCTTCGTCGGCTAGACCGTTGAGGAAATAGCACATGGCCGAGTCATCGGAGCAGTGTGCAACCTTCAACTGCTCCTCCTGGAATCTGGTGACATACTCCCGCAGCGTCTCACCCTTCTTCTGCCTGATGGTGGCGAGATGGGTCGCTGTCTTTTTGTCATAGTGCCGAGAAGAGAACTGGGCGAGGAACTCCCTTCTCAGCTGAGAGTAGGTCGAGATCGACCTGGCTGGCAGTCTCCGGTACCACAATCGCGCGCTGCCAGTAAGCGCGATCTGAAAGGTGCGGCATTTGATTGCGTCTGATGCCGCTTGGAAGTCCATGAGGCCTTCAAAGACCTCAACATAGTCCTTGGGGTCCTTCGTCCCGTCATAAGTCTTCATGGTAGGAGCTTTGAACTTCGGAGGGATTGGTGCTTCCAAAACGTCCGAGGTGAAAGGTGATTCTCCCAAGTCGCCATCGTTCAGTGAATCATCTTTCTGCTCACATTTGGCCTTTAAGGCCTCCACCTGAGCATCGAGCTCCCCCCTCAGCTGGTCGAACTCCTCCCTTGTGATTATCCCTGCGGGATTGTGAGAGGATTCAACCTGCTGGTTGGAGCTCCTGTGGGAGCGGGATGGTGATTGCCCTTTTCGGAGAGACGAGCCTCGCTTTCTGTTGAGATGCTCACGGAGGTCTCCCCTCTGGCGAGTGTACCCCTCCCTCTCGTTGTCTTCGGGACGTTCTTCCTCGGCTGGGCCGAGGTGGGAACCCCTTTGCTCGCTTACGTCCATGCGCGTCACTCGATTTTCAGATCGGGACCCTGCGCCTGCAGCTAGCACCATTTCGTTATACATTGCCTCCATGGAGCGCATTTGTGTGCGCATTGCCTCCATCTCTCTCTGGAGCGCATCAAAGTTCTCGCTTGTTGGAGCCGGGGTTGGGCCCCGGGCGCCCTTCTTAGAGGTCTCACCTCGGCCACGGGTGGCCTTGGACGTCCTCGGGTGCGCAGGCGGTAGGGTAGGCGCGGTGATCCGTGCCGACCTGCGGAGGGGTTCCGTTGCTAGGCCGTCGTGACCTTGCCCCTCTACCGCCGCTGCTCCGACCTCCCTCTGGTGGGCATCGCTGGCAGCTAGAGTCCTTCGATCTGTCGTATTGGTCGAATTCGCTGGTTGAACCATGTTCGCTCGCGTGTTGGTTTAAAGGAATTGGGATGACTTAGATTGTCAGTGTCCCCACAGACGGCGCCAAATGTTTATGCAAAGATGTGCACAACAGTGTGTTCCTGATTGTAGCTCGAACTCGGCCTCCGGACCGACCTGAACACTTGGGCGGACCTGCAGAAAAAGGTGAGCACTCCGACGATCAAGTCAGTATAGGTCGGATTCCAAGTTTAGTTGAAGCCAGAAATCATCGTACCTGATCGGGGAGTGAGGTCCTCTACTTATGGGTGGTGGTCCCGCTAATCTCGCGACGGTTACATTCGATAATCTCGGGACCGACGGTTACGCCCGATAATCACGCCGCAGACAGGTGCTCACATCGGCCCTTGCCGAGCTCCCCGGTAGGTCAGACCTGGGCCAGGTTCACCTCGGCCCTCATACTTAGCATTCCTCGGCGTTGGTGGCGGCCATCTCGGCTATCCGAGCTGGGCATGACTCATGAGCCATCTTGGAGCACCAATAGGGGTCCTCCACGTGTCCAGGTTATTCCCTTCCCCAAACAAAGTCCTTTAATGTTTTGAACAATTCAAATTCCTTCCAACAATTAATATCCTTAATTACCCTTTACGAGCTAGCAAGGGGACCTAATGTACCTATAAATTAGAAGCTCCAACGTTACGAGATTAATTGGTTAAACTCATTAACCAACTTAATCAACATACGTTAACTACGAGTTACTCCATTAAAAAGCCGTAGCTGAACTCTTCTCAGTATAGAATATTTCTGTGTCCAAGGATATCGACCATTAACAGCAAGTTAATCCTTCATGAGTGTTCATAACCACAAATGGGTCAAATTACCGTTTTACCCCTGTGTTAGATCTTGTACCTTAAGTACCGTTGATCCTCTAATGAACAACCCGATTATGGTCCAACCAATAACCGGAAGTCCTTCTCGGGCCAGTGAGAGGGTGGGGCCCATTGTTCAAGTCCCGGAGTCAGAACTAAAGGGAACACTCATCTACTCCCCTAAAGTCGGGGAGAGTGAATTTTATCTTGTGTAGTTATGTTTCTAGCTCCCTACTTGGTCTCACCTCCAAAATGGTGGGAATGTTGAGTCGGCGACTCAGGGCACTCTCACCCCATACAGATCAAGAACGAGCCCTTACGGGCAGGAATCCATAACTCGCTCAAGATTGAGAATGAGTTGTCTGGTCATCCTATGAAATAGCAATCTGTTAATCAACGGCGTTACATCTAAAGATTGACTATCTCCTAGTCCGGTCTAGTACAAACTAATTGTATAGGATACCCCCACCTGCATGTCTCCACACGAATGACCTGGATCGGGTCGCCTGTAACATTTACAAAGTGGGCTGTATCCATAGTATTGTCAGGATAAGGCTCAGTTTTATCCACATACTATAAACCCTTTAGGTTATTATCGGGACATTATCTAGTTGTATATCGAGGGTATATCAAATATATACCCAGTATATATACTATCCCGGTTACATGGCAACTACCTTAGATGTTTAGTTTATTGGATTTAGACAATGTATTGCTATGAATTTAACAACAAATTGATTGAATAAAACTTTATTGAATATAAATTTGTTTTTACATGTAACGCCACCAAATTTCAAACACTCAAATGGGGCACGTTACTAAAACCTTCTATTCAGCTCAACATTAACAAAATAAAATAACTACATTTTGCTCAACATTTTCATAAAAGAAACTTTTATCAACTCTAAAAGTTCCAATACCCCATGCAAAATAACTAAACATATCTAGAATTCTCAAAAGAATAACAAACTGATATCTCAAAACATCCTTTAAACATAAAACTTAAACAAATCAACCTGCTAAAAAGAAACAACTCCAACTATCCTATTTGGAATAAAATAACGCAGCATTATATGGTCCTTCTAGTCAAGTCTTCTCCTTGCCATCACCATTCCTGTGAGGGACCTTGTACCTACAAAATTTTGGGGGAAAAGGGAGGGAGTGAGTACAAAGACTAGTACTCAGTAAGCAGCCCTTACCTGAAGAGTCACACACAAACAGAATGCTTACACATCAACAAAATGTCATGCTTTAAATAAATAAATAAATAAAATATTTTTTACATAAGCTTGACTAAACATGCATTTCTACATGCCCAAAACCCAATCCTCATATCACGACTCACTCATTCTCTCTCATATTCCTCTAAGACTTACTCTTTCAAGTCCCACCGACCCTTGGCCATCTATTCAGAGCCTCAACACTTCTCTACGACATTTGGCGTTCGATCCTTGACCTTTGGATCTAAGGCCTCGAACTGTTGCATCGACCCTTGACCATCTATTTAAGGCCTCGATGACTTTGCAACATATTGGTCCTTGTCCTTTCCCCTCAAGGCCCTAATACTTACCTTCTCTCTAAGATTCATCGCATCGACCCCCGACCATTTATTCGAAGCTTCGACACTCATCTTTGTCCAGAGTTGACATATCGATCCTCGACCTTTGTACTCGGAGCCTTGATACCCAACCAGTGAGGTATCAACCATCTGGCCCTGATACTCATCCATTCACTTCATAACCGAACCAAACTCTCACCAAAGTTATCCAAAATTATTCCAGTATGCTTTCATAACTACAATTAAGCATTGAATCCAACAACACAAAACTAATCAATCATGTCCAATCAGAACCAACATGATTTCATCCAAAATACTCATAATCACTAACATTCACAAAGAGATAACCAACATACATATTGTTGGATAATAGGACACACAGAACACACCCAAACAATTCATGCATATTCAAACAACAAGCATCCCCACAAGTAAGAACTACTTACAAACGAATGTCCTAAAGCTCCTAAACTTGTCAAAGTGTTCCTACTAACTCACACTAAAACAAGTTGGGTTAGGAATGGGTAGACGCTGAGGAGGTTTGAGCTCCCAAATTCGAGTTCGAATGGCCTTAGGCTTGCTGTTCCCATGTCAAAAACGATGGGTATGCCGGTTTGGGTCCCATTAAGGGTGAGTCAATGCCAAACCAAAGCCAAAAAGGGTGGGTATCATGAATCAAGCTTCGTATAGGAGTAGGTAAGCGTCAAAACTTGCCGAAATCCTATTGAAGTGCTGATGGCCATAGGCTGCTGTAGAACTCGTCGGAAAACAAACCGAAGTCAGGGTTTGCTGCGTGCCGCTGCTGCTATCCAACACACTGTCGCAGCCGTTCGTGGTGGCAGTAGCTGCATGGAGTGCCGCAGATGTCGCCAAAGCTGTAGAACACATCGCGCAACCGCTAAAGTTCAAAGAAACGCCACCGTTGTTGTCAGGAAACCACGCGTAAATCTGGAACCGTAGGGATGCAACGTTGCTACCGTGTCCGCTGCTCGTGGCTATGTCTTGTTGTCGGAGGAGGGGTAGGGGATGCCAAAAAAATAGGGGGGGGGGGGCTGGCGGCTAGGGAGTGGGTTAAGGAAGAAGAGGATGATGGTGAGTTAAAGTTTTCTTTTGTTTGATTTTATTTCTCTTTTCTTCTTCCAAAAATAATATAACAAAATAATGCTTAAAGCCATATAAATAAGGAGGATTTTCTCAATCCATTTTAAAAAAGAAAACTCACTTTTAAAAAGGATTTGAAAATTTATTTAAGAGATTAACTTATATTTAAAACCCGATAATAGAGTCCAAAAGGGAAAATTAAATTTCCAAAACCTTGAATTAATATTTAAATAAAATCTCTTTCCAAAATTCAAAAACTTAATTTATCTTACTTAACGAAATTAAACTTAATTCTAATTTACTCAAAATTAGAACTCCAAATTAGAAAATCCAAGGATTTAAATTATTAGCTTAGGGAAAATCCAAAGGCAAAATTTAAATCTTAAAATAAAATATTCTGAAAAACTCGAGACGTTATGTTACATAAATACAAACTACGAGTTTAGGGCAACACACCCAACAATCTAATCAATCAATAATTTTTTTAGAAGAGATAATATATTGAATATTGAAACTATGCATCCATTCAAAATTAATAAGGCACCCATTCATCCAAAAAGCTAAATGATGTATTTTTATTTAAGAAGATTCATGTATAAATGTGAAGGGGCGTTGGCTGATTTTGATTAATTTGACCAAGAGTTGTATCTTTTCAATTAATATAAATAGTGATGTATACTTTTCCATCAAAGACAACATTTGATGAATGAAATTTCAGATTAAGTTTAGTCTCCCTCAAGTTTTATGCTTTCTTTGTATTCTTGGGTTTAGAATGCACGTTTTAGAACTTTCAATCTAGTTTCATGAATTAGGCTGTAGATAGATCGAGATCTTGAAAATAGGAACACGTTTTCATTATTTCTTCTTGCTAAGGAAAGATTTGTTTAACTTTCTTGGAGTTGATTAATCATATAGTTATTGGGATTATTATTATTACTGTTGTAGGGGTTCACCTTAAATAATGGAAGTCTCAAGCATAATTGAGGTAGTCGTTTATCAATAAGAACTTTTTTAAATGACTACATTAAAAAAGTCCTATCAAACAAAAAATAATAATAAATATTATTTAGTTACACAATTTAAACCACGAAAGTATCTTATAAAAATATGAAAGGTTATATGTCTCATTATTCCTCTCCTACAACTACATCAATACAACTACATCAATGCTATTCTCATTCTTTAATTGGTGGGTTCGACACATTTTTAATAAGTCCTTTACAAAGTTTACCATTTCATGGATAAATTTGTTAAAATACAATTTATTATTATTAAATATTATAACAAAAACAATTTAATAATACTTTAATGATTATTGTTCTAATAAAAATTATATTATTTTTTATTTGATGTAATTTAATTATAATAATTTATCAATTGTTAATATTAAATAAATTCCTAAAGTAAAAAATATTCACAACCATTAAAATAGTAATAAAATAAATTAATGTTTATTATTGTTTTAATTTAAAAATAATATCAGCACACAATTAACCTGTTCTATAATAAAACCAAAATATTAAAAATATCCTTTGTTCTGATTGGTCCATTTTGAATAACGCGGATCGGTATACAGTCCATCCACACCCGTTGATTGAACCGTATCGTACGGTCGAACGAGCACCCATTTCTGAATCCGCCTCCATCCCCAAATGCCCGTAGTTTATACCGCTCTATATAATCATTCCCGCAACACCAAACCTTGACATTGTTATATCCAGGGAGCCCCCGATATTTCTCTAATCCCTGCAACTGAACTGCAACTGCGTTTGATTTTCCGGCGACGGGGTCAAATTCCGATGGAGACCGGCGGGAAGTTGAAGAAGGGAGCAGGAGGGAGAAAGGGCGGCGGCCCGAAGAAGAAGCCGGTTTCACGTTCCGTCAAGGCCGGCCTCCAGTTTCCTGTCGGTAGGATCGGTCGATACTTGAAGAATGGGAGGTATGCTCGACGTGTCGGAACCGGAGCTCCGGTATACTTGGCCGCCGTTCTCGAGTATCTCGCCGCCGAGGTACCTGCTATCCCTCTCTTTTCCCTTTCACTGTTCTTGCTCTCTCA
Organism: Momordica charantia; assembly: GCF_013281855.1. Lineage (NCBI taxonomy): Eukaryota > Viridiplantae > Streptophyta > Magnoliopsida > Cucurbitales > Cucurbitaceae > Momordica > Momordica charantia. The sequence continues at coordinate 9,158,466 of NW_028275161.1, read as the reverse complement.
GATCTGTGTTTCTGTTTGATGTGGATTAGGCTTATGTTTGCTACTTAGGGCTTCGGGTTTTATTTATGAACTAGGCTTTTTAAACTCCTTAATTGGCTCTTTGTTTCCCGGTAAACAATTAGGAAAATTTTAAAAGAACTGAATTTTCAAGTTCAAGTTAAAGATCTTGTCAAATTGAGTCGCAGTTGTTCAATTTCACTATTCGATGTGATTACTGTAGTCTGGAGAACTCAAATATTGTTTGGGCTGTTAAATTCAACTCAATTCCATTGTTGGATTGACCGAGCATGATCGAAATCCTAGGGTTCGTGGGGGAAGGTTTTTCTTCCATTCTTAGCAATCTCAGCAGCTTATTTCTTGGGAAGTCAACTGAAATTTCAATTTCGAAACTCTTTTCCCCTGCAAAATCCTCTGCGGATTCCATCTCCTTTTTCTCTAATGTTTGACAAACGGGGGGAAATTAGGTGCTGGAGTTGGCTGGAAATGCAGCCCGAGACAACAAGAAGAACAGGATAATTCCTCGGCATGTATTGCTGGCCATAAGGAACGATGAGGAGCTTGGGAAATTGCTTGCTGGTGTAACGATTGCGCATGGTGGTGTTCTTCCAAACATTAATCCAGTGCTGTTGCCCAAGAAAAGTGAGAAGGCAGTCACGAAAGAACCAAAATCCCCATCAAAGGTCACCAAGGCAACAAAATCCCCGAAGAAGGCTTAGATTTCCTCTCAAAAAACTTGACTTGTTCGTCCCCCATTTGTATGTACTTTGGCTTTTAGGATCATCTTCTGTGTTGTTTATCAATGTAAGCTCAGAATTGATGAAATTCTAGACTCTGTATTCCTCCCACCATCTTAATGATAAAACTCTGTACTGGTTATGATTGTCTCACCCATCAATTCTGTTCTTCATTCTGCAAGTCTCTGTTTAGTTAATGGAGTTTTCAGCTGAAAGATGAGGAATATCTAATCATCTGAGGTCTTTGGATTCCTAATGCCAATCTTTCCATAAAAGTTTGAGTAGCAATATTAAATGTTTTTGGGATAAATTCAATTTTTCTTTTCATATTAAAGATGAGGAATTTCTTATTTTGAACTCCCAACTCCCATTTCTTATTTAGAGAAAGGGCAATGCTTAAGATATTTTTTAATAATTTGGCTAAATATAACACCTGATTCTAATCTTTTCGGTTTTTCCTAAATTGGTCTTCATTTAAACTTTTAAATTGATGCACCACTGTTTTATTAATATGTTTGGACATTTGTTCATATCCATCGGGAAAAAGATTTTGTTGATGGGTGAGTTGAGTTATATATGTCAAGAAGTATTCGAGTATTATATAAGTATGTTCAAATTTGTTTATAAAACATTTTTGTAAAATGATAAGGATTTGAAGTTCAAAAAAAAAAAAAAAAAAGTTGACAAGGACTTGTTTTAGTCTATAATATTTGAGTGCTTTTTCAATTTAGTATCTAATTGTTTATAAAGTTTCAATTTAGTTAGTGATGTCTTTAACATATTTCAATTATGCCTTTAGGTACTTGGGAGTACTGAAAAAAATTAGAGGAAATTACTACTTGAAGAGAATTTTTAATTATTCTTTCAATATTTCTAAAAAATTTGGTAGAAATTTTGACTTACAAAATTTGGGTGGTTTAATTTCACTTTCAAACTCACTTATGTCATGTCCTTTTCAAACTCACTTAGTATTATGTCATGTCTCTTCTTTATGAGATGGAGTTGATTGAAAATAAAGAAATTTAGTTTCCACCATTACTTTAAGCTAAAGTAATTATACATTTAATTTTGTGTTTAGAAGCATTTGTTTGAGGTCAAGTTAGGTTACCTTTTTATCATTGTTATTGAGGCTTGATGATTTCTTTACCTAATGTAGGTTGGAAGAGAAGAAATTTAGTGTTCCTATCCTATGCAAGAATGAGAGAGAAACTTTTTAGATAGGTGAGTTCATCCGATGGGTCTACCAATGTAGATTTAGGGATCACTTGTTTAGGCAACTCTAGATTCTAGATGCGCAACTCTAGATTCTAGTTGTGCAATTGAGGATATGTTTGGTAATGTTTTAGTTTTTAACATTTTTAAGAAATCCCCCCCGAACACAGCTTACAACTTTCATCGTACTGTGCTCTCCAAAGAGCAACTCTTCTCAAAATCTCAAAAGGTACTGAGTTGGAATCCCATTCTAACTAAGGATTCTTGTGGTTCCGGAGGATCCAGCTACAGGAGAACCAGGAACGGAGAGCTTTCCCCTTTTCCGCCCGCCTCTTTGGTCTTAAGAATGCTGGTTTTAAGAATGAGTGATTGCCCTTCTCCGACCCTAAATCTAAGTATTTTACAACTAATTTTGTTTCTTGTTTCTTATTTTTTGGGAACATTCAGCTCACAATTATATAGAAATTTAGGAAACAATTAAAACAAGTTTCTCATTTTTTGTTTCTATTTTCAATTTGTTTCACAACATAAATAAAAAGATTGTTTTATCATACTTGAATTTTTGGAGGTTGGAACCATGTAACTAAACGAAGAAACAAGAACATTATCAAATGAACCCCGAGGGTTGTGCAACTAGCTTGAAAAGGTTGAGAATTCTCAAGTAGCTTGAGACGAAACTTGTCCTTAAAGGGACTGCAAAAAAATTTACATGTTCTTTGAGTGTGTATGTTTGTTGTTAATGCTTCAAAACTTGGGAATATTGGTAGGCGACAGCCAAGTACCTGTATGTGTTTGTGAAATGTCCTTTTATGCGTTAGAATTTGTACGAGGGTAGAACTAGTTTATGGAGATGCTTTTGCATACTTCAATATCGAAAATGAGCTTGCGAAAATGAGCTTATTTTTATTTATATTAGCAGTGGAACAATCATTGCTGTGACAATTTATGGGGTTAGACAATCACATTCATTGTCTAGGGCACGTACCTTCTTAGTCTACATTGATTTACTTCAGAATGAGTGTTGTAAACTAAACTACAACAAGATAAGCTCTTTCATCAAGCTAGGTTGATATGAACCAAGGAGCTACCGTTGTTATGCCTCATGGACCGATTACAAGATCGAGAGCTAGGAAACTTCAACAAGCTTTGCTACTTCATGTCCAAGCGTTCTTGAACTCGACAAGAGAAATAAAGGAAGATGTGCAAGAAGTTAGAACTATGCACTTCAATTTGGTGCAAGTTATGCATTTTTAAGTGTTTTTATGGCAAGTTAAAGTCCACTTGGTCAAGGTCAAAGTCAACTCCATCAAGACAAGTCAAAGTCAACTCATTCAATTCAAAAACCAAGTCAAACACTCACATCCCTCATTATGGACGGGATTGCAATTATTTTGGTTGGCTTTCCATGTTCTTAACCTTTTCATTTGCTTGTCTTTTCATTTCTCGTAAGTTATGTCTTTTCATTTACAAGTCTTTTCATTACTTGTAAGTTACAAGTCTTTTCATTTGCTTAAGACTTTTCATATGGCTTGCTAGGATGGCTATATATAGCCTTGAGATGTCTTGTTGTAACACAATTGGAAGTTGAATGAAAAGTGAGTTTTCTCATTAGCTTGGTTGAGAGATTTATCTCCCATTTCTTGTGTCTTTAGAATTTGCATGTTAGGATCATTCAAGCGGTGTTGATCATACCTCTTGTGGAGTGATTTGAATCACGAGTTTAGAAACAAGTTTTCTCTACTCTTGATATTGATCATCAAGGTAATCCGTTCTAAAACTTTTCCTTGGGTTGATTCCATACTTGTTTTCGGGGTTTTTGGGATTGAGTTCTATGAGTCTTGTTCGTTAGCAAGGTTCTTAGATCCAACTCTCAAGGGTTTCTTAACATAGGTGCGCTCATTTGAAGTATGACCTACCTACTTAGCAAATATGACCTATCTATGTAGAAGAGTACAAGTCTTCCTATAACGTTCAAGGCTCAGGATTCGGAGTAGGATTTAGAATATGGATTTGGCACCTAATTGTTCTAGCATTTATTGCATTCCCTGCAACTTAGTTGCATCATTGTCTTTATTTGAGCTACTTAGGAATGCTTTCTATCGATGCATTTTTACATCTCATAGCTTCGGCGTGAGCTATTATGCACTCTTTTAAGGGTGGCTTCCTACCGATTCATTTTTACATCCCATAGCTTTGGTAGATCGCTTGGTTGCATTCATCTTTGGTGTAAGAGTGCTCAATTAGTGAGCTATTACGCATTCTTTAAAGGGTGGCTGCTTTTAAGCAAACTTCCTGGCTGTCTTTGCACTCTTATCTCCTTTATCTCTTTTATCACCGAGTGGTCATTTGGGGGCCTTAGCAAGTGATTTAGGCTATTTCCCTCTTGCGGTAGAAAATGCTATAGGAGGTCACCCAATTCAAGATTGCTTCAAGTTAAGCATGTTTAACTTTGGAGTTCTTATGATTGAGCTATGGAAAAGAAAAGTGCAGTTTGTTAGTGTAAGTAGTGACTATTAATTATTTTAAGCATTTTTTAACCATGTTTCTGTGATCTCAAGATTCCTCTCATTTAAATATGGTATCAGTTCATTCATATACCCCTATCTACTTGGGTATCACACTTTCTCAATAAGTCTTCTAGTGAGGTTTTCTTGCTCAAGTGAGTAGGTCTTTCTTAGATTGTTAGCTTAGCCTCTTTTAGTAGGACTTTCCTAGGTTGCCCCATCTTGGTTGTTTGGCTCTACCTACTTATCGCAGATGGGTTAGTATTTCACATGACCTACTAATAGTTATCCTATGACTTTTTTTTTTGTACCTTATCAAATAATTTAGGGGTGTTTGGTTTGCAGGTTTGTTAAACCTAAGTTTATGAATTGTTAAGTCTGTGTTTGGTTGTGAAGAAAATAAGTTTGTTAAATCTGAGTTTGTAAAGCATGTGTTTAGTTGGGTAGAAATTAGGATGGTTAAGTGTGGGTTTGTTAAACTTGATGTTATTTTGTTAAACTTTGGATGTTATTTTGTTAAAGTTAAGTTTATTAAAACTGTGTTTATTAATTGATTTAGAATTTATAATAAATATTTTTTTTGTTTAATTAATTTTTTTGTTTTTTTGAAATATGTGAGTTTTCAAGTCAGTTTACGTACACTTCGACTAATCTCACAGTCTAACCTTACAACGTTTGTATAAGTGCTCTATTCTCATATTAAAAGCCCTTATTTATCTCAAAAAGAAAAAAGCCCTTCTATTTAACTAATTGAAGCAACTAACTTCCTTGATAATAATATTTACATATTGCCAACATGAGCATAGTTTGGTAGTAATTGACATGTATTTACATATAGTCAACATGAGCATAGTTTAGTAGTAATTGACATGTATTTACATATAGCTAACATGAGCATAGTTTAGTAGTAATTGACATGTACTCCTTTCGAGAACGGAGGTTCGATCTCCTCATATCTCCAAGTTATACTAAAATATATATATACAGACATACATACATACATATGTTTTCTCCATCTTATTTATTTGTAAAACTTTGGCTTATTAAACTGCTCGCATTTAGATAGTTAGACAACATTGAATAACAATTTTGTTTTTAGTTTTAATTTTTAAAATTTATGCTTGGTTTCTTACAATTTCTTTGATAAAAATTTCATAATTTTTATAAATTTATTTGGACTGTTTGTCGATCTTTAAAAATAAAAGCAAATTTTTCAAAAATATTTTTTTAGTTTTCAAAAATAATTTAGATTTGTAAAATGCTTTAAAAAAGTGAATTAATGACAAATCATAGAAATAGATTTATGGAAGGCGTGTTTTTAAGTTTAATTTTAGAAATAAAAATAAAGAGAAAAATGTTAAATTTCAAATTTATATCTAAATCTAAATTCGTCCAACTATAATAATAATAATAATAATAATAATAATAATAATAATAATAATAATAATAATAATAACAACAACAACAAAATTATCTCGAATGGGCTAAATAATAAATAATATTTGATAAATATCTATTATTTTGATTATTTATAAATTTAGATTTAGTTGTTTGAATTGTAATTTATTGTCTTCAAATTATCCTCAATTAATGTTCACAAGTTTTTTGAAGAAATTATATTTAGTGGACTTGAATTTTTATATTATATGTGCAGTGGAATTAATCTTTAATCTTTATTCTTTGATTCTTTTTGTTGGATTCAATGTGAAGATTGAGATGCTTATTTTTTTATTTTAATTTAGATTGAAGTTCTATGTTATTCTAAAGTCTTCCAGTCAAAGTCTTCGTGTTGGTCTTCGAAACTTCAAGTGTTTAAGAGTTTTCAATTTAATGTGAATTCTCTCAATTTTGAACATTTGAAAATGGGGGAGACTTCTCTAATTATAGAGGTTTTCACTTCCTTAACTAACTTTGGGCTAATGTTGTTTTAGATCAAACCAATGGGTCTTGAGTTCAATTTAACTTCAAAAGGTTTGAGCTCGGGGTAATTTCAAAAGGTTTGAGCTTGAGGTAATTTTAGACCCAATCCATGAATTTGGGATCTATTTGGGTTACGAGCCCAATTTAATTAAAAAAATTTGGGTTTTGGACTCAGTTTATGGATTTTGACTTATTTAAATATCAATTCACCATAATGGTTTTATGATAATTCGATAACAATAGATATAGCAATTTAAAATAAGTCATTTCAAAATGGGCAAACAACTTTCAGTTTTGAAAAATACTGAAAAATAGCCAACGTAAAAGTTGGAAAATCTCTACTATTTTTTTATGTATGAAATTACCCTTCATGATTTTTAAATAAATATATTATTTATCTTTTTTTATAGGAGAATCATATTTATATTTTTTTCTAATGAGTCATTCAAATATTGTGAGAATCTTACTTGTATTTTTTAATTCAAATATTTTTTTGAGAGAATTTTACTAATAAATCTAAAAGGAAAAAATATTAATTAAATTAAAATCTAAAACAAAATTTAAACAAAAAAATCATTTTATAAATAGAAATACCAAAATTTAAACAAGAAAATCATTTTAGAAATGGAAATACCAAATATGAATAAATACAGTAACAAATATGGTGAACAAATGAATAAATACGGTGAACAAATGAACATATATGATGAACAAATGAACAAATACGATGAATAGATGAACAAATACATAAACTTTAAACTGAACATATACTATGATAAATAAGGTGAACACATAATGTTTATTTTACTGACACAATTAATACAAAAATATAAAAAAATTCTACCTCAAAAAGGTACCGTAGAAACTCATATCGTTACCCTCTGCCACTTCCCATCCAATTTGTCACTCACCTTGTTGCTCCATCGTTGTATCCCTTGCTCCTTGCTCAATTTCAATTACTCCCCGCCCCACCTACAATTATGTCACCTGCCTTCTTGCTCAACCGTTGTCTCCCTTGCTCAATTCCACCCATCCATTCTCATTGTCTCCCTCATAATACCCCTTGATTGTGTCCCACTTTGTGTGCTGTCATCGCTGAGTTATGTTATGTTATATTCAAATATATATTGAAAAAGTGAGATAGATGGTTTCTAAGAGAGAAAATGTAGGAAAAGAGAGATAATATAACCAGAAACAAATATGAGAATCTAAGAGAGAGAGTATTATTTTAATTTTGAGAATAATAACTAAATAGAAAGGGTAAGATGGTCAAAATCAAATTTGTAAAACACTTATAAAAATCGGAATGGACATTATTTATTAACAAAAACCATCTAGCCATTTTTCAAAACCAAGTGACTAATAGGGACACCTGCTATAAATTCTCATTTTGGGTTTCAGGCCAAAATATCATTTAATGGATTTGTAAAGACCTAATTTTGTATGACCCGATTCGACTAATTAAAACCAATTCAAATGGTCCAATGAAAGACAATTGGCATCATTTGGGAATTGTTATTTCTCTTTAATTTTAATTAAGGGATAATTTATATTTGCTCCCAAATTAAATTAAATATAGTTTTGTCAATAATGACTTGACTATTTCTGATTGGCCCAATATTTATAGTTTTGCAAATGTTATTTTTCGAAATTTTTATGCCAAACATAATTGTGGATGAATTTAAAAAATATTGTGCGAAAAAAATAGATAAATTTAAGTCATAATTTTGATAATTTTTTTAATCGTAGACCAAGATATTGTTGTAGGTCAATTGACAATAAACTTGCACAATTTAATATATGATATTTTCAATTTAACAATTGAAATTTAAATTATCTCTTTTTTTTTTCTACTTTGAACTTAATTTAAAGTAAGAATATGATTCAAATTCAAATTTGAGATGAATTTGAACATTTGGAATTTATCCAACTTTAAATTGAACGTTGGATTATGGTTTAAATTTGAATTTTGGATTAAATTCGAAAATATGAAATTTATCTAATTTAATTTAAAAGTCGGAATATAATTCAAATTCAAATGTGGGATGCATTTAAAAATTTTGAATTTTATCCAATTTTAAATTGACTGGTTGATTATGGTTCAAATTTAAATTTTGGAGCAAATTCGAAAATAAGAAATTTATCAAACCTAATTTAAAAGTCGAAATATAATTCAAATTCAAATTTGAGATGAATTTGAAAATTCGGAATTTATCCAATTTTAAAATCGAACGTTGGATTATGGTTTAAATTTGAAAATATGGAATTTATCCAACCTAATTCAAAAGTCAAAATATAATCTCGATTCAAATTTGGGATGAATTTGAATTGGATTTAAATTTAAAATCCAATCATATTTCAAATTTGAATTTGAATAAGAAATCATATTTGAATTGAGATTTGATTTGGATTAAATTTATATTCGAATTGAAATTTGGATTATTCTAGTTTCAACCCAACCATTAGTCTATAAATTGAGACACACTACAAGAATTTTAATTTTTTCCAACGCTATAAAACGTTGGGAAAAGACCAAAAAAAAGTTGGGAGTAGTTTTTCCCAACGATAAATATTCATCGGCAAAAACGTCGCCAGAAGTGCATTGGAGAAGCACATTGCAAAAAACGTTGGTAGAGTTGATTTTCCACCAACATTTCCTAAACGTCGGCAGATCTACCAACATTTTAAGGAAACGTTGGCAAATAGAAACTTCTGCCAACATTTCTGAAACGTTGGCAGAGTTGTCAAAATTCTGAAAAAGTTGGCAGATGTTGGAGAAGTTTTCATCTGCCAACGTTTTTCAAAATGTTGGCAAAAGTTTACATATGCCAACGTTTTTCAAAATGTTGGCAAAATTTTCCATCTGCCGACGTTTTTCAAAATGTTGGCAAAAGTTTACACCTGTCCACGTTTTTCAAAATGTTGGCAAAAATTTCCATCTGCCGACATTTTTCAAAATGTTGGCAGATCTACTATTCTGCCAACGTTTTCAAAAGCATTGGCAGATATACTATTATCCCAACGTTTTGAAGAGCGTCAGAAAATCTACTATTCTGTTAATGTTTTGAAAAACGTTGGCAAATTATTTTGCCAACGTTTCGAAAAACGTTGGCAAATCTAATATTTTGCCAAAATTTTGAAAACGTCGATATATTTAGAATTTTACCGACGTTTTTACCAAAAACATTGGCAATATTTATTTAATTTTTTTAAAAAAATAGGCTGATTTCAATCCCGACATACTTGAGAGATCTCATTTGAAGATCAAATACCAAAATATCAAACTAAAATATCATCTAAGTTCATGTGTTCCAAAGATTATTGAAATTACACGTTCAATATATTCCAAAAGCTACAAAAACCTAAGTAAATGCTTTATGCCTATTCAGACATAGGGAATGAGCTGCCTGAGGATTGACTCATGAAACTTTCGAATAAGTTTTTGATGTTATTGAACTCTCGTAGATTTTTGGCTAAACATTGTTCAGTCCAGCTTAAGCGATGTTCGGTATTGTCCAACCGTTCTTTAGTCTCCCTCAATTCATCTTTCATCGCATTTAGTTCCTCCATGACTCTTGGATCGTTGGATGAGCTTCCTCTTTTTGCTCCTGGTGCTAGGCCTAACCCCATGCTTAAGATGAATCCGGAACAAGGACTGAATACAGTCCGACAACAATCTGCTTCTGTTGGCAGATCGATCCCTTCTGGTACAGATGCACCCATCATGTCTTTTAATGCTTTTTGCACAAATGAGTCATGCACTGTGTAGCAATACTCTAATTTCATATAACCGTAATGTATAATTAACAAACTAAAACTTACATATGTTGTTTCGGCATAAGGCTTTACCCATCCTTTTTCAGGATTATATCTCGTCTCTTTAAACATTTGGATGAGACTGATCTCAACGCCAAGCTTGTCTTTCTACATTTCACATGAATTTCATCTGTCAGTGCAGAACATACAGTAATAATACGTGTAATTATCAATTACGCATAATTACCAATTCTTGTTGCATACGGTCGAATGTTTTAGACCCGGTCCGATGATTGTAAGTGACCTTTGACCTACTCCTTTTGTTTGTCTCTGATTTTTCCTTAATTATGAAAAAAACAATTGGCGATCAGCACACAATCTAACATGTTACTTAAAGTTGTAATATGGAAAAATGGGAGCGTACCTTCCATTCAGGAGTTTCCCATTTATCGCACAACTTGTACCAATCATCTAACTTCTCAATTCGTCGATGTGGCTTCCCACGAGCTACCTCTAGAGTTCCATTTTTTTTGTAGTAGGAATATAATTCTGCCCGATACTGCTTAAATGTCAATTGAATCTGCTTATAGACGAATTTCTTCATCTTTGCCTCTGAGATTGCATGAATCTCGTTCGGGATTCAAAACTCGAGTAAGCTTTGTTGGAGGCTTTATAATTCTGTAACACAAGTTGGGCAAAAACTTGGGCAAGTTTGTACCTGAGGTTTCATGCTCACTCCAACAATAGGTTATTGATATTAATTTTTGAAAAAAAAATAAAGAGATTTTGTTTTTAACGGGTTTGAATATTTTCAGAAAAAACAAAGAAGATTTGGAGATTTGAAAAGGTATGTCACAATTTTGGTTCTTGATGTTAATTTTTGAAAAAGAATGAAGAGTGATTTCAATTTGCGAGGTAGATGGAAATTTTCTTTTTTTTTTTATAAAAAATCGGGCAAATTTTGCCCGAGAAATATAGTAATAGCTAAAATTTGAGACCAAAACTCGCTCGAGTTTGGAGATAACTCGCCCGAGTTATGAAATTCACCTGAAATGATGGGTACACGGGCGAGTTTCCATTAGTGGAGCTGTTTTTAGGCCGAGATTAAAATGTAATATATATAATATTTGATTCCTTCTTTCAAAAATTCTCTATTGCTTGTTGGCTTCGATCGTGATTGTTTCAACCTTGAGTCCATGTTCAAAACCTATTTGTAGGTGTATTTAATTTTTATGCTATTTAGGAAAAAGGTTGAGGAACATTAATCAAGATTCGAACATGTGCTCTATGTATATTCATGAAAGTTTTATTCAATAAATTTGTTGTTGAATTCATAGCATTGCATTGTCCAAAATCCAATAAACTAAACATCGTTATAATATATATACTGGGTATATATTTGATATACTCCTGATATACGAGTGGATTACGTCCCATGAATAACCTAAAGGGTCTATAGTATATGAATAAGGCTGGGTACCTTATCCTGACAACACTATGGATACGACCTATTTTGTAAATGTTACATACGACTCGATCCAGGTCGTTCGTGTGGAGACATGCGAGTGGGGGTATCCTATACAATGAGTTTGTATAAGACCGGACTGTGAAATAGCCAATCTTTAGATGTAACGCCGTTGACTAACAAATTGCTATTTCATAGGATGACCAAACAACTCATTCTCAATCCTGAGTGAGTTATGGACTCCTGCCCGTGAGGGCTCGTCCTTTGATTTGTATGGGTAAGAGTGGCCCGAGTTGCCAACTCAATCTTCCTACCATTTTTGGGACGAGATCGAGTGAGGAGCTGGGAACATAACTTCACAAGATGGAATTCACTCCTCCCCGACTTTAGGGGAGTAGATGAGTGTTCTCTTAAATGCTGACTCCAGGACTTGAACAAAGGGCCCCACCCTCTCATTGGCCCGAGAGGGACTTCTAGTTATTGGTCGGATCATAACCGGGTTGTTCATTAGAGGAGCAGTGGTATTTAAGGAGTAAGATGTAACTCAGGGGTAAAACGGTAATTTGACCCAACTTGAGTTACGAGCACTCGTGAATGATTGACTTGTCATTAATGGTCATATATCCATGGACACGAAAATATTCTGCAGTGAGAAGAGTGCAACTGCGGATCTTTAGTGGAATGACCCGTAGTTAACGAATGTTGATTAACTCGGTCAATGAGTTTGACCGATTAATCTCGCATCATTGGAGCTTCTGATCTGTAGGTCCATTAGGTCCCCTTGCTAGCTCATAACGGGTAAAACGATGATCAAGTTTTTGGAAGAATTTGAATTGTTCAAATTACTTATGGGATTATATATATTATAATATATAGTTAATTCTAAATTAAAACTATATGTTATGAGAGAAATTATTTGAATGAGATTCAAATAAAATTAATATGAATAAGATTCATATTAAAACTATAGGTTAAAAATAATGTGCATAAGATGTACATTAGAACTATAGATTATACGAGAGAAATGCTATAGAATATGATTCTATTTATGTGATAAATAATTAAGTGTTAATTATTTGATATATATATATATATATATATATATATATAATTAGATTAATAATTAATTAATATGATTAATTAATTAATTATTAATTATTATATATATTATATATATTAATTATTAATATTAATATTAAACTCACCTGCAAAATTGCAGGGGAGTGAGCAGTTAAGTGATGTGGAGTAACTCCCCACGTCACTGTCTCTTTATTATCCCTTCCATTTTGCAGTTCTGCAAAATACAGAACAGGCATAACAAAGAAAGTACTCCCAAAACTCTCTCAAGCTTTCTCTCTCAAATTCTCCCTAAGATTCCAAACGGTGCTCCAACAAGCACGATCTCGAGACCCAAGAGGATAGCAAGGAAGATTCGGTGGTGGTGTTCAGGTGGAAATCGTTGAAGAAAAGTTCTTCAAATGTAAGTTTCCTCTGTATTTTCTTCTTTGCACTTTTATTTTGTTTTCTAAAAAATCATGAACGAAGATCCGCTTCTACTCCGGGATTCACATCCCATCAATTGGTACCAGAGACAGGTTGATGTTCTGATTTTTTGGGAGCAAAATCGGTGTTCATGGTGGGTGTTTTCCTATTTTCGAAATATGGGTTTGCGGGTTGTAAATTTCCCATTTTTTGGCATTTAGATAGCTTTTTCCTTCTTGATTTGATCATGTAAGGGCCCGGTGTTTTGGGCATTGAGTTTCGTGGCGTCGGATTGGGCAAAAATTTGCAGAAAAAAGTGAAGAAGACGAAGCAGACCGTGCAGGCAGCACCACAGTGCTGCACTGTAGCGCCGCGACGCTGCTGCTGCGGCTTTTTGCTGCAGCAGCACCGTGGCGCTGCCCTTAGGCGCAGAGGCGCTGTCCCGGGTGTTTTTCAGCGTCTTTCCGTGGCTCCAGTTCGCGGTTCAAGGGCGGTTACGGTCGTTTTCTTATTTTTTTTTGTATTATTTTGCTTTCTTAGGGTGCCAAAAACCATTCCAACTTTGCTATTTAATTATTTTATGCATTATGAATGTATATTTTAATTAAAAGCATATTGCATATTGTATGCCATATAGTTTTAAATCTCACCATAGGTTACATGCATAATATGTATGTTTGATATAGTATTTTTGTATCATCATGCATCATATAGTTATAAATGTTATAATGTATGAGTGCATGTTTTATTTTCATGAATAATATAATTGTTGTATTAATTAGATGAAAATAAAGTTGCATTGAGCATGACATTACTTTCATTAATATAATTGTTATATTGATGTATGTTTACAATGCATGATTATAATTTTAATTTCTTAAATTTTATAAGAGTTAAAAATGTGGTAGATACAAATTAAAATCTATAATAAAGAATTGCATGCAAACATAGGGTCTAAGCTAATTAATTTTAATGGGGTTTAAAATTAATAAGACCTTAGGTTATATCTTCTAATATGATTAGGGGGTAGTCTTTTATTTTATTTTAACTAGGTTTAAAATGAAATGATAAAAGACTGAATATAAAATATTGTCTATAAGGGAATCCTGTTTAAGGAAGTTTCTGTCTAGGTTGAGGTATTTAAGCTGACCGTAAGGGAACACCTCTACCTGGAAACCGACCTGGGGGTTGAATTAGTCAATATTTTATACACATACAATAATGTCGTTGGTTTATTAAAATGTTTAATTTACTAAAACATTAATGTACAACTACCAATATAATAGTTATATTGGGTTGACTAAAAATTCACTTAGTTAATTTCACTTGGCCGAGATTTATCTAAGTAATATACCCTAGTCTTAGAATACTAAGTGGGAGCAAAAGAGAATATGTAATATACAACGTATATATTTGATATACAAAGTATATATAACATACTTTTCTCTCTCTATCATGTTCTTTTTTATATTCACACTGTGAGTTCCATGCTCGGCCTCGTGTCGCCCTGGGCGCGGCCTGATACGAATCCATTTGTGACCAATTACATATATCAAATGAGCAATTATTACAAGAAAGGCAAGGAAAATTCAAGAGGCTTTCACACTGCACCTTCAAAAACTTGTTAATGCACAAGAACCAACAAAGAGTTTTGAGCCCGAATTTATTCATAATGTTACTTCAATGAGTCAAAAAGAGAATGGAGCAAAGATGACACGGGAAAAGTTGTCTATTTTGAGAGATGGCACGGAGGACAAAAAAAATGTGCAGATTCGTGAACAGGTGCCTTTGCAGATTGCACCTCTTTGGAGTTTGTGAAGTCAAAAGCTGTCAAACCATATCCAAATGTGAAGCGCCTCCTACAGCACATAGATAAGACCATTTGAAGCGTGACTATGTTTTCTGATCCGCATTTAAGTGTCTAGAATGATGTGCAATCAAATTTTAATTTGCATGTCTTATTTTCTTCAATTTGCATTAAGTAGTATTTTGAAAGACTGTTAGTGTTCCTATGTTGAACGACCCTTTGGCCTATTTAAGGGCTTGTAATCACCTTGTTTTTAGAGATTGAAACATATAGAAATTCAAGAACTTTTGTTCCTTAACACATTTGGTGTTGCTTCTTTCAAATCTTGCTTTAGGTTTGATGTTAAACCGATTCATTGGATTAGTCTCGATCAAGCTAATTCTGGAGTGAGTCGTCTTAGGATCTAGGAGTGACCATCATAGATTTTAAGTTCGATCTAAGAGTGATTCATCTTCTAACCATACTCTTGGTTGGAATCATTCGGTATGTTAGTCGTTTTTGTGAATGTTTGCAAGGATCCTAGAAGGACCTCTAGCTTTGTAAACCCGAGCAACCTTGGCGCTTATCATTTGGTATCAGAGCATTGGTCGACATCCTTTGGCCGGCTCTAGAGGTAAAATATCTTTACTTTGTCTAATTTTATATTCTGTCATTTTTTCTTTTTTCGAAAGTAGTTCTTACAAAGTGTAACCAGACATACTACAACTTGCCTTGAAATTCTTGTATTTTTGCTCTCGGATGATTAGCAAAAAAAAAAAAATAGAAGCAAAAGAGAGAAAAAAAAAAAACAGAAACAAAAGAAACAAAAATCAGTACTAAAAGGACGAAAACAGTAGCAAAGGAAAAAAAACATTCGAAGATCCGAGGCACATGAAAAGTTCTTTTCATTATGTTGTGTTTTGTTTAAATTATCAAGTTGTTCATCCTAAGATTGAGTTGCTGTAGCCTTAGTTTGTGAGAATTGATCATTGAATTAGTAATATCAAGCTTTAAGCAAGATTGCACCAAAATTTAAGCCAACCCTTACATCTTTGACCTAGTACCAAAAGCCTACCCTCGAGTGATAAACACGAGTGTCCTTGAGTGAAATCCTAGTGAGAGGAGTGGAAAGGTCCTTATTTTGTTATTTTATTTTTCTAACAAAATGTCACAGGGAGTACCGCAAGATCCTACTATGGCTATTCTTCAATCAATTCAAGGTATGGTGGAAATGATGAGGGAAGATAGGCAGGAAAGAAGGGTGCAACAACAAACAGAAGAACGAGTCTTACAGGAAGATGAAGGTATGTTTGACTTCGATGTACAAAAAGAACAAGTTGGGAGTAGAGGAAGAAATAACTTTGCCAACATTATGCAATCGAGGAGATGGGAAAGAGTAAATGAAAATAGAGATGGCGGAGCTAAACTCAAAATTCCACCGTTTAGTGGAACGGCGGACCCAGATGCTTACTTGCAATGGGAAAGGAAGATAGAACACGTGTTTGATTGCTATACATATAGTGAGAATAAGAAGATGAGACTTGTCATTGCCGAATTCATTAATCATGCTAATGAATGGTATCAACAATTCAAATCCGAGAAAAGAAGGAAAGAGGAGTTTCCAATAGAAACTTGGGAAGAACTCAAAGAAGCCATGAGAAAGAGGTATGCTCCCAAACATTATCGAAATGATTTGAAAACTAAATTTCAAGCTTTGAGGCAGGAAACAAAAAGTGTTGCTGAATATTATCAAAAGATGAAGATTTTAATGAAAAAGGCAAAGATCCGAGAAGAAAAAGAAGATACCATATCTAGATTTCTTGGAGGTTTGAATTTGGAAATTGCTCATCCTATTGATAGAAATCCATCACCTTACTTGGAAGATATGTATCACCATGCTATCAAAATTGAAGATCAATTGAGGAAAGAAAAGCTGCTGCATTCCAAACGGCATGAATCCATGCAACCAAAAGAGAAGTTTGGTGCTGTCAAACAAGTGGAGATCGAGAGCTTTAATACTAAAAAGAATCAAGCTCCACAGGAGGTAAGGGAGAAGACTAATTCTCTTAAATGTTGGAAGTGCAAAGGGTTTGGACACATGAGCAAAGAATGTGTCAATAAAGAAGTCATGGTGATAAGAAATGGTGTCATTGATTCAAATGATGCTTGTGAGAAATATGATGCAAAATTTGAGGAAGAGTCTAAAGCACATGTTGATGAATTTATTGAAAAAGATCTCAAAGATTCTGATTTTGATGAAAGTGAGTTGAAAGAAAAGAGAGAAAGAGAGGAGTTAAGAGAAAGGAATACAAAGGAGAAAGAAGAGGAAAAGAGCATGATCCAATCCATTTGTCCATATAAGCCAAATCTTATAGCATTGTTGCATAACGACCCTTACTATCAAGCTCACATATTTTATCCTAGTCTTTCTACTTTTCTAAGATTTTTGCAGGAAGTTCCAACTTTTCAATTCAAGCATGGTCGAATACAAGTAACAAAGGAAGCTATAAAGGAGCCAACGAGAGTTATCCTATCATCTTATCATGATCTTGAGATTGTCTTACAAGGTAAGTATAAAATACATCTTGATTGTGAAGATACTAACTTGCTTCCTTATTGTGTAGGTAACCATGGACATAAGAAACCTAAGGTGAAAGGCATTGTGGAAAATTTCTTGTCCAAGAATTTGTATAAAGAATTCCATGGTCGAGAAAGCAGAATATTATATTGGATAATGCAAATGCAAAGTACCAAGTGGAGGAAAAATAAATCCAAGCACAATTTCAACAAACCAAGTGATTGGGTTTGGAAGCACTTTTGGGAGGAACGAAGAATTTGTCCAGGTCCAAATATAAGAAGACTAAGAAGGATCATCTTAAATCAAGACTTCAAGATTGCACTTCAAGGAAATCAAAAAGTTGTGTTAACTCAAGAAGGCAAACAAGAAAGAGCCATTGAAATTTTCAAGAAGAAAGAAGTGACATGTCCAACAAAGAAAATCATACATCTTCAAGCTCCAAAAATACAACTCACAAGGTAAGGAACAAGTTGTTAAGGCTTATCATTGGACTAACTTGATTCGTTTTGATGTAGGAAATGAAGACCTTCATTTGAGGACAAATCCTTTTAAAGAAAGGGGGGGGGATACAAATCCATTTATGACTAATTACATGTATCAAACGAGCAATTATTACAAGAAAGGAAAGGAAGAATCAAGAGGCTTCCACACTGCACCTTCAAAAGCTTGTTAATGCACAAGAACCAACAAAGATTTTTTGAGCCCAAATTTGTTATAATGTTAATTCAATGAGTCAAGAAGATAATGGAGAAAAGATGGCACGGGAAAAGTTGTCTATTTTGAAAGATTGGAGGACAAAAAAAGTGTGCAGAATTGTGAACAGGTGCCTTGGCAGATTGCACCCCTTGGGAGTTTGTGATGTCAAAACTTGTCAAATCTCATTCAAACGTGAAGCGCCTCCTACATGTTATTTCCAAGACAATTTAAAGCAATTCTACGTTTTTGGATTCACATTTAGTTGTCTAGTTTGATGTGCAATCATGTTTTAATTTGCATGTCTTATTTTCTACAATTTGCATTAAATAGGATTTGAAAGACTTTTGGTGTTCCTCATGTTGAACGACCCTTTGGCCGATTTAAAGGTTTGTAATCACCTTGTTTTGGGAGATTGAAACATATTGGAATTCAAGAACTTTTGTTCCTTAACACATTTGGTGTTGCTTCTTTCAAATCTTGCTTTAGGTTTGATGTTAAACCGATTCATTGGATTAGTCTCGATCAAGCTAATTCTGGAGTGAGTCGTCTTACGATCTAGGAGTGACCATCGTAGATTCTAAGTCCGATCTAAAAGTGATTCATCTTCTAACCTTACTTTTGGTTGGAATCATTCGGTAAGTTAGTCGTTTTTGTGAATGTTTGCAAGGATCCTAGAAGGACCTCTAGCTTTGTAAACCCGAGAAACCTTGGCGCTTATCACGGCCTCCCTACAGTAGGATTAATATTAAACTCCTCTGCAAAATTGCAGGGGAGTGGGTAGTTAAGTGACATGGGGTAACTCCCCACATCACTGTCTCTTTGTTATCCCTTCCATTTTGCAGTTCTGCAAAATACAGAACAGGCATAACAAAGAAAGTACTCCCAAAACTCTCTCAAGCTTTCTCTCTCAAATTCTCCCTAAGATTCCAAACGGTGCTCCAACAAGCACGATCTCGAGACCCAAGAGGATAGCAAGGAAGATTCGGTGGTGGTGTTCAGGTGGAAATCGTTGAAGAAAAGTTTTTCAAATGTAAGTTTCCCCTGTATTTTCTTCTTTGCACTTTTATTTTGTTTTCTCAAAAAATCATGAACGAAGATTCGCTTCCGCTCTGGGATTCACATCCCATAAAAACAAGTGACATCTAAACCACCGAGCCTAATAATAGGTTTCTACCACATTTAGCAATTAAAATATATTGTGTAAATTGTAAATTTGCCCGAGAATTCCCCAATTGTAAAAACTCGCCCTTAAGTTAATAGTTTCGATCGAATTTCATAAAACTCGAGCGAGTTATCAACGAACTCTCCCGAATTCTAGCCAGGATTTTTTGCATCAGACTTAGGCTTTTTCATCCGATTAAGGGTAGTTTCATACTTTCACCTTCACTGATATGTCAAAAAAAGTTGTTTTGGGTTATAAAAAACAATTTTTTGACGGATGAGTTATTTGAGCAAAAATAAAACTCTGAAAGGTCATTTGGGTAAATTTCCCAATAAGGAGCGTAGTTGTGTGTAAGTAGCACGATGGGGCGGGTGTGTGTGTTATTGGGTATTATTGAAATGGTTTCGCGCCGAACTTTATTATATTCTAGTTCATATTGTTGGATTGCATCCTACTGTTATATATATATATATGTATATATATATATACACATACACACACACACACATATATATACACACGTTATGAAAATGTCTTGCATCGTGATTTTTGGGTATGACCGGAAAGTTTCTGATTGGTATGGTTGGAAGTGAATAATCTTTGGTGTTTGAAAGCATTTTTGAGATTGAATGCATGTGTTAGTTTTATGTTTGCTTAGTTGGAAGTTGTTGTGTTATTTCTTTGCTCTGTGTGATGAAAAACATGTTGAAAAACTGTATTGTGACTAAAAGTGCAAATGGCTTATTGTTGCTTTAGAGAGGTTGTTATGATATGTTGAAGTGCGGAAACAGTAGTGGTTCAGAGTCATTACTACGGGTGACTTTGGGATTATGTGACATAATTGTAGCAGAGGTAACTACCATTCGAATGTAGGCTTTCAGCGATAGAGCGTTCTTTGTCGCAGAGATTGTTGCTAAAACCACGTCATTTTTACCTTTTGCAACAAAAACGGAGCGCGCGTCGCTAATATATTTATTAGCGACAGCCAAGGCACGTTACTAATAAATTTAGTAACGACAGTCAAGGTGCGTCCCTAATAAATTTATTAGCGACAACGAGACGTCGTCGCTAATAACAGGATATCTTCGTCGCTAATAAATTTATTCGCGATAAATAGTTTTCGTCGGTTATATTATTATTAGCAACGAGAACTTCTTATCGCTAATAATTTTATTGGCGACAGACATTACTTGTCCCTAATAATGTTAAATTGGTAACAAATTTGAGAGTCGTCTCTAAAATTACTTGTTCTAAAACCTCTTAATTGGTCGTCAATTCGCACCTAAAAATTCCACAATACAAATATTCAGAAGACCTCCTAAATCATTTGAATTGCAAAAGTAACTTTTAATATTGAATTGCACAAATCATTTGAATTGTAGAAAACCTCATAATATAAATCTAACTTCTAATAGTAAAAGAATGATAATTACAAAAATCTTCATTCAGTCATTCCATCCAAAAAGAACATACATCAAAAGTATCCTTCAAGAACATACCTTTCTAAAAAAAAAAAAACATACATCAAAAGAGTACTACAATTATGAACTTCAATTTTTTGTTTGTCTCAAAAGCATCCTTCAAGATTAGACAAAACTACACACCTGAAATGAATCAAATAATGTATCCATGTTAATAAACAACGAAAAGTACGAAATGAAAAAGTGGCAAAATAAATGAAATAAAAGGAACTTTATTGATGTTCCTAATTGTTGAAAGGTATATTTCAATTTCCATGAATTAAAGCACTTGTAAACTACAATTTAGGCTTCTACTTCTTGTCTTTTCCTTCAATAATTTCCTTGCACTCAAATTTTTTTTGCTCCCCACGGAAAATGGACAGCTAAGTGAACCATAAAGTCAAAAAAATGTCGGTGGAAAGATTTTTTCCAACTTACATAAGATGAACACTATATCAGTTTGCATTATGTCGAAGTCTGATATTTGTAGAGTTTTGCAGATAAATCATGAAAGAAGTTTGACAATTCTGATATAGTTGTACAAATGTCTCTGTGTATATATGGTCGAATACCAATTAGAAGAAGCCTTTGCAACAAAACATGACAATGATGACTTTTCATACCTGTGATCTTGTCCTCATTTTCGTTGACACACCGAGATATATTTGAAGCAAATCCATCTCGAAACTTCACGGATTTTAAGAATGTACAAAAATTGACCTTTTCACTTGCAGTTAACGTGAACAATGCATGGGGCTTCACACGCCCTGCCTTCAATTTCCTGTATGTGAAGTTCCTTTCTTATTTTCAGATTTGTTAAGTTTTCACGGGCTTTGATGGTGTCTTTAGTCTGTCCATCAATATTTAATATAGTACCAACTAAATTATCACATATATTTTTCTCAATATGCATCACATCAAGTTTACGACATAACTTAAGATTTTGTTCGTACGGAAGATCAAAGAATACTTCTTTTACTTCAATTGTGCTTGTTAATTATTCGCGTACGTTTGTTATCACGTACTATTGTAGAATGCTAGCTCAACTTAGGGGAACTCAATGAATTCAATTGATTTGTAATCTCATTTCCAGATAATATCTTCGGAGCTGTTCTAAATTCTTGTTTTCCATCATGTTGCCTACTCCTACACCATGTGTGTGTTTAAGGTAGATATCGACGATGTCTCATGAAACAAATTTTGCTCTTTAATCTCATTGAACTCGTATCGTCATTGGAAAGTGGGCAAGCCTTATAACCTTTTATCCTCCAACCAAACAAATCACCATAAGCTGGAAAATCATTAATCATCCACAATAAGGTAGCACGAAGTTGGAAGAAAGAGGCACTGAAACTATCGTACGTGCGGACACTATTCACCCACAACTCATTCAACTCATCTATCACAGTTTGTAGGTAAATATCAATCTCTTTACCAGGAGATCTTGACCCAGGAATGAGTAGACATAAAAAAAATGGATTGTTCTTTCATACATTTCCTAGGACGTAAATTATAGGGAATGAGAATTACTGGCCACATACTATACGATAAATTCATATTTTCAAATGGGTTAAAGCCATCTGAATAAAGTGTCAATCTGACATTACGAGCATCTGCAGCAAAAGAAAGATATTGACTATTAAAATGTTTCCAACCCTCAGCATCAGCAGGATGTCGAAGTATTCCTTCAGTTTCATACCTTTTATCTTTAAGTCACCTCATATCCTCAGCAGTATGTTTTGAAAGATATAATGTTTGAAACATTGTCTTCAATGGAAAATACCTCAACACCTTATGGGGAATTTTTTTTTTCCTTTTGATTTATTAAGTTTGTACCTTGATTCTCCACAATGCGGACAATGATCTAGTGATGCATATTCTTTCCAAAATAAAACACAATCATACTTACATGCATGAATTGATTCATATCCCATTTCTAGATCACGTAATCTTTTCTTAGCCTTGATTTAGGAAGCCTTACACCATCTAGAAATGCATCGTTTAATAATTGAAGTAACATATCAAATGATTTATCGCTCCAATGCTCCAATGATTAAGAACTTTAATGTGCATAAGCTTCACTAAAAAATTAAACGATGTAAACTTCGAACATCCTGGATACAACTCTTTGTCTACACATGTAACAATTCAGTAAGTCATTCATCTCATATTGCTCATTTGATTCTCTAGGAATGTCTTCAAACATTGGATCGTTCAAGTCATTCATTATTTGGCACATCTCATTATCATTATTCCTAGCTCTTACTTGATTTATATTATTTTCATCTTCTCTATTTCTACTCGAATATGAAAATGTAACTCCAAGAAACCTTGATTTGAGTCTTACGAATGAAGAAACATCCACCTTTTCTCCATGAAGTGTCCATGTACGGTATGTTGGAGACATACCATGTTTAAATAAATGATGCTCTATATCATTCAATTTATTCCTAAGGACATTTAAACAGTACGAACAAGGACATCTTGTTTTTCCTTCTGCATCCAAAAAATTCTTAGCAACTTCCATAAAACTGATGACCTCGTCAGAATATTGACTACATCTTCGATCCTTCAAAGTTATCCAATTTTGATTCATTGCAATCTTTTATACAAAAACAATATTTTGTAGAATTAGATATCTTTTAGTTAATTAATAATTGCAACTTACACTTAGCTAAAAACTAAAGTGATTTACAACAATAGTATGTGTATAATTTGAAAATTGATTAGAATTCACTAAAATGAATTAATGAATTTTTAAACATATGAAATGGTTTTTTCCCTTCATTATCAAATATTAAGAATCAAAGGAAGATGAGATTATTATTGGTAATTATTAATTTCGGAGTTCTATTATATAAATTGAGTGCTTTCGGGGAGGATTTTAATGTATTGAACTTAATTCCTTTTAAATTTTATGCTTCTAATTTCAAAGGCACTAATAATTAGTTTTCTTTTATCTTAGTATTCATATAATGTATTTAAATTTTAGGCATCCTAAAAAGTTGCCTAGAATCTATAATTTATCAAGCTAGCTACCTAGTCTCATATAATGAGATCATGTGTGAATGGTCTTATTATTTCTTTTTTAGTGTCACATGTCCAACGGTGAGACTAATTAAGCTTGGTTTTAATCTTCGTAGTGGGCTGAACTACCTAAGCTATTCTCATTTGATAGATAATGAAACCAAACATGTCTGAGTCAAATTTTACTTTATAGTAGAGGTTGAATGAATTAGTAAATTAGTGTCTTAACCCAACTTTTCTAAACTAATTCATGGCACTAGCAGCTGGTCCAAAAAGTAAAAATATTTAGTACATATATTTGGAAATAAAAATTAGATAATGTAACAATAATATATTGAACATTATTATTATGATATTGAAGTATCAATGTTATGTACATTATGTTAATTAAGTAAGCATTCACTAATTTTCAACTCAAATAGCAAACAGTTATTCAAAAAACATAATAGAAGATTCTTTGAACAAGTAAACAATGAGAGATTAACTAAACAATGAGAGATTCTCATTCGACTACATCACATAATTTGCTAAAATTAACTAAACGATGAACTCACATGCAAAATCAGAATCAAAATCTAAAAGTTGGAGATCAATTAAGCCAAAATAAAGTGAACAATTTGAGTTCGAAATCATACTTCACGGCAGTGGTAAACGGCGGTGATGAACGCCGACAGTAGTGGCGGCAGACGATCTGGGTAATAGAGGCGACAAGTGATCAGCGACGGTGGTGGTACGAAACAGATCGAGAGGCGACGGTGGACGGTGGTACGAAATAGATCGAGAGGCGATGGTGGGCGATGGTACGAAACGGAGATGTGCGGCGGCATCGTGACCGGCGGTGGCAGCACAGGTGAGGAACGGCAGTGCTACCACTGGTGAGCGATGACGGCAGTTTGGTGAACGGCTGGTAGCAAATGAACAGTGACGGAGGCTTCAAAGAGAAAGGAATTGAGGGTTTCGCGAAATGGGAAGAAAGAAACCCATTTCGCATTCTAAACAGACTTTTCAGCCATGTCGTTAGTAACGGCGTTGCTGAAAAGTATTATCAGCGACGCGTTCTTAAATGCGTGTCGCTGATAATCTTATTAGTGACACCGCTATTAAACGGTGTCGCTGATAATATTACTGGCGACGCCGTTTAAAATCGTTGTCGCTAAATATGAAATATCAGCGATGCAATATTTTTTATGCGTTTCTGATAATATTTAGCGACACGCGGCTAGCTTTTTGTCGCTGATATTTACTTTTAGCGACAGCTTGGTTTCTTTGTCGCTAAAGGCCCGTTTTTTGTAGTGTCAAGGATCCAGGTGCAAAAGGTCGAGGGTCGATATGCCTGTCTTGGTAGAGATAGTGTCGAGACTCCGGGTATAAAAGTTCGGGGGTCAACGCGATGAATCTTATGATTGGATGAGTATTTGGCTTTGATGTGGTGGTGATCAAGGACCAATCAGTTGAGTAGTCATCGAGGCCTTGGGTACAAAAGGTCAAGGGTCGATGCACAATTCGAGTCCTCGTGGACAAATGTTAAGGGTCAAACGCAAGCTTCTGTAGATGAGTGTCGGGACCTTGGGGATAAATGTCAAGGACCGATATGATTCGAAGAGTTAGACTTGGAAGACTAACATAGCGCGATGGGTTATCATAGTTCGAGGCCTTGGGGATAAATGTCAAGGGTCGAATGCCAAGCTTCTGTAGAGGAGTGTCCGGGCCTTGGGGATAAATGTCAATGGTCGATACGATTTGAAGAGTTAGACTTGGAGGAGTAACATAGTGTGATGACTAGCGGGCCTTGTGGTCGGGGTTACTTTGATTGCATGTGTGTGTTAAGGAGCATTATGATTTAGTGATGCATGGACGCTAGTTTAATATTTTGTAACGAATGTTGTGTGGTATACATGTTGTTTGTGTGTAGTTAGAGAAGACTACTTACAGAGTATTCTTAATACTGACCGAACCCCTCCCCCCTCGAATTATTGTTTTCAGGTAAAGATCAGCTTCATGATGATGGTGATGGTGTAGAGGAGACTCGAGAAGAAAGATTATAGCTAGCTTGTGTTTAGTTTTATTGATTTTAGGATAGGTTGTTAGGAGTTATCTTGTTCCCGTTAATGTACTTTATTTTGTTGGCAGACGTTTTAAATCGTTTTACTCCCTATCTGGGTTTTTTTTTAAAGTTAGGTCGTTTGTTTAATTGTTAACTTGATTTAAGCTGAATTTGTTCCTTAATTCATTGTTTATAAAGGATTATAACTTTGATTAATTTCATATGTTGGTTGGTTTATTTAAACTTTTGTGAGTGTTGTTAATCAGAGTAGTGTAGTGGAAGCGAGGTGAGATTTTGACATAGTTTTGTGTTGTTAGTTGTTTACTTCTCTAGTATAAGTGAGACTTTTTAGGTGGTTTTAGTAACGGTCCCCGTTTGGGTCGTTGAAAATCCTGGGTCTATTCCTCCTCACTCCAATGGCCAAAAGTAAATTGGATTTAAAACCAATTTCAAACCCTTTTGTTCTCTATTTAAACATATTTCTTCCTTCAAATTTAAACAAGTCTCCCCCTATTTTCTCTCCAATTCATCACTTGTTCATCTCTATAAAAACTTTAATTTATGTTTCAATTCTTGTGAGATAATTCATTTTGAGGGATCCTTGAGCTTGTAATTTTATTTTTTTTCTTAGTCATTTGAGGGCTTTTATTTGTATGAATTTTTCTAACAAATTTGTGAGCGAAAAATTGTATATCTACTATTTGAGAGAGTTTGTAAGTTTGTGCATTCAAAATTTCAATTCTTGTAAGGGTTGCTCTTGAGCTCGAAAAAGAGTGTTGTAACGATTTGATCTTGAATCGTAGAAAGGATCGGGTTTGTTCTTGTGTTGTAACGATTTGATCTTGAATCGTAGAAAGGATCGGGTTTGTTCTTACTCCTGGAAAAAGAACATTGTACCGGTTCGACTATAAGTCGTGGAAAGAGTCGTAATCTTCAATTTAATACCCAAGAGAAGCTCAGAGAGTGGAGTAGCGATTTAGCCGAACCACTATAACTTTCCGGTGTCATTTTCTCTAACATTTTCGTATCTAATTTTTGCAATTAATTTTCTTTATCATAATATTTGCATAAAATTAATTTCTATAATTTGTTCTTCATGTTTATGGTGAATCTTTACGTTAGAATTAATTAGGATGCTTGAAATATATTTCTAATTTATTGATTAATTTTGTGTTAAATTATTTATTTGTAAAAAGTTTACATAATTGTTTAAATTGGGTCCACCGTACTAAAAGATTTATAAAATTTCATTAAACTTTATTCACCCTCCTCTAGGGTTGTCATACCAATCTAACACTTTAGTTGATCCCCAGAGATCATTGTGTAAATAATCACGTGTTTCTTTAGTATTATAAATACCTATTGTGAATATAATGACCTCAATTTTCTATATGTATTTAATAATATAAAATTCAGATAATTACTTATAAAACATAATTTTATTAAAATAAAATAAGGTAAAAATCTGTTCTTTCATTTAAAAATGGAAATGATAACTTAATAAAACTTAACTTATAAATCTTTAGTAGCGGAAATCACAAAATTATTACCGTTCAATAAAACAAAGTAAAAATGTGGCCTAGTCATAATTAAAAGTATAAATTGTAACAAAATTAAGTGTTTGTCTCATATCTCCTCCTCATCAATGCCGAGGTCATCATTAACGTTGTTCTCGTCATCTACATGACTATCTATAGAAAAAAATTGAAACCACATAGAGTGAGTATAAAAAAATACTCAGTAAGTAGTTCCCATTATAAGGAACCTTTCATGCTCAAACACACACATCATGCTTATATGCATGCATGCCTCAACGTAACATATAAACCAGCGAACAACTTAACTTAACATACTTGTGCTTGCTAGCATAAACTTACATATCTAAATCCTTAATTTGGCGCTATGCTATGCTAAAATACCCCATACTATAACCATCAATTCCGCATGTAATATTTATAGGGTAATTACCCCTCAGAAATACCATTAATATGAACTAATTTGTTTTCTAAGGCCCAGCCCTTATCAGAAACCATACATGTCATATCATACATCTAGCTGCATAACATAATTTCTTATTTGGATATTTCATGCATAACATTAATCTTACCTAAATCCATTACACATAAGACTACTAACTTAACTACGAATGCAATGCATCATACATTGTGTCATGCTTTACCAAAACATGCTTTACTATTAAACATACTTAAAATAACATGATAAAGCCATATAATCATAACATGATGTGCAATACATCAAATTTAACCACAATCACCATTCAATAACAAAATATATTTAAGCAACATGAATAACATAATTCAATAACAAAACAAGGTAACATATAACATAATTCACTTACAATCAATCAATAAAACAACAAAACATATAAGGCGGTGGCTTATGATAGGATCCACTTACCTGAACTTCGTATAGTAAAGGTAATTCCTTAAAGTTTCCTAATAATAATTAACACAACTAAAATAAGGACTCAATTACCTAAGCTTTCTCCAATAAGTTCTCATAACTAGATAGGTTCATTATTCTACTAGTATAAATCCCATAATAATTAACATAGTCTATAATAATCATAAAATTAATGTTTAAATTTGAGAAAAATAATTTTAAATTGTCATATTAGCCTCTAATTTTTATACTATAATATCTATAAGAATAATTTACTGATTTTGCAAATTCACAAAAAACATAGAGAAAACACATAGCACTAGTTTTTCACAATTTTAAGCCCTATGTAAAACTAATCATAAAAATCAATTTTAATACATTAAAATACATTTTATGCTAGTTTAAAGGTACTGGTCGTGGTCTAAAAAATTCAGAATTAACAATCCAATTTTTCATATTAAACAAGCTAAAACTATGAAAATAACATAAACCGTTAAAAACGGTTATGAAGAAATTTTATGAAAGTTTTCTAGGATCCTTTTAATTCTGATTTTCAGACCTCAAATTAAATAAAATAAGGTCTAAACAATACCTATTTTATCTTAATAATGAACCCTAAAAATAATTTACCTAAGGAAGAATGATGCTTACCGTTGGTGCGTTTTCCTCTCTACCGTAAAGAATATAATGAGAAACTTTTCCAACAACTAAGAGAGCTTGAAATGATGATGGAAACCTTAGAAAAATAGATATGAACATGCTTATGTTCTATAAAAATTATTAGGAAAAATTCATTGCCAAAACTAGACTAAAAGAGACCATTTCTTACGAAAAAGGCGAAACCGATGAACGACCTTGAAGGAACTTGGAAAAAAACTATTTCTCCCTCTAAGGTGTGATTTACAGTACTAAGATGGATGATGGAGAGAAATTTTTAGATTTGGTTTGACTTGTAGGAAAATAATGAAACAAACATTAGGGAGAATGACTTGGAAGATGAAACAAACTTAAATCTTGGAAGATGGAACAAACTTCTTCTCTCTCCACATGCATGACCCACTACTTAATATGGAAAATGAGAAATTTTTGGTATTCCCAACAAACTTAATTAATCAATGTGATTCTTGGATGGAACGTGAGTTAAATTGTCTAACTATAGTTATGAGTTAAAACTCTCTATACTCTCCCAATTAACTTAACTAGTATATTACCACGTGCTATGCACGTAAGATTTTTTAATTCGATATTATATTATATTAACATAGTAAAAGATTAAAAAATACTATTTATTGAAAAAAAATGGTGAAAAGAAAACACTTCTATAAATTAATAGAATATTAATGTAGCTTGAAGTTCAATGGTGAAATTATGGTGGAAGAAAACTTCACTTTATAGTTCTAGAAAGCGTAAAAGTTGTAACACTTTTGAAATTTATGGATTAAAACTCTATAATTAAAGATAAAATGTTTAAAAGTGGCCAAACCGAGCATAGCTCAAATGGTTAAGGCACCTATCTCTGACCAAGAGGTCATGAGTTTGAACCCCCACCCCCACATGTTCTACTAAAAAAAAATTAAAAGTGAAATAGAATAAATTTTCCATTAAACCCTTTTAAATTCCATACATTAAATAACCATTAAATCAGCTAGCCACGTGGGACATGTCAAAACCCAAGAAGATGAAACGTTCTCCTCGCATGCCTTCTTTGCCAAACCGTGCGCCACACTTATTTGAAATTAATAACGTTTCTCATTTAAAAGTTAATCGTACTTATTTGAATCCATATTATATTCATTTAAGTATTTAATTATAAATTATTAGATATAAATAAGTCAAACCTTTCATATTCAAGCTCTGCATATTCATAACTTCCACATTAAAAAACAAAAAAAATGACATGTTAGTAAATTTGAAAATTGATAAAGGAACATAATAGTCAAAAAATTGTTTTTCCAAGATTAATTAGCTTAGCATAATTTTGTTTATTTTAAATAAAATATTTCTATAAAAATTAGATATTATTTTTTAGCTAATTTTCTATTTAATACTTACTAAAATATGACATATTCAATTAAAAAACTCAAAAAACAAAGATAATATTCGATGTTAGTAGGAGAGAAAATTGATTAAGAATCATATTACACAGATGAATTATAAAAATAAAAAAAAAATAAAAAAGAGAGAGAACTCTCCTAAAAATTAAATTTCAAAATTATAACTACGCATAAATTTTTAGAATAAAAATAATAAGAATATTAGTTATGAATCAATTTATAAAGATTTATATAAGAGGTGGATACCTTCATTTCAAAATGGTATCTAATATTGTCGGCAGTTGGTTGATATTTGATATCATACCACTTTGTAGGATTCAATTACGTCTAATTATATGACAACACTATATCACTTTTATGTATCAAAATACTCAATGTGATAGGGTCAATATGATACTACTTTTAAGAATAAACAAAAGAAAGACAAACTCTTATTGCACAAGAGAAGAAATATCCTCTAGCCAATCTTCGAGCAAAATGCAATGATCTTCGTTCTTCAATGCTAAGCAAGCCAAAACATTTGTTACCCTAATTTACATATCTTTTAGTAAATCTGGACATCGACCTTCTAGGAGAGTGTGCAATATGACACTACTAAATTTGTAGAAGAAATAGACTAAAAAGAGAGCTAAATTGTTGTGGAAAAAGCTAGAGATAAACTTCATATATAATGGACAATTGTAAATATGGTAAAAATATTTAGTAAAATAAGTAAAATAGTAACCACATTTACTTTTTTCAAATATAGCATTTTTTTCTAAACATGGGAGGTTCAATTTTAAAATTACAATTTTACCCTGCAATATATTTGATATACATCTATAATATATCTACAATATATTTTACTGCTGATACATATCTTTGATACACCACTGATATAATAATGATATACAATTGATTTACTTCTGATATAACTATGATATATACTGAACTTTTAACATGGCTTACTACTGATATACGTATGATAACCATTGATTTACCATGCCGATACAACATTTATATATATGTGATATATACTTGATATATCTCTAATTTACCATTGATATACAAATGATATACACCTGATATAACTATGTTATCTACTGATATAATTTCTTATATATGATTATATGATTTACCACTAATATAACACTGACATATATTTGATATATAATTAATATGCTTCTAATTTACCACTGATATTCCTCTGATATAACCATGATATCTACGAAAATAATTATGATACATGTGTGTTGATATGATACTATTATATCCACTATTTTTTTTCATATGAAAACAATGGTGCAAAAATTTTTTTTTTTTTTTGAAATATAAAGTTATTGTATTAAAAAGTTTATGTAGATCATGCACATAAAAAAAAAAACACAAGTTAGAAATCTGATATACTTTATAAATTTAAACAGGTGATATCCCTTATATTTAGTATCTAATTACTATTAATATAGAATAAATAGTAGTAATTTAATAATCAACATTATCGATAATATTAGTATATCAATCAACAAATTACAATGGTAACTAGAATTTAAACATTTGATATACCACTAAAAATTAAACAGTTGCAAATATATTTAGTATATCGTAAATTAGAGGTACATCAGATATATATATATATATTAGATGTATAATACATACATCTGATAATGTATATCATGACTACATGTGATAATGTATATCAAGGGTACATCAGATACAAATATACATTGGATTTATATCAGATACAAATATACATTGGATGTATATCATATATCATAAGGATAAAATCGAAATAATAAAAAGTCCGAAAATAAAAATTCAAATATTTTCCTGTATTTGAAAATTTGAAAAGTTGATGACATTTTTTGAAATACATGAATTATTTTTGCGGCCCACTACAATTATCCTATATATATATATTTATGTAGGTGATAGATAAGTTGAAACTTTTGAAATTCCAACCTTCCATTATTTATTCCAATTAAATATAAAATCATAAATTATTAGATATAAGTAAGCTAAACTTTTTATATTCAAGCTCTATATTCATAACTTCCACATGATTATTAATAAAAGTTATTAAAAATTATTGAATTAAAAAAAAGTTATTAAAAATTATTAATAAAAGTTATTAAAAACAAAAAGAAATGACATATTTAGTAAATTTGAAAATTGATAAAGGGACATAATGGTCAAAAAATGTTTTTCCGAGATTGTAGCATTTTAATATATTATATATTTGACTAAGATAGAAAAGTAAATAGTAAAAGAAAGGCAATTTGGGGTTTTACTTGGTTAATTATCTTGTAATAAAACTTTGGGTAAAATGGACGAAACTTTATAAATACTCAAATAATTCCACCATTACAATTACTATAATTCACCACATTTATTTAATTACTAAGGTACTATTGCTAATTTTGTTACTTAAGTACAATTATATAATTCACCACATTTATTTAATTACTAAGGTACTATTACTAATTTTGTTACGTAAGTACAATTATAATCTTGCTAAGCTTATTAATTTCTTATGCATATTTATTTTTTATTGTCATACACAATTAATTAAACATGGATAATATAGATCACTTAATTTTGTTGTAAGTTTCTTTTAACATGTAAATAAAATTAATATAACTCTAATTAGCTAGAGTATAAGATACCTACGACAATTATTAATTAAAGTTGATTGACATAAAGTTGATTAGATTTGACTAGCTTAGCTGAAAAACAATAATAATATAAAGTCACCAAAATACTCTTAAAACTAATGCGGGGCATTATAGTGAATTTGACTCATTTCTGTTTTTCAAACATGCCGTGCTCATAAAATTCTATATTACTAATTTTCTGTCCACCAAGAAGTCCTCTTTTGCTCAACTCTGTCATCTCATTTTCACTTATATGCTCAAAGCGCATATGCCAAAGTCGAGTAATATCATTATCTGATAAAGAAGGTG
The DNA here is from genome assembly GCF_013281855.1 of Momordica charantia. Taxonomy (NCBI): domain Eukaryota; kingdom Viridiplantae; phylum Streptophyta; class Magnoliopsida; order Cucurbitales; family Cucurbitaceae; genus Momordica; species Momordica charantia. The sequence continues at coordinate 9,125,244 of NW_028275161.1, read as the reverse complement.
AAGAAATTGCTCTATATCACCCAAAACTGTAGAATCATAAGGTATAAATATTGGCAGAAATTTTCTATTCCTCCATAATTGTTAAAGCACCTTTGCTAACTTTCAAAGCTTCACATTCACCCTCATAATTGATTCATTCATAATTGATTCATTAATGTTCTTGTAAGCTACCAAGGGGATATTATGGACCTACAGTTTATAAGCTCCAACGATACAAAATTAATTAATTAATTTTCATTCACTAACCTGAGGTTACTCCACTATAAACTCGGAGTTGCACTCTTATGCATTGTAAGACAAGTTAAGTCTATGGATATAACAATTACATGCAAGTCGACATTTCATGAGTTGTTCAAAAATTATAACTGGATCAAAAGTCTGTTTTACCCTTGTAATTATATCTTATATCTTAAATACCACTAATCTTCTAATGAACAATATGTTTACGATTTGTTTATGCAAGGATATGCACAACAGTGTATTTCAGATTGCAGCTCGAACTCGGCCTCCGGACCGACCTGAATACTTGGGCGGACCTGCACAAAAAGGTGAGCACTCCGACGATCAAGTCAGTATAGGTCGGATTCCCAGTTTAGTTCGAGGTCAGAAATCATCGTACCTGATCGTGGAGTGGGGTCCTCTACTTATGGGTGGTAGTCCCGCTAATCTCGCGACGGTTACACTCGGTAATCTCGGGACCGTCGGTTACACCCGGTAATCTCGGGACCGACGGTTACACCCGATAATCACGCCGCTGACAGTAGCTCACATCGGCCCCTACCGAACTTCTCGGTAGGTCAGACCTCGGCCAGGTTCACCTCGGCCCTCACACTTAGCATCTGTCGACGCTAGTGGTGGTGATCTCGGCGGTCCGAGCTGGGCATGACTCATGAGTCATCTTGGAGCACCAATAGGGGTCCTCCACGTGTCCAGGGTATTCTCTTCCCCAAACATTGGCCCCCTCTCTGTCTGGTCCGATCTCGACCTGGCAGAGAAGTTCATTCGACTTGCTTTGGACATGTGGCGGCTTCCTATTTGTGGGAAAATATAACCGTTGTGGTAGATTTATCGTCGGAATATTCTGGCGTTTCGGATCTTAGGGAGGATCCTAGCCGCTCGTTGATTACACGTGTACGGTGGGGAAATTTTTCCGACGAGCTATAAATACCCCCAATCCTTCAGGTCATACCTTACGTTCCCTGAATTCCTGGAGTTCGATCTGAAGGTAGCTCGAACCCTTGTTAGGTCGGTCTCTTCCCTCACTTTCTCTTTCGAACGTAGTCGCCATGTCGTCCTCTTTTAGCAGCAACCTAGGATCCGATGAAGATTTAGCTCGTAGGTTAGAGTCCGAGCTCGAGGAGATAGAAAACTTTAGGTTCTCCGATGACGGGGAGGATAGTGATGCCTCCACCTCGGGTCAGGGTTTGGAATACCCTTCTAGGATACCCGAGCACTACCTCGGATCCCTCCGTAAGGGATTCGCTATCCCTGAGAACATCCTCCTCAGGATTCCGGAGGAGGGGAAGAGAGCTGACAATCCTCTAGAGGGATGGGTCACTCTCTACTTCAAAATGTTTGAGTACGGCCTCAGACTTCCCCTTCACCCTTTCGTCCAAGAGTTTCTTTTCCGAACTGGGCTAGCTCCGGCTCAAGTGGCCCCCAATGGGTGGGGTGTCATTTTCGCTTTGGCCATCCTTTTTTGGCTACGAGCTCGGGATAGTGAAGAGGCCGAGCTGTTAGACGTAGACCAGCTCCTCGCGTGCTTCGAAGCGAAAAGGATAGCTAAGAAGCCTGGTCGGTTCTATATGTGCGCAAGGAAAGGCACAGGCGGTATAGTTAAGGGGCCGACCTCCATCAAGGGATGGGTGAGGAAGTGGTTCTACGTTTCTGGGGAATGGCTTGCAAAGGACGAGTCAGGTCGTTCCTTCTTTGACGTCCCCACTAGGTTTGGGAACCTAGGTACGGAGTAGTTCTTACTTTTCGTGATTTTCTTTTCTGTCATTCAGGTCTAACTTAAATTTTGTCTTTGTGCAGTTTCAATTCGACCAGTCCCCGAGCTTACGCAAGCCTCCTTCGACACGTTGAAATATTACAAGGAGCGCTTTCCAAGGGGTAGGAAGGTCGGAACCTTGGTGACCGACAAGCTGTTGCTTGAGTCCGGGCTGCTAGATTACAACCCCGCAGTTCGTCCCATTGAATACTCAAGGACAAACTCCGAACTTGGTATGCCGAGCTTGCTTCCCCTCTTTTTCCTCTAACCTTGTGTTGACCCCTGTTTTTATTTTGCAGCCATGGTTTGCGGATTTGCAAGCAACGTGAAGCGCAAGTCCAAGGGCTGAGCCCATGCTCTTGAGGCCGCCCAGAGTTCGAAACCTGCCACTCCTACTGTGGTAGGGCCAGCCTCGGAAGATCCAGCCCCAGTGATCGAGCTGGAGTCTTCTGGGGGTCCTTCGAGGGAGAAGCGACCCAGGGATCAGACCGAGGCGGTGGACGCCTTGCCCTTGGGCGAGGAGGTGAGGGAGGAAGTCCCTCTGAAGCGAAGGAAGAAGAAGAAGAAGAAGACGACCTCCCCCTTGGAGGTCGGAGCTCGTGGGGTCTTGCCTGCGAGCTTTGCAGATCGGGTGGACGATCCTGAGGCCAGGATGGGCGGGACGTCCGATGTGACGGCACGGTTCAGAGTTGAGCCGTCAAGTTCTGGGGTGAGGGACCAGGTGTCCCACATCTCGGCTGCAAGTTTGGACCGCTACCTAAGGAGGGCGTCCAAATTTGTGAGCGACCCAGGGTCCGTTCTGCAGAGGACCATCGACTACGCCGCTGAGGTAAGATTAGTGTTTTTGCTCGATTTACCTAACAGGTAGCTCGGTCTAACTTCTTTTTTGTACCTTCCTCAGGCGTTCGTTGCTTCCATTCAATCGGCTCCGGCCGTGAAGGCCGAGCTGGATGGGAGGGAAGTTCTGGCAGCGAGGGAGAAAGAGGAGTTCTCTGCTGCCTTGGAGGCTGCTTCCTCCACCATGAAGGATGAGCTGCTGAAGGCTCACTCTGAGGTGAAAATTTTGAAGGCCGAGGTGGAGACCAAGGCCGAGCTGCTGAAGAAGGAAGAAGACAGACGCAAGGCCCAGCTCCGAGCTGCCCATGCTATCACCAGGGGCTTAGAGAAGGAGAAGTTCCAGCTCCTGAAGGAGAAGGACGACATGCTCCAGGCGCTTGAAGCGAAGGATAAGGAGCTGGAGCATGCGACTGCCGAGCTGGAGACGGTGAAGGAGCGCCTCAGCAATGGAGTCCTATTGGAGGAATCGTTTAGGCAACATCCTGACTTCGATGGATTTGCCAAAGACTTCTCTGACGCGGGCTTCAAGTTCCTCATGAAGGGCATTGCTTCCGACATGCCTGACCTTCAGATCGATCTCAGTGGTCTGAAAAAGAGGTATGCCGAGCAGTGGGCGTCTCGGCCTGGCGGCACCCCTGGCCCCCAAGCGTTGGTGGACAAGTATGTCAGAGATATGGACTCTGACTGCTCCGATCTCGAACAGGACCAGGTCGGCACCACTCAAGAGGGCGCTCCTTAGGCAGGCTCTTAGGCGATCATCCTTCATGAGACCTTTCTCTGTCTTTCTTCTCTTCTTCTTTGTTTGTAAGTGTCAGGGCAGAGCTGCAAGGTCTATAAGCCTTGGCTCTGCTCTCCATTAATGAAGAAGCTTTGTTCGTTTTTACTTTGGTGTTGGCAACATCTTTCCTTTCTTTGCTTTTTCCTTGAACTGCAGCCAATGTCACCTCGCACCTCTTACCTTTGAGGTCGCGCCTTCAATTAAAATAATTGCAAGTTTGAGTTTGAATCTCTTAGTGTTCAATGCATTGCACCAACTCTGGATTTGTTAACATCGCACCCTTAACTTAAAAACGTTAAAAGGCTAAAATCCTAAGTCCGTAGCTATTCTTCATATCGCACCTCGTACCCTCAAGTTCGGAGGCTTGATCATTTTGAACTCTTCACATCGCCCCTTTACCTTGAAGGTTTGAATTTTAAGTTCGTCAGTGGTTTTGGCATCGCACCTCGTACCCTTAGGTTTAAGAGGATTGGATTTTAACCGACTGTTGGAATGTGATCGCGTGGGAGTCTGTGGCCCCCATTTAATTTCTGGTCGAACTCGGAAGCATGAAATTAAATCATCACATTTATTCCGATCATAATTCTTTTGAAACAATCTTTACAGATCCATTGAAAATCCTTTTGGCATTTCAAGGATAATAACGCTTCAGGTGCTCCGCGTTCCACGAGTGCGCGAGGACGTCTCCTTTCAGATCGGCCAATATGTACGTCCCAGGTCGGACTATGCCCTTGACCTCAAACGGGCCCTCCCAGGTCGGATCAAGGGCACCCACATGGGTTTGGACCCTCCTCAAGACCAGATGTCCGATCTGAAAGGTCCGAGGTCGAACGCGGGCGTTGTAATGTCTGGCCATTCTGCCCTGATATTCCGTCAGGCGTAGCTGGGCCATTGCTCTTCTTTCTTCCAACAAGTCGAGGTTGAGGAGCAGCTCTTCCTCATTTGCCGTAGGCTCGTAATGCTCTACTCTGTCAGATGGCATGCCGATCTCAACCGGGACTACAACTTCGGAGCCGAAGGCCAGGGAGAACGGGGTCTTACCCGTCGATTCTCTTTGGGTGGTCCGGTACGACCATAGAACCTCTGGTAGCTCCTCAGTGGGTGCGGCAGACTCCATCCTCGGCAGGTCGGCCTCGAACTCGAGCGTCCCATCCCTACCGGCGAGAGTTTCGAGGGCGCCGACCGATGAGCCTTTGAGTGCGGAGGCATAACACTCCCTGAAGCGGTCTGTTCTCCTCGGACCGTGCCCACGCCATTGGGGGTGGAATACTTCAAAATTTGATGAAGTGTCGAGGGAATGGCCCGAAATAAGTGGATGATGGGTCTCCCAAAGATGGCGTTATAGGCCGATCTACCGTCAATTACCACGAACTCGTCCATTTGGGTGACCTGAGTTTGGTCCTGCCCAAGTGTGACCGGCAAGTCGATGCAACCCTCTGGGATGACCGATTCTCCAGAGAACCCAACCAGCGGTGTCGGGCGTTTCTTCAATTGCGACCTCGTCCATCCCAGGGCGAGGTAGGTCAGTAAGGACAGGATGTTAGCAGATGCGCCTCCGTCTACCAGCACCCTCCTGACCACCACATGATCAATCAAGGGAGCGATCACAAGTGCATCATTGTGGGGCAGGTGCACCTCCTCTAAGTTTGTACTGTCGAAGGTGATTGGGCAGGTCGGCCTCTACTCCCTGATGATGCATACCTCGCGCCTGGCTGCACGAGCTAGCTCCTTTCTTTTATGTCCGGACTGACCCCCGCTTGGCCCTCCGAAAATGGTATTGATGACCGCAGGTCGGTCAGTGCGCCGGGGCGGCGTCCTCGAACGCTTCCGCTCTTCCTTTTTCTCTACCGAGCTGGTCCTGGGCTTTCCCACAAATTTCTTGAAGTAGCCATCTTGAATTAGATCCTCAATTTGGCGCTTCAACTCCCAGCAGTCCGACGTGTTATGGCCGTGCTCCTGATGGAAGCGGCAATACTTGTCCTTGCTGCGCCTCTCCGGGGCTCCCCGAAGCTTCTCAGGACGCTTGAGTAGTTTTTCCATTCCAGATTCCTCGATGTTCGTTAGGATCTCGGAAATTGGAATCGTGGTCGGAGTGAAGCGTTCGTAAGGTCGGCTCCTAGTAGGTCCGTTCTCCGCCCTTCGATACTCAGCTCGGCCGCTGGAAAAGGATCCCTTGTCCTTGGACTTGGGATTTGCCTTTTCTATATCTTTTCCACTTCTGCCCCGGCCGATCTTTCGTTCTGGTCGGCCGATTTTGGTTCGGAGGAGCTCCTGTCCATCGATGACTTTCTTCGCCTTCTGAAGCAACTCGACGAAGGTGGCCGGGGCCTCCTCTCCAAGTTTCACCGTGAGGGTCTCGTCGGCTAGACCGGTGAGAAAATAGCACATGGTCGAGTCATCGGAGCAGTGTGCGACCTTCAACTGCTCCTCCTGGAATCTGGTGACATATTCTCGCAGCGTCTCACCCTCCTTCTGTCTGATGGTGGCGAGATGGGTCGCTGTCTTTTTGTCATAATGCCGAGAAGATAACTGGGCGAGGAACTCCCTTCTCAGCTGAGAATAGGTTGAGATCGACCTGGCTGGCAGTCTCCGATACCACAATCGCGCGCTGCCAGTAAGCGCGATCTGAAAGGCGCGGCATTTGATTGCGTCTGATGCCGCTTGGAAATCCATGAGGCCTTCAAAGACCTCAACATAATCCTTGGGGTCCTTCGACCCATCATAAGGCTTCGTGGTAGGAGCTTTGAACATCGGAGGGATCGGTGCTTCCAAAACGTCCGAGGTGAAGGGCGATTCTCCCAAGTTGCCATCGTTCAGTGAACCTTCTTTCTGCTCACATTTGGCCTTTAAGGCCCCCACCTGAGCGTCGAGCTGGTCCCTCAGCTGGTCGAACTCCTCCCTTGTAATCACTCCTGTAGGAGTTGTTGGGTTGTGAAAGGATTCGGCCTGCTGGTTGGAGCTCCTGTGTGAGCGGGGATGGTGACTGTCCTTTTCGGAGAGATGAGCCTCTCTTTCAGTTGAGATGCTCACGGAGGTCTCCCCCCCGGCGAGTGTGTCCCTCGCTCTCGATGTCTTCGGGATGTTCCTCCTCGACTGGGCCGAGGTGGGAACCCCTTAGCTCGCGTATGTCAACGCGCGTCACTAGGTTCTCAGATCGAGACCCTGCGCCTGCAGCTAATATCATTTCGTTATACATTTCCTCCATGGACCGCATTTGTGTGTGCATTGCCTCCATTTCTCTCTGGAGTGCGTCAAAGTTCTCACTTGTTGGAGCCGGGGCTGGACCCCGGGCGCCCTTCTTAGAAGTCCCACCTCGGTCACGGGTGGCCTTGGATGTCCTTGGGTGCGCAGGTGGTAGGACAGGCGCGGTGATTCGTGCCGACCTGCGGAGGAGTTCTGTTGCTAGGCCGTCGTGACCTTGCCCCTCTACCACTGCTGCTCCGACCTCCCTCTGGTGGGCATCGCTGGAACCTAGAGTCCTTCGATCTGCCGTATTGGTCGAGTTCGCTCGTTGAACCATGTTCGCTCGCGTGTTGGTTTAAAAGAATTGGGATGACTTAGATTGTCGTTCCCACAGACGGCGCCAAATGTTTATGCAAGGATATGCACAACAGTGTATTTCAGATTGCAGCTCGAACTCGGCCTCCGGACCGACCTGAATACTTGGGCGGACCTGCACAAAAAGGTGAGCACTCCGACGATCAAGTCAGTATAGGTCGGATTCCCAGTTTAGTTCGAGGTCAGAAATCATCGTACCTGATCGTGGAGTGAGGTCCTCTACTTATGGGTGGTAGTCCCGCTAATCTCGCGACGGTTACACTCGGTAATCTCGGGACCGTCGGTTACACCCGGTAATCTCGGGACCGACGGTTACACCCGATAATCACGCCGCTGACAGTAGCTCACATCGGCCCCTACCGAGCTTCCCGGTAGGTCGGACCTTGGCCAGGTTCACCTCGGCCCTCATACTTAGCATCTGTCGACGCTAGTGGTGGTGATCTCGGCGGTCCGAGCTGGGCATGACTCATGAGTCATCTTGGACCACCAATAGGGGTCCTCCACGTGTCCAAGGTATTCTCTTCCCCAAACACGATTCAACCATAAACTAAGTCTCTCTTGGACCAGTGAGAGGGTGCGGCCCATTGGTCAAGTTCCGAAATCAGCACTGAAGGGAACAACTCATCTAGTTAACTTAAAATAGGAAGGAGTGAATTTCATCTTGTGACACTATATATTCCCATCTTCTTATTTGGTCAAGTCCCAAAAATAGTAGAATTATTAAATCGACTACAAAAGTCGTTCCAACCCATGTAAATCAAAGGACATACCCTCATAGACAGAAGTTCATAAATCACTCAGAATTAAGATCGAGTTACATATGATCATCATATAAAATACTTATCTTTTAACGGATTTACAAAGAAATATTAAGTATTTCGAGGTCCAATTTTATATAAACTCATTGTATATGATACTTCCACGCACATATCTCTACATGAATGATTTAGATCAAATCCCCTGTAATATTTACAAAGTGGACCGTATAAATAGTGTTACTAGAATAGGGCACCCAACCTTATCCTACTCAAGACTCTTTTAGGTTATAACTTGAACACAATCTTCTTTATGTTAACTACATACTGTTCAAGATTATATTTATAACCTTTGATTTTCATAAAAATTGATAATAAAAATTGCATATAATCAAAATAACTAAATTATTATTTTTCAAATAAATAATAAAAATATTTATTAATTACAAAGCTTTAAGGCATAAATTCCGACATTTGAACCCTCTGGAATCAAGAGTACTCAAAGAAATTAAGTAAATCTAGAATATGTTTCACATAAGCAAGTGTTCTGTTTGGGGAAGGGAATACCCTGGACACGTGGAGGACCCCCATTGGTGCTCCAAGATGGCTCATGAGTCATGCCCAGCTCGGATAGCCGAGATGGCCGCCACTAACGTCGACAAATGCTAAGTATGAGGGCCGAGGTGAACCTGGCCTAGGCCTGACCTACCGGGGAGCTTGGTAGGGGCCGACGTGAGCAATTGTCTGCGGCGTGATTATCGGGCGTAACCGTCGGTCCCGAGATTACCGGGTGTAACCGACGGTCCCGACATTACCGAATGTAACCGACGCGAGATTAGCGGGACTACCACCCATAAATAGAGGGCCTCACTGCCCGATCAGGTACGAGGATTTCTGGCCTCGAACTAAACTGGGAATCCGACCTATACTGACTTGATCGTCGGAGTGCTCACCTTTTTGTGCAGGTCCGCCCAAGCGTTCAGGTCGGTCCGGAGGCCAAGTTCGAGCTGCAATCTAGAACACACTGTTGTGCATATCCTTGCATAAACATTTGGCGCCGTCTGTGGGAACGACAATCTAAGTCATCCCAATTCGTTTAAACCAACACGCGAGCGAACATGGTTCAACCAGCGAACTCGACCAATACGACAGATCGAAGGACTCTAGCTGCCAGCGATGCCCACCAGAGGGAGGTCGGAGCAGTAGCGGTAGAGGGGCAAGGTCACGACGGCCTAGCAGCGGAACCCCTCCGCAGGTCGGCACAGATCACCGCGCCTGCCCTACCGCCTGCGCACCCGAGGACGTCCAAGGCCACCCGTGGCCGAGGTGGGACCTCTAAGAAGGGCGCCCGAGGTCCAGCCCCGGCTCCAACAAGCGAGAACTTTGATGCGCTCAATAGGGAGATGGAGGCAATGCCCACACAAATGCGCTCCATGGAGGAAATGTATAACGAAATGATGCTAGCTGCAGGCGCAGGGTCCCGATCTGAAAATCGAGTGACGCGCGTGGACGTACGCGAGCAAAGGGGTTCCCACCTCGGCCCAGCCGAGGAGGAACGTCCCGAAGACAACGAGAGCGAGGGGTACACTCGCCAGAGAGGAGACCTCCGTGAGCATCTCAACAGAAAGAGAGGCTCGTCTCTCCGAAAAGGGCAGTCACCATCCCGCTCACACAGGAGCTCCAACCAGCAGGCTGAATCCTCTCACAATCCTGCAGGGATAATCACAAGGGAGGAGTTCGACCAGCTGAGGGGGGAGCTCGATGCTCAGGTGGAGGCCTTAAAAGCCAAATGTGAGCAGAAAGACGATTCACTGAACGATGGCGACTTGGGAGAACCGCCTTTCACCTCGGACGTTTTGGAAGCACCAATCCCTCCGAAGTTCAAAGCTCCTACCGTGAAGCCTTATGATGGGACGAAGGACCCCAAGGACTATGTTGAGGTCTTTGAAGGCCTCATGGACTTCCAAGCGGCATCAGACGCAATCAAGTGTCGCGCCTTTCAGATCGCGCTTACTGGCAGCGCGCGATTGTGGTATCGGAGACTGCCAGCCAGGTCGATCTCGACCTACTCTCAGCTGAGAAGGGAGTTCCTCGCCTAGTTCTCTTCTCGGCACTATGACAAAAAGACAGCGACCCATCTCGCCACCATCAGGCAGAAGGAGAGTGAGACGCTGCGAGAATATGTCACCAGATTCCAGGAGGAGCAGTTGAAAGTTGCACACTGCTCCGATGACTCGGCCATGTGCTATTTCTTCCGGTCTAGCCGACGAAGCCCTCACGGTGAAACTTGGAGAGGAGGCCCCGACCACCTTCGCCGAGGTGCTTCAGAAGGCGAAAAAAGTCATCGATGGACAGGAGCTCCTCCGAACCAAAACCGGCCGACCGGAGCGAAAGATCGGCCGGGGCAGAAGTGGAAAAGATGTAGAAAGGGCAGATCCCAAGTCCAAGGACAAGGGATCCTTTTCCAGCGGCCGAGCTGAGTATCGAAGGGCGGAGAACGGACCTACCAGGAGCCGACCTTACGAGCGCTTCACCCCGACCACGATTCCAATTTCCGAGATCCTAACAAACATCGAGGAGTCTGGAATGGAAAAACTACTCAAGCGTCCTGAGAAACTTCAGGGAGCCCCAGAGAGGCGCAGCAAGGACAAGTATTGCCGCTTCCATCGGGAGCACGGCCACAACACATCGGACTGCTGGGAGTTGAAGCGCCAAATTGAGAATCTAATTCAAGATGGCTACTTCAAGAAGTTTGTGGGAAAGCCCAGGACCAGCTCAGCAGAGAAAAAGGAAGAGCGAAAGCGTTCAAGGACGCCACCCCGGCGCACCGACCGACCTGCGGTCATCAATACCATTTTTGGAGGGCCAAGCGGGGGTCAGTCCGGACATAAAAGAAAGGAGTTAGCCCGTGCAGCCAGGCGCGAGGTGTGCATCATCAGGGAGCTGGGGCCGACCTGCCCAATCACCTTCGACGGTGGAGACTTGGAGGAGGTCCACCTGCCCCACAATGATGCACTTGTGATTGCTCCCTTTATTGATCATGTGGTGGTCAGGAGAGTGCTGGTAGACGGGGGCGCATCCGCTAACATCCTGTCCTTACCGACCTACCTCGCCTTAGAATGGACGAGGTCGCAATTGAAGAGAAGCCCGACACCGCTGGTTGGGTTCTCTGGAGAATCGGTCATCCCAGAGGGTTGCATCGACTTGCCGGTCACGCTGGGGCAGGACCGAACTCAGGTCACTCAAATGGCCGAGTTCGTGGTAATTGACGGTAGATCGGCCTATAACGCCATCTTTGGGAGACCCATCATCCACTCATTTCGGGCCATTCCCTCAACACTTCATCAAGTTTTGAAGTATCCCACCCCCAATGGCGTGGGCACGGTTCGAGGAGAACAGACCGCTTCAAGGGAGTGTTATGCCTCCGCACTCAAAGGCTCATCGGTCTGCGCCCTCGAAACTCTCGCCGGTGGGGATGGGACGCTCGAGTTCGAGGCCGACCTGCCGAGGAAGGAGTTTACCGCACCCACTGAGGAGCTCGAGCTTGTTCCTCTGCTTAGTCCCGAGAAGCAGGTAAGCATAGGAACCAAGCTGGGGGCCACCGACAGAGAGGAGCTAATCCACTTCCTCAGATCCAACTCGGACGTCTTTGCGTGGTCCCATGAGGACATGCCTGGCATTGACCCGCGAATTATGACGCATCGCCTCAGCATAGATCCATCATTCCGACCTGTGAAACTAAAGAGAAGACCTATAAACAAGGAGAGGAGTGATGTAATTGTTGAGGAAGTTAACAAACTTTTGAAAGCTGAATACATAAGAGAAATTTCGTATCCCGAGTGGCTCTCCAATGTTGTATTAGTTAAAAAATCTAACGGCAAGTGGAGAATGTGCGTAGATTTTACGAACTTAAATAAGGCATGCCCGAAAGATTGCTTCCCACTGCCGAGGATTGATCAGCTCGTGGACGCCACAGCCAGGCACGAACTGCTCACCTTCATGGACGCCTACTCTGGGTACAACCAAATCAAGATGCATGTCCCAGATGAAGGTCATATCGCTTTCATAACAGACCAAGGTCTGTACTGCTACAAGGTCATGCCCTTCGGGTTAAAGAACGCAGGAGCGACCTACCAGAGAATGGTGAACAAAATGTTCGCCAAGCAGATCGGCCGGAATATCGAAGTGTATGTGGACGACATGCTTGTCAAGAGCAAGCAGTCTAAGTCGCATCTCTCCGACCTGACCGAAGCCTTCGAGGTTCTGAGGGCATATCAAATGAAGCTCAACCCTGCTAAGTGTGCCTTTGGAGTCTGCTCGGGAAAATTCCTCGGCTTCATGGTGAATAACCGGGGAATCGAGGCCAACCCCGAAAAGATTAAAGCCGTGACCGAGATGGAGGCACCGAAGACGCTGAAGCAGCTTCAGTGTCTCAATGGCAGGGTTGCGGCGCTGAGCCGGTTTGTTTCAAGAGCGACAGATAAGTGCCTTCCTTTCTTCAAAATCCTACGAAAGAAAGGGTCGTTTGAATGGACAGCGGAGTGCGCGCAAGCGTTTCAGCAATTGAAGAGCTACCTCAGTTCGGCACCTTTGCTCGCCAAGCCCATGCCGGGGGACAAGCTCCAATTGTACTTAGCAGTGTCTGACAGTACCGTCAGCTCGGTCCTAATCAGGCAAGAAGAAGCGCGGCAAAACCCGGTCTACTACACAAGCAAGGCTATGACCGAAGCCGAGACTAGATACCCTCAGATGGAGAAGTTGGCTCTCGCTTTGGTCACCTCGGCCCGACGGCTCAGACCATACTTCCAAGCCCATACGGTGGTGGTGCTCACTAACTTGCCCCTAAAAAGCATCTTCCATAAGCCGGAAGCTTCTGGACGCCTAATGAAGTGGGCAATAGAGCTAAGCGAGTACGACATCCAGTTCGAACCCAGAACTGCGTTGAAAGGACAAACAGCGGCAGATTTCATAGCCGAGCTCACACCACCCTCCGAGCTGAGCGAGTCCGACCTACCTTGGACAGTCTATGTCGACGGATCCTCCAATGAGAAGGGGTGCGGAGCCGGGGTCGTCTTACTCGGACCAGGGGGCGAGCGATTTGAGTATGCCTTGCGGTTCGGCTTCCGGACTTCTAACAACGAGGCTGAGTATGAAGCATTTATTGCCGGCCTGCGAATCGCTAGGGCATTGGGGGCCTCTTGTGTTAAGGTCTTCAGTGACTCCCAGCTGGTTGTGAGCCAGATCAAGGACGAGTACCAAGCCAAAGACACCCGAATGGAGAAGTATTTGGGCAAGGTCAGATCGTACCTCGCCCAGTTTCGAACTTACGAAGTAAGCCGGATTCCGCGAGCAGAAAATTCTAATGCTGACGCCTTGGCCAAGTTAGCATCGGCGTACGGGACCGACCTGGCCAGGTCGGTCCTCGTCGAGATCCTAGATAATTCTTCAATCTTAGAGCCAGATCTGATGGAGATCGGCGCTCCAGAATCCTCATGGATGGACCCGATCGCGGACTTCATTAGGGGCAACTCACCACAAGACCCCAAGGAGGGCAGAAAGTTGGCAAGGCGGGCAGCTCGGTTCGTGGTCCGAGATGGGGCATTGTACCGACGTGGCTTTTCCCTGCCTCTATTGAGATGTCTAACCCCTGAAGAGGGCCTGTACGTCCTCAGAGAGATCCACGAAGGAGTGTGCGGCAATCACTCAGGCGCCCGGTCGCTGTCAGCCAAAGTGATCCGACAAGGATACTATTGGCCGACCCTCAGCCAGGACGCCAAGAAGTTCGTTAGAACTTGCGACAATTGCCAACGCTACGGAACCATAATCCACCAACCTCCCGAGCTGCTCACCCCCATCTCGGCCCCGTGGCCATTCGCGCAGTGGGGGGTAGATATCATTGGTCCTTTCCCTTTGGGCAAGGGCCAGACCAAGTTCGCTGTGGTTGCTGTGGATTACTTCACCAAATGGGCCGAGGCCGAAGCGCTCTCCCACATAACGGAATCCAGGGTCACGTCCTTCGTATGGACGAATATCATATGTCGCTTTGGTATACCGCAGGCCATAGTGACAGACAATGGGAAGCAGTTTGACAACGCCAAGTTCAAAGACTTTTGCAACAAACTTGGCATAAGTCATCTTAGCTCGTCCCCCGCACATCCGCAAGCAAATGGGCAGGTGGAGGCAGTCAACAAGATCATCAAGCGAGGCATCAAACTTAGACTGGACTCCAAGAAAAGCAGGTGGGTCGAGGAGCTACCAGAGGTTCTATGGTCGTACCGGACCACCCAACGAGAGTCGACGGGTGAGACCCCGTTCTCCCTAGCCTTCGGCTCCGAAGCTGTAGTCCCGGTTGAGATCGGCATGCCATCTGACAGAGTAGAGCATTACGAGCCTACGACAAATGAGGAAGAGTTGCTCCTCAACCTCGACTTGTTGGAAGAAAGAAGAGCAATGGCCCAGCTACGCCTGGCGGAATATCAGGGCAGAATGGCCAGACATTACAATGCCCGCGTTCGACCTCGGGCCTTTCAGGTCGGACATCTGGTCTTAAGGAGGGTCCAAACGCATGTGGATGCCCTTGATCCGGCCTGGGAGGGCCCGTTTGAGATCAAGGGCATAGTCCGACCTGGGACGTACATATTGGCCGATCTGAAAGGAGACGTCCTCGCGCACCCGTGGAACGCGGAGCACCTGAAGCGTTATTATCCTTGAAATGCCAAAAGGATTTTCAATGAATCTGTAAAGACTGTTCCAAAAGAATTATGATCAGAATAAATGTGATGATTTAATTTCATGCTTCCGAGTTCGACCAGAAATTAAATGGGGGCCACGGACTGCCACGCGATCACATTTCAGCAGTTGGTTCAAATTCAATCCTCCGTAGCCTAAGGGTACGAGGTGCGATGCCAAAACCACTGACGAACTTAAAATTCAAACCTTCAAGGCAAAGGGGCGATGTGAAAAGTTCAAAATGGTCAAGCCTCCGAACTTGGGGGTACGAGGAACGATATGAAGAATAGCTACGGACTTAGGATATTAGCCTTTTAACCTTTTTTAAGTTAAGGGTGAAATGTTAAAAATCCAGAGTTGGTGCAATGTATTGAACATTAAGAGATTCAAACTCAAACTTACAACTATTTTAACTGAAGGCGCGACCTCAAAGGTAAGAGGTGCGAGGTGACATTGGCTGCAGTTCAAGGAAAAGGCAAAGAAATGAAAGATGTTGCCGACACCAAAGTAAAATCGAACAAAGCTTCTTCATTAATGGAGAGCAGAGCCAAGGCTTATAGACCTTGCAGCTCTGCCCTGACAAGCAGAAAACAAAAGAAAAGGGAAGAAGGACAGCGAAAAGCCTCGTGAAAGGTGGTCGCCTAAAAGCCTGCTTGAGGAGCGCCCTCTTGAGTGGTGCCGACCTGGTCTTCTTCGAGATCGGAGTAGTCAGAGTCCAGATCTCTGACATACTGATCCACCAACGCTTGGGGGCCAGGGGTGCCGCCAGGCCCAGACGCCCACTTCTCGGCATACCTCCTTTTCAGACCGCTGAGATCGATCTGAAGGTCGGGCATGTCGGAAGCAATGCCCTTCATGAGGAACTTGAAGCCCGCGTCAGAAAAGTCTTTGGCAAATCCATTGAAGTCAGGATGTTGCCTAAACGATTCCTCCAATAGGACTCCATTGCTGAGGCGCTCCTTCACCGTCTCCAGCTCGGCAGTCGCATGCTCCAGCTCCTTATCCTTCGCTTCAAGCGCCTGGAGCATGTCGTCCTTCTCCTTCAGGAGCTGGAACTTCTCCTTCTCCAAGCCCCTGGTGATAGCGTGGGCAGCTCGGAGTTGGGCCTTGCGCCTGTCCTCTTCCTTCTTCAGCAGCTCGGCTTGGGACTCCACCTCGGCCTTCAAAATCTCCACCTCAGAGTGAGCCTTCAGCAGCTCATCCTTCATGGTGGAGGAAGCAGCCTCCAAGGCAGCAGAGAACTCCTCTTTCTCCCTCGCTGCCAGAACTTCCCTCCCATCCAGCTCGGCCTTTACAGCCAGAGCCGATTGAATGGAAGCAACGAACGCCTGAGAAACGGTGCAAGGAAAAAGTTAGACCGAACTACCTGTTGGGTGAGATTAAGCAAAAAATGGGGACACTGGTCTTACCTCGGCGGCGTAATCGATGGTCCTCTGCAGAACGGACCCAGGGTCGCTCACAAATTTGGACGCCCTCCTTAGGCAGCGGTCCAAACTTGCAGCTGAGATGCGGGACACCTGGTCCCTCACCCCGGAACTTGACGGCTCAACTCTGAACCGTGCCGTCACGTCGGACGTCCCGCCCATCCTGGCTGCAGGATCGTCCACCCGATCTGCGAAACTTGCAGGTAAGACCCTGCAAGCTCCGACCTCCGAGGGGGAGATCGGCTTCTTTTTCTTCCTTCTTCGCTTCAGAGGGGCTTCCTCCCTCACCTCCTCGCCCAAAGGCGGGGCGTCCATCGCCTCGGTCTGATCCCTGGGGCGCTTCTCCGTCGAGGGACCCCCAGAAGACTCCAGCTCGATCACTGGGGCTGGATCTTCCGAGGCAGGCCCTGCCACGGCAGGGGTGGTAGGTTTCGAACTCTGGGCGGCCTCAAGAGCATGGGCTCGGCCCTTGGACTTGCGCTTCACGCTGCTTGCAAACCCGCAAACCATGGCTGCAAAATAAAAATAGGGGTCATCACAAGGTTAGAGGAAAAAGGGGTGAGGCAAGCTCGGCATACCAAGTTCAGAGTTCGGCCTTGAGGATTCAATGGGACGAACTGCAGGGTTGTAATCTAGCAGCCCGGACTCAAGCAGCAGCTCGTCGGTCACCAGGGTTCCGACCTTCCTACCCCTCGGAAAGCGCTCCTTGTAGTATTTCAGCGTGTCGAAGGAGGCTTGCGTAAGCTCGGGGACTGGTCGGATTGAAACTGCACGAAGACAAAATCTGAGTTATACCTGAATGACAAAAGAAAATTACGAAAAGCAAGAACTACTCCGTACCTAGTTTCCCAAACCTAGTGGGGACGTCAAAGAAGGAACGACCTGACTCGTCCTTTGCGAGCCATTCCCCGGAAGCGTAGAACCACTTCCTCACCCATCCCTTGATGGAGGTCGGCCCCTTAACTATACCGCATGCGCCTTTCCTTGCGCACATATAGAACCGACCAGGCTTCTTAGCTATCCTTTTCGCTTCGAAGCACGCGAGGAGCTGGTCTACGTCCAACAGCTCGGCCTCCTCACTATCCCGAGCTCGTAGCCAAAAAAGGATGGCCAAAGCGAAAATGACACCCCACCCATTGGGGGCCACTTGAGCCGGAGCCAACCCAGTCCGGAAGAGAAATTCTTGGACAAAAGGGTGAAGGGGAAGTCTGAGGCCGTACTCAAACATTTTGAAGTAGAGAGTGACCCATCCCTCTGGAGGATTGTTAGCTCTCTCCCCCTCCTCCGGAAGCCTGAGGAGGATGTTCTCAGGGATAGCGAACCCCCTACGAAGGGATCCGAGGTAGTGCTCAGGTATCCTAGAAGGGTATTCCAAACCCTGACCTGAAGTGGAGGCGTCACTATCCTCCCCGTCATCGGAGAATCTAAAGTTTTCTATCTCCTCGAGCTCGGACTCTAACCTACAAGCTAAATCGGATCCTAAGTTGCTGCTAAAAGAGGACGACATGGCAACTACGTTCGAAAGAGAGAGGGAAGAGACCGACCTACCAAGGGTTCGAGCTGCCTTCAGATCGAACTCCAAGAATTCAGGGAACGTAAGGTATGACCTGAAGGATTGGGGGCATTTATAGCCCGTCGAAAGAATTTCCCCACAGTACACGTGTAATCAACGAGCGGCTAGGATCCTCCCTGAGATCCGAAGCGTCAGAATATTTGAATATTCCGACGATGAATCTTCCGCGACGGTTGTAGTTTCCCACGAATAGGAAGTCGCCACGTGTCCAAAGCAAGTCGAATGAACTTCTCTGCCAGGTCGAGATCGGACCAGACAGAGAGGGGGCCAATGTTTGGGGAAGGGAATACCCTGGACACGTGGAGGACCCCCATTGGTGCTCCAAGATGGCTCATGAGTCATGCCCAACTCGGATAGCCGAGATGGCCGCCACTAACGTCGACAAATGCTAAGTATGAGGGCCGAGGTGAACCTGGGCCAGGTCTGACCTACCGAGGAGCTTGGTAGGGGCCGATGTGAGCAACTGTCTGCGGCGTGATTATCGGGCGTAATCGTCGGTCCCGAGATTACCGAATGTAACCGTCGCGAGATTAGCGGGACTACCACCCATAAATAGAGGGCCTCACTCCCCGATCAGGTACGAGGATTTCTGGCCTCGAACTAAACTGGGAATCCGACCTATACTGACTTGATCGTCGGAGTGCTCACCTTTTTGTGCAGGTCCGCCCAAGCGTTCAGGTCGGTCCGGAGGCCGAGTTCGAGCTGCAATCTGGAACACACTGTTGTGCATATCCTTGCATAAACATGTTCTAATAACTCCGTCAAACTTCTTACTTCTAACTATTCCATACCATCTATCTTACAAGATGCATTAGTTCTCATCAATATTGCACTTCTAGATACTGAATCACATGTTAAACCAATCCTTATTAAGTCACATATATGAAGTGAACATCCTGAATCAAGAATCCATTCACTAGAAGAATTTAAACGGTCAGTGAATTTAAACTGCCGTCCGAAGCAACTGATAGATCACCATCACTATTTCCACCTTCAACAACACTAACTTGACTGGAATTTTCTGGTGTTTTCCCATACTTGCAGCAGCTCTTTTATTCTTATTAGGTAACTTGTAGCAATCTGATTTTTTATGACCTTCCAATAATTACATATATTATTGTCCCTTGTTTCCAGATTTTGATTGAAATCTCGTCATTTGTTTTCTTCTCCTATGTTCTTCCTTGAGCAAATAATCCCTCTGTCTAACTCTCAAATCCACTCATAATATGTTTTATTTTCTCTTTAGAGAATAAAGTACCATCATATACTTCATCTAAAGTGAGAGTATCACTGCTATATAATATTGTATCTTTAAAGTTCGCGCACGAGGTCAGTAAAAAACACAATAAAATCAATGTTAAATCTCCCTCGTCATGACTGACGTCCATAGACTCTAAATTAGAGACAATTTCCTTAAAAGCAACCAAATGATCGTCTAAAGAGACGCTCCTTTGCTCATAAGATGAGAAAACAATCGTTGCTTCAAATGCAATTTAGTGGTTAAAGTTTTTGTCATACATATTTGCTCTGACCTAAACCATAATCCAACCGCAGTTTTCTCCTTCAAAACATCTTGCAAAATTTCATTTGACGAATGGAGATGAATTAGAGTACGTATCTTTTAATCTTTTTGTTGTGTCCAAGATGCTGGCAAAGGCAAAGTACAACCCACCATAATAAAAATCTAGTATTTCAATTTAAAAGTGGAGTCTCATGCTTTACAGTTGTCATGACAAAATATTACCAACAAATCATTCAATTGAAACCACAACTTCAATAAACCAATTTACTAAACCACATCTCTAATATCAGTTCTACTTTTAATAAACCAAAATCGAAAATGGTAGCGAAATAACAAACTAGATCTCATTATGGTAATTGCAAAATTAAATAAGATAGAAAAATGAACAAAGAGAACTTACGTGGTTCAAGATGAGATTACAAAGAGCACTATCAAGCACTCACCAAATACCCGTACCCCCAAAAATCAAAGTATTAAACTCACCAAAATTAATTTCCAAATAGAAATGAAAATTAATTAGAAAATTTATTCTGAACGTGGATAAAATCTTAAAACCCACAACACACATAAAGACAGCAAGGAGGAGAGGTATATATACAGGGTTCCAAAAGCATTGAATTTATTTCCTTTTGAATTTTAGAATTGTGTTTAATAGTTCTCTAAACTCTCAACTGTATGCAATAATTGACCTATTTGACATAAAAAAAATAAAGAAAGAAAAAGTTAACGAATCTATTAAATAAACAATTCTACACTGTCTAATAAATTTGCGAATTTTAAAAAGGTCTTATAGACCTTTTATTACACATAAAATTCAAAGTTTATGATTTTATTAGATGCTTTTTACAACTTAATAACTTATTAAGAGAAATAAAATGAAAGTTCAGAGAGCTATTAAATACTTTTAAATATAACTTATTAAACATAAAATTAAAATTAAAAGTTTAGGATTAAACTCAAAATGTAACTACCTTGTTGGAGGCGAATCCTGGCCTGCCACGTGTCATGATCAGAAAAGTGAGTTGGGTGAACACGCGAACGAAATGTAGAAATTGACTTCTAGACACTCAGGTTGGCAGTAAGGGTAGGACCTACAGTGCCGAGCCGACCTGAGGTAAAGTCCGTAACAATGTCTCTTCCATACTCGACAACACGCCGCGATTTTAGGATGTGTCAGAATCCCTGTCGGGCCCAGTTTCTATAAATAGAAACCCTTGCCTTAAATGCACAGTATGCAATCCTAAGTAGACTCGGCAAGTTAGCTCGGACTAGAACTAACTTGCTCGTCGGAGTGCTAACTTTGTTTTGCAGGTCTCAAGAGTGTTCAGGGAAGGTGTGGGACCGTTGGCCATAGTTTGTCCTGAACGTACCGATCTAAATTGTATCCGAGCTCATCAATTTCGGGCTCAAACATCTGGCGCCGTCTGTGGGGACGACACATCTAGAAGTCAGTCTCACCTTTTGCAATCTAAGCCAATGGCCCAAACCCGCTCCCAGCAGTCACGATCTCAACTTTCGCCTATTCGCTCTACGATGAGGGATGCTGTCACTTCTCGAGCCCATCCTCGACTCACGTACTCTCAGGTGGCAGGAACTCCCGTTGTCAAACAACGACCCCAGGTGGGGGTGGTCAAACAGAATGGAGTCGGCCGGCCACATCCGATCCAGTAGCAGTCTGGGACTTCCACCTCGCCTCAGATCAGTTCCCGCCACTGCAACCTCAGAGAAACGAGTTGCCGCCCCGCGCACCTCGCCTCCGCGGTTGGGGAAACACAGGTGCACGCTCCGGGGCAAGTGTTGATGCGGGCGTGGACCCCGTCATAGTAGCCGACGTGATTGCCGAGCTCAGGGAAGTCAAGGCAAGGCTCGAGGCGGTTGAGAGAGGCAGCGAGGTGTCTGGCTCTTCCGTCTCCAGGGATCCCATCCGACCCAAAGAACGGAGTATCAGTTCCGACTTCGCAGGGAGGTCCGAGCTGGAGCACCCTCGCGAAAGCCACAACGGGTGAGGACAGGCAGTGCCCTGGAAGCACAGGTTCGTGACCACCCTCAGCAGGACAACCGGGTCGAGGGCTGGCGCCCGAGGATCCGACCAATTCGGACTCCCTTGGCATCTTTCGATAGCTCCAACGCCCATCAAGGCCGAGGTGACGAGACGCCGAGGCGACGAGTAGTGGCACCCGGAGATCGGGAGTATCTGGTTGACGATGGGGAGGAAAGCCCAGAGGTCGACGTTCAAGAGAGGTCCTCCCACGCTGACCATTCGTTCCGGTCTGAAGTGGACCTCCTCCGGGATCAGTTTCAAAGGGAGATAGAAGATGTCAAGCGACAGTGCAGGCCTGTAGATCCGCATCGCGTGGCCGAGCAAGAGGAACTGCCTTTCTCCCAAGCGATCCTGGACGCACCTATCCCACCGAGGTTCAAGGCTCCGGTTATGAGTTCTTACGACGGGTCTGGAGATCCGATCTCCTACGTAGAGGTGTTCGAGGGGAAGATGAATTTCCTGGCCGCAAGCGACGCTATGAAGTGCCGAGCATTTCAAATAGTCTTGGAAGGCTCGGCAAGATTGTGGTAACGACAGTTGAAGCCCCGGTCCATCGACAGTTACCAACAGCTGAGGAGGTTGTTCATCAACCAGTTCTCAGCTCGACAGTTGTTGAAGTTGCCGCCCTCTCACCTCGGAACAGTAAAGCAACGAGACAACGAGTCCCTGATGGAGTACATCGCTCGGTTCATGGACGAGCATGTCAAAGTGGTAAGTTGCACCGATGACATCGCCATGATGTACTTCACCACGGGTTTGAACGACAGAAACTTGACGATAGAGTTCGGAAGCCGACCGCCGGCCTCCCTGAACGAGATGCTTGCTAGAGCTCGCCAGTACATCGATGACTTGGAGTTGTGGAAAGCCAATGGAGCACAGCGAAGCAACCGTGGTAAGGATTGGGACCAAAAGTCCCCTCCTCCCAAGAAGCAGCGCAGCGATGGTTGGGGCTCATCTCGGCGGGCCGACGACAATAGGAGTAGAGGCCGCCGAGACGAGAAAGACCCTTCAGGCCGTCGAGGGCCAAAATTCGACAAGTTCACTCTGCTGAACGCCTTAATCACGGAGATCTACGCGGCGGCCGAAGATACCGACCTGGAGGCGCTTTTCGCAGCCCTAGAAAAGCTCCGCCGACCTCCAGGGAAGCGAGACAAGCGACTTTACTGCCGATTCCACAAGGATCACACCCACGACACTTCGCGCTGTTTCCATCTGAAGGAGCAGGTCTAGGACCTGATCCGAAGAGGTTATCTGAAAAAATACGTCAGTAGGCGTGGAACGGCAGAACCTGAGGGGTCGGCTCGGGAGGAGAAGCGAGAGAAGTCACCACCGTCGAGACGGAAGGAGGATCGGCCCGCCATTATAAATACCATCCGTGGGGGCCCGAGTGGGGGACAGTCGGGGCAGAAGAGGAAAGCTCTGGCTCGGGAAGCAGCACACGAGGTCTGTACCTCGTACCCCAAGGAGCCCGGGATACCGATCCTGTTCGACGACCAAGACAATGAGGGAGTACATATGCCCTATAACGACGCCCTAGTAATCGCCCCACTTATAGATCACGTGAAGGTGAGAAGAGTCCTTGTCGATGGAGGAGCGTCGGCTAACATCTTATCGTTCTCGACCTACACGGCCCTAGAGTGGGAGAGGAAGCATTTGAAGCTCAGCCCGACGCCTTTGGTCGGTTTTGCAGGGGAGTCAGTCAACGCGGAAGGATGTGTCTCGCTCCCTGTTACCATTGGCGAGGGAGATCAACAAGTAACTAAAGTCGCAGAATTTGTTGTGATAGATCGAAGCTCTGCGTACAACACCATAATTGGTCGGCCCTTGATTCATGATCTCAGGGCAGTTCCATCTACTTACCACCAGGTCTTGAAGTATCTCACCTCGGTCGGAATTGCGACAATCTGGGGTGAGCAAAAAATGTCCAGAGAATGCTACGCGACCGCGATGAAGGGAACATCCACTTGTGCAGCGGTCATGGGCGCGGCAGGGCCGTGTGCCGACGAACCAGAGCCGAGCCGTGGTACCCCAGCTGAAGAGCTAGAACTTGTCCCCCTGCTGGGGCCAGAAAATCAGGTCAGCGTCGGCAGCAGACTGGGGGCCGAGGTGAAAGAAGAGCTCGTCGGTTTTCTGAAAGCGAATGCTGATGTGTTCGCATGGTCTCATGACGACATGCCGGGCATAGACCCAAGTATAATGGTGCATAGGCTTAATGTAGATCCTAGTTATAGGCCTGTGAGGCAAAAGCGTCAGTCTGTCGACGCCGAGCGAAGTAATGTAATTTGTAAAGAAGTCGAGCAGTTGCTACGAGCTAAATTCATAAGAGAAGTTCATTACCCCGCATGGTTGTCTAACGTAGTTTTAGTTAAAAAGTCCAACGGCAAATGGCGCGTCTGCATTGACTTCACGAGCCTCAATAAGGCGTGTCCGAAAGACAATTTTCCCCTACCTCGGATGGATCAACTCGTCGACGCAACGGCAGGACACGAGCTACTCTCCTTCATGGATGCGTACTCCAGGTACAATCAGATTCGGATGCATGTGCCCGACCAAGAGCATACCGCCTTTGTTACCGACCAAGTGTTGTATTGTTACAATGTCATGCCCTTCGGTCTGAAGAATGCCGGGGCGACCTACCAGCGGATGGTCAACATGATGTTCACCAAGCAAATCGGACGCAACATGGAGGTATATGTAGACGACATGTTGTTGAAAAGTAAGCAGACGAGCTCCCATTTAGCCGACCTAGCAGAGGCATTCAGCGTGCTTCGAAAGTATCAGATGAAGCTCAACCCGAGCAAGTGTGCCTTTGGGGTCTCGTCGGGAAAGTTCCTCGGGTTCATGGTCCACGAAATAAAAGTTTGATGAAGAGCCGAGGTGTATATGCCTCGGCTCAATACAGTAATTTGATTCGAATAAGGGAGAAAGCAAGAAACAACAGGAGGCTGAGACGATCTACTCCTGAGGAGGGTCGGCAGGCTTGCTGGACCCCGTCTCGGCACCAACAGCCTCAGCCTCTTTACCGGCCTCGGCAGGTCGCTCCACCCAGATGGATTCGTATTCTTGCTCGACGGCGGCGATGGCGTCCTCCAAGCAGGTGGTGTCGAGCCTGTTGACGGCGAAGTAGAAGCCCTTGTTTGCCATATCGCGAGCTAGGCCGTCGAACTCGGGGAATTCTTTGATTCTCTTCTCCAAGTAGGCCCAACTCGCCAAGTTCTGTCGAGCCTCGTTCCAGCCCTTCTCTGCGGTCTCAGCTCGGCCTCGGGCATTCTTCAGGTCGGTGCGTGCTTGGGCTATCAAGGTTTTCGACCTATCGGCCTCAACCTCTTTCTCAGCTCGCGCCTTGTCAACCTCGGCCTGGAGCTCAGAGATTCTCCGCTCATAGGAGGCGTTCGTTTCCTCCTCCTTCAAGTCCCGCCCTCCAAGCTCCAAGCTCATCATCGAGGCCAAGAGGCAAGCATGATAATGCAGCTGCAAAGGTTCGAGGTTAGACCGGAAAAGATAAAGAAAAAGGAGTGAAGAGTAGGCATGGGCTTACCTCTGCAGCAAGAGTTATGGTCTTCCTTACCGCCTCCGCGGCGTCCTCGGGCGCCTGAACAGCTCGTTCCGCCAAGTGAGAGCTCGAGGACCTCACTTTCGTCGCGGCCTCGTGGATACTAAGGCGGGAGAAAGCGAGCCTGAAAGGGAGTGGGAGCTCGGCGCCATGACCCCGACCATGTAGCGACCCCTCCTCTGAGTCGGCCACGATGGGGGAGGCGGAGATCGGGAGTCGACCTCCTCGGAGGGAAGCGTATCCCTCGCTCGCTTCTTCCTCACTAGAGGGGTAGACGATCCCTCGCCCAAAGCGACAGTCTGCAGGGGCTGAGCTTGGAGGGCCTGAAGCTTGGCCAAGTTGGCCAACCCTGGAGCCGGGACGTCGGCACTGCTTGTGCGATGACGAGCTTGGGGGGGCGCCGGCGGAGCAACCGAGGCCGAGGCCCGCTGCCGCTTCGTACTGCTAAGCGCGAGGAATTTTGAGGCCATCTCTGAAAAAGGGACGAGGTCAGTAAACGAATGAGCAAAAAGGGTGACGAGGGCTAAAGTGAACGAGCTAAAAGTGTTGAGAGGAAGTCACCTTCAGGGGCTTTCCGCTTCTGTGAGCTGCGTTGCCGAGGTTTGGGGAGCTTCTTGAACTCGTCCGGTTGATCGTGAGAACTAAGGCCGCTGGAGAAGAGGTGGGAGTTTGAGACGAGTGCTTCACCCCACAGCGCGTACTTTAGTCTCCGACCCTGGGCTCGTTTGATGATCTCCCAAAACTTGTTGTTGATCCTCGGAACGGGGGATGGGAGAGCTGCAAAACAAGCCGATATCAGCAACGAGGTTACTCAAGTTAAGAAGACAAAAAAAAACCCCTAGCTCGCACCTAAGACACTCACCTACGTCACGGAACTCTACCGAGACTTGGCTAGTCGGCTCACCCCCTCCGTCCCTCAGAAGCCACTCGCCAGAGACGAGGAACAAACACTCCTTCCAATTTTTGTTAGAGGAGGGGTTCCTAATCAGCTGACCTACGTTCCGCCGAGCTGAGAGGTAGTGCCGACCCTCTCCCTCGTTGGAGGCTTTGACGGTGTGGGTCGCTAAAAGCTGATCTACAGTAAGCCTGTCCTCATCCTCGTCTCGGAGGACCCACCAAAGGACGTAGGCTCCGAGCACGGTAGACCACCCATTAGGGGAAAGCTGAGCTGGAGCAAGGTTAACGGTGCTAAGGAATCTTTGAATAAAGGGGTGAAGTGGAAGCCTAACCCCCCTACTGAACATCTGGGGATAGAAGCTGACGAAGCCCGGAGGAGGGTCGTCAAGAGACTCCCCGACGTTGGGCACCCTAAGCTCTATAGAGTTGGGGATCGAGTAGGTTTTGCGGAGCTCGGCTAACCTACCTACTGAGCAAGTCGAGGGGGGAAGCTCAACTACTGGACCGAGGTCAGGATTTCCCGAGGAGGCGGCTATATTAGGGTTTGCCGAGCTATCCTCGACGTAAGGGTTCCCTGAAGTAGAGGCTAAGGTCAGATCTCTTAAAACGTCGTCTGAACTAGAGGAACTAGACGACCCAGACGACGAATCCCTAGACGACCTACTCATCGCCAGACCTGACTGGGAAGACTTAAAAGAACTATCTAAAGAAAGAGGGAGAAAGTACCTGACTTGGAAACGGCCGAGGTACACGAAAACTCAAAAGTGAAAAGTGAAAGACTTTCGCCTTTTATAGGACAGCCCAGAGGCACGAGAGCCATTCGATCAAGGAGGAATCAACGGACAAGATCCGTCCACGTCAGGCTGTCCCCACGACGACGTTTGGGTTCCCGAAGTAGAAGCTAGGGCTGACGACATCCATGACGTCACACATGCACGCGTGGATTCGACCCGTCTCCAGTTAGCTCGGACGACTTCGCCGAGCCGACCTCCGCCCCGCCGAAGTGGGGGCCAATGTTGGAGGCGAATCCTGGCCTGCCACGTGTCATGATCAGAAAAGTGAGTTGGGTGAACACGCGAACGAAATGTAGAAATTGACTTCTAGACACTCAGGTCGGCAGTAAGGGTAGGACCTACAGTACCGAGCCGACCTGAGGTAAAGTCCGTAACAATGTCTCTTCCGTACCCGACAACACGCCGCGATTTTAGGGTGTGTCAGAATCCCTGTCGGGCCCAGTTTCTATAAATAGAAACTCTTGCCTTAAATGCACGGTACGCAATCCTAAGTAGACTCGGCAAGTTAGTTCGGACTAAAACTAACTTGCTCGTCGGAGTGTTAACTTTGTTTTGCAGGTCTCAAGAGTGTTCAGGCAAGGTGTGGGACCGTTGGCCATAATTCGTCCTGAACGTACCGATCTAAATTGTATCTGAGCTCATCAATTTCGGGCTCAAACATACCTTAAATATTAAATCATAAATTTGTGGGAAAATGGTACAAACCACCCCCTGAACTCAAGCATTATCCCTTGACAAAAACAATAAAATTGAAAAATGGTAAAACATAAACAACCAAATTAAAACTTTGAAAACAATAGAGACTTACAAAAAGAAAAAAGGAAAATCACACATAAATTAAACAATCCCACGTTAATCTCGGAAGAGATTAGACGTTAATAGTAAGCATTGAAATTTGGGAAAAAGTTGAGTTTGAAATTTAGGAAAAAGTTGACAGAGTTGAGAAGCTCTGTTAAGCGA
Organism: Momordica charantia; assembly: GCF_013281855.1. NCBI lineage: Eukaryota > Viridiplantae > Streptophyta > Magnoliopsida > Cucurbitales > Cucurbitaceae > Momordica > Momordica charantia. The sequence continues at coordinate 9,097,833 of NW_028275161.1, read as the reverse complement.
AAAGAAAATCAATGTACCCCACGTCCCCTTGTGTTTGCAAATTCAACGAAAATCAATCTTCCGTCAACTATCTGCATCATTTCTCCAAAGAAAAATTATAAGTTTGACATCAGATTTCATTCAGAACTTTCATCGAACATGTTATGTGCATAAGCAGGGAGGATACATACCCGACCATTCATGGCTCGAATAGCCTTCTCGGCCTCAACCGGCGACTGAAATGTCACGAAACCGAAGCCTTTGGGCCTATGGGTTTTGGGGTCTCTGACAAGCCGAGCTGCGCATCGCCGCCATAGCCAAGTGTTCGTTCAATCATGGAGTGCAGAGAAAGGAAAAAACAAAACATATTGAAACAGAGATGTACCTTCAGACACTGCACCGAAGACTGAAAACAGACTCTTGAGTCGTTCGATGGTTGTGTATGACGACAGTCCTGGCCAAAAAAAAACATCCATTTGCCAAATTTTTATGGGAAACCATTGCCGTAAAATAATTTGAGACTTGAGATAGTGAGAGAGAGAGAGATCTACTGCTGATGAACACTTGGGAGCCGACTCCGTTAGCCATTGATTCCAAAGCCCTGGAGCGTTTGCCCTTTCTAATCAATTAGAAAGTTTAAGCTATAAAATCTCATTTTTATACCTATTTTGGTTCTCTGACTTCATTTTGGTGGTTGAATTTTAAAATGTCCAATTTAAATTAGTTTTTAAACTTTATTTTTTGAAGTAGTTATTTTGATTTTACTTTTATTTTACTGTCTAACAAATTGGTAACATGATTTTGAGCAGGTATACAAACCTTTTTTTCCTTTTTTTTTTTTTGAACGTGTATACTAACTTGTTAACATGAGTCTCTATGTAAAATACATAGGTTGTAGGAGCGTATTCAAAAGGTGAATATTATTAGATGCAAAATAATATAAGAAATACCAAAATGATTATATTTTACACATTTAGAGATTAAAATACAATTTTAAGGTTTAGAGACTCATATACAATAAATTTGAAAAGTTAAAGTTTAACTATAATATACATATATGCATGTGTATTTATTTATTTGGTTTTATGTACCCAAAAAATTAGGAAAAAAATTCACTAATTGCTTAATTACAAGTAAGACCCAATTAAAAAAAAAAAGAATTCATTTTAGTCGTAGGTTGGCCTAATTGCAATGAGACTTTGAGAAGAGACTTTTTGGTCTAGTAGGTGTGTAAGCTAAGCTAATTAGAATACTCACAGTACAATTAAAAAAATCAAATTGATTTAAAACGCCTTTTTAGAAACATTGAAAGTTGCTTTCCAAAAAGTAATTTTGAAATGATCTATCAAAAATCACTTTCAAATTATTTTATAAAGTGTATTTGAGAGAATTTTTGCCATTTTTGTCATTGTCAAAAATCACTTTATTTTAAAATGATCATGTTTGACCGGAAAATATTGATTATTGGAAAGTCTAAAATAATTTTAAAATGAGTTTTGAAATATTAGTTGGTAGGTAATTTTTGTTGAGTTTCCTAAAATAATGCTAAGATTTTCCCGGGTATTTCTCACTATTCTTTGCACCCTCATGCGTGGTTATCTTCTTTTATGTCATAAGAAGTTGTAAGATGCTTTTTGGGCCAACCAAATTAGGCCAACAAATCCAGGTTGACCAACACACCTAAAGTTGACAAACACAAGTCGAAAACGCAAGCCAATCAACTCAAGCCAGACCAAACCATGCCAACCAATCCGACAAGTGACAAGCACGGGCTCAATGCCCCTTAGGAAGAGCATCTAAGGAATCAACCTTCGCTGACCAACTCGGGTTGACCACCCGAAACCATCCAGACCAGGTCAACCAACCCAAGCTGACCAACTCGGGTCGACCATTAAAAGCCAACAAGCCCAAGACGACCATCTCGGGCACGACCATCCCTAGCCTAACCACCTCAGGTCGACAGCTCGAGTAGACCAACACAAGTTAATCAACCTAGGTGGCTTGTCATTGGGGTAACCTACGAATAGCCTAACTACCATAGTTCAAAAGGTGTTACAGAAATATATTTTGATGGAACTGTGTTCAAAATGTATACTGCTGTCTCTACTGCATAACCCCAAAACGAGACAGGCAATTAAGAATAGCTCATTATAGATCGAACTATGTCCAACAGGGTTATATTTCTCCTTTCCGATACACCGTTCTGTTGAGGTGTACCAAGTGTTGAGAGTTGGGATGTAATTCCATGTTCTATCATATAGTCTTGGAATCTTAAGTCCATATACTCTCTACCCCCGATCAGATCAAAGTGTTTTTATCGTCTTACCTAATTGGTTCTCAACTTCAGTCTTGTACTCCTTAAACTTTTCAAGGGCTTCAGACTTATGTTGCATTAGGTAGAGATATCCATACCTTGAATAATCATCTATGAAAGATATGAAATACTCATCCCTACCTTGACTTTAACATTCATCAGACCACAAAGATCTGAATGTACAAGGTCCAAAGGTTCTTTGGCTCAATAACCTTTTCTAGTAATAGGTCTTTTAGTCATCTTGCCTTCAAGACAAAATTCACTTAGAGGTAAGGAGTCATCTTCTAACTCGCTTAGAAGTCCACTCTTAACCAATCTCTCAGCCCTATTGAAATTTATGTGACCTAATCTTAACTGCCAAATATAGGTATTTTCTTTTGGAGAAGTTATTTGCCTTTTGTGTTGAGTTTTAGCATTTTTTAAACAACTCTGTATTTAAAATTGTTGTAGTTATGGTTGGTCTTAACACATATAAGTTGTTTTCGAGTTTCTCAAAACACTTTATGAAATGAACACTTCATTTAATGAAAAGGAAATAGCATTGTTCCAGTAGACAAGAAATGGAAATTAAGTTCCTCTTTATTTTGAGAACTATATACACATTATCTAATAATATATATGCAATCTTGTCTAAAAACAAATTTAGGTCTCTCAATGCGATTGTTGAGACGACATCTCCTGTTCCGACTTTGAGAGTCATCTCCCCAGCATCAAGCTACCTCCAAGAACTAATTCCCTTAAAATAAAAACAAACATGGTTACTGGGCACTAAATCCAATATCCAGGTAGAATCATCATTATCCACTAAGCAAGTTTCAAGAACAAGTAAATCATATTTACCTTCTTTGGTTTTCTTCTTTTCGACCAAGTATTTCAGGTAGTTTCTTTTCCGGTGTCCATCCACGTTGAAATGGAAACATTTTCTTCTGTCTGCAACTTTGGCCTTGCCCTTCTTTCCGGCAACAGTAGAGGCAGCAGGGTCAGCTTTCACCCCCTAACTACTGTTCTTCTTCTTGTTAAAATTCTTACTCCAAAAAATGAATGCATAAATTTGGTTCTCGAGGTCGAACCTCGATGAAACTGTTTTAAGGTGACAACGTTTGCCTCCCTCTCCAGTCCCTTAGTTTTCATAAGAGACTGAAAGATCTGTAGCTCATTCAAGAGTGTGGTAAGGTTGTACTATATCTTGTTCATCACAGAATTGCTGCGGAATTGAAGTAATCTCTTCAAAAGAGATTTCAAGATAAAGCTGACCTGACTCCCCTCGTCTATGATGACCTCGTTCACTTAGCCACATTAAAGTAGACCATCAGGTTGAGAACATATTCTCGCACTGATGTTTCCTCTTTCATGCTGGAATTGTAAATGAACTTTAGGGCATCGTGCCGGGCTTGAATGGATGGTTGTCCAAACATGTCCTACAATGAGTCCATGATGTCCCTCGCGGTGACCATGCTCTCATGCTTATTGGCCAGCACATCAGATATGTTTGTCAAGATGTAGACATTGGTCTTGCCATTAGCCTTGATCCATCTGTCATAGCTCATCATTAATCGAACCATGTCTAACAGGGTTCTGTTTCTCCTTTCTGATACACCATTCTGTTGAGGTGTACCAGAGGCTGAGAGTTGGGACGTGATTCCATGTTCTATCATATAGTCTTGGAATCTCAAGTCCATATACTCTCCACCCCGATCAAATCGAAATGTTTTAATGGTTTTACCTAATTGATTTTCAACTTCGGTCTTGTACTCCTTGAACCTTTCAAGGGCTTTGGACTTGTGTTGCATTAGGTATAGATAATCATACCTTTAACAATCATCTATAAAAGAGATGAAGTATTCATACCCTCTTCGAGCTTTAACATTCATCAGACCACAAAGGTTTGAATATATAAGTTTTAAGGACTCTTTGGCTCTATAACCTTTTTCAGTAAAAAAAGTCTTTTAGTCATCTTGCCTTCAAGACAAGATTCACATGGTGGTAAAGAGTCGTCTTCTAACTCGCTTAGAAGATCATTCTCAACCAACCTCCCAATCCTTTTGAGATTAATGTGACCTAATCTTAAGTGTCGAAGATAGATAATTTCTTTAGGAGAAACTTTTTGCCTTTTTGTTTGAGTTTTATGATTTTTAAACAGCTCAATATTTAAAACTACTTTAGTAATGGTTGGTCTTAACATATACAAGTTGTTTTCAAGTTCAGCAGAACAAATATTCACAACATTTCTAGAAATGAACGCTTCATTCAAATTAAAGGAAATGAAATACATATGTTGTAACAAACAAGAAATATAAATTAAGTTCCTTTTGATTTTTGGAACTACGTACACATTATCTAATAATATATACAAATTCTTGTTTGTAAACAACTTGAGCTCCCTTACCACCACAGCTGAGACGACTTCTCCTATTTAGACCTTGAGAGCCATCTCTCCGACTTCAAGCTGCTTCCAAGAACTAATTCCCTGAAATGATGAACAAACATGATTAGTGGCTCATGAATCTAATATTCTAGTGGAGTCATCATTATCCACTAAACACGTTTCCAAAACAAGTACATCATATTTACCTTCGCTGCTTTTCTTCTTCTCGACCAGGTATTTTGTGCCTCCCCTTCCTGTCCCTTATTTTTCATAAGAGATTGGTAGGTTTGTAGCTTATTTAAGAGTGTGGTAAGACTATACTCCAGCTTATTCATGACTGCATTGCTGCAGAATTGCAGGAAGGTCTTTAGAAGAGATTCAAGAATGAAGCTGATTAGTGGCTCATGAATCTAATATTCAGGCGAAGTCATCATTATCCACTAAACATGTTTCCAAAACAAGTACATCATATTTACCTTCGTTGCTTTTCTTCGTCTTGGCCAGGTATTTTGTGCCTCCCCTTCCTGTCCCTTATTTTCCATAAGAGACTGGTAGGTCTGCAACTTATTTAAGAGCATGGTAAGACTATACTCCAGCTTATTCATGATCGCATTACTGCGGAATTTCTGGAAGGCCTTTGGAAGAGATTCAAGAATGAAGCTGACCCGACTCTACTCGTTTATGATGGTCCCGTTTGTGCCTATGATGTTATGCAATTTCGTCGCTAAAAAAATCAAAGCTCAACTTTTATCTACTTTACATATATTTCCTACTGCTTTAAAAAATATAAGGAATGATAATAGAGAAATAAAAATGTCATTGAACTTCAAAATCAAGGATAATTAATGTACAATACATACAGACCATAAGAAAAATATCAATTGAAAAACATATACAGTGTTTATAAATTATAAGTTCTTTAAATATTTTTATTAGATCTTTGAGCATCACGATTAGTAGACATTATATTTCAATCCTACACAAATAGTAGACATTATATTTCATTGGCATAAAAAAAAGCAACTTCAAAGTTCCAACATTTAGATGGTTCATTTATCAAAGACAAAATCATAATTCTCCATCTCCAATATCAAACGGAAACAAACTCCACTCCACAGCAGCATTCAAAAGTTTGAAGCTCCAACAACAATTATAGACATTGAATAGGTCAATCTCCAACAACAAACTTAACATCCATGGAAAGACAAAAGCACAAGGGGTCGTTTATTTCGTGTGAATCCGAGATTTCCGTTGGACGGGCATCTGGATTCCCACGTTTGTTTTGCGGGAATGTAAGATATCCATAAATCTTGAGATGCCCGGGTATCCTAGGATGCCCATACGAGAGGAATCTTACGAGTTTTGGATGCCCTTTTGAAACACGGGTTTCCAAGATTCCCGTGTTGAGGGCATCTACTTTTTACATTTTTGCTCTTCATTTTTTTATACATATATTTTCTTTCATCAATTTTTTTAATTTTTCCTCAAAATATTCGTTAGATTAAATTTTTAAATTTATAATTTAAATAAATTAATGTACTAATGGTCTAATAAACAACTTTGTGCTATTAAGTATATCTGTACATTAGATTTACATCTAAAATAAATTGTCATTTAATTATATAATATCTCCACTTATTTTTAATATTTTTAAGTAATTACATTATTAATAATATTTATTATCATAAATATATAATTTTAAAACAACATTTTTTTACGACCAACATATCTGTGATATTTTTTCTCTGAAAAAAATATAATGTGATGATAGGATAAATAAATTTCAACCAAGATAGTATAAATTATATGATTGTTTTTTGGAAAACTATTAAAGTTGAAAATGAAATATATATTAAGTTAATATGAATTAATTTCTTCTCCAAAAGAACATATAAAAAATAATGAAATTAATTAAAATAAATATATTATATTAAATAAATTTATAAATTATATAAATATTTGTAAGGACATTTTTGGAACATTCTATAAATTTGAATAAATCATGCAAAACAAACGTGACTATCCAAATATTCCGGAATATCCTTATAAATTTTTCTACGAAACAAACGTGGTTATCTGAAGATGTCGGAACATCTAAAATTCCAGGCATTTGAAATTCCAGACATCTACATTCTTGAAAAACAAATGACTCCTAAATATCAAGCTCTAACAAAAAACTTTACATAGACGGAAAAAAAAACATAATTCACAAATTCTAACAATAAACTCTATAACAAACTTCAGATTCATAAGTTTCAAGCTCTAAACTTCATAAAAACTCTAAATTCAAAATTTAAACCTTAAAAAACAAAAATAAGAGATGTTCAATACTTCACACATTTATGGAAGACAAATCCTCAAGCTCCCAACAACAATATTAAAGCAAACACAAATCACATTCAAATGAACCATCCATCCACTCTAACAACACTACAGCCTCAAGCTCCAACAATAATATTAAAGCAAAAGCACATTATTCAATGCACCCATGCACACTCCATTATCTCAAAATACAACATCAAAGTCTCATACTCCAATAACAATATTAAAGCAAATAGAAATCACATTCATGTGCCACACAACTCCCCCACCCCCACCCCCAATGCATACTCCACACCCATACGTTAGAACAACAAAGCCTCAAGCTCCAAATACATAAACTCAAATATAAATAAATTCAAAATTTGTGTACCTTACTTAGTAAAGAACTTCCTCCTCCTTCAGTAAATCTCTGAAGAAGTTCTTCCATCTTGCAAAACCTTCTCTCGTACTCTTGGCACTGCATATCTAATAACTCTTGTGTTCTTGTTATATGCTCGTTTGATTGTCATTCAACTTCCAAACGTTGTGTCTCTAATATTTCACGTTATTTACTCTACAACAACCTCCAATGTCTGGACATACTCGTGGGAGTATTCAGTCGCCTCTTTTTGACTTGGTGGCTTTGGACCATATCCCATCCCTCTTGTGTAGGATGATCTTTTTCCAACAGCTGTCTACATGGCGTCTTAACTTAATTATCGGACTTCTTCCAACGTTGCTTCGATTAATTGCACCATTTTTTCGTATGACAACAAATATATTAAGTTAAAATTTTAAATTGATATTACCATTAAGTTTACATTATTAAATGAATACTTACATATAAAATACTAGTGGATTCATCGGTCCAACCCTTCGTCAGATGGTAGCGTGTTGCGTAAAACAGTTCAAAATGGCTCAAATACGAATTGTCTTCCCTTTTTCTATTCTAGTAAATTATTTAATAAAAATTAGAATCAAATCATAAATAAAAAAAATAGATTACATATATATATCACTACCAAAAATCACAACTTCATATCTTGTCTTCTCGATGAGATAAAAATGATTTTGGTCCGACACCATGATTGAATGGGAGTTTACTCCTACTCACTTTGTTTTTTACCGACTTTGTCTACAACAACAATAAATATACATATAACTAATTATGTTAGTTAGTAATAAACTTCAATTATTAGTTAATTACCTTCCATGCACTAGTCTCCCATCTGTCACACAACACAAGTTGTAGTTGAGTCTCTGTTGGATCATCTATATCACGGTAATATTTATGTAACGGTGTTGGTAATCCTTGTAGTGTGTCCCGATCTCGTACTTGATATATTCAAGGTGATGTTTAACAGTGATATCAACCTCAAATTTATTATGCATATGTAAATAAATAAAATTACATAACGTCATATTTATTTTAACAAACTATATGATTAATAGAAATATAATAATATATCTTACAAAAAAATCAATCATGGTATCATAAATATCATATGGAATATCCTTCTTTTCTTTTTTATGCGTAAAGGAACATTCAAACGAGCCACACGACCAATCTCACTGTTGAATAAAGTAGCGAGATATCCTATAGATTTGCGTGCTTAGGCGCTCCACAAAATTAGTATGGCACGACCTCCATTCGCATCTATCAGCCTATCTAAGGCTACTCCTCGCAATTCTCAACGACCTCCTGCTTTTCCATCAGAATCGCTATCTAACGACATTATCCCTCTAAAATTTACAAAAAAAAAAAATCACATTCTAATAATTGATCACAATTTATATTATATAAATATTTCATATACCAAATCACGTGTGTGTGTCAGAGTTGTTATTGCTTTCTTCCTCAACGTTATCTTTTAATGATGTTTTATCATCTTCGTATTTTTCCTCATCTTCATCTTCTTCATCCTCATATTTGTTTTCCTCTACATCCTCACCAAAGTCTAAGATTATCTCGAGCCTATCATTATTATCGAAAATGCTATTTTTCTTGTAATGAAGGTTAAAAAGAAAATAATGGTGATGTATCTATTAATGTGCGATTGTCTAATTAAAAACTGTCATTTTTTTCCTTTGTCAACCAGGTCGTTGTAATATAGTGGTAAGTATTCCCGCCTGTCACATGGGTGACCCCGGGTTTGAGCCCCGGCAACAGTGTTTTAATTTATAATTATTTTTCTAAGTCAGACTTTCCCTCATTAAACAGAGTAAAAAAAAAAAGTTGGATCATTGTATATAAAATAAATGTTTATGAAAATATGTCTTGAATGAAAAATACTTACAAAATACGTATCATTAGAAAATTACTTTACATCTTGTACAAATAAAATATATTTAGAAATAATGTATTTCAAGATCTTATGGGTACGACACAATTATTTATTTATTTATTTTATATTTGACGAGAAGACACAATTATTTTATATATTGTTCAGAGTGATGGATATATTCATGCTTCTACTTGGTAGATAACGTGAATCTTCATTTCCAAAAAAAAAAAAAAGATAAGGTGAATGTTAGTTCTTGGAGAATCAATAATAACTTCCTTGACATATTTTTGATATTTTGGACACTAATCCACAAACTACCACTACATTCCCATAAAATTAAAAACTCGACATTTTCATCGATATCGATATTTAAAACTTTGCTTGTAGTTGAACTTTTTCAAATGTTTAGGGTACTCAACCCAGTAAAGAATACATTCTATACCGTGAATATATTCCAACCAAAACCCAGCCCTGAGATCATTATCTTCACAAAACGAATCCCAAAAACTTGTAATAGAAAGTGGTGTCTACAATATTTTTTTGCCAACACAAGCTCTCAACAGACCTCATATGGAACAAATATATTACTTTTGACAATCTGACTCACCAAATTAGATTTCTTGCCTATGCTCCCACAAATATTGCCATAAAAAATCTGGCCTCCACAGTACTAGTGATGTTACTCAAAGAAGAGTCCTCTAGTAAAGATTATAAGATGTTTTCCCATTGAGAGAATTTTGCTCTTATTTGGAAACAAAGATCGACTTAAAATTGATCCCGAATTGGAAGAGGTCTATTTAGTGAATCGTGTCAAAAGACTCATAAAATGTCTTGAAGAAAACAGTTGGAAGTTTCAAATAACGTCACTGCAAATCTGTTTGCTTCAGCACCCAAGAATTTCTCTATTCTCTTGTCACTCATGTTTCTCCACAACTTATTTGGAGCATTGATTGAGAAAAATTGGAGGTTCTTGTCGAGTTGGCTGATGATTTTGGTACCCTTTTGGTTCAAACTGACAACAAAGTTTCTGTGAGGAAAATTTGGTTGATCTGAAGAGGAAATATGTGTCTGCTTTGAGGAGTATTTTGGTTTCTCTTGACCACATGTTGAGCTTCAAATTAGGTTAGTAGAAGTTTGTTTTCAGAAGCCTTCTTTGGTTTTCAGCACTGCTTCAAACTCTTTCAAGTTAATCTCAGTGAAGAAGAATTTAATGGATTTGTTGGTTATTGATGAAGCTGCACAGTTTAAGGATGTGAATCACTTATACCGTTGCAAGTTCCAAACATAAGCCATGCTATTCTCATTGGTGACGAGTTCAAATTACCAGCCATAGTGAGAAGTAAGGGTAATTTTGTGTTCTGTTAGAGTATTATATTTCAATGATTAAATTAGGCAGATTTTCATAAAGATTTACGGAAATAATGATATAGTCTTTGATAGCAAATTATAATATCCATGTTTACCATTAACTTATATACCATTATGATATTTAGAACAATAGGTATAAGGAAAAGAACTCCACGGGTCGAAATTTCATAGTGGGGCAAAATCTTACACTCGAATTTTTTACGCCTTATATTATAAATTTTTAATTTCCGTCTCCACCTCATTTTTCGGTCCGAGAGATGTTCTCGACAAAAATTATCGGTTTTATAATTGTTTTTAATTATTTTTAGAATTTAAGTATAAAAAAAGTGTAATATATATATATATTAATTATTTAAAAAAATGGAATTGGGGACGAGGACAGGGTCAGGACATGCATTTTTTATTTTTGGGACCCGACCCTGCGGAATTTTTTGTGTTCCCCTAATGTAGAGACATGAAAATAGAGATGTAAATAAACTTTTTGAAGATAAATTTTAGAGAGATAAATAAAAATATTTAAAAAAAAATAGTGAAAGAAAGATTAATGACAAAAAAGAGAAATTTTAGAGAAAAAAATAAAGTCGAGAGGAAAAGATATGTTAAAGAAAGAAAAAGAAATTATAACAAAAGAGAAAAATTATAGTGGAAACAAATTTAGATAAAAACAAGATTCAAAAAATAATTTTTATAGAAAATAAATAAATACAAATATAAATAAAAGTTACGGTGAATGATAAAATAAAATATAATTTTTAGAGGAAAAATAGATTATGAAGAGAAAGGAAAGTTATAAAATATGAAATTTTAGAGAGAAAAAAGTTAGGAAAAATATTAAATTTATAGAGAGAGAAATGAAACTAATCTGTTAGAAAAAAAATACAAAAAAATTTGGAGAGACAAATAACAATAAATATTCAAAATATGAAAATTTTAGAGAAAAAAAAAAGAGTTTGTAGAAAGAAATTTAGAAATAAAAAATTTTAGAGTAAAAAATAAATTTTTCAGAGATAAATATGAGAAAGAAAAAAGTATTAGAAAAAAAATGAGATTTTGAAAAACATAAACCTGTTTTTGAAAACTATTTTTTTAAAATTTACATAGAATTTCAAAATGATTTTTGAAAAAAAAACAAGAAAATTGAATTCGTTATCAAACAATTTTCTAAAAACTAAAAATAAAAAACAAAATCCGAAACCTTTTAAAATTGCATTCTACTCAGGTTCTAAACATTTAAGAGTGTCTCGTAGAGATTGCATCATGCTGTATTTGAATGAATGTGGCCCTTATTACTTTAGATTTTTAAATGTTTAACAGCGGCTGGATCATGTTTATATTGGCAGATCGAATAGCCTCCAACCTCTATCGAAATTCATGCTTAAGTTTTTTTTTTTTTTCCTCCCAATTTAGTTCGGTTATATAGTTTCAGATTAGTTTCTTATATTTTAACAGATTTCAATTATATTATTTATGTTAGTAGATATTAACGTGGTTGATGTAAGGGACTAAATTAAGACTTTTTAAACCATAGAAACTAAATCATAATGAATTCATGAAAATTAGGATGAAAGAAAATGTTTGAAAATGGTACCTTTGTAAAATATTTGGATTATTTGAGTGACAACAACTACCTCAACCATATCCTTCTTGCTTTGTCCGTCATCATTGCTTTCCTCTTGTCCACCAGAAACATTTATGAAAGAATATAGACCAAATAGGTGCTAGCAAGACAACTGCTTTCATATTGTTTATCCATTGCAATGGAAGCATAAAAAAGCTGATTGCCATAGAATTTGGAATGTGGGACCTTATTTAGCTATTGTTTAGCTATCATTATTAACGTATTAATGATAGTTTTTCATTAATTGTCATATTTTATTTTCTTATTTTTCTTAACGAGGATTCAATCTTTAAAACTGGTCGTTAAATCGACATAGCTCAGCAGTAATTAACATATAACTCCAACCAATAGGTTGTGAATTCGAATCCTCTCCCCAACATATTGTACTAAAAAATTTTTTTCTTATAACGACAGTTCAAAATTGACGTGACATATTTTTTAATGACTGTTTATAAATGTCAAGAAAAATGTAACAATGATTATTTATAATTGTCACGAAAACTTTGTAGTGATAATTTTAATGGTCAATGTTGAAACTATCACAAAAAAATTATATATGACAATCGATTAATTGGGGTGGTTTTTGTTTTTGTCACATTTGGTGTTTAATAAAGATTTATAATGTCATGAAAAGTTTATGACAATTTTATGACTGTCACAAAATAAATTTAATAACATCGTACACATTTCAACAAATTCAATACATTGCACAATTTCATGAGTCTTTCAAAAGGACTTCTACCATATTCAGCTGCACGTGAAGCCTAGTTCAAAAAGTATTAGTGTTGATGAAAGATGAAGGAGATCAACTAAATAAGAGTGTAAGCTAATTAATTGTAGGTTTTTTATGCATTAAAGTGGAACGGGAATCAGACGTAGAGCAAAGAAAGGAGGAGAGCGACAATTGACCCTTTTAGTTTGGTTAAGATTGGGAAAATTATAGAAGAAAAAAGTTAAAATTTTAAATTTTTTTTTCTAATTTTCCCTTAAATTTTTTTAAAATCCAAATATTATATATATATATATATATATATATATATATATATTTGGTTAAATACAAGTTTAGCTAATGAACTTTTTGAATTGTGTATAATAAGTCTTGTACATACTTGATCGGTGTCTAAACTTTCAATATTATATATGTAATAAGTTTCTAAACTTTTAAAATTTTAAAAGTTTACAGTAGCTCTTTGAGCTTTGAATTTTATATTTAATATATCTATTGGTTATTAGAAATATTTTAAATATTCATGGAGAGGTCGAGAACCTAATAGAAACTTCTAATCTTTAGAGACGCGTTTAACACAACGTTGAAAGGTTAAGAATCAAGAACAAGAGGGATGCTAGTATTCGGGAGAAATATCTCTATTTGAGCCCGAAATCCCTGGGCTTTAATAGGTAATAGATCAGAACGTACAAGATGAGCTATTGGCCGCTGTTCCACACCTTCTCAGACCACTCACGAGACCTGCAAAACAAAGTTAACACTCCGACGAGCAAGTTAGTTCTAGTCCGTTGAATGCCTTTGGTCGCGGAGATTTATGCAGCAGTTGAAAACATCGACATGGAGGCGCTGTTTGCAGCCTCGAAAAAGCTTCGCTGACCTTTGGGAAAGCGAGATAAGCGACTCTACTGCCGATTCCGTAAGGATCACGGCCACGACAATTCTCACTGTTTCCATCTAAAGGAGCAAGTCGATGGATGGACGGATAGGAGAGATAGGACATTAATTAACTTATTTGTTAATAGTCCTAAAGGAACAATATTTATTGAGTCACTTGATGCTTCATCTTTTGTAAAGAACGAAAAGAAAATGTTTGAGCTACTCAATGATTTTATTGAGGGCATTGGAGAAGCCAATGTTGTACATGTCATTGCTGATAGTGCTTGACCAAATGTATGGTGGGGAGATTATTGTTGGATACAAATTTTGGCCTGCCACGTGTCATGATCAGAGAGGCGAGTGGAATTGACATGTGGACGAAATACGAAAATTGACCTAAGGACGTTTAGGTCGGCGGTTAGAGAACGAGCTAAGAAGCCGAGCCGACCATAAGTAGAGTCCGTAAACGCGTTCCTTCCGAACCCGACAACACGCCGTATTTTTAGGGTGTGTTAGAGTTCCTATCGGGCCAAGTTTCTATAAATAGAAACCCCTTAAATGCAAGGTACTCAAGCACCCAAGAGGTCTCAGGAAGAAAAAGCGGTCATTCTGTCCACTCCGACCTACACATTAATCCAAGCTTGGAAATTTCGAGCTCAAACAATCTCCTTCAGTACAAGTTACAACAATTCAAGACGAAGCCGAGGTAAAATACGAGAAGACTAATAATGAAGGTTTTACAGTAAAAGTGAAGTCTGTTGAAAGTTTCTACTGCGACAAAGAGGATCTAATCCTAATATCTATCGTCGATCCAACACTGAAAACACAATATTGAATTCCTCTTTAGTCCTAAAAAAACCAATATGTTGCCCTAACAAGAGCAATGTATGAATTTTTTTTTCCGTTAATTTTGGGTGTTTTGACATGTTTTTTTGAGTGTTTTTAAAGTGTTGATTGGTAAGAAAAAGTAATTGTTACTTATATTTTAAAAGAGTTCATACAAGGGCAAAAATAGTAGCTATAAGAAATAATTAAAAAAGAAAAAAGAAACCGTTGCCTATTAATGATACGTGGACCCAAAAACTCAGCTCGATATCGTAGAATGCAATTGACTAAGCTAATGGAGGACCGAGCAGAAGACCAGAACTTGATAGGAGATTCATCAAAATTCTCTTTGACCCACCTAAGGACTCCAACCTCGAGTCCGACAATCGACCTAGGAGCCCGATTGCCATAATTACCGGTCGGAGCAGTTCCAATGGCCTTGTCCCCTGCCCCATCACCTATAAAAAGGACACTCTATCTCTTCCCTCAGGTACGCAATTGTGCTCCGAGAATGACTTACCATACCTTCCACCTCTTCTAACTTGAGCATTAGAGTATTTGTTCCTTTTTGCACGTCTCTTTTGTTTAAGGTCGCACCTCGCCAACTCATCTTTGTTTTCAGGTGGCCGACCTTTGGTCGTTTGGCAGAATTCTGCATCAACATTTGGTTCTGTATGTGGGAACATACATAAAAAAAAGCTCATGTGCTTTAAAGATGACAAACGGTTCCCAGAGTTTAAGTAACCTTAACCCCAAAGGCACACTTCGCTGAATTGAGCTTACTTTTATACTGTTGAGGACACTGAAGGCCTCTATTAAGTGGGTGATATATGAGCTCGTCTTTTTGCTCTTGATAAGCATATCATCAATGTAAAATTCCATTTTGTGACCTAGCTATTTGGCGAACATTTTGTTGACCATGCGCTGGTAGGTCGCTCCAGGTTCTTTAACTCGAAGGGCGTTAGTTTGTAGAAATAAAGTTTTTGTTCGGTGATCAAGGTTTTGGGGTTTATGCCTTAAACTCGTGGTTTGTAAATGTAATTTATTTCAATAAAATTGTTATTGATGTTTATTTTAGACTTGCATTAATCAAAATCCAATAAATTAACATTCGAAGTTATTTCATGTAGCCAGGATAGTATATATACAGGGTATATAATTGATATACTCTCGATATACAAGTGGATAATGTCTCGGTAATAACATACCTGTTATCCTCATCTTTTGATTTGTATGGGTGAGAGTGGCTCGAGTCGCCGACTAAATATTTCTACCATTTTAGAGGCGAAACTAAGTGGAGAGCTAGGAACATAACTTCACAAGATGAAATTCACTCTTCCCCCACTTTAGGAGAGTAGATGAGTGTTCACTTTAGTGCTGACTCCAGGACTTGAACAAGAGGCTCCACTCTCTCACTGGTCCCAGAGGGACTTCCGGTTATTGGTCGAACCATAATCGGGTTGTTCATTAGAGGAGCAGTGGTATTTAAGGAACAAGATGTAACACATGGGTAAAAAGGTAATTTGACCCATCTGTGGTTATGAATGCTCGTGAAGGATTGACTTGCCATTAATGGTCGTATATCTGTAGACACGAAAACATTCTACAGTGAAAAGAGTATATCGTTGGTAGGGTTCATGCATTACTTCTTGAGCGTAATGTAAAACTAAGGATTGACTCGCAGGTTTTTAGTGGAGAACGTATAACTTCTAAATTGAGTTGAATCACAAGTGGTCAATCGCTTCCACCGGGGATTCGATCCCTTCAAAAGGAAGTATATCGTTGGTTGGGTTCGTGCATTTTGATTTCGAGGTACCCAGAGTAGGCATCTATGAATGTCATTAGCTCATGCTTGGTTGTGGCATCGACTAGTTGATCTATGCAAAGTAAAGAAAAAAGGAGTTTATGTTGAGACAGTGAACCATGATGAGCGGATCGATTCCTGGAATGTCTTCATGCGACCAGGCGAACACATCGGCATTTACTCTCAAGAAGTTGATGAGGTGCTATATGATCATATTTGGCTCAAAGTCCTTGCAACAAAATCAACTCGAGAAGAGAGCACCATTGCACGTTCAACATCCACGGCTCGCACGAAAATGTCATCACCATTGTGCTAACCTCACAAGCTAATACCCTCCGCACGCACTCCCAACAGCTTGTCTTGCGCCTTCTCCAGCTAGGCACTAACCTCGCAATGCCCATCCGAAGGAGCTAGCACCCACGCGCCCCCTATTGCCAGCACCCATGCGTCCTTTACCTTGCCTCTACCGTGCTAACCTTACAACACGCCCCTGCCCTGCTAGCACCTGTGCGCCCTGCCCTTCCAACCTCGCACAGCACCCTTTGCACGCCCCGTTTGCCCACGCCTGCCTGTCCTGTTGCATGCACGCCCCAACGTTCCCACCGTGCCCTCGCCCATTCACCCGCCCAGCGCTCACGCCTCACCTCCTGCCATCTGCCTATGGCCACATGCCGCCTGCTTAGTGCCACGCTTTTGCCCTCTCAGAGCCACACACATCCCCCGTCAATCCTCGCCCCACGGGTGCGCCGCCTTGGATATTGCTTGCCCAACTCTTCACAAACAAGAAAATTATTTCCTTTATATTTTCCTTAGTTTTACATTACGCTCCGTTTCCCTTGCTTGATTAGTAAGTTGGGGATTTTAGGAAAAATATCTATTTTTATTTTCCTTAATTTATTTTATTTTTATCAAAATTAGTTTTAGGAAATGATTGTCTTACTTGATTAGCAAGTTGGCAATTAAAGTAACGATTTAGTCCCTAAACTTTCTAAAGTAATGATTTAGTCCCTATACTTTAAAATTGGTTATATTTAGTCCCTGCCGTTAAAATATTCCGTTAGATTTAACAGAACGTTAATGTGGATGCCAACTAGGAGTGATGTGTTCAAATTAAAGGGCTATCTGGCGGGTTGGTCCAACTTTGATGGGTTCGGTTTAACTTTAGAATGGTTTTAGGGTTTTAAAAGGAATAATGAAACTGAAGAATACGCTGCTCGTGACTCCACCTCTCACCCACGACTCATCTCTCATCCTTCTTTTTAGAATTTGCAACTCAAGTTGCTTGAAATTGAAAACCATGCAGCCAATTGCAGAAACCTTTTCCTCTTCTTTAATGAATTTCAAAGTGAGTTCCACAAACCATTTCTCAGATTTAAAAAGAATCTGTGTTTAAGAATAAAACGAGAACTAATTTGTAAATTTTGCCAATAATTTACTCAGTCATTGGCTTGACTTGCCAATATATTGGCGGACTTGCAGCAAATAAATAATCATCACTTTTTGTTCAAATTCCAAATCCGAAGGAGATTTTTGGAGCAGCGCAGTTTCGGACCTTCTTCGTTTCTATTTTTGTTTTTTTTTTCCTTTATATCGATTTTTTCCAGTTTGAGCCGCACCCCCAGACTTATTATTCGAATTGATAGTCAGTCTCTGTAGTCGATGGAATTCTCAGCTGGGGAGATGAGTTTTTCTTATGTTTTAATCTTTTAATTTTTTTCAACCATTTCAATTTCAAGGAAATTCTATAGAGAAGATGAAAGATGAATCATGGTGAGAGGTGGAGTCGCGTTCAGCAGTTTCTTTTTTCCTTTTCTAAACCCCTAAAACACCATTCTAAATTTAAACCGAACTGAATTAAAGTTGAACCAACCCACTTGATGGCCCTTTAATTTGAACAATCAGTCCTAGTTGGCAGCCACATCAACATTCTATTAAATCTAACCGTATATTTTAACTTCAGGGACTAAATCGTAACAAATTTTAAAGTACATGGACTAAATCATTATATTAATGAAAGTACAGGGACCAAATGTGTTTTTTAACTTGTAAAGACCAAGGGCCTTAGCCTATAAATAGGCTTCTACCCCCTTTGTTTTAGACATCTTGGAATGGAATAAAAATCAAAGTTGGGAGAGTTTTCACCCCAAATTGTCGTGTGCAAACCCAAAATATTGTCATCCTTTGTGTGGTCAAACTTTAGAGTGCTTTATTTTACCCTTGGAGCATGCTTGTTTGATTGGTCATCAAACTCGTGGAGTGTTTTCGACCTCGAGCAAAGTGAGTAATCTGTCTGCTCAAGGTAACGACTGCAAAGGTCCTCTAACCCTTAACCTTTTGGGTTGAAACCATTTATACGATTGGGTTCAAGTGGATATAGGCTAAGATCGACCATACACTTGAGTTCTCGTGTATCAAGGTCGCTCTTGTATTCTCTATTCCGAACTTGTTAACCACATGCTCAAAGCTGTTGTTCTTCAATCATTTCTTGAGGATATCTGCAATTTGGTTATTTTTGGCACAAACGAAGTATATGATACCGCTGTCTAACTTCTCTTTTATGAAGTGTCTATCAACCTCAATATGCTTGCTTCTATTATGTCGAACCAAATTGTGTGCAATACTGATGGCCGACTTATTATCACAATAAAGTTTCATGGATCATTTCCATGGAATCTTCAAATCTTTTAAAATAATTTCTACCCAAAATAATTTGCAAATGCCAAATATCATGGCTCTAAATTATTCTTTTGAACTCGATCTTGCAACTATATTTTGTTTTTCACTTTCTCCATGTTACTATTGAATGGTAATCTGGATTGCAACGTTTGTTTAGTGGGAATGTAGGATACCTGGACATCTCAATATTTTCGGGTATCCTAGGATGCCCATACGAGAGGTATCTAACGAGTTTTGGATGTTGTTATATGGAGCAATACAGTTCATATGACAATAGGGGATTGGACCGTAAAAGAAGAAGGACAACCGGGACAACCGACAGCTGGGGCCTACCCAGTGGAGAGCCGACCCAACCTCAGCGCCGAGGCGCGAGCCCTTCTCGGCCTCTCAACCTTGTTGGGTGTGTTGCGCTAAACTCGTAGTTTGTATTTATGTAAAAACAAATGTATATTCAATAAAGTTTTATTCAATCAATTTGTTGTTGAACTCATAACATTACATTGTCCAAAATCCAATAAACTAAACATCCAAGGTTATTATCATGTAACCGGGACAATATATCTATTGGGTTTATATTTGATCTATTAGGTATATATTTGATATACTAGGTATATATTTGATATACTCTTGATATACTAGGTATATATTTAATATACCCCTGATATACAAGTGGATAATGTCCCCTGAATAACCTAAAGGGTCTATAGTATCGATAAGGTTGGGTACCTTATCTTGGCAAAACTATGGATACAACCCACTTTGTCAATGTTACTATGACTCGATCCAAGTCGTTCGTATGATGACATGTGAGTGGGGGTATCCTATACAATGAGTTTGTATAAGACTAGACCGCGAAATAGCCAATCTTTAGATGTAACGCCGTTAACTAACAGATTGTTATTTCATAGGATGACCAGGCAACTCATTCTCAATCCTGAGTGGGTTATGGACTCCTGCCCGTGAGGGCTCTTCCTTTGATCTGTATGGGTGAGAGTGGACCGAGTCGCCGACTCAATATTCCTACCATTTTGGGGACGACACCGAGTGGGGAGCTAGGAACATAACTTCACAAGATGGAATTCACTTCTCCCCAACTTTTGGGAGTAGATGAGTGTTTTCTTAAATGCTGACTTTGGGACTTGAACAAAGAGCCCCACCCTCTCACTAGCCCGAGAGGGACTTCCGGTTATTGGCCGGACCATAACTGGGTTGTTCATTAGAGGAGCAGTGGTATTTAAGGAACAAGATGTAACACAGGGGTAAAACGGTAATTTGACCCATCTATGGTTACGAACGCTCGTGAAGGATTGGCTTGCCATTAATGGTCGTATATATGTAGACACGAAAACATTCTATAGTGAGAAGAGTGCAGTTGCGGGTCTTTAATGGAGTGACCGGTAGTTAACGAATGTTGATTAACTCGGTAAATGAGTTTGACCGATTAATCTCGTATCGTTGGGGCTTATGATCCGTAAGTCTATTAGGTCCCCTTACTAGTTCATAACGGGTAAAACGAGGATCAAGTTTTTGGAAGAATTTGAAATGTTCAAATTGCTCAAGGGATTATATATATAGTTAGTGAAAAAATCCAAATTCAAAGTTGGATTTTCCCACTAACTAGTGGTTTTTGAAGTGTTTCTTCAAGGTAATGATATCTATCTTTTACATGCTAGTGAGGTTTGAAGTGGAAGTCATGCAAGGATGCATTTGGTCTTTATATAGGTGATGAAGATCACTTGGAGAAGGCTAATGCTTCCTTGCATAAGTGCATAATTTTTTCTATTCAAATTTGATTGTTTTCTCCTAGCCATTAGTGCTTTCCCTTTGCTTTCACTCATAATTTGGTCCCACAACCGTGTTCATCAACCCGAGGATAGCACGGATTTGCCGTTGGTGGTCCCATAGTGTTAGGAGAAGAAATTATAGTGGAGGTCTTCAAAGGTATAAAGTTAATCACTTCCTCTTTACTTTTTTCATTAGATTTTCAAGCATGCTTATTTTAGTTAAATTGCTTCATTAAGTGTATTACGATCCTTAGCGGAAATTAGGTATCAGATGCCCTAGTTTATTTGATTTCTTAAAAATAAAAAACTTTTATAAAACTAATTTTTATAAAAACAAAAATTGAAATATCAATTTTCTATTGAAACAGAAACCAAGCCAAATTAATATCTCCTATTAATTGATCTTTGATACCTAAGCTTGATTAATCACATTAATCAAATTACAACTTTTTTTCATGCTTTAAACTTATTTAAAACTAATTTAAACAAGTCATATTCTCCATAATAATTAATTCTCAATTAATTATTATATTATATCTCATATAAAATACAATATTCCCTAAAAAACTGAATTTGAACACTTCAAATTCTTACTTCACCTAGTTCATCAATTTTTATCCTTTATGAGCTAGCATGAAGACCCGATGGACCTACAGATCATGGGCTCCAACGATTCGAGACTAACCAGTCAAACTCTTTAACTTAGTTAATCAACATTCGTTAACTAACAAGACTGTCCACTATAGCCTGTAGATGCACTCCCCTCACTATAAATATATTTGTGTCCATTCGATATAACTGTCATCGATTAGTTGATCCTTCACAGGTCGTTCGTAACCTCACTAGGTAAAAAAAATATCGTTTTACCCATGAGTTACATCTTTTCTTTTTAAGTATGTTGGGACTTTCTATACGTTAAAAAAGATTAGAGACTCGTGTAAGCGCACACGGTCACAAGTAACACTCGGAAGTAATCCAAGGTTGAATCCTTAGGGACTTGCTTTTCAAAACAGTTTTTAAGAAGTGAACGGTTCAAATATGCAATTGTGATTTAAGAAGAAAATAGTGGTCAAATTTTGTTGTTTGGGGTTTTAACTAACAAGCAATTTAATAAAACTCAACCTCCTTGTTTCCTACCTTAGTTTTGATGCAAAATATGGAAAACACACTATGTTGGGAAAATGCACCAGGCGCAATTTCTGGGGAAAATTGACAAAATAGGCCTCTTGTAGGGGCCTATTAAGTTTTTTAATCGCCTTTTCTCAAAACATAAGTTTTCTAGTCACTTGTTGATATCACCTACTTTGCCAAATGACCTCCAATGCCCCTCCTTACTTGGGTACCAAAAGTTTTTAGTTTTCCCTCCCTTACTTGGGTAATACGAATAGTCCGAACTTTCAATTTTCCCACGCCCGTTCCATCTTTATCGCACTCACACTGTAGCATTCTTTGCTCACTCAAATTTAACTTGTCTTCACCTGCGATTGAAATTACATTTCTCAAAATCTCGTTCTCGTTCTCCTTCGTATTTCGATTGCGACTCTTTAAGGTAACTCTGACCCTCTCTACAAGCGGTGAGACGAAGTGATTTTGGTAGCAGATTACAACGAAGGAGATTTCATCGTTAACTTTGGGTTAGTGCATTTATCTCTCGATTGCTTAAGATTTTCGTTTTAATTTCCACTATTTTAGCTATTGTTCGTAAGTTCTGTACGACCCCGATGTTAGTCATCTCTCTCTTTTACGATTTTTGAGGATTTTATAACTGCACATCTTAGGCTGTCGGAGAAGAGGAAAATAATACATAATGGGCGCCATGGAAATGAATCGCTGAAGGAGAAAATCGTGTTATTGAAAACCAATAATACTGAGGGGGGGCTGATGTTGAAATAGTCAGAGCGAAAAACGAGATCGAGAAATACAGTGAACATGAAAAATCGAGAGCTAGAACATCGAGAGCTAGAAAGATCGAGAGCGATAAATATCAAGAACGAGAGAATCTCTAGTGATTTACAATTACCGTGAGTGTGCAATAGGAAGAGCGAAATCGAGAATCATCGTGATCGATATAGTGAAGTTGAAAAATCCAGAGCTAGAAATATTGAGAGCTAGAACATCGAGAGCTAGAAAGATCGAGAGCGAGAAATATCGAGAACGAGAGAAGCTCCATTGATTTGCAATTATAGTGAGTGTGAAATAATTAGAGCAAAATCGAGAATCATCGAGATCGAGAAAAATTACAGTGTTTTAGATTTTGTATTTCAACAAGTTGCGTGTTTCCCTTTCCCTATCTTCTTAATCCGTGATTATGTATCATGTTCAATTATTAAATTTTTGAACTACTTACGTGTTTCCGTTTCACTATCTGTTTAATTTGTCATCATATATCTTGTTCAATTTGTTGCAGGTGCACAATGGACCATCAGTTGAGAATTAAGGAGAATGACCGCTTTCCGGCTCAAGCTACCAGCATGTCTCACTTGAGCAATGTCAACAGGCTTATCAAGGATAAGCTCACAGCGGACCAACTTGATATGTTTTGTAGAAGAACAATATTTGGTCGATTTGTCGACTTGGAGATGATGTTCTGCAGTGGTGTAGTTCATCACTTTCTATCAAGGGAGCTTGCTGGTAGCAGTGACGACAACATGAGATTCTTAATTGGTGGCAACGTGTTGACATTCTCGAAGGATCAATTCGTGCTTTTAACGGGATTGTGGCGGCTGCCTGGTAAGGTGGTCCAGAAAAAGATTGGAAATAATAGGTTACGGAGGAAGTACTTCAACGATGAAGCCTCCATGCTGCTCCAAGAGTTTGTGGAGGTTTACAAGCAGACTGATTTCAAGGACGATGAGGACGCCGTTAAAGTGACATTAATTTTGTACACGGAGCTTGTGATGATGGGAAAGAGCAAGAGCAAGTCGAAGGTTGACATCGACTTGTACAACCAAGTCGATGACTTGGACTACTTCAACCATTTGGACTGGGGTTCTGATGTTTGGAGTAGGACAGTTAATGGCCTAAAGCGTGCGATGAATGGAAAAGTTGCGCTATACAAGAATAAAGTAAGAATGAACAAAAAATATCTAGTAATGTATAGCCTACCGGGATTTCCGCTTGCGTTTCAGGTAATCAATACATATGCATACGAGTTTGTTGTTTGTGAAAACTTTTCTAGGTGTGAGACTAAACTAAAATTTTATATTCAGGTGTGGATATATGAGGTTGTCCCATCTCTCATCACTCCCGGTGTCAATCGTTTGAGCGAGACCGTGATTCCCCGGATAATTCGGTATTCGTGCAGTAGAGTCATCAGTACAAAAGATCTGGGGGAGGAGGTCCTTGGTTCAGCGGTGGTAAGTGATCTAGAATATATTTATTGTTGTGTAGTTGTAATGGTATTTACACTTCCTTATGTTCTTGTGATGTACGTTGAGTTGGTCATATCTTATCCACTCGTGGAGACGGAGCTAGATAGGGACTACCAGAGGTGTTCGTTGGACGAAAGAGAGGTGGATAATTTAAATGCGCCTGGGTGTTCCACTTCCGACAGCGATGATGGACAAAATCCTTCCCCCATCACCGACAATTTTGGCGCCGAAGACGATCTCCCGCTCGACGATGCGCAGTCGTTGGAAACGAATGTACAGGCAGTGCTGGATGAGTCTTTGGATATGCCACGTACAGAGGCCGCGTTCGAAGGTGGGCAACAGACACCGGTCAAAGTACTTCGACCAAATACTTCTATTTGGTTGAATGTTGGGCAAAGCACACGGCAATCACCGCGAGCGACGTCACGCGATGCTTGCCCTACACAACAGGACGACACCCGTGGATCGAATGATAGATTCGGGGCTATGGAGAGAACGCTGGATCTTTTAGCTTCGGACATGGCGGAGGTGAAGACGGATTTGGCGGAGGTCAAGTCGAACTTGAGTGAAGTGAAAGTCATGCTTCAACGATTGTGCCAGGTAGCATTTTCCTATGACTTGGTATAGTTCGTATACTATATGTATTCAATTAATCGAAGTGCTAATATGTTAGTTCTTTTGCAGATCGATAGGCGTGAGGTGAATATTGGTGTCTCTCCGTCAGATACAGTCCACCTGTCACATCCATTGGTATTCGATGTTATCCTCGAGCATAATGGGGATGTTGATGACCATCAATCTGGAGGTTCTGATACTGGAAAGGATGATGATGTGGTTGATGCAGAAGCGTCGTTGCAAGAAAAGGCAACGGATGTCGTAGAGATTTCCATACACCCATCCGTTCCTGAAGATGCTGAACTAGCCAACCCCACGCGTATTTGTCGACTTGGTGGAGTTGGACGTTGCAGTGGGGACACCCAAACCGGATGCCCATTCCATCCATTCCAATATTAAGACGACTCCAGGAGAGGCAGACGTCACGTCGATAATTCTTTCAACGGAGCTGGTGGAACTCCAAATGGCACCTCCAATAGTATAGGATCCACAAGCAGAGACGACGTCCGATCCAACCTTCGAGCCTCCTACCTCAAGCAACATTGCTGGCCCATCTGGCACGATCCATGCGCCTCGTCAATCCGATCATATTGATCTGGCCCTTACACCAGCGGATACGACCCCCACTACTCAACCTATTCCCACCCCTACACCAGCATATACGACCCCCACCCCTCAACCTATTCCCACCCCTACACCAACTGAAAACCCCCCCACCCCTCAACTGAGTGATCCCGTGGGTTCTACTAACCAAATTCCTGAACCGCTAGCCATCGTGCACCAGCCAACTAAGGAGAAGAACCCCCCATGGCAAAAAAACGACCACAATCCAGTTTATGGCACCGCGAGAAGCCCCACTTGTTGTCAGCGGTTCCGCTGTTAACAAACCCACTAAGCCGAAGAAAACCGAACAAAAAACCGCTCCTAAGCAGTCGGCCATGAAAACCGAGGTATGGTCCTGCACACCCTTTTCTAAACTTAACAAACTACGTACGGTAAAAAAAAAATTGCCTCCTCCTTGTGTTTTGTTGGTTTCATATCCCGACGAAACAAGAAGGACGGATCGTAAGCGGACGTAAATGAAACCATTCAGTCCGGAGGACACGCGTCAGCAGAAGAAGAAGCAAAAGAAGGTGGATGTGGAGCCCGTACCTACTAGCTAGGTTAGGCCATTTCGTCCCAAATACAACCCATTGTACAACTTGCCGGATGCCAAGTTTAGGGAGATGATGCGTTGGGTATGGGACCCTGGGAATGACAAAATAATGCGCCCGTCCACAACATGGAATGTGCAGAGCGGATATTCCAGGAAATTCATCATTAACATCCTCAATCCTAAGGAGAACGTCGAAGACCTGGTAAGTGATCACACCTGCACGATTGACACGGTGAATCACGACCACAAACAGGCGAGCAACTGGGTCGTAGCGAATCTTATTAAGGATAGAGTTGCTGGAACCGGTCGTATTTACAAGATAAAACATATTAAGGAGGATGTCCGTAAAGAGTTCGGGTTGAACATATGTTATGACAAGGCCCATTAGCACGAGAGTTAGCATAAGCTATTGTTAGGGGCCGACCGGAGGACTCCTACATGCATCTCCATGCGTACGGTGAAGCGATAAAAATAGAGAATCCAGGTACTATTTTCCACATTGAGACTGAAGGTTCGCTTAACTTCAAATACCTGTTCATGGCATTGGGTGCCAGCATTAGAGGGTTTCAATGAATCACAAGGCGTGTAATTATGGTTGATGGCACACATTTGAAGGGGAAGTTCAGAGGAGTGCTACTAATAGGTGTTGTCATGGACGGGAATAATCAAATATATCCACTTGCATTCGCGATTGTACACAACGAAAGCGATGCATCGTGGAAGTGGTTTATGAAGAACTTGAAGGACATGATCGAAGACCCACTAGAACTTGTATTCATATCTGATCGACATGTAAGTATCACCAATGCAACAAGTGAGATATTCCCGGACGCATCCCATGCTATATGCACTTATCACCTAGGGAACAACATAAAGGCTCGATTCAAGAATGCTGCATTTTACAAATTGTATCAGGATGCAACGTATGCGTATCAGAAGTCACAGTTCACGTACTACTGGAACCAGATACTATTGGTTGGATCAGGTTCACTTGCCAAATACTTACAAGAAATTGGGATAGAACGGTGGGCCCGATGCTACCAAGTTGGTAGAAGATATGAAAACATGACGACAAACAGCGCTGAGTCGATAAATACCCTCCTTCGAGAGGTTAGAGAGTTACCTATCATTAAGATTATCGAGTTCATCCGCGACTTGCTACAAAGATGGTTCCACGAAAGAAGGATTCATTGGTCCACCCAAAACACCTCTCATTCAGACTATGCAGAGGAGCGACTTGCACTATAGTTTGAGAAGTCCCGTCGGTACACAGTCAAACTAGTCGACTGGTGCATGTTTCATGTTGAGGACGGTGGCTTGGACGGGACGGTTGATTTGAATGCCCGTACATGTACATGCATGGAGTTCCAGTACATGGGCATTCCATGTTCGCATGCAATTGCAACAGCGAGGCAAAAGAATATAAATTGCCACACGTCGATCGATCCATGCTACAGTGTGGACTCCTTAATTGGTGCCTACGTCGAACCAATCTTACCGGTAGGCCACATGTCGGAATGGAAAAGGCCAGTTGATTACCAGCATATTCCCGTCCAACCACCAGGACTTGTTAAACGTGCAGGTCGGCGTAGAACGCAACGGATCGCCTCAACCGGTGAGCGTCATCGTGTGAACAAGTGTTCTCGATGCGATACATCGGGTCACAATAGACAGACATGTACTAACCCAATTATGATGGCACAGAAATTTGCATGCATATATTTGGGGGGGGGGGAAGGGTGTACGTCAATCAGATAGGGCAGTTCCTCTATGAGAACACCCAATTTCTGTAGTAGTATATTTGTTCTTCAGTATCTAGAATCTGTCTCGCTTTCTCGTTGTCTCGCTCTCGTTGGCTCGCTCTCGTTGTCTCGCTTTCGCTGTCTCGTTCTCGCTTTCTTGCTCTCGTTGTCTTGCTCTCGCTGTCTCGCTGTTATGCTCTCGATCTCTTTCGCTATCGTTCTTCTCGATGTATATTTATTGCAACGATAAACTATCTTTCTCGCTATCTCACTTTCTCACTTTCTCGATTTCTCGATTTCTCTCTTTATTGCTCTCTCGCATTCTAGACGTATGTATCCATACCCATTTATAATTAAGAGGTTAAGAGGGTAGTTAATTAATGCGCTCTTTCAAATCTTCAGTCCTAGTTGTCTTTCCACCTTTCCAATGCAATAATTAATTACTCTTCCTACCCGTTATCCCAATTTTCGATTTAATTATTTTGTGAATTTTCCCTTGTCTTCACATCCATTATGAAACCAACCAAATTTCTCTATATAAAGATACCACAAAGGTAGTACACAACAACGACATCCAAATTAGAAGTATCTAACATTTTCTTTTAGAAGTAAACATGTCAACATCTAACGAGTCGGACGGTTCCTCTTCCGATGGAGCAACCAATCCTATCTCAAACCATCCCTCCTCCTTCACGGAGAACGGGGTGCCAAGTAACGGTGCTCTTCAACAAGCACGGGGAGAAAACGACCAGCTCAGAAGAGAGCTACGTCAAACGCAACACGAGCTCAACAACACGAGGTATAGGTTAGCCCCGGTTGAAGAAACGCGAGACTTGCTGGAGGGACTGCTGAAGGAGGAGAAGGAGGAACGACTTCGTTTGGAGGATAGGGTGGCTCTGTTACTGGCCCGTCTATGCCGATACCGTAATAATAATAATTTTTAAAATCTCATTCTAGTAGTAGCTTATGGTTGTTGTTTTGTTTAAGCTACTAAAAAAAACTTTTGTAATGGGATGGATGGATCTCCCCTCTTTGCTACTTTAATTAATTAATTATTTGTTGTTAGTGCTTACTTTCTCAATATCCTACAGTCTTCTTTCTCTTTCACGCTCATTCTCGTTCGAGATAATTTTCGTTGTACTTCTAAAATTTATCCTTTATTATCATCATCGTCGCTTACTTATTACTATTTCTTCCACATTTATCCACTTATCGTATGGTGCTGTTAATTGTTCACGATGATGTCTCATTTTCGTTCAAGCTCATTCTCGTTCAAGCTTATTCACGATCTCTTTCGTTTTCTGTTTTGCATTCTCGCTGCTGTTTTAATTTTCACCTTAATTTCCCTTTTCTTTATTTTGTTTTAAAACTAAAAGTCCAAGCCCTTACTCTTAAAGGAGGTCCAACTAAATAACACAATGACCCAAAACAATAAGCCCAATAATTATACTTTAGAAATCAAATAAAATCCACAACAAACCGAAATAAAATAGTTAACTGAAACTCTAAAACCCAAGAATAATAATCCAAAGAAAAAGTAGAATTTAGGAAAAAAATCCTAAAAATCGTGAATTTAAGATTTAACTAGGAATCTCCTACACAAAATCGAGAACTTAAATTATCTTAATCCAATGAAATTAAACTTAATTCTAATTTAGCCAAAAATTAGAATTTACAAATTATAAAATCCCAGAATTAAAGTTATTAGCTTAGGGACAAATCCAAAGACATTATTTATCTCTTAAAATAAACGAGTTGGAGAACGTGGGGCGTTACAGACTACCCACCTTAAAAAAACTTTCGTCCTCGAAAGTTGACCGATAGCACAACTCTAAATTCTAGGGCATTACAGCAGTAATGGGAGAATCTTCCTCTCGAACAATGGAATACCACCAAACTCTCCTAAAGGATGTGAACGGCTTCTTAGGCGTCACAACATTGGCATCATCAGCCTCTACATCCGTCTGCAAGCATAACTCAGTTATTAGTCCAGAAAAAATTAGAGGACCTACCATTTTCTCGGAGGAACTCTGTATCTCGTTTCTTATGAGCTCCCCAAAGTTGAACTCAATGCCCTTCATGAGGATTGTACACCATCATCGCCCTATTGCGCTTAATTGAGGAATCGTGAGAAGTGGGGATCAACCGGTGCTTTACCACATACGTCCAAACCGTTGCTTGCTCATTGATGTTGAGGGGCTTTAAGGAAAGCTTCCTCGTACTCGTACTATGTCTCGTCGATTTGGGTTGATGGCAGCATAAAACTCTTTTACTAAAGCCTCGGATACATGCGTAGTTGGGGCAAACAACGACTCCTAACCATTTTCCATAAGCCTCCTCCTAACATATTCGACACCGGCTCTTGGGCCTTATCAAAGCCCCTCTCAAGTAGGATTTCACATGCTGTGAAGTTGGGCCATCACACCTCTAATCTCACCATTTTTACTCTTGATGGTGTTTGTTCGGTAGAATCGGGCTCCTCTTCATTGGCTTCCTCAAGTGGCTCTTCTGCCCCTCTTTGCACCCTAGCCCTCTTGGCTTTTTTATATGGACCAGCCTCGGCTTCTTTTTGGGTAGCCAAACGTGCTACAACGGCTTGGGTTCTAGGCCTAGAAATTGTGCCAGGCGTGATTTCTGCCACTTTCTTCTTCTTTTGTGTTTTCTTCACCACTTCGGTCAAGCTAACCTCGTCATCTGAAGTCTTTGCAGTAGCAACAAAATTTGGGTTAGAAACATTCAAACTCGACAAAGAAGCGATCTTGCCTTGTGAACAAGAGGAAGATGATTCCTCCATGGCCTCAGTAGGGACATCCAGAGGACCGGATATTCCTTATTGCTTTTGTGCAAGGGGCTCTTCATGATCTTGCTGATATTCGAGCATCGGAGTTCGTACTCTCACTTCATATTGAGAGATATCATCATTGTTTTCTTCGTCTTCATACTCATCTCCATGCACTTCTTGCGGTAATTCTCCAAGATCTCCATCATCATTCAATTGTCCTTGTGCTGCCCCACTGTTTCCATCATCCTCCAATGGATCTTCTCCCCTCGCTTCATTCAAAGCTACCAAAATTTCGGCAATTTTCGACGTCCTTTCCTGTTCTGAATCATAAAAGACTAGGGGCTATTTAGTCAAAATAGGATCTGGAAAAGATGGAGACAAAATACCTTGTAGAGTGGCTGGTGGAGTCTCATCCAAAATTGCACAAGTGCAATTTTGGATGAGACTCCACCAGCCACTCTACAAGGTAAGGCGCAATTTGGTACTGAATTTCGACCGTGGCCGAATCTCAATGCTCCAAGGGCTCCGTATCGTGTTCTGAGTCCCCACTAACCTGTTCTTATCCTTCAACATGCACATAAACAATAGTGGAAAGAGGGGGAGGGATAAAAAGTTCCAAAGACTCGGAAACGGGGTTATCTTGAGAAGAATTCAACCTACAAAGTATACTCATACTATTTAACTCAAGTTGAATCTCCTCACTCACTTTCTTCGAGTTTTCCATGAATTCTTTCCATTTTATGTTTAGTTCCTCAATTTTCACATAAACCCTCTTATTCTCTTTATCCCTAATTTCTTTAATTTTATTGCACATCTCCGCTCTCTCATGAAGTCTAGCGATTTCTTCATCTAAAGCAGTACCTTTTTCCTCTAAAGATTGATTTTTTTTCAAAGATAGACTTTATTAACTTCCCCTAATTTCTTCTGACAATGTTAACCCTAGCATCATTAGATTTCATATTGATTTTTTCAGAATTTGTACCACCTGTGGATAGATTTCTCCTAGGGTTCATTCTTATAGCTTCCTCATATTTTCTTCTTTATTCACTAGGATCCAAAACTAGCTTTTCATGAGAAATCCTAGGAGGTTTAAAAAGGAATCATACCCGGTTTAGTTGGTGGAGGCAACAACACTATCTTTTTCTCCTTCTCTTTGTCGTGTTGCTTGGAGGAAGATGAACCTTCCATGGTTTTTGATCTTGCTTCACGATCAACAAAAAAAAATCCCCAAATAAACCTTACCTGTGCCAAAAAAGAGAGAGATGAGAGAGAATTTGAGATTCTTTGAGATTTCTTGAGAGAAGATTTGAAAACAAGTGAGAAAATCTTGGTGAAAATCGTGAATGGGGTGTTTTGAAATCCTAGGGCTTGTTTTATGTTTTAAAACATATTAAAAACATAATTGGGTTCAAAATTGGGGCTCTTTTTGATTTAAAAACTACCCAAATCCCATTTAAACATAACCCACATGAAGCCCACGAAAGCCCTAATCCATAACTCAAAAATCGATTTTTGTTCTCTTAAATTGCGCCTGGCGCAATTTTGACGAGGGTCGGATCTTGATCCTACAAAATTCAAATGCAAAAACAAAAATTAGATTTGGAATATACACAAAAAGCCCTAATATTTCTCAATGCTCCGAGGGACTGTTTCCACTATTTTTTTCACGGGTCTTTCAGTAATGCAGAGGTTTTACCTCTATCAATATACTCACCATAATATTTCTTTACCCGATGCCCATTTACCTTAAAAATATTACCTTTGGAACCGTTTAAATCCACCGCTCCATGTGGATAAAGATGTTCAACTACGAAGGGGCCCGATCATCTAGGCTCAAGCTTACCTGGAAACAACTTTAATCTAGAATTAAATAGCAACACTAAGTTTTCAGGTTCTAAATTTTTGTCCATTCTCTTTTTATCATGCCACTTCTTAGTTTGTTCTTTGTACAACTTGGCATTCTCATAAGAAAACTAGCGAAACTCATCCAACTCATCTAACTAGAGCAATCTCGATTCACATGCAGCAACATAATCAAAATTTAGTTTTCGCGTAGCCCAATATGATCTATGTTCTAATTCTAACGAAAGATGACATGCCTTACCAAAAACAACGTGATATGGGGACATGCTTAACAGAGTTTTATAAGCAGTTCTATAAGCCCACAAAGCATCATCAAGTTTAATAGCCCAGTCCTTCCTATTCACATTCACGGACTTCTCCTAAATCGATTTTATGGCCTTATTTGATACCTCCGCTAGTCCATTAGTTTGAGGGTGATATGCAGTAGCAATCTTATGGTGAATGTTATACTTCTTAAGCAAATTACTTACTGCCCTATTAAAAAAGTGCGTACCCTCATCACTAATCAAGCATCTAGGTGTACCATATCTATTGAAGATCAACTTTTGCAAGAAGAGAAAAACTACACCTTGGCATCGTTAGTAGGGTGGCCAAAGCCTCAACCCATTTCGAGACATTATTAATAGCCAAGAGAATGTAATTCTTACCGAATGAAGGTGGGAACGGACCCATAAAGTCGATGCCCCAAACATCGAAAAGTTCAACTTCCAATATTCGGTTTAAGGGCATCTCATGTTTCCTTATCAAGTTACCTGATGTTTGACATCGGTCACATCCTTGAGCGAATATGTGAGCATCTCGAAATAGGGACGGCCAAAAGAAACCACATTGGAGGACATTTGCTGCAGTCTTACGTCCAGCAAAATGTCTACCATATGATGATTTGTGGCACACCTCTAGAATCTCCTGTTCATGTTCGGCGACACACCTGCGAAGAATATTGTCAAGTCCTAGTTTCTACAAGAAAGGTTCATCCCATCTATAAAACCTAACATCATGAAAGAATTTTTTTATCTGGTGTTTACTCAAATCATTAGGAATTATTTTGCTAACCAAATAGTTTGCATAATCAGCATACCAAGGGACTTCAAAAATAGCTAAACGATACTCATCCACAAAATGCTCTTTAATCTCACAAGTATCATGCTGCAAAGAAGACTCTAGCCTAGATAGATGATCCGCTACTCGGTTTTCTGTTCCTTTTCTATCTTTTATCTCTAAATCAAACTCTTGTAGCAAAAAGATCCATCTAATCAACCTAGGCTTAGCTTTTTTTTTAGCAAACAAGTACTTAAGTGCAGAATGATAAGTAAACACTATCACTTTAGTCGAAATCAAATATGAACGAAACTTATCAAATGTGAAAACAACAGACAAAAGTTCTTTTTCAGTCACAGTATAGTTTAACTGACTGCTATTCAAGGTTTTACTTGCATAATAAATAGGATGAAGAACTTTACCTTTTTGTTGGCCCAACATCGCACCTACAGCAAAATCACTTGCATCACACATTAGTTCAAATAGCAAGTTCCAATCTGGTTCAATATGATAGGTGCTGAGCTAAGTGCATCCTCCGTAACGCAAATGTCCCATAGGGACATGTGAACGTGGTCTTTTCTTGGTCCTTCGAAGCTATAGTAATCTGGTTGTAACCAGACTACCTGTCTAAGAAGCAATAGCACTCCTTCTCTACAAGACGATCAAGCATTTGATCAATAAAAGGTAATGGACATTGGTCTTTACGAGTTACCTTGTTTAACTGGCGGTAGTCCATACACACTCTCCAACCAGTTACCGTCCTTGTTGGGATCAACTCGTTGTCGTCGTTTGTAATCACCGTCATACCACCCATCTTGGGAACGCATTGAACTGGGCTAACCCAGCTACTATCTGAGATGAGGTAGATTACCCCAACGTCTAACCATTTTATGATCTCCTTCTTGACCACCTCTTTCATTTTGGGGTTAAGCCTCCTTTGGCACTCGATAGAATTGGTGGCTCCTTCCTTTAGGATGATTTTTTGCATGCAAAATGTAGGGCTAATTCCTCTTATGTCCGCTATGGTCCATCCAATACCCTCTTATACTTAGATAAAACCTGCAAAAGTAAAGATTCATGTTCATTAGTTAAGTAAGAAGAAATGATAACCGGCAAAGTATCATTTAAACCCAAATAAGCATATTTTAAATGAGAAGGTAGGGGTTTCTTCTCCAATTCTGGAGGTTCAATGATGGAAGGTTGCAAATCTTTCAAATCCGCTATAGTTGGCTGCAAACACTCAAAACGCTCAAATTATGGCAAAATTGCATCAGGGGAAATTTTGGGTTCTTTTTCTACGGCTTCCAAATCTGCTTCTAAGTCTTCCACCATCAATTCTTGGAGTTCCTCCATAATTGCCCCTATTGTCGAGCAGTCTTCGACTTCATCCGGGAGTCGCATCGCATCAAGGACGTTGAAGGTTACCTGCTCATCATTGACCTTCATGGTGATCTCTCATTTCCTAACATTGAATACTGTATCTCCAGTTGCTAAAAACGGCCTCTCTAGAATGATCGGCACCTCAAGATCTGCTTCACAATCCAAAATTATGAAATCGGCGGGAAAAATAAACTTATCGACTTTAACAAGCACATCTTCTATTTTTCCTTTAGGTTTCTTTATTGACCTATCAGCTAGTTGTAAAGTGACAGTAGTGGGACGAACTTACCCTATATTTAACTCTTTAAAGACAGAAAGAGGCATAAGATTAATACTTACTCCTAAGTCACACAACACTCTTCTTAGATTCTTACCTCCTATTGAGCAAGGGATAGTAAAACTACCTGGGTCCTTCATTTAACATGCAATGGATTCCCTAGAGCATCACTACTACACTTTGTTCAGGCTACTGTCTTATGCTCACCTAACTTCTTACGCCTAGATATAATGTCTTTTAAAAACTTGGTGTAGTTAAGCATTTGTTCTAAAGCATCTATGAGAGGTATATTTATATACAATTGTTTTAGAATCTCAAAGAACTTCTTAAAATGACTATCTTGATTCTTTTTAACTAGCCTTTGGGGGAAAGGTGGAGGAATCTTAATATTACCTATGTGTGGAGTAGTGCTGGGCACTACTTGATTAACTTTATCCGCCTTCTTACCGTTTTCTTCTGAACTTACGGGTTCTGCTTTCTCTTCTTATTGTGGATTGGAGGTGGATGCAGGGACATGTGTAATTGCATCAGTTCCTTCGTGAGGGTCATCATAACTTAGTCCAGGCAATGTACCTTTCGGTTTAGATTTTTGGTCATTTGCTATCTGCCCTACTTGCATCTCCAAGTTTCTTATCGCAGCATCAGTTCTTGTCATAAACTCTTTTGTTGAAGCTTCACTTCTTGTCATGAATTCTTTCATCATGGCCTCTAAACATGCGTTACTGCTACCTTACTGAGTAGTATTTTGAGCTCTTTGCTGATTGTATTGTGGTGGATGCAACACCGGTTGAGTTGGAAAACCAGGAGGAGTGTAGTTTTGTTTGAATTGTTGAGCGGGTGCTTGCGCACTGGTACTAGCTACTCCTTGGTTACTCCAAGAAAAGTTTGGATGGTGCCTCCATCCAGGGTTGTACGTGTTCGAATACGGATTGAAATTCCACTGGGCACCTTGACCTACATAGAAAATAGACGCTGGATTAGCTGGACAATTCTCATATAAATGGTTATCACCATAATAGACACAAGATATATCTGAAATTTGTAAAACAGGAGAGGGTTCAAGCATCGCCGAAGTGGTCGTTTTGGTTTCTTTCTCCACTGTTAGCTGCTTTAACATTTGGTTCATAGCTGCCATTTGGGATTGCATGAAGCTACTGTGTCCAAATCAAAGACTCCGGCTGATACTTGCTTCTTTGGTAATGACCTTCCTATTTCGCCTTGGTCATTAATGTCTGACATCTTGTTCAAGATATCAATGATCTCATTTATTGATTTGTCTAACAATGAGTCATTGGCTGCGGTGTTCAACATCATTCTCGATGAACGATCCAATCCTCTATAGAATTATTCAATATGCACACATGCGGGCAATCCATGACTCGGGCATCTCTAAGTAACTCCTTAAAACGCTCCCAAGCTTCTTGAACTGCTTCATTCTCCTTTTGTCGAAAGGACACAATGTCTTCTCGAAGGTCTGCGTTCCTGGTCAAAGTATGGTACTTTGCCAAAAATTTCTCCGTTAGTTCTGCTTAAGTGTTGATAGAATTTGGTTCTAACGCGTTTAATCAAGTCCTTGCACCATCCCTGAGAGAAAAAGGAAACATTTTTAATCTTAATGCATCCTCATAAACGTCAGGAAGTTGAAATGCATTAGCTATTTAAATAGAAGATTTGAGATGGGAGTAAGGATCTTCGTTAGCCAACCCTCCAAACTGGCCCATCGTCTGTAACAACTGGAACATAACTGGCATAAACTCGAACAGTGTGACTAGGATAAAGGATTATTTATCCCTGAATTTAAGTTGTGGAACGCATGAGTGACATAGTTCCGCATGGCTACATCTCGGTTATCTACTAGAAAGATCAGATTGGGAATTTCTACTACTCGGTCTGCTGCTCCTTCACCTGTCATATCTCCATTCACAGGTGGATTTTGTGGAGGTGGAAGATCTTGTGGATTTCTATTCATCTCGATGGTCTCTTCTTCAACTTCTTTCTCTTTTTTATTTTCTGGATCCTTTCTCAACCTCTTCTCACGCCTTATCCTCTTAAGGGTTCTTTCAATCTCTGGATCAAATGTCAACCACCCAGACCCTGTGGTCATACACAACTCCCTTAAAGGTTAGATATAACAATTAAGTCCAATGACAGAGGTATGCAACAATCACACATGAAACAATTCACTTGAAAATAATATGATTTGAAAACTTAAGTCCCCGGAACGACGCCAAAAACTTGTTGGGACTTTCTCTACCTTCAAAAAGATTAGAGACTCGTGCAAGCGCACACAGTCACAAGTAATACTCGGAAGTAATCCAAGGTCAAATCCTCAGGGACTTGTTGCTTTTCAAAACAGTTTTTAAGAAGTGAACGGTCAAATATGCAATTGTGATTTAGGAAGAAAATGGTGGTGAAATGTTGTTGTTTAGGGTTTTAACTAACAAGGAATTTAATAACACTCAACCATCTTGTTTCCTACCTTAGGTTTGATGCAAAATATGGAAAACACACTATGTTGGGAAAATGCACCAGGCGCAATTCCCTTGGGATTTGACTTCTACTCTTTCACTACCTGCTTTTGGTTGCTGCAGAGGCTAGGGTAACCTACAATCATATTCCTATGTGTGATTACAATCCTAGAGAATATCTACCAACTCATTTGCATTATGGGTCAGAGGGCCTATGCCTAGGACCATGTTTTATGCGCTTATTCCTAAGTCACATCCCATATTGGTTTCCTATTATTTTACCTAACTCACCTTTCCCAAGGTTGGGCTTTAGTGTATAAATCAAGTTCCCACTGGCCAAAAGGAAAAAAGACGTAAAGAGAAGTTTTTAGAAACTAACTCAAAAAAGTGTCAGGCGCAATCTGGCAAAAATCCCGAGCGTGTTAAAAATGAAATCATTTGACTAAGGCATTCCACAAGGAGGTTGATAACTAATTTAGAACATAACTAAATGAAAGTAAATGCACGAAAACATAAAGAAAGTATTTTTCATTGAATTTAAATGAACAAATAAGTGTACAAGGAGTTCTGGCTTGACCCTCTTCTCTTTCGAGCGTAAGGGGAGTTGAAACTTACTATAGAACTTTAAAAGAGCAGAATGAACAAAGAACGGAAGTAAGAACTTGAATTAAAAGCAATACAAAAGGTAAAAGCGTGAATAACAAAGAAATGAACAACTAGAACATGAAAATAAACCCAAAAAACGTGTTCTACAACTTTAGAGCATCTAAAAGAAGATGAAATGAAGCTTGGAAAGGATGATTTGTTGATTGAGGGATGATTTCCTTTTATAGCACCCTAGGTTGTTTGAAACTCCACTCTATTTTAGGTTGAAAAGGGTTGAGATTCACCTGACCACCTCACTTGGACTTGGACTCATGATTTTGAACATGTGGGAAATGTTCTCCTTGCCCTTCATTAATCAAAACGTGCGTTTTGACATTTTGTCCTCCAAAAATGCACCGGGTGCAATTCTGCAAACACAACATTCTGTTATTTTCTTCCAACTTTGACCGCATTTTTCTCATATTTTTCCTAAAGTACCATTATTTGATTTTTATGCAGAAATAATCATGCATGTTCTACTTTAAGAATATGTAGTCCTTTTTGGCAAATAATAATGGGAAAGAGGTAAAAAACGTGGTCAAACAGGGTTACCGACACATGTTTCTGCAGTAAAAAGTCAACCCTAACAAAGGACCACTATCCCTCTAATGAACAATTGATTTAGGATCAAATCACTAAATCCAATTCCTCTCGGGCCAGTGAGAGGATGGGGCCCCTTATTCAAGACCTGCGATTAGCCCTTAAGGGAACAACCTCTCTACTATCCCTAAATCGGGTAGGAGTGAATTCCGTCTTGGTAATTCTATGTCCCCAGCTATCTACCCAGTCTTATCCCTGAAATGGGAGGTATATTGAGCAGCGTTGATGAGCTTACTCTAACCTATACAGATCAAGAGAGAATCGTGAATAAATAGGAGTTCATAGACGGCTCAGGATTTAGATCAAATTACCTAGGTCATCGATAAACGAAATTAATCAATGTTATCCACAAACGGTGTTAATACGTAACAGTGATTATTTCAGGGCCAGTCTTACACAATCTCATTGTGTAGAACACCCCCGCTCACATGTTTCTACATGAACGAATCAGGATCACTTCGTTTGTGACACCTTAAACATTTGTAACAATCATAAAGCGGGCGGTATTCAGTAGGGTCTCCAGGAAAAAGTACCCAACTTGATCAATGTACTATAGACTATTTAGGCTATTTACTTGAACTTCATCCAGTTTATGTCTGCACATAAAGTCCAAGTACTCATTATAATAGCCAAAGACTCGTGTAGTTTATTGGATTTATAGTTATTAAAAAACAAATTCACTTTCATTTAACAACACTTGTTTGAATAACCTCACATTAATGTTCACTGTTTACAAACTACGAGTTTTAGGACAAAATACCCAACATATATGTATATTGATACATTATATTATATAGTTAATTCTAAATTAAAACTATATATTATGAGAGACATTACTTGAATGAGATTCAAATAAAAAGTTATATGAATAAGGTTCATATTAAAACCATAGGTTAAAAATAATGTGCATAAGATGTACATTACGACTATAGGTTATACGAGAGAAATTTTATAGAATATGATTCTATTTATGTGATAAATAATTAAGTGTTAATGAACCTACATGTCCACCTTCTGCTTGGGCCTCTTCCCTTTTTCAGACTCAGCAACTGGGGAGAGCTTCCTTTTTCTCTGCGATTTTCTAGTGGGCACCAGAGCTACTTCTTCCTCGTCTTCTGTTTCTTCTTGCTCTTTGTCAGACAGAGCTTCTCCTTCTCCGGCTGTTGCCTTGGTTGCACCGTCTTCTCCCAGATTATGCTCACCACTGCCCGCTTGCTCATGGCTACTGTCCGCTTGGAAGAGCTCTTGCATAAAATCCTAGACTCTTTGTTTAGCTTCAGGTGACAGTTCTGGTTCTCTTGCTGCCTCTGTTTCTACAGGCTGTATTTCTTCGTGCTCAGCATTTTGACCAACTGCTTCGGTTTGGTTGTCTTGAACCAGCCGCTCTTCTTCTTTTGTTGGAGCAGGCGGCTGCTTCTTTCCCTTGCGGCTTTCCTTCCTCTCTTGGTAGCAGGTTTCTTTTTAGGCGAGGAAGGGATTTCTCTTTCTGGGGCGGTGTTTTTAGGTAACGGGTTGGGTTGGGGTGGGGTTTTCGCTGGAACTGGCTCTGGCGACTTTTCCGGCGAAAGAGATGATTTCATTTCTTGTGGGGGGGGGGGGGGATTATTTTCTTACCTTTCCTTGCTTTCGCTTTAATTCAACGCATGTTGGGATGACAAGGCTGATAGCTTGTTGATGCTACAGGGGACCTAGGGTTAAGGGAAAGCAACTAAACAGAGAGTGACGATGGAAGAGGATTGAGAGGGGCGGGGGGGCGGGGGGGAAGGATGCTAGCGCAAAATTAGGGCTTCGAACTTTTCTGATGATAATCTCCTTCTTCCTCTTTTCTTAAATAGACTCAGCAGCCTTATCCTCATTAATGCTCAGAAAAAGGGCCAACTACCCCCCTCCCCCCTAATTGCCCTTTCTCCTTTTTCTTTTAAAAAATTCGAATTAAAAAATGCCCGCCCTTTTTACTAGAAAAGCGCCTTGCTTTTCTTTAAAAACGTGGGAGAAAAATGTCCAAAATAATTCGGTTTCTAAACTTCTGACCCACGATTTCTTTTTTGACAAATTTTCTGCTGCAGACACTGATTGCTTTTCTCTCTCTTTAACTGCTTTTCCCTTTTTTTTTTAAATTCAATCTTTATTTTTCGTATCCCTGATTTATGCTCCAGCATCGACGAGGTTGACCACATTTTCACAACTTCCCCCAACTCTGCTCTAGTAATTACAGCAACGAATTGGCAGAGTCTTTCCCTTGCCTAAAACAAAAACAAAAAAAAGACACTTTTAATTAAAATCTTCCTACTTACACTAAGAAATTTAAACTGAATTAAGAAGAATTAAACTACAGAGAGAAAAGACATAAAGAATTCTTCCCCTTCTATTCTGTGTTGGTAACCCTTTTTGTTGACCTCAGTTGGTGGGAATCCATCTTCCTCACCGCTTCTCCTCCACAGTAGTGCTTCAGTCTTTGCCCATTCACTGTGAATTCCCTTCCTGTCATCTTCTTTCACGGTTATAGCTCCATAAGGATATACCTTCACCACTGTGAATGGTCCTGACCACCTTGATTTTAACATTCCAGGAAACAAGTTCAGCCTTGAATTGAATAACAACACCTTCTGTCCCTTCTCAAATATTTTTGGCTTTATTCTTCTGTCATGCCACACTTTGGTCTTTTCTTTGTAAACCTTTGCATTCTCGTAAGCTTCTTTTCTGAATTCATCCAACTCTAGTAGCTGAAATTTTCTTGCTTCTCCTGCTGCTAATAGATCCATATTCAACCTTTTCACAGCCCAAAATACCTTCTGTTCCAACTCAAGTGGGAGATGACACGCCTTCCCAAAGACTAGCTTAAAACGGGATGTTCCTATTGGAGTCTTGTAGGAAGTCCTATATGCCCACAATGCATCGTCTAACTTGTAGGACCAATCTTTTCTACTGATATGCACTACCTTTGATAAGCGCCAAGGTTGCTCGGGTTTACAAAGCTAGAGGTCCTTCTAGGATCATTGCAAACATTCACAAAAACGACTAACTTACCGAATGATTCCAACCAAGAGTAAAGTTAGAAGATGAGTCACTCTTAGATCGGACTTAGAATCTATGATGGTCACTCCTAGATCGTAAGACGACTCACTACAGAATTAGCTTGATCGAGACTAATCCCATGAATCGGTTTAACATCAAACCTAAAGCAAGATTTGAAAGAAGCAACACCAAAAGTGTTAAGGAACAAAAGTTCTTGAATTCCAATATGTTTAATCTTAAGTTATCCCCATAACAAGAGCATTCCAAGCCTTTAAATAGGCCAAATGGTCGTTCAACATAAGAACACCAAAAGGTTTTCAAAATACTACTTAATGCAAATTGTAGAAAATAAGACATGCAAATTAAAACTTGATTGCACATCATTCTAGACACTTAAATGCGGATCAGAAAACGTAGTCATGCTTCAAATGGTCTTATCTATGTGCTGTAGGAGGCGCTTCACATTTGGATGACATTTGACAAGCTTTGACTTCACAAACTCTCAAGGGGTGCAATCTGCCAAGGCACCTGTTCACAATTATGCACACATTTTTTGTCCTCCGTGCCATCTCTCAAAATAGACAACTTTTCCCGTGCCATCTTTGCTCCATTCTCTTCTTGACTCATTGAAGTAACATTATGAACAAATTTGGGCTCAAAACTCTTTGTTGATTATTGTGCATTAATAAGCTTTTGAAGGTGCAGTGTGAAAGCCTCTTGAATCTTCTTGTCTTGCTTCTTGTAATTGCTCCTTTGGTACATGTAATTGGTCACAAATAGAGTCGTATCATCCCCCCTTCTTTGAAAGGATTTGTCCTCAAATCAAGGTCTTCATTTCCTACATCAAAATGAATCAAGTTAGTCCAATGATAAGCCTTAACAACTTGTTTCTTACCTTGTTGGGATAAACGCTTAAATTTATGGATCAATTATCCCCTCTTGTGTGAACCTAGTAGGAAATAGCAAGTAAAAATAATAATCCAAACAAGCACAGGACACAAGCAATTTTAACGTGGAAAAACCCCCTCAATGTGAGGAGTAAAAAACCACGGACCGAAGTCAAAATCTCCACTATAATCAATAATGGGTACACCAAGTTCTCCCTAGCAACAACTAGAGTCATACAATAATAATATCTCGAGACAATAAATCTCGGTAAACAAAGGGAATAAATCGGGGAAGAAAATTAGAAAGATCTCACTTAGAAAGTGGCACCAACTACCCACTGTATCTGACTGTAGGCAGCTCCAAAAGAAATATCCACCGTCCAGATTGAAGACCCTCGTGTTACGAACACGCTGTCAAAATTTCACCTAGATCGGACCACGGATCGACCTCCGATCGTGCAAAAAACGTCACTGTACGGAATGAATTTCTTTTCCTTTTTTCTTTTCTGTTTTCTCTCCTCGATCTGCGTGATTACGCTTGTTTACATGCGTAAAAAGAAGGTTTTAGATGCTGTTTTTACTATGTTTCAGCTTTGTTTTGGATTTTTCTCGGTCGTTTGAGTTCCAATTCATGCAAAATTCATATATTATGGTTTGTGGTTGGCTTATATTGTATTTATGACATTTTAGGACCATTTGGGAGTGGAAATTAATCAAAAGAAGCAAAAAGACGAAAAAACATCATGGAAGGCGTCAGGCGCCTGGGAAGCCTGCAGAAAAACTGGTTTTCTTCCAACTTTGCCCTTAATGAAACGCGTCTTCCAATGCGTTTTGGTGGTTCCAACCGATGCATACGTGTAGAAGAAGTGTTCCACTATCAGTTTTAGCACGATTTGGTCAGTCAAAAGAGTTGGAAATGGGTGATTCACCATCGTTTTAGGACCTACCTAACCAAGTCTGCACAGCTATAAATTCCAGCAACTTCTTCACCAAATTCATCAAGCCTTGCTTCCTTCTCTTGATCATTTTTAGTGTTTCTTTGTTGCTTTCTAAGTACTTTTGAGTTGCTTTCATTAGTTGCTTTTGGTTTTTAAATCCCGAGTACTTTACATTCCTTTATTGAGCTTTGTTTTGTTTCCATTTGTACTTAGTTATTTTCTACTTATTCAAATATATAAAAATCTAGCACTTTGCTTATCTTCCCTTTGCCTTTACTTTATTTTTAGTTAAGAGAGTTGTGTTTTTGGAGGAAAGAGCACGTGACACTCCCCCTTGCTTGAAAGAGAAGGGCGAAGCTCTCAACCCCGATAAAAACTCTCCGTTAGTTAACTTTTGTTTTTCACACATGCATTCCACATTCAACCATTTTACTTGCTGTATTTAGTTCAATATGTCTTTCTAAATTCCCGTCTCTAGCCCGGTTATGGATAGTTAGCCTTTTATGTCTAAAAAGGGTTGCTAAGAAGTAGTGTTTTTGCTTTCCATTTATTGCTCAACATGTTTTCCCAAAAAGTTAGGATTTAGAGAAGGCCACTGTAAGTCTTAACAAGTCAATACTGAAAAGGTTGCTTATTTGCATTGTTGAGTGGTTAAACCGAGGAGAGGAGCGCCTTAGACATAAGGGTTCCGCTTAAGTAGCCTAGACATAGGACCTTAACCCGAGGTTGCGACTATTTCCGTCCTAAAACTAAGATATATCTCATAATAGACATATTAGGGAATGTCTTAGGACTTTGAACTTGCTTAGACATAAGTCAAGTGAGAAGCGTAGTCGTTGGTTTCTAAAGTAAAATGCATATTGTCCTTAGCATGTCCTTGATTCTTTGTTGGCTAACTTGAAGTAATTCGGGCTAGGTTTTATCATTATAAGTCCAAATCCCAAATCCAAAACCATTATTTGTGACCACTTCCCATTTTACAAGAATCACTCATTCCAACATTCACTA
This sequence comes from Momordica charantia, assembly GCF_013281855.1. Classification (NCBI taxonomy): domain Eukaryota; kingdom Viridiplantae; phylum Streptophyta; class Magnoliopsida; order Cucurbitales; family Cucurbitaceae; genus Momordica; species Momordica charantia. The sequence continues at coordinate 9,053,126 of NW_028275161.1, read as the reverse complement.
TTCTTTAAAACTTTAGAGTTTGGAAATTATTTAGAAGTCCTTGAGGATCGATACTTGGATACTCCATCCATTTTATATTACTCTGACAGGTGTGCACTTGCATCTATATAATTGTTACCACGCTTAGTGCGTGCGTTCAGCAAACCATCAGTCACTGCGTGCAGCTTTTTTTCCCTCTCTCTCCTTGTGTCATACGGCTAGGTTAATAATATATATATATATATATATATATAGATATAAAAAAAACCTAAAACATTAATGGCCCATGTGGGCCTAAAGTTGGGCTTTTCACACAATGTGAAAAATACCCAACAAATCTCCCCCTTTTCCACTGTGTGAAAGAAATTGTCACCCCAGCAACGGAACGACAAAACTCAAGTTTTTCTCTTGGTAGATTCTTTGTCAACATATCGGATCCATTACGATCAGTATGTATCTTCTCAAGTTCAAACAGTCCATCATTGAGAGCATCTCTCATCCAGTGATACCTCACATCAATATGTTTCGTTCTCGAATGAATGTTGAATTCTTACCAAGATGAATAGCACTTTGATTATCGCAGAATATCACATACTGTTGTTGCTTGAAGCTGAGCTCCTGTATAAATCGCTTCATCCACAACAGCTCCTTGCACGCATCTGCTGCTGCAATATATTCTGCCTCAGTCGTAGAAAGTGCAACACACTTCTGTAGTCTTGACTGTCATGACACTGCACCACCTGCAAATGTCATCAAATATCCGGAAGTAGACTTTCGGTTATCTAAATGTCCTGCCATATATGAACCAGTGTAACCGGCAAGCACTGACTTTCCACTTCCAAAAGTAAGCTTCAAATTGGAAGTACCCCGCAAGTATCTCATAATCCATTTTACTGCCTCCCAATGTTGTTTTCCTGGATTTGACATAAACCTACTAACAACACCAACAACATAGGCAATATCCGGTCTAGTACATACCATGGCATACATCAAACTTCCAACTGCTGAAGGATATGGAACTCTACTCATCTCTTCCTTCTCTTTATCTGTAGAAGGACTCTGCTTGCTACTCAGTTTAAAATGATTGGATAGAGGAGAACTTACTGCTTTAGCCTTGCTCATGTTGAATCTTTCAAGCAGCTTCTCTATGTAATGCTCCTGAGACATATACAATTTCTTGGATGCTCTGTCTCGTGCTATAGGGATTCCAAGAATCTTCTTCGCTGGCCCCAAATCCTTCATGGCAAAGGATTTGCTCAACTGTTTCTTCAACGTGTCAATTCTTGAAATATTTCTACCAACAATCAAAATGTCATCAACATAAAGCAACAGTATAATAAAGTCATTATCAGAAAACTTCTACACGAATACGCAATGATCAGAAGTAGTCTTCTTGAAGTCTTGCTCACCCATAACTGACTCAAACTTCTTGTACCACTGCCTCGGTCCCTGTTTCAACCCATAAAGTCTCTTATTCAACTTGCACACAAGATTCTCCTGGCCTTTCTCCTCAAATCCTTCTGGTTGTTCCATATAAATCTCTTTATCTAAATCACCATGCAAAAATGCAGTCTTGACATCCATCTGCTCAACCTCCAAGTCAAGGCTCGCTGCCAAACCCATAACTACACGTATAGAAGACATTTTCACAACAGGAGCAAAGATTTCATCAAAGTCAACACCTTTCTTCTGACTGAACCCTTTGACAACTAGTCTCGCTTTGTAACGCTGTCGTGAGGTGTGTTCTTCTTGTTTCACTCGATAAACCCACTTATTTTTCAGTGCGGTTTTTCCTTTAGGCAACTTGACAAGGTCAAAAGTGTGGTTTTCATGCAATGACTTCATTTCATCTTTCATTGCATCAATCCACTCTCTTTTGTGTTCATCTTCTATGGCCTCCTTATAACTCTCAGGTTCTCCCCCATCAGTCAATAACACATACTCATCAACTGGATAACGTGTGGAAGAATGCCGATTTCTGGTAGATCTTCTAAGTGAAACCTCTGTAGGAACCTCTACAGGAACTTCTGTTTCTACCGGCTGTTTATGAACATCATCTACTTCAACCTGTTCTGGACTCTCTACTGTACCATCAAACTGATCATTCTGAACCTCATTCTCAGTTTGCGTAGAAGGTTGAGTCAAAAGAACTGAATCCAAGTCAATCAAACCATTACTGTGCTGAAACTCTGTTTTATCTGTCTTCTCAATATCTTCTATGGTTTGGTCTTCAACAAATACAACATCTCGACTTCTTATGAGCTTCTTCTGTACTGTATCATATAGTTTATAACCGAACTCATCTTAGCCATAGCCAAGGAACACACATGGTCTTGTCTTTTCATCAAGCTTCGATCTCTCATCTTTAGTAACATGTATGAAAGCTTTACACCCAAAGACACGCAGATGATTATAGGATATCTCCTTATCTGACCAAATTATGTCTGGGACTTCAAAATTCAAAGGAACACATGGCGTGAGATTCAAAACATGCACAACTGTGCTTAATGCTTCACCCCAAAACGATCTTGGCAACTGTGACTGTGAAAGCAAACATCTCACTCGCTCAACTAGTGTTCTGTTCATTCTCTCAGCTAGCCCATTCAACTGAGGAGTCTTCGGAGTTGTCTTTTGATGTCGAATACCATGACTTCTGCAATATTCATCAAAAGGTCCACAATATTCGCCTCCATTATCGGTCCTGATGCACTTCAACTTCTTACCAGTTTCTTTTTCAACAAGGGCATGAATCTGTTTAAACACTTG